>NC_030821.1:85988055-86602519 GCF_001704415.2 Capra hircus
ATTCAATGACACTTGTTAATGATCATAAGGCAGACTTTATTTAGGCCCATCATGATAGATAAGGACCACTGCAGAGGGATATTAAAGTGGGAGCAACTTAGGCTCAGTTCCAAAAAATAGCACAAACAAGTGAGAATTTACAGTGAAGGAGCAGTGTGGGAAGCAGTGAGTGGAAAATTATTAAGAGGAAACATCAGGAGTAAGAGGAAGGCTGTTTACACTGACCTAACAATTCTTGCTGAGGCCTAAAGTATGATGGAGAATGAACTTTATCAGATATAAAAGCTGATCAGGTATTGAGAGTTGAGGGTTCTCTTTTAACTGACTCGGCAGGGATATTGTTAAAACCAGATTTCACAAGGAAGTAAGTGCACAGATAGGCCAAGGAGAAGGTTTGGGAGTGTGCCTAAGGTTTGTCCAAATGCAGAAACACTGTCACTGGTAATCAAGTGTATGGAGGTTTGTCCCATACAAAGCAGTTCTCTGGGATATGAGATGGGTGTTCTGTGTCCTGTGCTTAGTCTCTCAGTCGTGTCTGACTCTGGTTCCTCTGTCCATCAGGTTTCTCCAGGCAAGAATACTGGAGTGGGTTGCAAGGCCCTCCTCCAGGGGATCTTCCCAAATTAGAGATAAAACCCAGGTTTCCTGCATTGCAGGTAATTCTTTACCACGTGAGCCATCAGAGAAGCCCAAGAATACAGGAATGGGTTGCCTCTCTTCTTGAGGGGAATTCCCCTACCCAGGGATCAAACTGGGGTCTCCTGCATTGAAGACAGATTCTTTACCAGCTGAGCTACCAGGGAAGCCCAAGTGTCCTATACTTCAATTTGATTTTGACTCAACTTCATAAATTCATATCTATGAGTTAAGGGCTCAGTCCCACAAGATACCCTCAAATTAATCCACTTAGCATTTGATCTATTTATCTTCTATTTTACAAAGGCTTTTTTTTTTCCTTTTGCCAAACAATATAATTTTATAAATATAAGAACAATTTTACAAAAATAACTCATACTTTTTTAAATAATAAGAAATATTACTTCTTAGTAATTGGAAGTTTCAGGTTGTCACCTGTATTTCTGAGCTATTGACTATAAATCAGATATCTCACAGCCCCCTCCTGGGGTTCAATAATTTGTCACAATAGCTCACAGAATTCAGGAAAGCATTCATTTATTTTTACTGGTTAATAAAGAGCCTCTTGATGAAAGTGAAAGAGAGTGAACAAGCTGACTTAAAACTCAACATTCAGAAAACTAAGATCATGGCATCCAGCTCCATCACCTTATGGCAAATAGAAGGGGAAGTAATGGAAACAGTGACAGACTTTATTTTGGGGGGCTTCAAAATCGCTGTGGGTAGAGACTGCAGACATGAAATGAAAAGATGCTTGCTCCTGGAAAGAAAAGCTATGGCAAACCTAAACAGCATAAAAAAAAGCAGAGACATGATTTTGCCAACAAAAGTCCATCTAGTCAAAGCTATGGTTTTTTTTTTTCAGTAGTCATGTATGGATGTAAGAGTGGGACCATAAAACAAGTTGAACACCGAAGAATTGATACTTTCAAACTCTGGTGTTAGAGAGGACTCCTGAGAGTTCCTTGGACTTAAAGGAGATCAAACAAGTCAATCCTAACGGAAAGCAATCTTGAATATTCATTGAAAAGACTGATGCTGAAGCTGAAGCTCCAATACTTTGGCCATATGATGAGAAGAACTGACTCATTAGAAAAGTCCCTGAAGATGGGAAAGATTGAAGGCAGGAGGAGAAGGGGACAACAGAGGATGAGATGGTTGGATGGCTTTGCCAAATTGATGGACATGAGTTTGAGAAAGCACTGGGGGTTGGTGACGAACAGGGAATCTTGGCATGCTGCAGTCCATGGGGTCACAGGGTCAGACACCACTGAGAGATTTAACTGAATGCTGCAAATGATATGATAAAGGATACTGATGAAGAGCTTCATGAAGAGATGCATAGGATAGGGTTTGTAAGGGTCTTGAATGAAAGAGCTGCTGTTCCTGTGGAGTTGGGGTGCACGACCCTCCCGGTATATAGGTGTGTTCATCAACCTGAAACTCCTCAAACCCGATACTATTTGGGTTTTAATGGAGGCTTTGTCACCGAGGTATGATCAACTATTAACTCAATTTTCAGCCCCTCTCCTCTCTCTGCAGAATGGGGGAAGTAGAAGAAAGTCTCAAGTTTCTATTAATGGCTGGCCTTTCTGGTGACCAGCCCCCAAGTAAGAGCCCACCAAGCGCTACCCTATGCAATAAGTGATACTCCTATCCCCCAGGATATTCCAAGGGATTTAGGAGCTTGATGACAGAAGCCTCTATTACTCGGAAAATTACAAAGGTTTCAAGGGCTCTGTGTCAAGATTGAGGTCAAGGACTAAATGTTAGAGAGGAAGATTCTCCTAACCATTTTATTTTTCAAGTGTTTTAGGAGTTGTCAGGAACGATATATGTATCATAATGTGTATAAGCAGTTTTGTGACTTTGTTCAAGTATTTTAATATTGTATTGTTTAGAAAATTAAATTCTTTGTAAAATAGAAGAAAAAGAAGTCAAATGTTAAATTTACAGAATATAATTTATTAATTTTTTTCCGTTCTGACATGCATATAATAATTGGAAAATAGTATTGTTAAGTGTTCTTTGAGAACAAACTCAAGTTACTTATCTGCCTGGGAGAAGAAAATTTAATGTAGAATGCTTCTGGAGATACTGTTTTACTTCTCAGTTGAGAAGGTATTTGCAAAGCCTGTTTCATCCTCAATGTTGTGCTGACCTTTAACCTTTCTAGGAGCCTCCTCATCATCATTGTCTTTTCTGTCCCAGATTCCATGCAAAAGTCACGCTGAAACTGATTTACAACTTTTGAATTTGTCATCCAAAACATGACAGTGTGGTTTCTCTGGCTTTAGACAAAAGAGATAAGATATTCTGCTGTGTGATTTGTGCTTTAGAATCCAAACCAAATGTTCCAAAGAGTTAAAAATCCGTAACGAGAATGTTGAAAAGATTTGCCCTCCAAGTGCTGGCTAGCAATCTTAAACTACTTTGTTATTTCACTATCCACAATGTTGTAGTACAGTTTATAAGGTTTTTATTCCAGAACTTTAAAGATGAGATTTCTACCATGTTTTAGTACATAAAAGAAAAAATAAAAACAGCATACCCTGTTTCTTCTTTATTATTGAACAACTCTGTGCAGGCTTTCCAATAAAGCAGGAGGTGGACAAGGATGTCACAACAATAACCAGAAACATTTTTGCAACGAACTGATACTAAAAACTACATACATCCAAATTCGGTTTCAGCTTCATTATATGAAGTTAAAACTGTTTTCAACTCATTATTATAACAATTATTCATTTACTCCTGAACCTCAAAATAGAATACTGAATCTTAAAACAACATGTGTTCTATTATTTTGTTATGTTTTTCACTTCCTGCATTGCTGACCATGTTTCTCAGTGACTTTTAGTTAACATTACTTCTCTATGCTTAAATCTGTTTATACATAACGATACATCCCTCTGTTGTCTCTCTTAAAAATCATCTTAACGTTCTGAAAAGATAAGTAAATATGGTATCACAATGGGAACTTATCATCTGTGAAATAAATAATTTCCATATTTAAGCAATGTGTGTAAACATTCCAAGTACAGTTGATCTTCAGGACTTTTAATTGGAAAAACTGAGAAAATTAATATTCTTAATATAAAAAGATATTGCTCAATATAGATTGGCATATATAGATGGACACGTCTTCCTAATTTATATCTATAATGTTGGATGCAAAAAAACAATAGGATTGCAGAAGCCTTAGCATAATAATTATTTAAAAGTTTACCTAACTTTTACAACTCTTTCAAATATTTAACTTGCTGCTGAACACGAAAACATAAGAACATATTATATATTTTTTTAGAATTAAAATATATATGTTTATATTTATTAACTGACACTAGCAGCAGCAGGTGTAGGTTATAGTTATAAATAAGAGCATGATTTATTTGCTTACGGATAATTTTGTCATTACCTTTCTTACAAACAAATGTAACTTCAATAATTGAAATCTATGACTTGAATTGCAATGTCTAAAAATGAACTAATACTTATAAAACACATTGAATATGGAATTCCTTTCCTTTCTTTAATTAAAAAAATACAGTTATATACTCATTCACTAAATTTTTTTAGCAACTCACTTTCATCACATTTGGAACATTTTTACATAAAACTCATTTTTTTCCTCCTTGTAATTCATTAGTTTTAATGAGTCATTTAAATTTTTTAACAAATTCACCTTGCAAAAACACACTGGGGCATAAATATAAGTAAATCTTAGTAACTTTAACTTTATGTCTTAACGCTGTATAACTACATAGGAAAACTGTAGAATTCTACTAGCTAAAACCATGCAGATTCCTGTAGGCATTGTCCGAATGGTTAGGCTATTAAGATGTATGATAATTTGAGAGGATAGTTGGATGGAAATTAGTAACAATTCTTTGAGTATAACGCTCCCATTAAAATAATGTATTAATAGTCTTATGAATGGTAATTTTCTCCCAATCTTTAGTGTTTAATGGAATTAGCATTCCCCCTTCAAATAATTTAAAATTGTAATGATTGAATTAATAAATATTTCTACCTTTCCTCAGTCCCAGGAATGTCATTCAAAAATGCTGCACTTTGCTCACAAATTAGAAGTCTCCATTTTCCTCTCAGCAGTTGACTTTGACTGGATAACTTGGTCCTCTAGTGAGCTGCTGGAAGAATGCATGTTTGATCTAGTGGAACACAAATACTGGGAGATTAGTTCCGTAATCCTAAAATGCCCAGAGTAACTAAGGTGCTACATTTCGGACTGTTGTCCTGGATCCCACACGAGTCTTTGCATTGCCGTGCTCCCCTGAGTTGTCCAACAACAGAGGAATTCTCCAGGATTGTAGGGCAAAGAGTGATGTTGCAGGACATACTGTCACACAAGATTAAGAATAGTGAAGTGTTATATGACTCAAGTGATTGATACACGAAGATGTAAAGTATTCCTTTGAAAGTTGAAGTATTAACAAATAAGTTTCCATAGTCTTTAATAGCCAAAGGATGAAATAGTGTCATATTATCAATAATAACATACATTTTATAGGTTGTTGCCCTAATTTGCTCATGCTCATCTACATTCTCAATGTAAGACTCTCAAAGTATTTCCAGGGATGCCAAGGAATTCCTCATGAAGCTTTGTCATCAGTGAAATTAGGTCAGCCTCAAGTGTAATGTATTCCGGGTACAGCATCTTCTATGGCTTCACCACAATCTTCCACCAGATAACAGCACCCCATTACCCACTCCTGACAATTCTGAAAGCTGCCACCTCCCAACACAGTTGGCTTTGGGGGAAAGTCATGGGAGATTTTTCATTCCTGTTAATATGTTCTCTTAGTTAAGCATCAATTTAACTGAGTACGTGTTCCAGTATCTCACAAAGAGGTTTAGGGTAATAGGTCCTCTCTTTCAATTTTGACTTACAGTCTTCTATCTCATTAGGATGAAAACATGAATCAACTCAGAGGCTGAACATGGAGACAATCCAAATGGCATACAGCATGTCATGCTGATAGTTGGCTTTTTATAAATGGATTGGGCTAAAAAGCAAAATGAGCATCACAGAGGCAAAAACTGGCACATTCAGCCATCATACTATGGATATACCAGTCATATGGATAATATTATTCTCAGTGTGAAGATAAATTCATCAAGCTCATTTATCTTGATGCTATTAAACACTTACTTTATCTCTCATGAATTTTGTACATGATTATTTCAAAATAAAGTGCTAAAAATATAAAGTCTATATCATCACATACTTAGTCCTGACTATATACTTATAAAACAAGTTTTAAATTAGATTTGGTTTTACACTGACCTACCAAAAAAGGTGGGGATTTTAGTATAAGTGTTCTAATTGAATACATTTTAAATGGATTCATTCTGTATATGTCAAAGTATCTGGTTACAAACCCTGAGAGGCATTTGGGCAGACTCCAAATTGTGCAAAACTGGCCAAAGGCCAACACAAAAGAATTCTTAATCAGTGCTCCTTTGTCAAATATCATGCAGTTGTTCTGCTCATGTAACTATGCCATTTAAAACCTTCCTTCTGTCCTTTCAAATTGTGAACTTTACATAAACCTACCTTCCTGGGCATTTAAAAACCCTACTGCCCATTTACCTATGTCCTCATTAGGATCACCCTTTATGTTTCTGTTCATTGGTTGTAAATACACATTGGTCTGTGAAGGGAAAAGCCTGTGCTAATTGCCACTTGTCTTTATAAGGTTGATTGGTGACTGTGTTACTCCCTACTTGAAAAGTCCTGAGAATAGTCTCTAGGACATTTGTGCAGGAAAGTTTCTAGATTAGTGGTTCTATTTCCAATTGTTAAAACCCATAACTTCTCCTTTCTCACTTGATTAATTTCAACTTCTGAGCAAGAACCTACTTTCAGTAAAAATTATAACTCTAACTTACTGAATAAACTCACAATTTTTATACCAACAAGAAGAACATATTAGAATAATTGTTCTTTATTTTAGCCAGATAAATAAAAGACTGAAAGATAATTGCTACATTTGAAGTCATGAGACCAAAGTTTCAACTGTGATACTAGTAAATTAGGTGATTCTAGAAAGTCACTTATACTCTTTAAAACTCAAGATATTCATCTGTAATATAATAGGTTGAAGAAGTATTTTTCAAATGGCTTCAGCAAGTAAAGAATCTGCCTGCAACTCAGAAGACCTAGGAGATGCAGGTTGGATCCCTGGTTCAGGAAAATTCCCTGGAAAATGAAATGGCAACCCACTCCAATATTCTTTCCTGAAAATTCCAATGAACAGAGGAGCCTGGCAAGCTACAGTCTAAAAAGTTGTAGAGTCAGACGTGAGTATGTGACTAAGCATGCACACATAGTATTTTTCAAGTCAATTTTTATTTCAGAGTGGTAAAACCCTTAAATTTTATAATAGAGTACCTAGGAGTGAAGTGAAAAAATAAACGGAGAAAACGGAAGTACAATTTGCTTTCGTTTGTCCATAGACAATGGGTTGGATCATATGTTGAATGCTGTCTTGTATATGTAAACTTGAATTCTATGCCAGTACTGACCATTGTTAGTATACCATTCTTGATACATACATGAATATTTGTTGCTAGTTTATCCACGTTCTTTCTGGATAAAAGAAAGCCTTTTGGAAAAGAGCTTTTGAAGACACCAGTAATGAAGCTTGTAACTACACAGCAAAGTTGGCATTGGTTTCAGATTCACGACCTTCTCGTAAACACTGCGCCCTAGATAAATGGGTTAATGAGGGCAAAACTACACTATTTGTATCATATTTCAAAGGCATTATTGAAATATCATTTGTCACTTATCATTTTATTTTAAAGTTGTTAAATGCAGCACAAATTGGACACATTTATTAAAATTTAACTTAAACATACCAGTATTTCTAAAATATACTATGGCACAGACATACCAGTGATTTTGAGATAAAACTGAAACTAAAACTTGGAATCTCATAGTAAGTTCAATAGACAATTATAGTGTTTCTGTTCTCCATCATATATATTTGTGTTACATATGATGACATATAATTATATGAATACAATTGTGTATATGCATAAAGTATGTCTATTCTCTCTCAACTGAGTCATTACAACTTAGGTATATTTATGCATATTACTTTAGCTCACATGAGTACATTTAATTTCATGAATGCTTATTTGTAATCTCTATAATTCACTAATCTTTTTTCATGTTTTCTATGTGTATTATAAGTATACAAGGAAGCAATATAAGCTGTAATTTTGCTCTCAAAAGAACATATTTAGTCCACAGGTTATTGAAATTCTAAGTGATTGTTTCTCTGTGTATGCATTCTTTCTTGGTCAAATAAACATCCTTGGAAACACATCCTGAGGAAATAGTGGCATGACAGTATCTACAGGGCACTTCATTGATTAGGGCCTTTGCTAATTGGCAGTGGTGGGGATTTTGATTTTTGAATGAATCACTGAGTCCTTCTGTCACACAGTGTATACCTATAAAAATTGTCAGTCAAAATAATGGAGCATAGCGCTACTCACAAAAGACTGGAAATGTACACATGAATAGATCAACATAAATCTATCTACGCTGTTAGAAAAGAGAATTCAAAGTATATAGATTTTCAGCACTGGACAGGATTTTAGAGATCAACCAGTACCTCATTTTACAGAGGAAAAAGTTAAAAAAAAAAGAGAGAGAGAGAGAGAGAGAGAAAACAACAAACAAAACAAAAGAAAGACACTGAGATGCTCTAGGTCAGATAGCTAGTGGCAACAGCAAGATGGAAACACTGGTCTCCTGATTCTTAGTCTATTGCATTTTTCACTTTATCTGTTGCACATTCTGACAGTGGGTTAAAAGTTAAATCTTGCTGTGTGAAATAGCACCTTACTTTACGAGCATTTATTTTCATTTTATTGTATTTCTTACAAACATCTTTTAAAACACAAAGTTTTGATGTTTCTTACAAACAATTTCATGGAAACATTGAGGCAGTCTTTTCTAATTATGTAGGCTGCTAGTTGTCAATTAATGAACATATAATTGCCTATGCATCTAGTCAAATGTGTTTCAGTGAAGCTGACACTATAGCTTAGCCCGGAACACACCTCTTTCCCCCTCGTGCTGCATTCTGCTGTTTGCTGAAACTGAGTTGCATTGAAATCAAGAATAATGTGGTGTTTCCACTCTTGTCACGTTGTCTTCTCTCCTGAACCTGCCCCCCTAGCATTAAGCTTTCTTCCAGTTCCTCGCTTCATATTCAAGAGCAATCATTGGAAGAGACTCACAGACAGTGAGCTTCCCAAAGCTGTTTCTATTGTCTCTGCTGAAAATGTTGACATATACATAGGTTGAATTAGGTATCCTTTCCTGATCGCTTCCCTTTGAGGAAGCACTGTTCTTAGGAAGTACTTTGGCCTGCTAGATCCTTTGTTCACCACCTGGGGGATGAGCAGAAAGGCCTCATGCTTGAAGTGCGTGATACTATTCACTTTAGTTAGCACAAAATCGTTTTTTGATTGAAAATTTGAAACAAATTATTTGAAAATGGTTTTCCTTTGGAAATAATCACTACTGTTAACCTATTTAAAAATATATATGTAAGCAACAAATTTGTTATAACTTTGTGAATCCAAGACACTGCATAAAAAGGTATTTCATGGCATTTTTAACTTTTAAAAATAGAGCTAATAGGTAGTTGTTAAATCCATAGGAAAACTTCAGAAACATGAACTTTTAAATTTTTGTTTCCTTTTAGTTATTCTCTTTTTTGTTGTTGTTGTTTGTTTTTGTTTTTCTGAACATTTTGATGTTCATTCCATTTTATTAGGTGGTAAATGTCCACAAAGCTATCTGAAAGATTTAATACCAAGATGACTGTGCATGCATGCTAAGTTGTTTCAGTCATGTCTGAGTCTTTGCAGCCCCATAGACTGTAGCCTGCCAGGCTCCTCTGTCCATATGATTCTCCAGGCAAGAACATTGAAGTGGGTTACCATGACCTCCTTCAGGGGGTCTTCCAGACCCAGGCATCAAACATACATCTCTTGCATCTCCTGCATTGGCTGGCAGATTTTTACTACTAGTGCTACATTGGAAGCCCAAGATAACTGTATTTGAAGATATAGTGCTGCTTTTCCTTATATTTCTTTCAGATTATTGTCTTCATCTGTCATTGCAGACCCTACTCCCTGCCCCCACTCTTCTTTCACCTCATTTCCTATCTTCTCTCACCTCTACCATTTCTTTACTTGCTTACTTCTAGAAACTTTTTTTTTTTCCTAAAGCTTTAAAACTTTTGATTAATGTAAGGGGAGGTGAAAAAAGCTATATTGGTTATGGAAAAAATGTACAGCCCCATCCAAGAATGTCTGTTAAGGATATTTATTTCATAAGATGGATTTAGCAACAATGATTCAAAAGGAAAACTATTTCAATAAATCTCAAAATGAACACTAGAATTTTGAATATAAAATATTTTAAATTATATACCAGTTACTGATAAAATCACAAATGCTGTACCTAAGGACACAAAACATGCTTTCCATGGGTTCTTCTAAGATGGTCAGGTAATAGAGTTTCCTTTTAGCAGAATGTGATGAAAATCTAATAATGTATCTATAAATCCATAATATTCAAACTTAAAATAAAACTAGACCACAAATGTCCATCTGATCTCAGATTTGTTTTCAGGAATAAGTAAACATGGTGCAGTCAGTACAGCATAAAATACCTTTACTGATAAAAGAGACTTGCATGCGTAAGTACACAGAGTGAAAGAGAAGTCTCAGGGGCTTATCCTTAGGAAGTTAAAAGAATTATATTTTCTATTCATCCATTGCTTGTCTTATTATAACTGTTCTATAGAGCAGCACCCAGCAGAGAAACTATAGTTAAAGTCAGCTTATTTTTTCCATAACAAATCATCTCACTGAATGATTTATAACTTGGCTGTGTTTATTTGCTTCTCCTAAAACTTGCCATATAGGTACTTAAACATTGAATCATTATTTCTGTAAATTTAATTTAAATGTAGTCTTTTCTTTTATTGACAATAGAATTACAGAATATAATACAGGAGACATCACAAAGTCTGTGTTTCTGAAATAAGGTATCTGCCAACAGGAAGCACCTGATAACTACCATGTGAGTATCCTTTAAAAAATACCCCCTGGACCAAATGAGTATGTGGAATGTTTGGGATAATTTGGTCTTCTTTTACATGACAGGTTTCTTATTTAAGTAAATGGAAGATGTTTCTGAATAAAATTTACAGCAATGAAATCCTAATCACATTTTATCATCAAGAACTACAAAAAAGCAAATTTAATATTAGTTGTATCTCACACACACACAAAAAAAACTGAGTGAATTGTGACTTTCTTAAAGATCCCAAACATTGCTATTTTCTTAAAAAATATATATATATATATGAGTTGAATATCATACTTACTTTATTTTGAAAAATTGCTTTATTTTTCTCTTTGAAAAATGGTGTATTACATTTGGAGTCATGAAGAATTGTGATCATATTTGCTAATCTGATTGCAAATCTTATTTTAAGTAATAAATATTTTTGAAGAAGGTGCAATATTTCTGCAGATAATTATATATCATAAATATATAACTGTGGAAGTTCTTTTTAATATAAATAAATATGCATTACTTAAAAACTTAATTTTTTTTAACTTTGGAAAGTATATGTAGTATACTTTATATATAAATAATGTGCTGTTGTACAATGTTTTAGAAGATATGCATTCCCCCTTTCCAATCACCCCCATCAATCTCTGTTGTTATCTCCACTTGTGTTCTATCCTTGTTTTCTTTCTTCAAGGTTATATTATGTGCTCTTTTATTCTTTTTTATTTTTTTTAAGTACAGTTAATTTAAAATATTGTGCTAGTATCCATTGTACAGTGTCCAACAGAGGATGAGATGTTTGGATGGCATCACTGACTCAATTGACATGAGTTTGGGTGGACTGCGGGAGTTGATGATGGACAGGGAGGCCTGGTGTGCTGTGGTTCATGGGGTCACAAAGAATCAGACATGACTGAGCAACTGAACTGAACTGAAATGCAAGATCAATTGCATTTAATGTGATTATTAATTAAGTTAGGTTGATTTTATTATTATGCTGTTTTCAATTTGACCCATCTGTGCTTTGTAAAGTGTGAAAGCCCATGGGGTAGGAGGGGAGAGGTGAATAACTTTCATAATTACACCATCCAGTGAAAACTGCTTTTTTAGCTTTGGTGCAATCATTTTGTTCCTTGAATATATCATATAAAGAAATAATACATTTTACTTTTAGTATGTTAGTATAATTCTAGTTTTCACACAACATTTAAGTATTTTACATTATGCTGAAACACTTTTAAACTGTATGAAATCATAAAGTCATGCTTTATATTTTAACTCATACAAAATGGGTATAAAAATATATAGTCTTGTACTACTATTTAATTATTTAAATTATGGCCAAATTTTCATTAGCACAAATAATGTTACAAACTAATATTTATACACATAATTTATATTTGACATAGTGTCTTATTTCTGTAGCATAAGTCTTCAAATATTAACTAGTCAACTTTAAGCTTTCTAAACTTCCCAGGGTTTTTATTTATTAAAACAAAGAAAGTAACCAGAATTCTTGGACATTTTGAGAGACAAAAGAATTGAAATAACTATAAAAATTAGAGAAAGGAATTAGGAAAGAAGGCCTCTGCTTTGAACAAAATGAAAAAGGAAGCCTTTGAACTATCACTTCCTGAAGGCTTCTGCACTAGGCACCGAACACTTGTGGACCCCTGATCAGCCTTAGAGTGGAATTGGAGCCAGCAACCTTATGATATCCTGTTGTACCTTTCTCATCATCACTCTACTGCTCATTTTCAATGTGCAGGTTTCTTTGAAATACATGTTTTCTCACTTTTCTTGAATCTGTAATTTAACACTTACCTGCTTATACATCAACATCCTCTGTAGAAATTATGCTCTGCTCTTGTGCTTCTTCATTATTCAGCTCACCTCCTGGGGCTGGAGTTATTTTATCATCATGAAGATGACCTATATGAAATCTTTTCCTTATCTCACATGTCTAATTCCCTATAGCCACATTTTACACATTTTTGAAACTTGGATTCAAAACTAGATTTACAAAATCATTTTGACACTTCCATATCTGAACAATTTTCTTTTAAGTCACCTTTCTAGATTTATTATAAATTTTTAACATTTATTTCATGCTATATTCTTCCACTGTATTTTCCTCCCCTTTTACTCAGCCTACTTTCTACTCTAACTTCTGATATGAATCTGCCCTACACCAGCAGCTTGAAATTACATTGCCTACCACTCCCCATTTAAGAAGCACAGCCAAATTCTTACTCTCAAACCATACTAAATGCTTTCATTGGTCTCCCTTGTTCCTACGTGATGTAGAAATGCAATTAAATGGATAGACTGATTCCTCCCTAAATGTAAAGCAAGGTCTCAAACACCTGCAGAACCTTCAGTATTAATTTACAAAGTGGTTTTCCAAAGATGATTATTTTAAACTTTAATGAATCTTCATAAGTGCCATATCCAATCTCCACTCTATCATTCATAGCAGACAACTGTGCTTCTTCTTACATGGAGAAAATGAGAAATACTGACGTGTTATCCTTTAAGATTCCTCCTCCTAGTCACAGAAAAGTATCAATTCTTCAGGTCTGTTGCTAAACTTCTCTTACTCAGTCTGCTTTGTTTGTAATCTGTGAGGAAGTGGAGATCATATTTCTGTGTAGGATATGAAGTGGCATGCAATTTATGTATTTGAATTGAAATATTGAAAATATTGAAAACAGTGAAAAGATGAGCTCCCTTCCAGATTCTACATTGTACAATCTGCACACCCATACCTGGTGACCATAAGTGTTCCAGGAGTGGAAATAAAGAAACCCTCCTCCTGGCAAATATATCAGAACAAGATGATCCTCCAGAGGGTGGACAAGGAAGGCTAGACTTTATTATTACCTGGTAAAAGAAGGAATAAAGCACATCAACATGTGAAAAAAAAAAAAGAAAAAAAAGAAAGAAATATTGAAAATAAAGTATATAGAATACACTGCTAACAGTTATCTTACTCTCTCTGCCCTTACTTGTAGTTGGCCATATCTTTTAAGATTCCATGGTCATTATTCATTTTCATTTCTTCTAAATGAATGCAAAACAGATATAATTTTGGGGTGGAGCAAGAAGGAGTTGGATTGGCCACTCCACATAAAGGCTCAGTCCCATTCCTCTTATGGGTTAGCATTCAATGGAAACAATGACTTGTTCTTTCATAATTCTGTGTGTGTACTTAGTCACTAAGTCTTGTCTGACTCCTTGCAACCCCATGGACTGTAGCTTGTCAAGCTCCTCTGTCCATGGGGATTCTCCAGGCAGGAATACTGGAGTGGGTTGCCATGCCCTTCTTCAGGGGATCTTCACCATCCAGGGAATGAACCTGGGCCTCCCACATTGTAGGCAGATTGTTTACCATCTTAGCCACCAGGGAAGCCCTTTCATAGGTCTATTGCTGGTTTATTCATAAATAGTTTTTTTTTTTTCATATCTGGCTTTTGTTAATTATATTTAGTTAATTTCTACAAGAAAATAGTGAACATTTAATTATCACTCTACATTTGTATTATTTTTCTTCATTTTTGCATATTTCTATATAATGGTGAATGAGAACAGTCACATCCAGCTAATCAAAATCCAAGCTCAAAGGTTAGGAATTTGTCTTTTAAGTTATGGTAAATGAAATTGGCTTCAAATTCAACACTAATAAAACAAGATTATGGGATCCAGTCCCATCACTTCATGGCAAATAAAAAAGGAAAAAAGGAGAAGCAGTGACATTTTATATTCTTGCCCTTCAAAATCACCATGAGCAGTGACTAGAGCCATGAAAATAAAAGACATTTGCTACTTGGAAAGAAAGTTATGACAAACCTAGACAGTGTATTAAAAAGTGGATACATCACTTTGCCAACAAAAGTGTTTATAGTCAAAACTATGTTTTCTCCAGTAGCCCTGTATGGATGTGAAGGTGGGACAATAAAGAAAGCTCAGTGCCAAAGAATCAATACTTTCAAACTGTAGTGCTGGAGAGGACTCTTGATAGTCTCTTAGACTGCCAGGAGATCAAACCAGTCAATCCTAAAGGAAATCAAAGCCAAATACTCATTGGAAAAAAATATCGAGGCTGAAGTTTCGATATTTTGGCTGCCTTATGTGGAAAGCTGACTCATTAGAAAATACCCTGATGTGGGAAAAGATTGAAGACTAAAAGAAAAGGGGACAACAGAGGATGAGATGGTTAGATATCATCACTGACTCAATGGATATGACTCTTAGCAAACTCCGGAAGACAGTGAAAGACATAGAAGTCTGGCATACTTCATTCCATGGGGTCCCTTTGTCAGACATGACTGAATGACTGAACAGCAAAAACAAATGAAGTTAGATTCCCAAAGAAAATGCAATTTCATACTGATATTAACATTTACAGGCAGGTATTTGGATAACTTCACTTATGTGTTTGATATTTTATACCATCATATATTATTTATAAATAAAAACAGATTTTATTCTCCTGTACTAACAGAACCATAACTATACTTACAAGCATAAATATATATTTATTTTTGTAATCTTCATATGACTCTATTTTTAAGCTGATTAATTTATAAAATATATGACCACACATTTTTCATCCTATTTTCAAGATTAACTGAAACTAACCATAACTCTTATTTGAGGGAAACATAATATAACACTTTAAGAGAAACCTTTGTCTACATTCTGGTTTCAGCTGTATCACTAAGCAGCTAATACCTTCAGTAAGTCAAATTACTTTTCAGTTCATAGGTTCTTCATGAACAATATAATAGCTTAGGCCTCAATAGTCTCTGAGAATGTATTCAGGTCTAGGTTTCTATGATTATATTTATTCAAAAATATTCTGTGTAATGGCATCATATGGGCACAAAGCTCCTTATTGCCAAATTCAGACTTAAATTAAAGAAAGTAGGGAAAACCACTAGACCATTCAGGTATGACTTAAATCAAATACTTTATGATTAAACAGTGGAAGTGAGAAATAGATTTAAGGAACTAGATCTGATAGACAGAGTGCCTGATGTACTATGGACGGAGGTTAGTGACATTGTACAGGAGACAGGGATCATGACCATCCCAATGGAAAATAAATGCAAAAAAAGTAAAATAGCTGTCTGGTAGGCCTTACAAATAGTTGTGAAAATGCAAGACAAGTGAAAAGCAAAGGAGAAAAGGAAAAATAGAAGCATCTGAATGTAAAGTTCCAAAGAATAGCAAGGAGAGATAAGAAAGACTTCCTCAGCGATCAATGCAAAGAAACACAGGAAAACAATAGAATGGGAAAGACTAGAGATCACTTCAAGAAAATCAGAGATATCAAGGGAACATTTCATGCAAAGATAGGCTCAATAAAGGACAGAAATGGTCTGGACCTAACAGAAGCAGAAGATATTAAGAAGAGGTGGCAAGAATACACAGAAAAACTGTACAAAAAAGATTTTCATGACCAAGATAATCATGATGGTATGGTCACTCACCTAGAGCCAGACATCCTGGAATGTGAAGTCAAGTGGGCCTTAGAAAGCATCACTACGAACAAAGCTAGTGGAGGTGATGGAATTTCAGTTGAGCTATTTCAAATCCTGAAACATGATGCTGTGAAAGTGGTGCACTCAATATGCCAGCAAATTTGGAAAACTCAGCAGTGGCCACAGCACTGGAAAAGGTCAGTTTTCACTCCAGTCCCAAAGAAAGTCAATGTCAAAGAATGTTCAAACTACCACACAATTGCACTCATCCCACACGCTAGTAAAGTAATGCTCAAAATTCTCCGAGACAGGCTTCAGCAAAACGCGAACTCTGAACTTCCAGCTGTTCAAGCTGGTTTTAGAAATGGCAGAGGAACCAGATATCAAATTGTCAATATCTGCTGGATCATTGAAAAAGCAAGAGAGTTCCAGAAAATCATCCATTTCTGCTTAATTGATTATGCCAAATCCTTTGACTGTGTGGATCGCAGTAAACTGTAAAAAAAATTCTGAAAGAGATGGGGATGCCAGACCACCTGATCTGCCTCTTGAGAAACCTATATGCACATCAGGAAGCAACAGTTAGAACTGGACATGGAAAAACAGACTGGTTCCAAATAGGAAAAGAGTATGTCAAGGCTGTGTATTGTCACCCTGCTTATTTAACTTCTATACAGAGTACATCATGAGAAACGCTGAGCTGGAAAAGCACAAGCTGGAATCAAGATTGCCGGGAGAAATACCAATAACCTCAGATGTGCAGATGACACCACCCTTATGGCAGAAAGTGAAGAGGAACTAAAAAGTCTCCTGATGAAAGTGAAAGAGGAGAGTGGAAAAGTTGGCTTAAAGCTCAACATTCAGAAAACGAAGACCATGGGATCCGGTTCCATCACTCCATGGGAAAAAAGGGAGAAAGGGTGGAAACGGTGTCAGACTTTATTTTTTTGGGCTCCAAAATCACTGCAGATGGTGACTGCAGCCATGAAATTAAAACACGCTTACTCCTTGGAAGAAGAGTTATGACCAATCTAGATAGCATATTGAAAAGCAGAGACATTACTTTGCCAACAAATGTTTGTCTACTCATGGCTATGGCTTTTCCAGTGGTCATGAACGCATGTGAGAGTTGGACTGTGAAGAAACCTGAGAACCAAAGAATTGATGCTTTCGAACTGAGGTATTGGAAAAGACTCTTGAGAGTCCCTTGGACTGCAAGGAGATCCAACCAATCCATTCTGAAGGAAATCAGCTCTGGGTGTTCTTTGGAATGAATGGTGCTAAAGCTGAAACTCCAGTACTTTGGCCGCCTCATGAGAAGAGTTGACTCATTGGAAAAGACTCTGATGCTGGGAGGGATTGGGGGCAGGAGGAGAAGGGTACGACAGAGGATGAGATGGCTGGATAGCATCACCAACTCAATGGACATGAGTCTGAGTGAACTCCGGGAGATGATGATGGACAGGGAGGCCTGGAGTGCTGCGATTCATGGGCCAGCAAAGAGTTGGATACAACTGAGCGACTGAACTAAACTGCACTGTGCAAAAAGGACCCTGCTCTGAATATGTAAGCCTATTTCTCCAGAAACATCAACCATGTCTATGATATAACCAGGATCATTGCAGAAGTTTCAACTATGCATAATCTCTCTCTCTCTCTCTTTTTTTTTTTTTAACTCAGTCTAAAAGATCCTTTTTTCTTTGATCTTTGGTGCTGCTATTGTGACATAAGGTTGAGTAAATAATTTCTTGCATCTTACATTATTTTAAGAAATAATTTTCTATTTTATTTAAGAACATGAAGAAAAAAAATATTATCCATATTACTTAAGTACCAGTAGGAAGTTCAGTTCAGTTCAGTTCAGTCGTTCAGTCGTGTCTTACTCTTTGCAACCCCATGAATAGCAGCACGCCAGGCCTCCCTGTCCATCACCAACTCCCAGAGTTCACTCAGACTCACGTCCATCGAGTCAGTGATGCCATCCATCCATCTCATCCTGGGTTGTCCCCTTCTCCTCCTGCCCCCAATCTCTCCCAGCATCAGAGTCTTTTCCAATGAGTCAACACTTCACATGAGGTGGCCAAAGTACTGGAGTTTCAGCTTTAGCATCATTCCTTCCAAAGAAATCCCAGGGCTGATTTCCTTCAGAATGGATTGGTTGGATCTCCTTGCAGTCCAAGGGACTCTAAAGAGTCTTCTCCAACACCACAGTTCAAAAACATCAATTCTTCGGCACTCAGCCTTCTTCATAGTCCAACTCCCACAGTACTTAAAGACAAATCACAAATACTCTACAGTTTTCACTGAAAGTGAAAAGGTTAGTCGCTCAGTTGCATCCAACATTTTGTGATACCTTGACTGTAGCCTTCCAGGTTCCTTTGTTGACAGAATTTTCGAGGTAAAAATATTGAAGTAGGTTGCCCTTTCCTTCTCCAGGGTAACTTCCCATCCCAGGAATGGAACCCTGGTTTCTTGCATTACAAGTGGATTCTTTACCCTCTGAGCCACTAGGAAAGCCCATTTTCCTTAAAATAAACCTAATAAAACCTTAAGATATAATTTCTCAGCATACTAATAATTTCCCAAAATTCAGTTAATAATCAAAGCAGCTAATTTGCCTATGCAAATTCTATATTCAGACTATTTGCATAACTAAATGGACATATAATTTCTAAATGACAATGCTTGATGTTATAATGTAAATCAGCAAAAGATGCATTCACGTTGTAAGATGGATAATTTTCTTTATAATTTTAATACATTAAATATCTATCTATCTATATATATATAATACAAATGCTCTTTGACATTCTAAGTTTTTTAAGGATGCAAAAATATCTTGAAACCAAAGAATTTCAGAACTACTTCCCTCAATATGAAAAGTTATTTTATATAATGTGATAAAGTATTTAATATGCAGCATATAGAACAAATGACTTGACAGATACACAAGAACACCATGTATATTAGTTATAATTATGCACCATGTATAAAAGTTACAAATAGAAATACACTAAAACATTAATATTTGCAAGAACTGACAAACAGGAATCTAAGCTACTTGCAGTGACACAAATAATGAAATCATCTCTGACCCAGCAGTTGCAGGGTCATGTAACTAGCAGTCTGAGTTTTAGCTTACAAATATGTTGCACACAACCAATATCCCATCCCCATCCTGGGATCTGTCACAGGATCTCTTGTGGATGTCTGAAAGTACGCATGGTACTGAACCCATAAATGAAGTTGACCATTGAAGGAGGTTGTGTAAATGGAGCCAGCTCTCAGCCAGGGGCTTCCCTGATAACTCAGTTGGTAAAGAATCCGCCTACAATGTAGAAGATCCCAGTTGGATTCCCGGATCAAGAAGAATAAATTATTTCTATGAGATTATGCAGTTGGAGCATAGTACAGGGAATTGAAACCACTTTACTTCTCATGCCAGTACTGTGGCTTAATCTACTAGAAACAAACACAGTGTTACAGTGTTGTTTCTTCTTTGAAACCTTTTGATAGCAACCATAAAAAAAAATTATATTACAATTTACTTAAAGTTAACAATTTGCCAAAGGAGAGCTTTCCTCATTGTCTTCAATGTGGAAAGAAGGGTAAAGAAGGGGACTTGAGGTATTGGTAAAATGTGCATCATTTATTTACAAGCATATTAACTGATGTTGCTGTGAAATTAAATGGAACAATTCACTGCAAATAGAAAAAAAAATCAAGAATGTTAGGTTTTAAAATGTACAAAGAATGTCAGTAAATTAGTAACACAAAGGGGAATATATTTGTATACATTTTATTTTAATGCATTATACAGATAAGATTTTTAAATCTATTATTATTATGTTTTCAATTTACTAATAGAAACTAAAATGAAAGAGCAAGTGCAGTAGAAAAATCAGCTAAGTGGGAAGATGGATTTCTTCCAAGACAGATATGTACATTTTAATATTTTACTTGATTTTTATTCTCATTAACAAATAATTTTACTTAATGCTGCATTTAAATTGACAAATACACATTATAGATCCTGCATTTTAATTTAAAGTTTATTCAATTTTATTAATCTTTATTGAATAAACTTTACATTGAAACGTAAAACAGGAGTAAAATATGGGAATAACTAATACTCATTTTTTAATTTTTCTACATTATTCTCCTTACAAAAATGTTTAAATATGTCTTTCTGTGACATTTACTTTGTTTTGTGCAATTCTGCACTTGGGCTTTTCAATAGTTATCAATTTATTTGCTTTAATTTATGTCTTGGAAATTGTGTAATTGAATTCAAGCTTCATATCTTTATAAAATAAGATAAATCATTCAGATTCCACATATATGTAGAAAATTTAAATTTTCAAACCTCAATTCTTCTTTGATATGTGGTAAATTTTGATTTCCCAAAGTAATATTTTCTTAAATATTTTGTTATACAATTTTTAATTTGGTAAAGCTAAAATAATGTATTTATGTGCTTCAACAAACTAGACTGGCATTTGAGGAATTTATGTATTAAATAATCCATTTTCTTGATGATCCTTCTAACCAGATATCTGTCAAGTCTTTGCTTTACTTTGAATTATTTAGACATAGCAAAGCTTATTCATCTTTGCATGAGAAAATATTAGATGCATTTTCCTTTCTGTTGCAAAGCATTTAGATAATTAAGCCAATTACGTGCCATACAAATTAGTGCAAATAAAAATTACAGGATGTAAGTAACACTCTACTGATTTTATTTCAGTGTATCTATGGAAGTAAAGCATTTCAATAAATTTTAGCTGCTTTTACTACAAACACTCAGAATACTTAACAGAATAAGGCAGGATAGAAAAGGCACACTGAATTAGATGAAAGTTGTCTCTGATGTGCCTGTGGTCCCACTGTGCCTGTGAGGACAGGCAAACAGAGCTCTCAGGGGAACTAGAAGGCGGTTGATATAATAGACAAGGGGTCCGCTGCATTCTCTTGATCTTCCCACATCTTTTAGTAATGATTGAAAGGAAGAAAAATGTATTGCTAATTAAGAGTTGATGTAATAATCAAGACAAGAAAAAAAATATTTTTGATGTTTAGAAAGACTGTACTGAGAGGCAAGCCAGATGTTACAGATTAAAAACACAGCTACACTGAATCAACAATTCTCTTTGTTAAAACACCATTTCTGAGCCCTTTTAGTAGTGCTTGTCAAAAACTCCCTGATATTGAAACTGCTGATATTCATATTTAGGACTTGTAATTTATTTAGTGGATGATGTCAGAGATGGAATATTTAAAAATTTGTACCAATTTTGTTAATTGTTAGAAACCCAATATTTTCATTAGCTTTTTGTCTTTTTTATTTGGGGTCCTTTTTAATCCAAAGCAGTGTCAAGACATCTAATCATTCTCTGAGAAAGTGAAGATCATAGACAGCAGTAATTAAGATTCAGATCACACTTCCTTCTTGGCTTAGTTAACGTCTTTAATTTCTGATGTATTTGCTAAAAATTCTTCTGTCTTTTAGTTTACTAATTAGCAAGGACTGCTAGTCTGGCTGAGCTGAACTGTGATTGAAAGACTGCAATCCATGGCAAGAAACAAACCAAGCAAGAAAAAGCTGGAGTTTGCTGCAGTAGACTGTTTAATTTAAATCTCGGGGGCTTCCAGAAAACTCTCTTCATTCTGGTCCATTGTAAGTATTATTATTTCAGAAACAAGAGAGAGAAGGGCAGAAATTTCACTTTATTTATTTTGCTTTTCATACAAAAAGTGATCTGCACTTTTTTGTCATCTGCCTTTGTTTGATTATGTGGCTCTTAAGTTAGTGGTTTGATCTAAGCTTCTTTGATCTGATGGCTTCATACTATTCATTACATTCAAGATATACCTGCAAGGTCTATGCATTGCTTCATGTAGAGAGGGACATAAGACAGAAATCATTTCACTCTTTTAAAATGATGTATAAGAAGAAATTAAAAAAATGAAATAGATCTATATATAACCTGAGAAACAGATGACAAGTGCTTTCTTTAAAGCAAAGATAATATAGACAAGATTTTATATTTCCATAATTATATTATTTTGCAGTTTTGAGTTCTTTGCATGGAAACCCAAGGAACCTATATATATATATATATATATATATATATATATATATCCACTTTTCTGTATTTTTCATCTTGTAGATGAAGAATATAAATTAATGATAGGATAATACTTAAAGCTGAAACTCCAGTACTTTGGCCACGTCATGCAAAGAGTTGACTCATTGGAAACGACGCAGATGCTGGGAGGGATTGGGGGCAGGAGAAGGGGACGACAGAGGATGAGATGGCTGGATGGCATCACTGACTCGATGGACGTGAGTCTGAGTGAACTCTGGGGGTTGGTGATGGACAGGGAGGCCTGGCATGCTGCGATTCATGGGTTCGCAAAGTGTCGGACATGACTGAGTGACTGAACTGAACTGAACTGATTCCAATAAACCATGGGAAATGAAATCCTTTTTGGTTAAATGTAAATATTTAACTTTAAAGAATAACACTTGAGGAAATGAGTCACTTACTACTTTTATGTTACTGGAAATGTGCTTAATAGGACTTATTTTCAAAAGTTCCTTGTTATATATACTGTTATTTTAGAACAAAGCATGTATTTCTCAAGTCATTGTTTTTGAAGGGTAAGTAGTGAAATCAATAAATTAAGGGAGTGCATTACTGATCTCTATTTTGAGAAAAACTTTTGTTTTTGACAGAATGCTATTGTTTCTTCTAGATTTGATATCCATCTATAGTTTGCAAAAAGATGTGTATATTATCAAAGGCCCCCAGGATGTGATGGGTAAAAAGCTTTTGGTGAAGCAAGCATCAACCCCCTAAGAACAAAATGTTAACATGAGATAAATTTTTATCCTAGTCCTGCAAGGGCTAGAAGACAGTCCCTTTTCAGATATATTTCACCCCACCAGACCTACATGACACTATTTTCATGGTTAGTAATGTAAAGAATGATTCACCCTGCTAGCCTAGAGTTATTTTCTAGAGAAGGCATGCTGACGTCAGTTTGTCAAGTAATTGTGGCCATCCTTTGTAAGTTCTGCCATTCAACGCTCGATACAGCAGGGCTGGACTAATTAAATTTTCCTGTTATGCATGTTCTCTTCAGGCTCTGAGTCATGCTAATGCTTTTCGTTCATTAATGACCCTTTCTTCTGATAGAAAAAACATTGGTCACCCAGAGTGGTTAAGATTGGCTAAGTTAAAGCTAATAAAGGGCTCCCTACATTTTTAGGAAATCAGTAGTATGATTGTCCAAAATAGTGAGATTGATAATACTGTTTCATATTCCATAAGTTTAAAAGATATTGGGGTAATAAATGATCCAGCACCAATGTATGGCAAAACCAATACAATATTGTAAAGTAATTAACCTCCAATTAAAATAAATAAGTTTATATTAATATATATGTTCAAAAATTTATTTGTTGCTTATAGATCTGAATCTATATTTATATTGTGTAAAGAAATGTATTAAACATGACAAAAATCAGAAGTTTTATTTATATTAAACTGTATGTTTTTTCTGTGATACTACTGTGATATCAACTTATTGCAAAAGGAGTTATTGAGAAAATTCTTTAGAAAGCTACACAAAGACCTAATAAGAAAGCAAATTAGTGGTATATAGGTAAAATGACAAGTATTGCACACTGTCTATTAAGAAATTAAGAATATTTGTTGGTGTATCAGAGTTGCTAACACAAATGTAACAGAGTATTCTGTAGTTTTCAGTGACATCTGACAGGTAATATTAAGCTACTAAGAAAGGAATATTTAACTAAGTGTCAGGAGACCAGATTTAAGTATTTAGTTCAGTTCATATCAGTCACTCAGTCATGTCCGACTCTTTGCGACCCCATGAATCACAGCACGCCAGGCCTCCCTGTCCATCACCAACTGCTGGAGTTCACTCAGATTCACGTCCATTGAGTCGGTGATGACATCCAGCCATCTTATCCTCTGTTATCCCCTTCTCTTCCTGCCCCCAATCCCTCCTAGCATCAGAGTCTTTTCCAATGAGTCAACTCTGCATGACGTGGCCAAAGTACTGGAATTTCAGCTTTAAGTATTAACCTGCCATTAATTTATATTATTCATCTACAAGATGAAAAATGCAGAAAAATGGGCCAGCAGATGTCTTAGATTCATTTCTTTAAAGTGAAACTTTATAAATGTTACAATTTATATGTGAAGTTACTTTTAGAAAACACTCATTCTTTGATAATAATATTTTTCTGAATGTGAATTCTGTAATGTATGTATGTGTGTGTGTGTGAGTGTTGCTCAGTCATATCAGACTCTTTGCAACCCCACACACTGTAGCCCACCAGGCTTCTCTGTCCATGGAAATTTCCAGGGAAGAAAACTGGAGTGGATTTTCATTCCCTTTTCCAGAGGATCTCCCTGACTCATGGATTGAATACTGGTCTCCTGCATTGCAGGAAGATTATGTACCAATTGAGCAACAGGGAAGTCCATACTGTATGTATAGTAGTTCTAAACAAGGGCAAGGTGCCAGCTCTCAGGTAGCTTATAACCCACAGTAGAAATATCATGATACAGGTAATCATCAGATCATAAGTGTGAGCAGCGTTCCACATTTATTCTCATTCGCCAAATGCATAGTCTATTATGTGCCAGACTCTGTGGTAAGTGCTGGAAATACAGTGGTACCAAACACACACACACACACACACACACACACACACCCATCATGGTTCTTGTTCTTACTGAATAAAAGAATTCCTGGGTGAAGAATACAGTCAGTTCAGTTCAGTTCAGTCATTCAGTCATGTCCAACTCTGTCCAACCCCATGAATCTCAGCATGCAAGGCCTCCCTTTCCATCACCAACTCCCGGAGTTCACTCAAACTCATGTCCATCTAGTTGGTAATGGATTCCAGCCATCTCATCCTCTGTTGTCCCCCCCTCCTCCTGTCCCCAATCCCTCCCAGCATCAGTCTTTTCCAATGAGTCAACGCTACACATGAGGTTGCCAAAGTACTGGAGTTCAGCTTTAGCATCATTCCTTCCAATGAACACCCAGGACTGATCTCCTTTAGGATGGACTGGTTGGATCTTGGTGTAGTCCAAGGGACTCTCAAGAGTCTTCTCCAACACCACAGTTCAAAAGCATCAATTCTTGGTGCTCAGCTTTCTTCACAGTCCAACTATCACATCCATACATGACCACTGGAAAAACCATAGCATTGACTAGATGGACCTTTGTTGGCAAAGTAATGTCTCTGCTTTTCAATATGCTATCTAGGTTGGTCATAACTTTTCTTCCAAGGAGTAGGAATCTTTTCATTTCATGGCTGCAGTCACCATCTGCAGTGATTTTGGAGCCCCCCTAAATAAAGTCTGATACTTTTCCCACTGTTTCCCCATCTATTCCCATGAAGTGATGGGGCTAAGCTAGATCATTAAGCAAGTACATACAAAGAGAAAAATATAGACAAGTGTTCTCAGGAAAAAGGAACACAATTATTGATATCCATGTTAGTGACAACAAAAATCAGACCAATGCTATTTGTGGTGCTTAGGAACCTTTTCTGAAGGAAGTGACACAGGTTGTGAAGATACATTGAGACAAGAGATGGAAAATTATTAGAAAACTGGAAAGAGCAGGAGCACATGCCAGGTGATGAGCAGAGAGAGAATACACTGAAGAAATTGATAAAATGACTTGGGAATTTAAGACAGATAATTTGAAAAAAATGAAATAAAAAAGATGTCAGAGAGTAAAACTAAACAAGTGTACTGCATTGGGAGGAAATGACTAACTCAGTAGGAAAACCAGTAGCAGTACAGAAGGAGCATTTCAGGAAGAAAACAATAATTTTAAAAGACATGAGGTTGAAAAAGCATTGTTATATAAAACAACAGCTATGTATGTAGAACAGTTATCAGCCAGGATGATGGTGAGCTCAGGGGGCATTTGGCAATGTTTGGGTATATTTTATTGTAGCTAGGCACACTAAGCGTGAGCAGCTGAGACCAGCACTCTAAGCGCTGGTGGTTGCGACCCGCTCGCTAAGTGAGGCCGAGAGGAGCTACCCTATGTCCAAGGTCAGGGGCAGAAGCCAGGAGGACCCTATGCCCAATGGGCGTTGGCCAAGAGGAGTTACCCCACGTCTGAGGTCAGGGGCAGTGGCCGAGAGTGCCAGGCTGCAACGGCACAGGAATGGCTGAGAGGAGCTATCCTGCATCTGAGGGTAGGGGCAGCAGCTGGGAGGAGCAACCCAGCGTCGAGGTCAGGGGTGGCCGGGATGAGCCAACTCGCGCCTGAGGCCAGTGGTGGCAGCCAGGAGGAACAACCCCATGTCCAAGTAGCCATGGCTGCACGGGTGCAGGAGGGCCTAGAGGAGCTATCCCATGTTGAAGATCAGGAAGAGCAGCGGTTAGGAGATACCCTTCGTCCAATGTAAGGAGCAGTGGTGGCGCTGTGCTGGAACAGCCATGAAGAGATACTCCACGCCCAAAGTAAGAGAAACCCAAGTAAGATGGTAGGTGTTGCAAGAGGGTATCAGAGGGCAGACACACTGAAACCATACTCACAGAAAATTAGTCAATCAAATCACACTAGGACCACAGCCTTGTCTAACTCAATGAAACTATGCCATGCCCATGGGGCAACCCAAGACGGGTAGGTCATGGTGGAGAGGTCTTACAGAATGTGGTCCACTGGAGGAGGGAATGGCAAACCACTTCAGTATTCTTGCCTTCAGAAGCCCATGAACAGTATGAAAAGGCAAAATGATAGGATACTGAAAGAAGAACTCCCCAGGTCATAGGTGCCCAACACACTACTGGATATCAGTGGAGAAATAATTCCAGAAAGAATGAAGGGATGGAGCCAAAGCAAAAACAATACCCAATTGTGGATATGACTGGTGATAGAAGCAAGGTCCAATGCTGTAAAGAGCAATTATTGCATAGGAACCTGGAATGTCAGGTCTATGAATCAAGGCATAGTGGAAGTGGTCAAACAAGACATGACAAGAGTGAAAGTCGACATTCTAGGAATCAGTGAACTAAAATGGATTGGAATGGGTGAATTTAACTCAGATGACCATTATATCTACTACTGCAGGCAGGAATCCCTCAGAAGAAATGGAGTAGCCATCATGGTCAACAAAAGAGTCTGAAATGCAGTACTTGGATGCAATCTGAAAAATGAAAGAATGATCTCTGTTCGTTTCCAAGGCAAACCATTCAATATCACAGTTATCCAAGTCTATGCCCCAACCAGTAACGCTGAAGAAGCTGAAGTTGAATGGTTCTGTGAAGATCTACAAAACCTTTTTGAACTAACACCCCAAAAAGATGTCCTTTTCATTATAGGCAACTGGAATGCAAAAGTAGGAAGTCAAGAAACACCTGGAACAACAGGCAAATTTGGCCCTGGAATGCGGAATGAAGCAGGGAAAAGCCTAATAGAGTTTTGCCAAAAGAACACACTGGTCATAGCAAACACCTTCTTCCAACAACACAAGAGAAGACTGTACACATGGACATCACCAGATGGTTAACACCAAAATCAGATTGACTGTATTATTTACAGCCAGAGATGGAGAAGCTTTATACAGTCAACAAAAACAAGATCAGGAGCTGACTGTGGCTTAGATCATGAACTCCTTATTACCAAATTCAGAGTTAAATTGAGGAAAGTAAGGAAAACTACTAGAATATTCAGGTATGACCTAAATCAAATCCCTTATGATTTTACAGTGGAAGTGAGAAATAGATTAAGGGCCTAGATCTGACAGTTAGAGTGCCTAATGAACTATGGAATCAAGTTCGTGACATTGTACAGGAGACAGGGATCAAGACCATTCCCATGGAAAAGAAATGCGGAAAAGCAAAATGCTGCCTGGAGAGGGCTTACAAATAGCTGTGAAAAGAAGAGAGGCAAAAAGCAAAGGAGAAAAGGAATGAGATAATCATCTGAATGCAGAGTTCCAAAGAATAGCAAGGAGAGATAAGAAAGCGTTCCTCAGAGATCAATGCAAAGAAATAGAGGAAAAGAAAAGAATGGGAAAGATTAGAGATCTCTTCAAGAAAATTAGAGATACGAAGGGAATATTTCATGCAAAGATGGGCTCGACAAAGGACAGAAATGGTATGGACCCAACAGAAGCAGGAGATCTTAAGAAGAGGTGGCAAGCATACACAGACAGAACTGTACAAAAAAGATCTTCACGACCCAGATAATCACGATGGTGTGATCACTCATCTAGAGCCAGACATCCTGGAATGTGAAGTCAAGTGGGCCTTAGAAAGCATCACTAGGAACAAAGCTAGTGGAGGGGATGGAATTCCAGTTGAGCTATTTCAAATCATGGAAGACAATGCTGTGAAAGTGCTGCACTCAATATGCCAGCAAATTTGGAAAACTCAGCAATGGCCACAAGACTGGAAAAGGTCAGTTTTCATTCCAATCTCAAAGAAAGGCAATACCAAAGAATGCTCAAACTACTGTACAATTGCACTCATCCCACACACTAGTATAGTAATGCTCAAAATTCTCCAAGCCAGTCTTCACCAATACATGAACCATGAACTTACTGGTGTTCTAGCTAGTTTTAGGAAAGGCAGAGGAACCTGAGATCAAATTGCCAACATCTGCTGGATCATGGAAAAAGCAAGAGAGTTCCAGAAAACAAACAAACAAACAAGTAAATAAAAATAATTATTTTTGCTTTCTTCATTATGCCAAAGCTTTTGACTGTGTGGATCACAGTAAACTGCGGAAAATTCTGATAGAGATGGAAATACCAGACCACCTGACCTGCCTCTTGAGAAATCTGTATGCAGGTTAGGAAGCAACAGTTAAAACTGGACATGGAACAAGAGACTGGTTTCAAATAGGAAAAGGAATACATCAAGGCTATATATTGTCACCCTGCTGATTTAACTTACATGCAGAGTACATCATGAGAAACGCTGGGCTTGAAGAAACACAAGCTGGAATCAAGATTGCTGGGAGAAATATCAATAACCTCAGATATGCAGATGACAACACCTTTATGGCAGAAAGGGAAGAAGAAATAAAAAGCCTCTTGATGAAAGTGAAAGAGGAGAGTGAAAAAGTTGGCTTAAAGCACAACATTCAGGAAACGAAGATCATGGCATCCAGTCCCATCACTTCATGGGAAATAGATGGAGAAACAGTGGAAACAGTGTCAGACTTTATTTTTGGGGGCTCCAAAGTCACTGCAGATGGTGATTGCAGCCTTGAAATTTAAAGATGCTTACTCCTTGGAAGAAAAGTTTTGACCAACCTAGATAGCGTATTGAAAAGTAAAGACATTATTTTGCCGACTAAGGTTCGTCTGGAGAAGGCTATGGTTTTTCCTGTGGTCATGTATGGATGTTCAAGTTGGACTGTGAAGAAGGCTGGTGCCAAATAATGTATGCTTTTGAACTGTGGTGTTGGAGAAGGCTCTTTAGAGTATGTTGGACTGCAAGAAGATCCAACCAGTCCATTCTGAAGGAGATCAGCCCTGGGATTTCTTTGGAAGGACTGATGCTAAAGCTGAAACTCCAGTACTTTGGCCACCTCATGTGAAGCGTTGACTAATTGGAAAAGACTCTGATGCTGGGAGGGATTTGGGGCAGGAGGAGAAGGGGACGTCTGAGGATGAGATGGCTGGATGGCATCACTGACTCGATGGACGTGAGTCTGAGTGAACTCCGGGGGTTGGTGATGGACAGGGAGGCCTGGGGTGCTGTGATTCATGGGGTTACAAAGAGTCAGACACGACTGAGCGACTGAACTGCACTGAAGGTTGGTCATAACTTTCCTTCCAAGGAGTAAGCATCTTTCAATTTCACGGCTGCAATCATCATCTGCAGTTATTTTGGAGCCCAGAAAAATAAAATCAGCCACTACTTCCCCATCTATTTCCCATGAAGTGATGGGACCAGATGTCGTGATCTTTGTTTTCTGAATGTTGAGCTTTAAGCAACTTTTTCACTCTCCTCTTTCACTTTCATCAAGAGACTCTTTAGTTCTTCTTCCCTTGCTGCCATAAGTGTGATGTTATCTGCATATCTGAGATTATTGGTATTTCTACCAGCAATCTTGATTCCAGCTTCTGCTTCCTCCAGCCCAGCATTTCTCATGATGTACTCTGCATATAAGTTAAATCAGCAGGGTGACATTATACAGCCTTGATGTACTCCTTTTCCTATGTGTAACCAGTTTGTTGTTCCATGTACAATTCATTATATAAATTGCTCCAATCATAATCAACCTAATTTTATTCTTTTTAAACCCAATTATACATGCATGTGAAACAGACGTCTATATTACAGACATACACCTACTTATCAGGCTGGATATATATGTTTAGTGTATCCACATTTCTGCTAAAGTGATATTTAATATATTTAGTCAAGGTGGATGTTAAAACTTTGCATCCAAGTTTATCTTCTCTTGGTCATCAAAAATTTTTTATAACATTCATTTATTTCAAAAAGTGAATCAGCTCCAATCACTTTTAGTGTAATACTGGATAAAATCAACCTATATTAGAAGAAGAAATAAAGAAGTCATCAAAGTGTATTCCATGAAGAATATTCTATTTATGAAGAAGACCATAATTGAATCAATAGCTTGTGGAATCTGTCCTCCTTGAAATGTTTTCGAATATAATTTACATTTTTGTTACTAAAAAAAATTATCTACTGTCATGAGAAAAGCTACCACGTATAACTTTCAGCTTGGCATGTGTATATAGTCCACAGACATCGTTTCATTGTGCCTCTCCACAGTGTTGTGAGGCAAGAAGCTCAGAGAGTATTTGGGGCATTTTTAAGGTGCATTGAAGTTCACTGAGGTTCTAACCTGTGGAATGATTTGGGAGGATGGCATTGAAACATGTATGCTATCATGTAAGAATCAAATCGCCAGTCTATGTCCGATGCAGGATACAGCATGCTTGGGGCTGGTGCACGGGGATCACCCAGAGAGATGTTATGGGGAGGGAGGTGGGAGGGGGGTTGATGTTTGGGAACGCATGTACACCCGTGGTGGATTCATGTCAATGTATGGCAACGCCAATACAGTATTGTAAAGTAAAAAAAAAGTAAAAGTAAAAATTAAAAAAAAAATTAAGAAAAGAACATATGCTGATTTTAAACCGGGTTGGATCTAGAATAAATTTCTATGTAATTGTTCAATGATCCCTCCTTTTCTTCAGTTCTTAAAAAGACAGATGAAAAGTGAAAACAACAAAATAGTTATTTTCTTGGATTGTTACAGGTTACAAGAACTAATTAAGTAGATATTTTTTTTCTATCCATTTTAATCTGACCTCTTGAATGGTTTCTGATTCTGTACACATTCATCCTCAATTTCACTCATTTTGTTACTGTAACGAGATTACTATAATGTCCTCCTAACTTGACCTTGATGGCACTCCCCACATCTTTTTTTAATCTATTCAAATTTCCGAAAGTTTTTTTTTTTTTTTCCCAAAAAGTCAATCTAATAGATGTTCCTCAGTGCTGTTAAGAAAAATCCAACTGCTCCTTAAGTTTTTGAAAAGTTATCTGATTTACTACTTTCATTTCCACTTGGATTTCTTTTCTTTTCTTTTTTTTTTTTTTTTTTTTTTTTTTTTTGCTTAATTTCTCTGACTAGGACTTCTAATACTATGCTGAGAGGTGAGAATGGGCCTCTTTGTCTTGATCCTGGTTTTAAAGATAAGTTTTCAGTTTTCCACTACTGAATCTGATTTTAGCTGTGATTTTGTCATAAGTAGCCCATGCTACTTGAGATAATTTTTTCTGTGCCTGTTTCGCTGAGTTGATTTTTTGAAAACATGAATGGGTTTTGAATGTTGTCATCTTTTTTTTTTTTTCCCCTAAATCTATTGAGAAGATCATGTGACTTTTATTTTGTTGATATGGTGAACCACGTTGGTTGATTTATGAATGTTGAACTATCTTGACATCCCTGAAATAAACTCCAATTTATCATGGCATAAAATCTTTTCAATGTTCTCTGTTTAATCCTTTAAATATATACAGTTTGCTAATATTTAATATATGCAGCTTGTTAATATATTCTAATCTTGATCCTTTTAATACATGTATTTTGCTAATATATATGAGAATTATCTTCATTATATTGTCCTGTAATATTCTCTCTTTGTGTTGTCTTTGATTTTGTTATCAGGGTAATGTTGGCCTTATAAAATAAGTTAGGAAGCATTTCCTCCTCTTAATTTTTTTGGAAGATTAGAAGTATAGATAAATCTTTGAATGGTTGATATGATTTTCCTGTGAAAGTCATTGAGCTTTAGGTTTTGTGGAAGTTTTTTATTACCCCTCTTTTAATATTTTTATGGATGTCCAGCTTATTCAGATTTTCCACTTCTTCATAATTCAACCTTGGAAAGCTGTGTGATTTTAAGAATTAATCCATTTCTCTTAAACTGTCCACTTAAATGGCATCCATCTGTTCATAATATTCTCTTACATTGTTTTGCATCTCTGCAGTATCCATTGCTACTTCACCTCTTTGGTTTTTTATTTTATTTATCAGAGCCTTCTCCCATGTTGTCTTTGTAGGCCTAACTGAATATTTGTCATTTTTCTTCTTGTTTTCAAATAAATAGAACATAGTTTTATTAAGTTATTTATTTTTTTAGTGGCTGTTTCATTTATTTACACTGTGATCTTAAATATTTTCTTCCTTCTACTGATTTTAGGCTTTTCTTGTTCTTTCCTTTGTTGATTTATTTTAATTAGAGGATAATTAGTTAACAATATTGTGAAGACTTTTGCCATAGATTGACATGAACCATCCATGGATACACATGTATCCCCTGATTCTGAATCCCCCCAGCCATCTCACTCCTCAACCCATCCCTCTGGGCTGTCCCAGAGCACTGGCCCTGATTCATGAATCAAAACTTGCACTTGTTATCTATCTTACATATGGTAGTAGTTCTGTAGAATTCTCCAGGGAATAATACTGAACTGGGTAGTCATTCCCTTCTCCAAGGGATCTTCCCAAACCAGGAATTGAACCCAGGTCCCCCACATTACAGGCAGATTTTTTTTTTTTTTTACCATCTGAGTCACCAGGGAAGACCAATATAAATGTTTCAATGCTATTCTTTTAACTCATCCTCCCATCCCTTCTCCCACAGAGTGAAAAATGTCTGTTCTTTATATCTATATCTCTTTTGCTGTCTTGCATATAGGATCATAGTTACCATCTTTCTAAATTCCATACATATGCATTAAAATACAATATTTATGTTTCTCTTTCTGAATTACTTCACTCTATATAATATACTCCAGAGTCATACCCCTCATTAGAACTGATTCAAATGTGTTCTTTTATAGCTAATATTTCACTGTGTATACGTACCAAAACTCCCTTTTCTATTCATCTGCTGATGGATATCTAGATTACTTCCATGTCCTAGCTACTGAAAATAGTGCAGAGATGAATCTCCACACTGTTCTCCAACGTGGCTGCATCAGTTTTCATTACTAGCAACACTGTAAGAGGGTTTCATTTTCTCCTCACTCTCCCTGGCATTTATTGTTGTAGACTTTTTGATGATTGCCATTCTGATCTGCATGAGATGATACCTCGTTGTGGTTTTGATTTGCATTTTTCTAATAATGAATGACATGGAGCATCTTTTCATGTGTATTAATTATGTGTATGTCTTTGGAGAAAAGTCTATTTAGTTCTTTTGGCCCCTTTCTGATTGGGTTGTTCATTTTTTGGTATTGAACTACATGAGCTGCTTGTATATTTTGGAGATTAAGTCTTTGTCAGTTGTTACATTTGTTATTTTCTCCCACTATGAAAACTGTATTTTTACCTTGTATATAGTTTCCTTTGATGTACAAAATATTTAAGTTTAAATATGTCCCATTTGTTTATTTTTGCTTTTATTTTCATTACTCTTGGAGGTGGGGCATAGAGGATCTTGCTGTGATTTATGTCACAGAGTACTCTTATGTTTTCATCCAAGAGTTTTATAGTTTCTGGTCTTACATTTAGATTTTTAATCCATTTGAGTTTATTTTTCTCTATGGCATTAGAAGGTGTTCTAGTGTCATTCTTTTACACACGATTGACCAATTTTTCCAGCCTCAGTTTTTAAAGAGACTGTCTTTTCTTCATTGTATATTTCTGCCTCCTTTGTCAAAAATAAGGTTTCTGTAGGTGTGTGGATTTATCTCTGGACTTTATATTTTGTTCCACTGACCTATATTTCTGTCTTTGTGCCAGTACCATACTGCCTTGGTGGCTGTAGGTTTGTAGTATAATCTAAAGTCAGAAAGGTTGATTCCTTCAATTTCATTCTTCTTTCTCAAGATTGTTTTGGCTGTTTAAGGATTTTTTCTTTCCCTACAAAATGTGAAATTATTTGTTCTAGCTCTGTGGAAAATGCCATTGGTCACTTGATAGGGATTGCATCAAATTCAGAGATTGCTTAGGGTACTATAAACATTTTCACTATATTGATTCTTCCAATCCACAGACATGGTATATTTTTCCATTTCTTTGTGTCATATTTGACTTTTATTTTATCAATTTTTTATAGTTTTCTATAAGCAGCTTTTTTGTTTCTTTATTCCAGGGATGCAAGGATTCTTCAGGATTTGAAAATCATTGTAATATACTATGTTAACAAACTAAAAGATCAAAACCATATGATTATTTCAGTGGATGCAAAGAAAGCCTCTGGCAAAGACTTAATCTCCATTCAGCAAAAATGTATGATAAAAACTCTCCAGAAAGTAGGTAAAGAAGAAACATACTTCAACATAATAAAATCCATAAGAATCAGAGAAGAAAAATAATTAAAAGGAATCCAGATTGGAATAGAAGAAGTAAAACTCTCACTATTTGCAGATGATATGATCCTCTACATAGAAAGGATATATGATTTAAATCCAGTTGAGCTATTTCAAATCCAAAAGATGATGCTGTTAAAGTGCTGCATTCAATATACCAAGAAACTTGGAAAACTCAACAGTGGCCACAGTACTGGAAAAGGTCAGTCTTCATTCCAATCCCAAAGAAAGGCAATGCCAAAGAATGTTCAAACTACTGCACAATTGCACTTATCTGACACGCTAGCAAAATAATTCTCAATAATTCTCCAAGTCAGGCTTCAACAGTACATGAATGATGAACTTCCAGAAGTTCAACCTAGATTCAAGAAGGCAGAGGAACCAGAGATCAAGTTGCCAACATCCATTGGATCACTGAAAAACAAGAGAGTTCCAGAAAAGCATCTACTTCTGCCTTATTGACTACACAAAAGCTTTTGACTGTGTGGATCACAACAAACTGGAAAATTCTTTAAGAGATGGAAAAAACAGACCACCTGACCTGCCTCTTGAGAAATCTGCATCCAGTTCAAGAAGCAACAGTTAGAACTGGACATAGAATACGAGATTGGTTCCAAATCAGGAAAGCAGTATATCAAGGTTGCATGTTGTCACCCTGCATATTTAACTTATATGCAGAGTACATCATAAAAAATGACAGTCTGGATGAAGCACAAACTAGAATTGAGCTTTCTGGGAGACATATAAATAACCTCAAATATACAGATGACACTACCTTCGTGACAGAAAGCAAAGAAGAACTAAGAAGCCTCTTGATGAAAGTGAAACAGGAGAGTTAAAATATTCGCTTAAAACTCACCATCAAGAAAATTAAGATCATGGTATCCAGTCCCATCATTTCGTGGTAAATAGATGGGGAAACAATGGAAACAGTGAGAGACTTTATTTATTTATTTATTTTTGTGGGGCTCCATAATCACTGCAGATGCTGATGGCAGTCATGAAATTAAGGCACTTGATCCTTGGAGGAAGAGCTATGTCCAATCTAGACAGAATGATAAAAATCAAGTACATGAGTTTGCCAAAAGGGTCCATCTAGACAAAGCAATGGTTTTACCAGTAGTCATGTGTGGGTGTGAGAGTTGGACTATAAAGAAAGCTGAGTGCTGAAGAGTTGATGGTTTTGAAATCTGGTGTTGGAGAAGACTCTTTAGAGTCCCTTAGACTGCAAGGAGACCCAACCAGTCCATCCTAAAGGAAATCAGTCCTGAATATTCATTGGAAGGACTGATGCTGAAGCTGAAACTCCAAAACTTTGGCCACTTGATGTGAAGAACTGCCTCATTGGAGAAGACCCCGATGCTAGGTAAGACTGAAGCTGTGAGGAGAAGGGGAGGACAGAGGATGAGATAGTTGGATGGCATTACCAACTTGATGGACATGAGTTTGAGTAAGCTCCAGGAGTGAGTGATGGACAGGAAATCCTGGCGTGCTGCAGTCCCTGAGGGTGCAGAGTCAGACATGGCTAAGCCACTGAACTGATGTTCCTTCTATGCTTACCTTCTGTAGAGGGTTTTGTTTATTTGTTTGTTTGTTTTTTAATCATAAATTGGCTTTTAATTATGTCAAAATTTTCTATGTATTTATGGAGATAATTTTATGATTTTTATCATTCAATTTGTTAATATGTTGCATAACATTGATTGATTTGGTAATTTTTAAATGTATTTAATTTAATTGGAGGCTAATTACTTTACAATATTGTAGTGCTTTTTGTCATACATTGACATGAATCAGCCATGGGTGTACATGTGTTCCCCATCCTGAACCCCCCTCCTACCTCCTTCCCCATCCCATCCCTCTGGGTCATCCCAGTGGACCAGCCCTGAGTACCCTGTAGAATAATCCTTGCATTCCTGAAATAAAGCCTACTCGGTCATGATGTATGATCTTTTTACCAGGCTCTTGGATTCTATTTGGCAGAATTTTGTTTGAGGATTTTATCATCTATGTTCATCTGTGATGTTGACCTGTAGTTTTCTTCTTTTGTGGCTTCTTCGTTTGGTTTTCAAATCAGAGTGTTGGTGGCCTTGTAGAATGAATTTGGAAGTTTAACCTCTTCTGCAATTTTCTGGAAGAGTTTGAGTAAGATAGGTATCAACTCTCTCCACATTTTTGGTAGAATTTGCCTGTGAAGCCATCTGGTCGTGGACTTGTGTTTGTTGTAAGATTTTTTATTACAGTTTCTATTTCCAAGCTTGTGGTTGCTCTGTTCATTTTTTTTTCCCCCCTGGTTCAGTTTTCAAAAGTTATATTTTTCTAAGAATATGTTCATATTTTCCAATTTGTCCTTCTTATTGGAATACAGTTGCTCATAGCCCACTCTTGTGACCTATTTTATTTCTATGTTGTCTGTCCTGATTTCTCCGTTTAAAATTCTAATTTTATTGATTTCATCATTTTTTTTTTCTTTATGAGTCTGTCTATGGCTTATCTATTTTGTTTACCTTCTCAAAGACCTGGCTTTTAGTGTTGTTGATCATTGCTGTAATCACCTTTTTTTTTTTCTGTTGTTGTTGTAGTTTGTTTGTTTTGTTTTCATTTATTTATGCTGAGTTTTATGATTTCTTTCCTTCTAGTAACTTTGCTTTTGTTGTTGTTATTGTTCTTCTTCTTTCTCTAGTTATTTTAGATATAAACTTAGGTTGTTTGTTTGATGTTTCTCTTCTTTCCTGGAGTAGACTTGTATTGCTGTGAACAAATCCCTCTTAGCACTGATTTTCTGAATCCCATAGGTTTTGGGTTGTCATGTTTCCATTGTCATTTGTTTCCATGTATATTTAGATTTCCTTTTTGATTCCTCACATGACTCCTTGCATGATATCAATTATTCAGAAGCATGTTGTTTAGCCACCATTTGTTTGTGTTTTATATAGTTTTTTTTTCTGTAGTTGATATTTAATTGTGCTGCATTGTTAACAGAAAAGATGCTTGACATGATTTCAGTTTTTAAAATTTATTAAAGCTAGATTTGTGGCCCAGGATGTGATCTATTCTGAAGAATGCTCTGTGTGCACTTGAGAAAAAGGTGAAATCCATGGTTTTTGGATGAAATGCCTTCTAGCTAACTATTAGGTCTAACTGGTCTAGTGTGTCATTCAAAGCTTGTGTTTCCCACTTAATTCTGTTTGGATGCTCCATCCATAGGTGTGAGTGGGGTATTAAAGTTCACCACTATTACTGTGTTACTGCTAATTTCCCCTCTCATACTTGTTAGCATTTGCCTTATATATTAAGGTGCTTCTATATTGGGTGCATATGTATTTATAATTGTAATATCTTCTTCTCGGGTTGAACCCTTGATAATAATTTAGTGTCTTTCACTGTCTCTTATCACAGTCTTTATTTCAAAGTCTATTTTGACTGATATGAGTATTGCCACTCCTACCTTCTTGTGATCTCCTTTTGCATGAAATATCCTTTTCCACCCCTTCGCTTTCAGTCTGTATATGTCCCTAGGTTTGAGATTCTCTTGTAGACAGCATATATATATATATATGCAAGACGCTTACTCCTTGTCCAGTTTTTATCTTTTGTTTGGAGCATTTAGCCCATTTACATTTAATGTAATTATTGATAAGTATGATCCTATTTTCATTCCAATCCCAAAGAAAGGCAATGCAAAAGAATGCTCAAATTACCACAAAGTTGCACTCATCTCACACGCTAGTATAGTAATGCTCAAAATTCTCCAAGCCAGGCTTCAGCAATATGTGAACTGTGAACTTCCTGATGTTCAAGATGGTTTTAGATAAGGCAGAGGAACCAGAGATCAAATTTCTAACATCCCCTGGATCATGGAGAAAGCAAGAGAGTTCCAGAAAAACATCTATTTCTGCTTTATTGACTATGCCAAAGCCTTTGACTGTGTGGATCACAATAAACTGTGGAAAATTCTGAAAGAAATGGAAATACCAGACCACCTGACCTGCCTCTTGAGAAATCTATATGCAGGCCAGGAAGAAACAGTTAGAACTGGACATGGAAAAACAGACTGGTTCCAAATAGGAAAAGGAGTTCGTCAAGGCTGTATATTGTCATCCTGCTTATTTAACGTCTATGCAGAGTACATCATGAGAAACGCTGGGCTGGAAGAAACACAAGCTGGAATCAAGATTGCCAGGAGAAATATCAATCACCTCAGATATGCAGATGACACCACCCTTATGGCAGAAAGTGAAGAGGAACTAAAAAGCTTCTTGATGAAAGTAAAAGAGGACAGTAAAAAAGTTGGCCTAAAGCTCAACATTCAGAAAACGAAGATCATGGCATCTGGTCGCATCACTTCATGGGAAATAGATGGGGAAACATCGTCAGACTTTATTTTTTTGTTCTCCAAAATCACTGCAGATGTTGATTGCAGCCATGAAATTAAAAGACGCTTACTCCTTGGAAGAAAATTTATGAGCAACCTAGATAGTATATTCAAAAGTAGAGACATTACTTTGCTGACTAAGGTCTGTCTAGTCAAGGCTATGGTTTTTCCAGTAGTCGTGTATGGATATGAGAGTTGGACTGTAAAGAAGGCTGAGCGCCGAAGAATTGATGCTTTTGAACTGTGGTGTTGGAGAAGACTCTTGAGAGTCCTTTGGAATGAAAGGAGATCCAACCAGTCCATTCTGAAGGAAATCAACCCTGGGATTTCTTTGGAAGGAATGATGCCAAAGCTGAAACTCCTGTACTTTGGCCACCTCATGCGAACAGTTGACTCATTGGAAAAAACTTTGAAGCTGGGAGGGATTGGGGGCAGGAGAAGAAGGGGATGACAGAGGATGAGTTGCCTGAATGGCATCACTGACTCGATGGACGCGAGTCTGAGTGAACTACGGGAGTTGATGATGGACAGGGAGGCCTGGCGTGCTGCAATTCATGGGGTCACAAATAGTCAGACACGACTGAGGGGCTGAACTGAACTGAACTGATCATCCTGTTACCATTTGCTTTTTGTTTTGGGTTTGTTTTTATGACTTTTTTGTGTGTGTGTTTATCTAGAGAAAATCCCTTTTTAATTTGTTGAAGAACTGGTGTGGTGGTGTTGAATTCTCTCAGCTTTTGCTTATCTTTAAAGCTTTTTATTTCTCTTTCCAATCAGAATAAAGTGTTTTCTGGATAGAGTAATTTTAGCTGTAGTTTTTTCTCTTTCATCATTTTAAATATGTCCTTCCATTCTCTCTGGCTTGAAGAGTTTCTATTGAAAGATCAGCCATTATCCTTATGAAGATTCTCTTGTAAGCTATTTGTTCCTTTTCCCTTGCTACTTTTAATATTTGCTCTTTGTGTTTAATTTTTGTTAGTTTAATTACTATGAATCTTGGTGTGTTTCATCTTGGGTTTATCCTACTTGAAACTCTCTGAGTTTCCTAAAATTGGGTAGCTATTTCCTTCTGCCTTTTAGGGTAATTTTCAACTATTATCTCCTCAAGTTTTATCTCATGTCCTTTCTTTTTGGCTTCTTCTTTTGGGACACCTATAATTCAAATGATGGGGCATTTGACATTGTCCCAGAGGTCTCTGTAGTTTTTCTCATTTCTTTTAACACTTTTTTTTTTTTTCCATCATGCTTCATTTATTTCCACCATTTTACTTTCCACCTCACTTATCCTTTCTTCTGCCTCAGTTATTCTGCTATTGGTTCCCTCCAGGGTGTTTTTAATCTTAGTTACTGCATTGTATATTATTGATTGACTCCTCTTTATTTCTTCTAGGTCCTTGTTAAGGATATCTTGCATCTTCTTAATCTGTGTCACCAGTCTGTTTATCTGTAAATCCATTCTTTTTCAAGATTTTAGCTCATCTTTAGTATCATTATTCTGAATTGTTTTTCAGGTAGACTCCCTATTTCGGCCACTTCTTTTTTTGTTTGTTTCTGTTTGTTTGTTTTGGACTGATGGATTTTTATTATATTTCTTCACCTGTTGTATATTTCTCTGTGATTTCATTTCATTTAGATTTATGTGTTTGGGGTCCCTTTTCTACAGGCTTGGGGCCCATGGTTCCTCTTTATTGTGAAGTCTGCTCCCTGTGGTTGTGATTGGACCAGTGGCTTGCCAAGTTTTCCTGGTTGGGAGAATTTGTGTCTGTGTTCTGATGAGTGGATCTGTATCTCTTTTCTCTGGAGTGTAATGAAGTGTCCAATAAAGAGTTGTGAGGTGTCTTTGAGTTTGGTATGACTTTGGTCATCCCATCTTTTAATGTTCAGGGCTGTGTTCCTGTTTTGCTGGAGAATCAATGTGGGGGCATTTCACTGGAACTTGCTGCATCTTGGGCCATCGAGTTTGGATTCAGCATAGGTGTGGAGACTTTTGGGTCAGCTCTTGCCTATTTTTGTTCCCCATGGTCAGGAGTTCTATGATGGTCTAACATTCTGGAATTGAGCGTCCTGCCTCAAGGTTTCAGTCCCTCTCTTACATTAATCTCAAGACTTCTCCATCCACACAGCACAGAAACCAAAGGCCCTAGGTTAATGCTGAAGAAACCCTCCACAGCCAAAAACACACAGAGTGATTCACAGAGTTATATAGAGAAGAAAGAGGGAGGAGGGAGATAGAGATGGCCAGGAGGAGAAATAAGAGAGTCAAAAGGGTGAGAGAAATCAAGCCAGTAGACAAATTATTAAGTGAAAATTCATACTAAAGATTAGGTTTTTAAAGGTAGAAAATTGATAACAAATATCAAATGGGGAAAATTAAAGACCTAGATTAGAGATTAGACTCTCAAAAGTGCAATGCAAAAAATGAAACAAAATTAATCCTAAAAAATTATATACATATGCATATATATATAGGTTTTTAAAATGTAGGTGTTTTTATTTAGAACAGTAATAATAGGCTATAAAAATGAAAGCTAGAGGAGAAATAAAGATCTAAAATTTTAAAAATTAAACAAAAAGTGATAATAGTAAAAATATATCTAGGAATTTCTCTGAGGCTGATGTGAGCAGTGTTGAGTCAGTTCAGTTTCAGATAGTCCCTTGTTCTGGCTTATACTTGTCTTTAATTTCTGTATTTACCCCTCAAATGCATAGTCTCATCATTAACTTCAGGATTTTAATGTGTTGCACCTGTCACTTCCTAGGTGGTTTTCCTTTCTTTGCTTATTTTGGCTTCTTCTGTTTACAAGTCTCTTCAGTGTCTAATTTCCCCCAGACACTAGGGAGCACAGGTAGCCAGTTACTCATGCTTCATTTGCTCAGTTGTGCTGTGGAGAAAGAGGGACACTGCAAACAAATTCTGCTGGCATGTGTGAGGAGTGCTCCTCTTGGATGGAACTCACTGGGTTTGCCACAGCCCGAGTCATCTTGTACCTCCTGGGCCCACACTATTCAAGCTCCTGTGTGCTTTGTGAGGGCACTGTCTGAAGTGAGCCCTGCCTTTCATGCTCTTCCCAGGTCTAAGACACTCAGGTTCTTGGGTACTCCATAAGGTCACAGAAGAGCTGTACATTTTGTACCCTTCCCAAGTCCAAGCTGCTCAGGTGAGCAAGTTCTTGGTGAGTGCAATGTCCCAGTTGGGCCATACACGTTATGAACCTCCCTGGTCCTGACTGCTCAGTTTGCTAGATTGGCCACAAGGGCACAGTCCCTGGTATGTGGTGTGTGTCCTTTGGGGTGTTGATCTCAGGCTATGACATTCCTGGTACTGGTTGATGTGAACCTCCTAGGATCCCAGGAAGTCTTGGTTTGCAACAGGCAGCCTGTTCACAGTTTGGTGGAAAATTCGGCCTCTGGGGCTGAGATTGCAGCAGCCCCTTGCCTTCGGCCTCTGGCTGTTGTACACCTGCCCCTTTGCCCCTGGTATGGAGGGTGGTAGATGACAATCATTAGCTCTCCTTTGGTATTTGCCAGGGTACAATACTTTGTTCTGTGAGTGCTCCAAGGGTCACCATGCCTCCTTAGAGATTTTTTAAGGGAATGGTGCTTTTTTTTTCCTCTCTCTGGCAATCCCATGGTTTGGGTAGCTATCTCATATTAAGTCCTTCAGATTATCCTCAGGACATTTAAACCCAGTACTTACCCTAAGGATAGATGATGCATCTCATTCTTCCACATCAAACTCCCACTCACTGCTTGTGGACATGAGTCTCTGAGCCACTTCTCCACTGGTTCAATTCAGTTCAGTTGCTCAGTCGTGTCTGACTCTTTGTAACCTCATGAACCTCAGGACGCCAGACCTCCCTGTTCATCACTTGGTAGTTGAGGCTAAGTGCATATTTTGTGTTTGTTTTTTTTGTTTTTGTTTCCAATTATATTGCCTCTGAGATTCCAAATCTCTCCACAGGCCCTGCATGTGAAAGGCTCCCCTATTGTGTGGAAACTTCTCCTCCTTCATGACTGCTTCCCCAGGATGGGTCTCTGTCACAAATCCTTTGTCTCTGTTTTCATCTTTTATATTCTATCATATTTCCTCTGAAGAATTTGGGCTGCCTTTCTGGCTGTCTGGTGTCCTCCACCAGCATTCAGAAGTTGTTTTGTATAAGTTGTACACATTCAAATAATCTTTTGATGAATTTGTGAAGAAGAAAGTGGTCTCCACATTCTATTTCTCCACCATCTTGGGACTGCTTCTCATTGTTCTATTTTGTTGTTTTTCTAGTTCATATAGGGGTAAGATTAGACTTACTTGATTGTTTTTTTCTTGTTTATTGAGATAGGACAGTATTGCTGTAAACTTTTTTTTTTTTTTTTTACATCCCAAAGAGTTTGGTGTGTCATACTTTGATTTGTCCTCAGGTAGTTTTTTTTTTTTTTTTTTTCTCCTTTCATTTCTTCCTTGACACAATTGTTATTCATTAGTATGTTGTTCAGTCTCCATATACTTTTTATATTTTTGGCCTTCTTCTTTTAATTGATTTTTAGTTTCATGCCATTGTCATCAGAAACTATGCTTAAAATTATTCCAATCTTTTTAAATTTACTGAGACGTTATATAATCTACCATATAGTCTATACCTGAGAACCTTCCATGAGTATTTGAGAAAAAATGTGCACTATGCTACATTTGGATGGAATGTTCTATATAAACCCATCCGAATCCACTGGTCTAATGTTTCACTTAAGGTCATGGTTTTCTTATTAATTTTCTCTCAGTATAATTATTCTACTGATATAAGTAGGATGCTAATGTTCCCTAGGATTAGTGGATTGTGACAATTTTCCCTTTTGATCTATTAATATTTGATATATATGTAGTTATTAATAAATATAATAACTACTTATTATAGTAGTAATAAGGGTAAAATGTGTAATGACATAGTGAAATTCTCTCATGTAAAGGAGGGTGTGATATTATTGATGTGGTGGGTGTATTTACCTAGTTGTGTTGTAATTAGCATATACAGGGAGTATAGAGTAGTAATTACTATATGTGCTCCTATTAGAATAATTGTGATGTTGGATCATGAAAAAGTCAATATTACTACAAATATTTCCCTGATTAGGTGAATTGTTAGAGGCAGAGCTAGATTAGTCAAGCTTGCTAAGAGTCATCATGTGGCCATTAGTGGGAAGAATGTTTGTAGGCCTTAGGCTAGAATTATTTTTTGGCTGTGGATTCATTTGTAGTCAGAGTTTGCTAGGCAGAAAAGTATGGAGGATGTAAGACCATGGGCGATTATTAGGGCTGTAGTGCCTATGTAGCTTCAAGGTGTTTGGATAAGAATGGCTACGATACAAGTGCCATGTGGCTGACAGAGGAGTATGCGATGAGTGATTTTAAGTCTGTTTGAAGGAGGCAAATTGAGCTAGTCATGATTATACCCCATTAGGACAGTATAATGAATGGATATGCTGTGAAGTCGATTATTGGGTTTAGGAGTATTGTAATTCGTAGTATGCCATATCCTCCTAGTTTCAGTAGGACTGCTGCAAGAACTATGGAGCCTGCAATGGGGGCTTCTACATGGGATTTGGGTAGTCAAATGTGGAGGCCATATAGTGGTATTTTAACTATGAAGGCTATTATGCATGCTAATCACACACACACAAATATTTGAACAGGAACTAGGTGTTGGTTGTACTCAGTATTGAAGTATTAAGAAGTTTAGGGATCTTACGGTGTTTTGGATGTAGACTAGTGTAACCAGCAGTGGGAGGGAATCTGCTACTGTATAAAATAGGAAGTAGAGGCCAGTGTTTAGGTGCTCTGTTTGTTTCCCCCATTGGGTGATAATAATAAGTGGTAGGACTAGTGTTGCTTCAAATAGAATATAAAAGAGGATTAGCTCTATGGTGGTGAAGGTTATGATTAGGAATAGTTGTAGTAAGGTTAGTATGGTGATGTATAGTTTTTTTGGGGTTAGATTTTCTTTTGATAGGTGATGTTCGCTTGCTATTAATATTAGGGAAAGAAGCAACATCGTTAGGATTAATAGTGGTGTTGATAGAGAATCGGAGAAGAAAACTAGCGAAACATTGAGGCTGTTGTCACTAAATTGATTTATGAGGAGTAGGCTTGTGAGGCTGATTAGCAGGCTATGGGTTGTAGAATTAATCAAGATTATATTACCTTTTGATAGGTTAGGGGTATAAGTATTACTGTGGGGATAATATATTTTAGCATTGGAGTAGATTAAGCTTTTGTACATAATATGTACCGTATGTGTTTGAAACTATTACTAGTAGGGATAAGCCTAGTGCTGCTTCACAGGCCACGAAGACCAGCAAGATAATAGGTAATATACTAGCTAAGGTAAAATGTGAGTTTAAGATTATTAGGGTGGCTATAACAAATAGAGATAATATTATTCCTTCTAGGCATAGAAGAGATGATATTAGGTGGGATCAGTATATTAATAGTCCTGCAAGGGATACTGTGAATGCTATTATAATGTTTATGTATGCTAGAGACATTTGGTAACTATGAGTTCAATCATAATCTAAGGAGTCAAAATCATTTATTTTAAACTAAATACCATACAAAGTTTATTATAGTCCTTTTTAAGTTCATTCGTAGGTTAGGCTTAAAGCTAATAGTAGGATTGGGAAGAGGGTCATGGTGAGCATTGTGTTTAGGTTATTTGTGAGACCCCAGGTAGTGGTAAAAGGAGTGTAATTTCCAGTTCAAAGAGGAGAAATGTGATGGCTACTAGGAAAAATTTTATGGAGAAAGGTAGACAAACTGATCCCACGGGGTCGAATCCAGTCACAGGGACTTGTTTTTTTCTGAATACACATTTAGTTGGGGAAGTCAGAATACAATAATGAAAAGTAGTGTAGCTAGCATGAGGTTAGTTAGGAGGGCTAGTATTAGATTTATTATTCTTTTTCAGACAAGACCTAAACTAACTGATTGGAAGTCAGTTGTACTAGTTAATACTAAAAGAATATGAACCTCATCAATAGATAGATACATAGAGAAAGAGTCATACTATGTCTACGAAGTGTCAATATCAGGTGGCAGCTTCAAAGCCAAAGTAATGGTTGTAAGTGAAGTGGGATTTCAGTTGGTGGAAGAAGCAGACAATTAGGAAAGTAGATCCAATAATGACGTGGAGGCCATGGAAACCAGTGGCTATGAAAAAGGTTGAACCATAAGCCTCATCTGAGATGGTAAAAGTGCTTCATAGTATTCTGAGGCTTGTAATAATGTGAAATACATACCTAGTGCAATAGTAATAAATAGAGCTTGTAATATGTGATTGTGGTTTCCTTCTATAAGGCTGTAATGGGTCCAGGTAGTAGAGACTCCTGAGGCTAGTAGGACAGAAGTGTTAAGTAGTAGGATTTCTAGGGTATTAAATGGATGAATGCCTGTTCGGGGTCAGCAGCTGCCTAGCTCAGGTGTAGGGACAAGACTGGAGTGTTCGAATGCTCAGAAAAACCCGGTAAAAAATAAGACTTCAGAGATAATGAAAGGGATCATTCCATAGCGGAGGCCTTTTCAGACAGTTGGAGTGTGATGTCCCTGAAATGTGCTCTCTTGGACAATATCTCGTCACCATTGATATATTGTGAGTATATTTGTTGTTAAGCCAAGTATTAATAGGGCAATCGATTTGAAGTGAAATCATATAGGCCAGATGTTATTAAGAGGGCTGATAGGGCTCCTATAAGGGGTAAAGGACTTGGATTTATAATATGATAGGTGTGGGTTTGGTGTGTCATTATGTGTTATAAGACTAACTAAGAGGGCAAATACATAGGTTTGAAATATAGCTACTGCAAATTCAAGAATTGTTAGTAGGACTAGAATAATAAATGTAATAAGAGCCGTTATGGTGCTAATGCTTATTACTGTGAGTGTAGCTCCTCCAATTAGGTGAATTAGTAAATTTCCTGTAGTAATATTGGCTGTTAGTCCTATGGCTAGGGCTATTGTTTAAATAAAAAGACTGATAGTTTTGATGGTAACTAGTATTGGAATTAATGGGGCTGCTGTTCCTCGTGGTAAAAAGTGAGCAAGTGATGCTTTAGTTTTGTTGTGGAAGCCTGTAATTACAGCCCCTGCACATAGGGGGAGGGCTATGCCCAGCTTCACTGATAGTTGTGTGGTTGGTGTAAATGAGTGAGGTAGTATGCCTAGTAGATTTGTTGATCCAATAAATAGGATTAAGGACATTAGTATTAATATCCATGTGTGTCCCTTGATGTTAATTCCCATTATTTGTTTTGATACAAGTTGGAGCATTCCTTGTTGGAGAGAAATGAGGTGGTCATTTACTAATCGATTTTATGTTGGGAATAATAAGCTAGGGAATATGATGATAAGAGTAATGAGGAAGAGGTCTAGAATTTTAGGGGTAATGAAAGAGGCAAATAGATTTTCATTCATTTTGTTTCTCAAGGGGTGCTTTGTTTTTGTGTTTTGGTTAATGTTGGTTCTGGGTTAAAACTATGTTTTGAGATTTTTAGTTGAAAAATAATAAAAAGAACTAGAAATATTGATAGGTTTATTGTAAATCATGTTGATGTGTCTTGTTGAGGCATGTCCTCAAGGAGAGCATTATACTCTCAATCTCTAACTTAAAACGCTAGTGCTAATTTAGATTCTTGACAATTTTATAGTATCAATGCAGATCATTTTTCAAAGTATTTTAGTGGGGCTAGTTCAAGAAAAATGGGCATGAAACTATGATTTGATCTGCAGATCTCTGAACATTGTCCATAATATAAGTCTGGTCAGGTTGACATGAGGGTTGTTTGATTTAGACGATCTGGGATTGCATCTGTTTTTAATCCTAAAAAAGGCACAGCTTATGAGTGTAGTACATCTTCAGAATAAAATAATATTTGAATTGTCATTTCTATTGGCAGTAGAACCCAGTTGTCTACTTCTAGTAACCTTAGTTCTCCTGGTTTTAATTCTGATGTTGGAATTATATAGGAGTCAAAGCTTAAATCTTCATAATCTGTATATTCATAACTTCAATATCATTGATGTCCTATAGTTTTTACTGTAAGGGGTGGACTGTCAATCTCACCTATTATATATAAAATTCTTAAAGATGGAAGGGCAATTAAAATGAAGATAATGGCTGGCAGAATAGTTCAAATGGCTTCCACCTCCTGTGCATCTATTGTGCTAGTAAGAGTTAGTTATTTTTGTTAACATTAGTGAAATAATGTAAAGTTCTAGCGAGCTAATTAAAAAGACAATTAATAGTGTGTGGTCATGAAAATGCAAAACTTCTTCTATAAATGGGTGATGTTGCATCTTGGAAGCCTACTTGTATAGGGTATGCCATATGAGATGTATAGGGTTTTCACCTATAACTTAACTTCGACAAAGTTATGTAATATTTTACTAACATCTCATTAATCGAGAAAGACATAGTGGCTATGATGTTGGCTTGAAACCAGTAATAGAAGGTTTGATTCCTTCCTTTCTTATTTTCATTTGACGTATGTAGGTTCTTCAAATGTATGGTATGGTGGAGGGCATTCATTTAATCACTCTAAATTTGTTGTGGTTAAATATACAGTCAAGACTTCTCACTTAGATGTGAATACCTCTCAGATAATGAAGATTATTAGTATAACTGCTGTTAAAGAGATAAATGAGCCTATGGATAAAATGGTGGTTCATATTGTATATGCATCTGGGGAATCAGAATAGTGTTGTGGTATACCAGATAGCCCTAAGAAGTGTTGTGGGAAGATTATATTTACACCTACAAATATAATCACAAAATGGATTTTGGCTCATGTAGTGTTGAGGGTGTAGCCTGAGAATAGTGAGAATCAGTGCAAAAATCCCCCTATATTAACAAACACAGCCCCTATTGATAACACCTAATGGAAATGTGTGACTACATAATATGTGCCATGGAGAACAATGTCAAGGGAAGAATTGGCTAGAGCAATTCCAGTTAAGCCTCCTACTGTAAAAAGGAAAATGAAGCCTAGGGCTTTTATTATAGCAGAAAGTCATTTAATGTTACCCCCGTGAAGGGTTCCCAAGCAAATAAAGACTTTTACTCCAGTTGAGATAGCAATAATTATAGTAGCTGATGTGAAGTAAGCCCGTGTGTCAATGTCTATTCCGACTGTGAACATATGGTGAGCTCATACGATAAATCCTAAGAACCCAATTGATATCATAGCTCAGACCATTTCCATATAGCCAAATGGCTCTTTGTTTCCTGAATAATAAGTTACGATATGGGAAATTATTCCAAATCTGGGTAAAATAAGAATATATACCTCAGGGTATCAGAATAAGGGTTGGTACAGGATGAGGTCCCTTCTTCCTGCTGGGTCTACATTCCAGTCTGTTAATAATATTGTAATACCAGCTGCTATTACAGGGAGTGAAAGGAATAATAATATGGCAGTAATTCGCACAGATCACACCAACAGGGGAGTTTGATATTGTGATATTGCATGGGGTTTAATATTAATAATTGTTGTGATGAAGTTAATAGCCCCTAAAATTGAGAAAACACCCGTCAGGTGCAAAGAAAAAATGGTTAGGTCTACTGAGGTTCCTGCATGGGCTAGGTTGCCGGCTAGAGGAGGGTACACAGCTCAGACTGTTCCCGTCCCAGCTTCGACTATAGATGATGTTAGAAGTAGTAGGAAAGAAGCGCTGAGAAGTCAGAAGCTCATGTTATTTATTTGGGGAAATGCTATGTGGGGGGAGCCAATTATTAGAGGAACTAGTCAGTTATCAAACTCTCCAATTATGATTGACATCACTATAAAGATGATTATTACAAACACGTGTGCAGTTACAATTACGTTATAAATCTGGTCTTCTCTGAGCAAGGTTCCACATTGACCTAGTTCAGCAAGAATCAGCAGGCTTAGGGCTGTTCCTACTATGTTGGCTGAGGCACCAAATAGTAAGTATAGGGTACCAATATCTTTATGATTAGTTGAGAATAATGAGTGGTTAATGAACATGGGTAGAATGGGTGAGTAAAGCATTAGACTAAATCTAAAGACATGTTTAATTCCTCTTTTTACCAAGTCCTGTGGTGAATTTACAAGTTGAATTGCAAATTCAAAGAAGCAGTTTCAATTCTTCCTGGGCTTCTCCTGCCTTTTTTTTTCTTTTTTTTTTTTGCCTTGAGAAGAAGCGTGAAGCCAGTTGATTAGGGTATTTAGCTGTTAACTAAAATTTCGTGAGGATAGAGCCCACCAATCTAGTGAGGATTTAGCTTAATTAAAGTGGTTAATTTGAGGTCAATTGATGTAAAGATGTAGTCTTGCAATCCTTATCAGGAATTAAGTAAACTGTACTTGCTTAGGGCTTTGAAGGCTCTTGGTCTGTCTAACCTTAACTCCTATTCTAGTACTGATAGGATTGGTGTGAGTGGTAGTAGTATGGTAGATAGTACAACTATTGTTGGTAGGAGGGTTATTTGTTTTGTGGTGGAGAACTGTCATTTTATTTTTATGTTGTTTGTGGAGGGAAATATTGTTAGTGTAGTGGAATATATGAGTCTTATGTAAAAGTATAAGTTTAATAGTGCTGTAATTGCTATAAGGGTGGGTTGCCGCTGCTGCTGCTAAGTCGCTTCAGTCATGCTCTACTCTATGCAACCTCATAGACGGAAGCCCATGAGGCTCTCCTGTCCCTAGGATTCTCCAGGCAAGAACATTGGAGTGAGTTGCCACTTCCTTCTCCAATGCATGAAAGTGAAAAATGAAAGTGAAGTCGCTCAGTAGTGTCCGACTCTTAGCGACCCCATGGACTGCGGCCCACCAGGCTCCTCCATCCATGGGATTTTCCAGGCAAGAGTGCTGGAGTGGCGTGCCATACTTTTTGTCATTGCTTGAATAATTATTCATTTTGGTATAAATCCTGAGAGTGGGGGAAGTCCTCCTATTGATAGGAGGGTGACGAGAAATAGGACGGTCATAACAGGTGCTTTATTTCATGTGTGTGATAGTGATAGGGTGGTGGTGGTTGAGTTGGTTATAAATAGTGTGAATATGGTAGAGGTTATGATAATGTAGATGACTAAGTTTAGTAGTATTATAGTGGGGTTATATAGTAGGACTGCTGTTATTCAGCCTATATGGGCGATTGATGAGTAGACCATAATTTTTTGTAGCTGGGTTTGATTTAGTTCCCCTCAACCTCCAATTATAATTGATAGAATGGATAGGGTTAGGATTAGGTTTAGGTTGATGGAGGGGGTAATTTGATAAACTATGGATATGGATGCTAGTTTTTGTCATGTAAGCAAGATTAGGCCAGATGATAAGGAGATGCCCTGTGCTACATCTGGGACTCAGAAGTGGAATGGGGCTATTCCTAATTTTATGGTGACAGCTATTGTTATGAGTATGGATGCTGTTGGGTTAAATAATTTTATTGGCCTGAGAACACTAAGTTAATGATAATGGCTATTATTAGTAATATTGAAGCTGTTGATTGGGTTAGAAAGTATTTGGTTGTTGCTTCTGTGGCTCGTGGGTTGTATTTTTTTATTATAATGGAAATAATAGCAAGCATATTTATTTCAAATCTGATTCAGATGAGTAGTCAATGGGAGCTGATTATGACAATAATAGTTCCCAGAATGATAGTTGATAGGATAATGATAAAGATAATTGGGTTTATTGGTATGGGACGGATATAAACCTACATTTTTGGGGTATGGGCTCCAAGAGCTTAATTAGCTGATCTTACTATTAGACTTTGGTGTAATTGGGAGCACGAAGAGTTTTGGATTGTTAGGAGTAGGTTCAATTCCTATAGTTCTAGAAATAAGAGGGTTTAAACCTCTATTATTTACTCTATCAAAGTAATTCTTTTATCAGATATATTTCTTATGTTTGTATGGACATGCTTGATAGGAGAATGGGTAGTGATATGCCACATACATAGGGCTAGTGTTAGGGGTAGAAACAATTTTCATAGTAGGTGTATTAGTTGATCGTAACAGAATCAGGGATAAGATGCTTGAATTCATAGGAAAGAGATTGTGAGTAGCAGTGACTTGATGGTGAAGTTGATTGTGTATATTTCTGGTATGCATGGATTATGAAATGCCCCTAGGAATAGGATTATTGTAAAAACATTTATTATAATAATGTTTTCATATTTTGCTATGAAAAATAAGGTGAATAGTCCTCCTGTGTATTCTACATTAAAGCCTGAGACTAGTTCTGCTTCTCCTTCTGTCAAGTCAAACGGAGCTCAGTTTGTTTCTGCTAGGTTTCCCAGGTGCCTCAGAGGTTAAAGCGTCTGCCCGCAATGCAGGAGACCTGGGTTTGATCCCTGGGTCGGAAAGATCCCCTGGAGAAGGAAATGGCAACCCACTCCAGTATTCTTGCCTGGAGAATTCCATGGACTGAGGAGCCTGGTGGACTACAGTCCACAGGGTCGCAAAGAGTCAGACACAACTGAGCTTCTTTCACAGTATTGAGATAAATCATATTATTGCTAGGGGTCATGCTGGAAAGATTAGTTATACTTGCTTTTGTGTGATGATTAGGATGGAGAGGGTAAAGTATCCACTTATTAGGAGGACTGATAGCAGAATAATTGCTAAAGTGAATTCATATGAGATTGTTTGCACTACTGCTCATAAGGCTCCAGTTAGTGTATATTTTGAATTGGAGGCTCAGCCTGGTCAGAGCATGGAATATACAGCTAAGCTTGATATGGCTAGTATAAATAGGACTCCTAGGTTTATGCCGATGAGGAAGTAGGGTATGAGTAGAGAAATTCATATGGTTAGGGCTAGGCTTAGGGCCAGGATGGGTGCTAGGATAAATATTGAGATTGAGGATGTGGCAGGCTGTAGTGGTTCTTTGATGAAAAGTTTAATTGCATCAGCAATGGGTTGGAGTAGGCCGTATGGGCCTACGACATTTGGGCCTTTTCAGAATTGCATATACCCTAGAACTTTTCACTCTACCAGTGTAAGAAATGCCACAGCTAGGAGAATGGGAATGATTAGCATCAGAATATTAATTATAAACAGTTTGTTAAGGAGAGGATTTGAATCTCTGATTATAAAGGTTTAAGTTTTATGCAATTACTGGCCTCTGCCACCTTAACTGAGCCATTTTCTAGGGCAGGTTCTGTTTGTGGAATTAATTGAGGTGAAATCATTAATTGATTTAAGGTGCTTGTTTGAAGTTGGCCTTATTTCTCTTGTCCTTTCGTACTAGGAGAAATGCGTAATAGATAGAAGCCGACCTGGATTGCTCCGATCTGAACTCAGATCACGTAGGACTTTAATCGTTGAACAAGTGAACCTTTGATAGCGGTTGCACCATTGGGATGTCCTGATCCAACATCGAGGTCTTAAACCCTATTGTCGATATGGACTCTTGAATAGGATTGCACTGTTATCCCTAGGGTAACTTGTTCCGTTGATCAAATTTTTGGATCAATAAGCGATAGTGTGATTTGACTTGTGGGTCTAGTCTTTAAAATCACTCAGAGGATTTTTTTTTTTGATCTCTGAAGTCAGCCCAACCAAAACTGTTAGTCCATAAAGAGTGTTGTTATCCCCTGGTGGTTGAGTTTATTTTCTTTGGACTAGTTAGTTAAAGCTCCATAGGGTCTTCTCATCTTATTAATCTATTCCCACCTCTTCATGGGAAGGTCAATTTAACTGATTGGAAGTAAGAGATAGTAAAACCCCCGTGTAGCCATTCATACAAGTCCTTATTTAGGGAACAAATGATCATGCTACCTTTGCACTGTCAGGATACTGCAGCCCTTTAACGATTGTCACTGGGCTGGCAGTGCCTCCAAAACTGAGGATGCTGGAGGTGATGTTTTTGGTAAACATGTGGGGTTTATGTTTGCCAAGTTCCTTTAACTTATTTTAATCTCTCCTGGAGTGGATTCCTGTGTTGGATTAACAGTATAGCTAATAAATTGTTTACTGTTGGGTTATCTTTATTCACTGTTAATAGAGTATTATCAGAAAACAACTTAAACTTATGCAAGGAGAAGGTGCTTCTTGTTACTCCTGTTAACATTATTACTTCTATTTTTTAATAGATTAGTCTAGTATTAGGACTAGGAGTTGATTATTTATTATTGGGATTAATGTCATTTTATTGTTGAGCTTTAATGCTTTCTTAATTGGTGGCTGCTTTTAGGCCTACTATGGTCTTGTTGGATCTTACTCTCTAGTTAAGGTTGTATCCATTTCTAAAAGGCTGTACCTTTTTAGACTAACTTTTAAACATACGGTGGGATTTCTTTATTTATTTGGATTTTTTGGTATTTTTAAAGCTGAACAACCAGCTATCACCAGGCTCATTGGGCATGTCACCTCTACTTAAAAATCTCCTCACTATTTTGCCACATAGATGAGTTGGTTCTTGGTAAACTGCTTAGGTTACTTAGCTAAAGTTCATTTTGTTAAGCCTTTGCTAGTTAATTCATTATGCAAAAGGTACAAGGGGTAATCTTTGCTTTTTTGTACTTTACTTTTTCTTTCATTGCTCCCTTGCAGTACTTTCTTTTTTTAATTTCTTTTATTATTATTTTTTAATATAAATTTCTCTATAGCACCATGTTTAATATTTCTATCTCCTATACTATAGACTAGTTGGCCAATGTTTTATTTTATCTTACTTTTGTTATTTAATTGGCAATAGAGTTATAGGCTAGGTTTAGTTCAAGATATTCATAATACATGAAATTGTCTAGGTGTAAACTAGGTGCTTTGTTTAAGCTATATCTTGGTTTGTCCAAGTACACTTTCCAGTATGCTTACCTTGTTATGACTTGTCTCCTCTCATATAATTGATATGTGTGAATAGGTTTAAGTGCACCATATTTATTTGAGGATGGTGATGGGTGGTGTGTGCATACTTCATGGCCTAATTCAAATAAGCACTCTATTCTTAGTTTACTTTTAAATCCTCCTTTGGTTATTAGTTTCATAATAACTTTCTATATTAGGTACCTACATATTAATGACTGTTGATTCTTTTAATGAATTTTTCTCGTCGCTATACACCATTCATCTTTTCTGACTTGCAGTCTGTTTTGTTTGACCTGAGTGTGGTTGCTGCGGGTTTGTTTGGCTGTCATTTTCTCGGAGTATCATCTTCAGTCATTTCACATTGAGGCTATGTTTTCCCTGAGAGCTCAGATGAGACTCCTGAAGTCAGCATATACTTGGATATTGTTTTTAGATCCGTTTAACCACTCTGTGTCTGTTGATTCATGATCAATCCATTTATATTTAGGGTGAATGTGGATAGATGAAGATTTAGTGCTGCCCTTTTATCTTTTATTTTCTGGTTGCTCCATACTTTCATTTCTTCTTTTTTACTTATGCTTCTTGCTGACATTTTTATTTGGTGGCTTTCTGTGATGTTATTCTCAGTTTCTTTGTGTGTGTGTGCTTTCATCTCTGTAATTTAGATTTATGTATTATGATTATACCGTGGCTTCTAAAGATGTCTCAATATCTCAGTTTTTTTCCTGCTGATAGCATCTTATTTTCATTTACCTTTAAATGTTTCATTCTTTTTCCCCTGCTCATTTTTGCTTTTGGGGTCTCAAATTATCCCTTTTTATTTTGTGTTTGTAACCAAATTGAAGTGGGTATTTTTTGCTTTTTTTTTTTTTCTCTTTTAACTGTTATGCTGTAATAAAATGTTGAAAAACGTATTCTGATATGGATTTACAATTTTATATTTCTGTCTGTTCATCACTTTGCTCAAAATGTCCTGTGCTTTTGTGTTTTCATTTCAAGTACTAGAGCTCCTTTCAATTTTGTCGGAGGCAGATCTAGTGGTGCTGAACACCCTCAAATTTTATCTGGAGAAAACTTTATTTGTCCTTTATACATAAGGGATAACTTTGCTGAGTAGAATATTCTTGGATGACAGCTTTTATTTGTCATTATTTTGGGAATGACATTCAATTCCCTAATGGCCTGTAGAATTTCTGCTGAGAAATATGTTGATTGTCTAAATAGGCAATAATTTGTAGGTTGGTATCAATTTTCCCTTGGCTGCCTTTAAAATTCTTCCTTTGTCATTAACTTATGACAGTTTTAATATGTCTTGGAAATGTTCATTTTACAATGAAATAACTAGATGTTCTCTTAGCTTCATGGATTTTATACCCAGTTCCTTCTCACGATTGGGAACTTCTCAGCTACTAAGTTTTTGAAATACACTTTCTACTTCCTTCTCTTACTCTCCTCCTCCTGGAACACCATTGCCCTAAAGTTGTTCTTAAAAGAGATATCTCTTATATAATTTCCTCAAACTCTTCCAGAAAATTGCAGAGGAAGGTAAACTTCCAAACTCATTCTATGAGGCCACCATCACCCTAATACCAAAACCTGACAAAGATGTCACAAAAAAAGAAAACTACAGGCCAATATCACTGATGAACATAGATGCAAAAATCCTTAACAAAATTCTAGCAATCAGAATCCAACAACACATTAAAAAGATCATTCACCACGACCAAGTGGGCTTTATCCCAGGGATGCAAGGATTCTTCAATATCCGCAAATCAATCAATGTAATTCACCACATTAACAAATTGAAAAATAAAAACCATATGATTATCTCAATAGATGCAGAGAAGGCCTTTGACAAAATTCAACATCCATTTATGATAAAAACTCTCCAGAAAGCAGGAATAGAAGGAACATACCTCAACATAATAAAAGCTATCTATGACAAACCCACAGCAAACATTATCCTCAATGGTGAAAAATTGGAAGCATTTCCTCTAAAGTCAGGAACAAGACAAGGGTGTCCACTTTCACCGCTACTATTCAACATAGTTCTGGAAGTTTTGGCCACAGCAGTTAGAGCAGAAAAAGAAATAAAAGGAATCCAAATTGGAAAAGAAGAAGTAAAACTCTCACTGTTTTCAGATGACATGATCCTCTACATGGAAAACCCTAAAGACTCCACCAGAAAATTACTAGAGCCAATCAATGAATATAGTAAAGTTGCAGGATATAAACTCAACACACAGAAATCCCTTGCATTCCTATACACGAATAATGAGAAAGTAGAAAAAGAAATTAAGGAAACAATTCCATTCACCATTGCAACGAAAAGAATAAAATACTTAGGAATATATCTACCTAAAGAAATTAAAGACCTATATATAGAAAACTATAAAACACATAGGAAAGAAATCAAAGAGGACACTAATAGATGGAGAAATATACCATGTTCATGGATCGGAAGAATCAATATAGTGAAAATGAGTATACTACCCAAAGCAATTTACAAATTCAATGCAATTCCTATCAAGCTACCAGCAACATTTTTCACAGAACTAGAACAAATAATTTCAAGATTTGTATGGAAATACAAAAAACCTCGAATAGCCAAAGCAATCTTGAGAAAGAAGAATGGAACTGGAGGAATCAACTTTCCTGACTTCAGGCTCTACTACAAAGCCACAGTCATCAAGACAGTATGGTACTGGCACAAAGACAGACATATAGATCAATGGAACAAAATAGAAAGCCCAGAGATAAATCCACACACATATGGACACCTTATCTTTGACAAATGAGGCAAGAATATACAATGGAGTAAAGACAATCTCTTTAACAAGTGGTGCTGGGAAAACTGGTCAACCACTTGTAAAAGAATGAAACTAGATCACTTTCTAACACCACACACAAAAATAAACTCAAAATGGATTAAAGATCTAAATGTAAGACCAGAAACTATAAAACTCCTAGAGGAGAACATAGGCAAAACACTCTCAGACATAAATCACAGCAGGGTCCTCTATGATCCACCTCCCAGAATTCTGGAAATAAAAGCAAAAATAAACAAATGGGATCTAATTAAAATTAAAAGCTTCTGCACAACAAAGGAAAATATAAGCAAGGTGAAAAGACAGCCTTCTGAATGGGAGAAAATAATAGCAAATGAAGCAACTGACAAACAACTAATCTCAAAAATATACAAGCAACTTATGCAGCTCAATTCCAGAAAAATAAACGATCCAATCAAAAAATGGGCCAAAGAACTAAATAGACATTTCTCCAAAGAAGACATACGGATGGCTAACAAACACATGAAAAGATGCTCAACATCACTCATTATTAGAGAAATGCAAATCAAAACCACAATGAGGTACCACTTCACACCAGTTAGAATGGCTGCGATCCAAAAATCTGCAAGCAATAAATGCTGGAGAGGGTGTGGAGAAAAGGGAACCCTCCTACACTGTTGGTGGGAATGCAAACTAGTACAGCCACTATGGAGAACAGTGTGGAGATTCCTTAAAAAATTGCAAATAGAACTACCTTATGACCCAGCAATCCCACTTCTGGGCATACACACCGAGGAAACCAGAATTGAAAGAGACACATGCACCCCAATGTTCATCGCAGCACTGTTTATAATAGCTAGGACATGGAAACAACCTAGATGTCCATCAGCAGATGAATGGATAAGAAAGCTGTGGTACATATACACAATGGAGTATTACTCAGCCGTAAAAAAGAATTCATTTGAATCAGTTCTGATGAGATGGACGAAACTGGAGCTGATTATACAGAGTGAAGTAAGCCAGAAAGAAAAACACCAATACAGTATACTAACACATATATATGGAATTTAGGAAGATGGCAATGACGACCCTGTATGCAAGACAGGGAAAGAGACACAGATGTGTATAATGGACTTTTGGACTCAGAGGGAGGGAGAGGGTGGGATGATTTGGGAGAATGACATTCTAACATGTATACTATCATGTAAGAATTGAATCGCCAGTCTATGTCTGATGCAGGATACAGCATGCTTGGAGCTGGTGCACGGGGATGACCCAGAGGGATGTTGTGGGGAGGGAGGTGGGAGGGGGGTTCATGTTTGGGAACGCTTGTAAGAATTAAAGATTTTAAAATTTAAAAAATAAAAAAATAAATTAAAAAAAAAGAGACATAAAAAAGAATAAAAAAAATAAAAATATTTTGATCCTCTTTCTTCTTCTATTTGTGGGAAGTCTAGACCTTTGTCTTCCTGCTCAGTAATTCTCTTTTCCATATGGTCTTCTATGTTTCTAATGCTTTCTAATGTATTCTTCATCTTGTTTATTGAGTTCTTCACCTCCAGAATTTGTTATGTCCTTTTGCAGAGATTGAAATTCTTTGTGATTGAGATTAAACTCAATCTCTTTGGTAAAATACTTCTGTTTACTAAATTTGTTTCTTAGCTCATTGAACTGTTTTTTGTTTGCTTGTTTGTTTTCCTGTGACTTTGCCTAGTTTTTTCATGACAGTTCTTTTGAGTTATCTATCAGTTGTATCACAATGTTTCATAACTTTTAAGTTTGGTTTCTAGAGAACAGTCATTTTCCTTTTATGAAGCTGTGTTGCTGTGGTTCTTCATGGTGCTTGATAAGCTGTTACTCTGTTGGCTCATTAGAAATCTCAAACATCTTTCTACCTGATTCTAAGGATTCGACAGTTTAGAAATCAGAGTGCTATCTTCTGTTTTTCAGTAGGAGGTGTGATAGTTCTTGCTTTATCTTATCTGAGCTCCCTCTGATTGTATCTGAGAGGTAGCACTTTATAGCTTCTGCCGCTTCTGTTAGAGGTGTACCCTATGCCTCCAGGGTCATTGATGCTTCACTGCTGCCACTCTTGTTGATTCATTACCTGAGGCACTGAGATGGTGGGCTTTTCTGCCACACACGGGATCTCCTGAGATGCACACTTTGCCACCATGAGGAGAGGTGGAGAATTTGTGGGGTTAGCTGAGGTCACGTGAGTACCCCTGCTGTATCTGTCATCAGGTTTGCAGGTTCTCTACTGCTGCAGATGGGGGCTGAAGTTGTGTCCACGTGTCTGGAGGAACAAAACCCATGTTCTACTACTTTTGCCTTTAGGCAATTCAGAGGCTGGGAGGCCAGAGTCACGAGGCCACTGAGAGGTGCCAGCTGCTGCTATCACATTCTCTGAGGCTGAGGCTCTGCTTCCCACTGGGGTTTCAGGCACTGACTCTGCTGCTTCTTTACTTCCATCTTCTATGTCTTTTCCACACATTTTCAGATTTGTGGGACCTGATTTTTAGAAGTTGTTGGACTTCCTTATAATTATCTCTTTCCTTCTCCTGGCTAGGGAAGAAGATGACAAGGACCTACAGAAGTGTGACAGCAATGTAAAACCACAAGATAAAAAGAACTGGGTTCCCTGAATCACTGTGTGGATAAATGTAATCTGCAAATCAGAGGCACTGCCATTGCCTCATTTCATGTGTTGGAAGCAGATATTTTTGTTGTCATTAAACCACTTTCAAGTTGTTCTTTGTTGGTGAATGGTTCAGTAGGAATCATTAGTCCAATAAGGTTTAAAATCAGTTTATTTCAAAATAGTCACCTCTCAACTCTTACTTTCTTCTCTATCATGAAAGATAATCAAATATATAAAAGAAAGTCAATTCAATATTTACCTGTAACCTGTCAAAATAATGCTTTATTCTTTTCTCTTTCATTTTCCATGCTACACTTTTCTTCTTTTCTATTCATGACAACCCCTGGAGACTTCTTGACTTGACTGCATCATTTCTAAAACATATAGCTCTACATTAAATTTTATGACAGTTTGTTATTTAAATGGGAACTTCCCTGTTGGTTCAGATGGTAAAGAATCTGCCTGCAATGTAGGAGATCCAGGTTCAATTCCTGAGTTGGGAAGATACCCTGGAGAAGGGAATGGTAACCCACTCCAGTACTCTTGCCTGGAGAATCCCATGAACAGAGGCGACTGATGGGCTGCAGTCCATGGTGTTGCAAAGAGTAGAACATGACTGAGCGACTAACACTTTCACTTGTATATAAATTATTTCATAAATAATGTTCTACATCAACATATAAACAAACACATCATGATGAAATATTTATATTTTTATTTTCTATTTTGTATATTTAATACTTTACTAAATGTCTTTTGAGAATGAATTTTCAGGCCATTTTTATTTTCCAACATATATGTATATATAGTTTTGAGACTGTGTGTGAGTGTTTAGTTGCTCAGCTATGTCTGATTCTTTGCAACCCAATTGGCAGGACCATAGTCCACCAGGCTCCTCTGGGGATTCTCCAGGCAAAAATACTGGAGTGGTTTGCCAGCACATGGATTGAACCCAGCTCTTCCACATTGCAGGAAGGTTCTTTGCCATATGAGCCACTGATTAATTTTCTTGAACAGTTCTTAAGAAGGTTTGGTCACAGCTTTTCAGCAGGTTGAAAGTAACTTAAAAATTAAATAAATCACACAAATTTGACCTTACTTTGAATCAGCTAATTCAACCACATAAACGTAGGTAATTTCCATTAAATAAACTATCTCCCTTAAGTATCTCTAGCTTGCTTTTTCCTTAGAGTACAATTGCTTTATAACAAATACTTTTAACTTAGGAAAATGATATGCAAAGCCATTAAACCCTTAAAAATGTTTGACATATAGTCAGAGACAAAAATTTAGCCTATTTGTTTTAATCAGTGGATTTATATTTTAATTAATACATGCATTTATAGTGTATGGGATGCCATTAATGAGAAAGGATTTTAAGCAATTTACTGTATTGAAATATCTAATTAAGTATAAAATAGATATTTATAGCAAAATAAAACATAGATCTAATTTAGAAATAAATTAATAATTTTATAAGGGCCAAAGTATGTTAAAATTAATTTAAAATTAAATTTTTGCCTATTTTATTTAAGTAACCACAGGAAAATGACTGACTCTAATTTTTTTTCATTTTACTGAAAAAAATAAAACAGGAGCCAGATAATCTAGAAAGACAGTTTGACACTGTCAAATTTAGTAAACATTTTCATTTATAATTTTGTTGCTGTATAGGAATTAGTGAGAAACAATAGAAAATTTCTGCTACTCTGATATCATCCCAGGGGAAATATTCCTATTATGATGACTGTTCATAATCAACATTGATGAATATATAAGACATTTCAACCAAATAATTTTTAATATAAATTTATGTATTTAATTGGAGGTTAATTACTTTACAATATTGTACTGGTTTTGCCACACATCAACATGAATCTGCCACAGGTATACTTGTGTTCCCCATCCTGAACTCTCCTCCCTCCTTCCTCCCCATACCATCCCTCTGGGTCATCTCAAGTGCATCAGCCCCAAACATCCAGTATCAAATAGTTTTAAAATTCAAAAGAAGTCAATACTCAAAGTCATATTGCAGCAAATAATAAGAAATGCCCTTTGGGGAATATCATTTGAGGAAAGGGACAAGGAATGGTTATCTTCTTACTTATATATTTTTCTGACCACAGGAGTGTATACTTTATTCAGAGATCACTCCCCTGGCTCATGAATAATGGAAGTAAGCTTATTGAGTCTCAGTATTCCATTATTTTAAATATATCTGAAGTCAGTTAAATAAATTTGTGTGAAAATCCAAGTGAAAAAAATTAGAAAGAATTAATTATTTGTTCTTAAAAATAATTTTGGATTTTCAAAAACAACCAGAATTTAAAAAAAAAATGCTTTAGTATATAGTACAATAAAATTTTATACTATTTATTAGCTTGCCACTTAAAAAAAAAAGTCAAGTAAATAGCTTGTTTTCTAAGTTTTAAATGAAGTGAAAAGGTAAGATTATAAATATAAATTAAATATAAGTGGATATACATATAAATATATAATAAACATACAAAACTCAAGGTGATAAATTATTAATCATCTAATTTAACATCAACAATTTAGAATTATTGTGAAAAGAAAGAAGGCAATCAAGATTCTCAGATGAAAATGTAGAGTATAAATACAGATCCCCATATAAGGCAACTGCCCTTATCCCCTATCAAATATATATAGAATATTCATGTGCTTCTGGGATTTTCCTATTAAAATCATGTGATGAATTAGCAAAGAGAGCATTAAAAATGTATCAAGATTTTTGAACAGCTGAGAAATAAATAAAACCAAGTAGGACATGCTTGAGTAATTCTGTTCTAACTCACTGAGGAAAACTGACGGAGAGGAAATTAAATATAAAATTTATTGATACAGTAGATTTGGTGAATATGAGTTAGCAAAAGATTTTGATTTGCTGAGTTGTCTCCCTCTAAAAATAAAAAAAAATTGTCTCGCCCTGTATGTGGGACAGCAAAAGAGACACAGATGTGTAGAACAGGCTTTTGGACTCGGTGGGAGAGGGAAAGGGTGGGATGGTTTGGGAGAATGACATTGAAACATGTATAATATCATATATGAAACAAATCGCCAGTCCAAGTTCGATGCATGATACTGGATGCTTGGGGCTGGTGCACTGGGATGATGCAGAGGGATGGTACGGGGAGGGAGAGGGGTTCAGGATGGGGAACACGTGTATACCTGTGGCAGATTCATGTTGATGTATGGCAAAACTAATACAATATAGTAAAGTAATTAACCTCCAATTAAAATAAACAAATTATTATTATTTTTTACTTTATATTTAAAAAAGAACCCATTTAAAAAAAATAAACAATTGTTACTGGTATTAACTAGCTCTTAGGTTTTAGAATTACTTTACTTCTTCTTTCAACAATGAGTATCAAATATATTAGATATGTTGAGGACAAACAATATTAGAATTGGCCCCTATATATAAATGGTTATTATTCTAAGAAGAAATACAGAATTATGCCACAAATGAGAACCAAGAGCTACACATATTTGAAAAGATAAGCATGAGATCTCCATCTAGCCTCCTTCCTCTCACTTTACTCCTATATGCCCCAATCTATTCTTCAGAATGATATTTTTAAAAGTTGATAACCTCATATAATCATTGAACTTCCCCAATGGTTCAGTGGGAAAAGAATCTGCCTGCAATGCAGGAGACACAGGAGACGCATGGTCCATTCCTGGGCTGAGAATATCTCCTGGAGGAGAAAATGACAGCTTACTCCAGTATTCTTGCCTGTAAAATCCCCTATAGTTCAAAAGGTCACAAAGAGGAGGACACAACTGATCAACTAAGCAGGAGCACACCTCATACGATACCCTTTGCAATTCACTCCGTAATTATTAATATCTCTGTCGTTTCTCTGAATTCACCTGCAATGCAGGAGACCCAGGTTCAATCCCTGTGTTGGGATGATCCCCTGGAGAAGGGAATGGATGCCCATTCCAGTGTTCTTGACTGAAGAATTCCATGGACAGAGAAGCCTGACAGGCTACAGTCCATGGGGTAGCAAAGAGTTAGACATGACTAAGCAAACAACATTTTCACTTTTCATTGATTTCTCATTGACTAGGAATCAATTCAATAGTGCTTTCTCTTTCTGACAACCTAATGAGATTAGCCCTCACTTAAGCCTCCCTCCTTACTCCTCTTCCCCCTTGCCTTCTAGACACACTGGTTTTGTTGTTGTTGTTGTTGTTGTTGTTTGCTTTTGTTTTTGACTGTTTCCAGATACATTGGATATACTTTGGACCCCTTGGAATTTTCATTCCCTCTGTTGGAACCTCTGTTCTGCAGATTTTCCCATGGTTGCCTCACACTAAGCATTCAGGTGTCAACTCTGATGGCACTGCACAGAATTTATACAGAACTTCCTCTCCCAAAGGATCTTTTTCTCTAAAGTAGAGTGAAAATTGCTCACTCATATCTGACACTTTGTGACTCCCATGGAGCGTAGCCTGCCAGGCTCCTCTTTCCATGGAGTTCTCCAGGCAAAGATACTGGGGTGGATAGTCTTTCCTTTCTCCAGGGGATCTTCATAACCCAGGAATCAAGCTGGGGTCTCCTACATTGCAGGCAGATTCTTTACCAACTGAGCTACCAGGGAAGCCCCACTTTTCTCTAAAACTACTGTACTTTATTATTACTTTCTTTGTAGCACTTATTACTATATGAAGTTATATTTGTATACATTTATTCAATTTTTTAGAATGGATAGCTTAGAATAAGATAGTTTAGACCCAGTATACTTGATTCACTGTCTTATACCTATTAGAATGATTTTTGGTATGTATAATAAGAGTTTAGTAAAATAAAGGAAGGAGGGTGATGAGTGAATGTTAAGTGGGTGAAATTTAAGTGAATGAATTGAAGACAAATAAGAACCAATATTAGGCATGAGCTAAGAATTGGAGGATGAGTAAAACTTAGCCAAAAACACAGTCCTTACTAGTTAATATCAATAATGTATAAATATTATTTTGTTAAATGTCACAAGTGCATGATACCAACATAATATTAACAATAGTGGAAACAAAGTACAGGGCATATGGGAATTTTCTGTACCATTTCTGACAATATTTCTGTATATTTACATTGTTTTAAAAAACAAAGTCTATTTAAAACAAAGTGTCATAAAAACACAAAACACTCATGGAAACAGGGTATCATGACAAAAGTTTAGATGATCTTTAATATAAAGCTGTTTTTTGTTTTGTTTTGCTTTTTCTCTAGAGAAATAAGGATTCCATCTGCTTTAGGTTCGGTTCCCAAAAAGTTGATACCGAAATAAGGGTTCATGTGATAGAGAAAAAGAATTATTCCTAGGAGAGCTGGTGGAGAGGTGAGAAGTAGGACTAGGAGAGAGAGAATGAATAAGGCAGGAAGTGGGGAGGGTGCTCCCAAGAAAAGTCTGGGGAATAACCACTGGCTGGATCTCACCAGGGAGATCTGGAGATGGTGTGAATCATCTTTCAGAATGTCTTTAGGAAAAGCAAGAGAGCAAGAGCATTTACACACCCTAATTATTCATTAAACCTGCAAGGTAATATGGGTGCTCTCACTTTCCATAAATGCTCAGCAAAGGTGAAACAGAGAAATTCTGGCAGCCTAAAGGGTACCTTCAGAAAAAGATCTAGTGCTGGCTGGTGGAAGTACACACGTCCTGTCAGCCAGATGTGGTAAAGGGTATAAGGTAACAATGATGCTGAGTTAGATCTTGAACTACCTACTGCTAACAACAAGGATTATTTCAGAAGGAAGACGACTAATGATAGTGATATATAGGTGCATTTTGTTTTGTTGTCTGAATTTCCTTCGGTCCACTGTAGTGGCACGTTTTTCTTCTATATTAAGAGTACATCAGATTACTCTGTTTATTTCTGGAGTTTCTGATTCAGTGAGTGGACTGGGGCTTTGTTTTTCATTGTTCAGTAGCTCATTCATGTCCGATGTTTTGTGATGCTGTGGACTGCAGCATGCCAAGCTTCTCTGTCTTTCAGCTTACTCAAACTCATGCCCATTGAGTCAGTGATGCCATCCCACCATCTTATCCTCTGTCACTCCCTTCTCTTCCTCCCTTCAATCTTTTCCAGCATCAGGGTCTTTTCTAATGAGTCAGCTCTCCTCATGAGGTGGCCAAAGTACTGGAGCTTCAGTGTCAGCATCAGTTCTTCCAATAAATAGGCAGTGTTGATATCCTTTAACTGGTTTAAGCTGCTTGCAGTTCAAAAGGACTCTCAAGAGCCTTCTGCATGGAATGGGACTAGAATTTGTATTTATAGCAAATTTTCAGATGATGCCTATATTGCTAATCTGGGGAATTATTGTTCTTCTGTTATGAATTACCAAAATATTAATGAGTATTTTTAAAGCTATGAATGTGTTTTCTTTGTGTATGGATTTCAGTAATTATGAAGTCTATGTCTTATCATATTTAAAAACTTCTCATTTGTTTTAATGGTTGGAATTCATTTTACAATTGTGTAATGCACCCTATTAATAAAAATGATTGCATAGCTTTACTATTTATTTTATTTTCACAGATACTGTCAGTATTTAATGAACATAAGCAATTGCAAATGCAGTCGCTAAATGTGTATTGAAATAAATCATATGTCCTACAGAACAAAGCTACTAACACTTGAGTTATAATTGGTTAAATTGTACCCATACAACACAATATATATTCAGTCAGAGAATATCACTAAAAGATGAAAGCTAAACCACTGAATATATATTCCTCAGTGATATTAAATCATCTCTATAGAAGATGAATCTTTTATTGATTTAGTAGATACTGCATTTTCTGTAAATTCTTAAATTGTGAAAATTAGTGGGTTAATGTAATATTTTATTTTTACTTGAAACATCACTGGGATGACCCAGAGAGATGATATGGGGAGGATGGTGGGAGGGGGGTTCAGGATTGAGAACTCATGTACACCTGTGGCGGATTCATGTCAATGTATGACAAAACCAACACAGTATTGTAAAGTAAAATAAATAAATAAAAAATAAAGAGCAAAAATAAAATAAAATAAAAATAAAAAATAAACAAAGAAATATCATGTAAAGTTTCATTTCAGGTCAAAAACAAATTAACTCAGTAAATTACTTTGTGTATTAGAAAAACCTATTCATAAATCAAAATGCCTAAAAATAATTTTTTCACATATCTTAGGCTTCAAAGAGGAGACTCAAATTTCCTTACACAAAATATGAAAAATTCTAGTTTCTTTCAAATGAAAGCTAACTGTGGTGAAATAGTCCATACATACCTATGCAACAAAGTTGCCATTGAGCTAAGTCTTATAGATTGGCTTCCATGAATATAGGATTTTTATTGGGATTTGGTATAAGTATCAGAATTCTATACTTCTCATTTAAGAATGTGTTTGAAAACGATGTTCTCATATAGATTTTTTTTTAATTTATCTGTCTCTTTGTGACATTTCAGTCTTCGGCCAAAGTTCTGACTATGTGATGTTCACTTGTTTTGATGGAAGGCATTAGTTTGGGTTTTTTTTTTTTTTTTAATTTTTATTTTTACTTTCTTTTGCTTTACAATACGGTATTGGTTTTGCCATACATTGACATGAATCAGCCACGGGTGTACATGAGTTCTCAATCCTGAGCCCCCCTCCCACCTCCCACTCCATATCATCTCTCTGGATCATCCCCATGCACCAGCCCCAACCATCCTGTATCCTGTATCGAACCTAGACTGGCGATTCGTTTCTTACATGATAGTATAAATGTTTTAATGCCATTCTTCCAAATCATCCTACTCTCTCCCTCTCCCACAAAGTCCAAAAGTCCTTTCTATATATCTGTGTCTCTTTTGTTGTCTCGCATATAGGGTTATCATTGCCATCTTTCTAAATTCCATATATATGTGTTAGTATACTATATTGGTGTTTTTCTTTCTGGTTTACTTCACACTATATAATAGGCTCGAGTTTCATCCACCTCATTAGAACTGATTCAAATATATTCTTTTTAATGGCTGAGTAATACTGCATTGTGTATATGTACCACAGCTTTCTTATCCATTTATCTGCTGATGGACATCTAGGTTGTTTCCATGTCTTGGCTATTATAAACAGTGCTGCTATGAACATTTTGTCTTTGCCAGAAGAAATTTAATATAGACACTTGTTCAATCATTCAAGAATGTTTAATAAACATCAATAATATATTATTAACTGTAATATATACCATATTAATATGTATTAGGATTGTTGTATGGTTGTATTTTTAACAATAATTCCTAGTTCACAGTGCAAGTTTGAGTCCCTCTTCATTTGCAATTTTGCCATTAAATACTCATTTATTCTTAGGGGTCACTGCCAGTCATTCAATATTCTTCATAGGCAAAAAGGAATACAATTTAAGCAAAGTACCATGAACTACAAGGATATTTGAAAGTATAATTAAGATCAGAAATTTAGTCACCCTATAAAAATCAACTATTTAAAATATTCATTATCTACATGTCAATCCTCACAATCTCTTTAGCATTTAAAACAGCTGAAGCTATGAAAAAATTAAAACAGAGATCTCGGATATTCAGCTCCACTGCACTGGAAATAAAAGGGTGAGTCTCAGGCACAGAAGCACATCTTGTAAAGAGTATCAGCTCACTATCTCAGGTGCACTCCTGACCCTGGCCCAGCACGAAGGCTGAGGGACTGAAGTGGGTGTCAGTCAGCAAAGCATCTTGAGGAAACTGAAAACTCACTTAGGTGGCTGCAGTTGGCAGAGCTTTCTGGACTGGCTTATGACCAGAAGAGTGGCTTGTTGAGGGCTCACTTCCCCTACACTAAGGAGTTTCCAATCACAGGATACTTTTTGTTTCCTGAAAGATGGGAACTACCTGTAACACAAAAACATATGCTTAGATATTTTCATAGTAAATGAAGTAAACCAGACAGAAAAATACAGATATCACAGGAAAATGTGTACATATGGAGTCTAAAAATAATTATACAAATGAACCTATTTGCAAAACAGAAATGACTCACAGTAGAAAACAAACTTATGGTTACCAAAGGGGAATGAGAGAAGAGATAAATTAGGAATTTGGGATTAATAAATACGCAGTACTATACATGTTATAGGTAACCTACAAGAACATACTGTACAGCACAGGGAACTCTATTCAATATTTTATAACCTATTTGGGAAAAGAACCTGAAAAATAGATACATGTATGTATAACAGAATCAGTTTGCTGTACACCTAAAAGTAACACATATTTTAAATACTAGAATGAAATATTAAAAATTAAATATATTTTTAAAAGAAATATATACATTAGAATTCTGTCTAGAGGTTTATGAAGAAAATCACTCCCATTTCTCTTTGGAAAACACTTCTGAACACCTTGAATTTTCAGCAATATTCCACGATATTTTCCATCTTAAAAATTTGAATTTAAAATGTCATTTTCTTGCAATAACCAATGAAAATATCTTTTCTGTATCCCATGTACTCGTTCATTTTGAATCTCTTCTTTATACTTATTGTCAATTTAAACCCTCTAAGCTTTTTCAGATTACTCCTCTGTTGCTTATCCTTCCTGTTCCTATTTTCAATACATGTACCAAGATTAACATTGCTGTCTTGGGCATCTAGGTTGTTCTCCAAGCCCAGTCCAGCAACTGCTAACCAGCTGCAAACAGCTCACAGTGAGCATTATTGACATAGTGCAAATTCCATCTAAGAAAGACATGAGGATAGGTCATAAAGCTATTCCAGAGATGGAGCTGTGTGAATGTGGGCTAAATAGGAAAACAAAAGGACAAAATGAAACAGCATACAGAGGGAAATGTCAGTGCAAGTTGGATCTGTCCACATTTCATGGTTTTAATGATATTTCTTATTTAAAGTAATCTTTCTGGAATTACCTTAAAAACAAACTAGGTACATATTGGAAATTACCCAGAAGTCTTTCTAAGGAGGAGTAAGACTCAAGCTGTTTTACTCATGGATAATCATTACTAATGGTTTCTTTAGATTCCTTGAGAAATTTTATATGGATAGAATCTTTATTCTTAAAGCAAAAATAATGAGTTTATGACCACATATTATCAAATAATATTTTCATACCTAAATAATATTTAAAAACATAAAAATGTATGCTAATATATGAACACATATAGATATATTTTGTCTTGTTCAATGGTTACCATACCTTCCACTGGGACTTCCCTAGTAGATCAAATGTCTGGCAACAGTGCAGGAGACCTGGGTTCAATCCCCGGGTTGGGAAGATCCCCTATAGAAGGAAATAGCAACCCACTATTCTTGCCTGGGAGATCCCGTGGATAGAGGAGCCTGGTGGGCTACAAGTACATGAGGTCCCAAACAGTCAGACACAACTTAGTAATTAAATAACATATTATATCATACCTTCCACTACAGTGATTCTTAATTGTTTACCTAGTTTCATATTAACAACATTAAAGTGTTTCTAGATTTGTCTCCTTGAGTAGGATGCAATTTCTTCTTTGAAGTTCCTTGCATTGAAAGTTTCCACAGAATAAACTCCTAGATGTTAATTTTCTGGGGCCCTTCATTTTGTGCTTGTAAAGATCTTTATACTCAACCATCTTACTTATATTTCCTCTCAGTCGCTTCCTTGACACTGAAGTTTCAGCTTGATACCATCCCCTCAGGCCTTCATGGACAAAACAGTAAGTTTCTTTCTTCTCATTGTTTTATGTCCATCCTTGCCAATACACCAAGTGATTTAACCTCATGTCATTGTTGGCTGACTGTCTTCTGTATTCTCTGCATATAGAGTACAAGTGCAGTGGGAACAGAAAACCTTCCTAATTGGTTCACAATTGTGTCCTGGGCAGTCAACAAATAGTTGTTCAATAAATAAACTGACTACTCTTCGTGTCTTAATGACATACCATAACACTGTGCTTGCTAATAAAGGATAATAAATAGGTCTAAATGTAGGAAATGGTTTTGAGTCTGTGTCTTTATGTTTCATACATTCACTCACTATCTAGGTGAACTCATGTAGTTTCATGATTTTCTATATGATTTATACACAAATGACTCCTAAATGTGTGTTTCCAGTCCAAATACAAACTCCAGTGCCTTATAACATACTCTATGAAATTAGTCCATCTGGGCACTGAGTAGGTGCTTCAAAATTCACATGACTAAAAGCAAATTTCTACTTGTACCCCCATCTGTTCCTTTCATGAATATTCCTAGTAAATGACTTCATTATTTCTGTTTCTCCGTATAAAATCCCAGATGTTCCTGTTCCTTGTTTACATGACCCAGAGAGATGTTGTGGGGAGGGAGGTGGGAGGGGGGTTCATGTTTGAATTCATGTAAGAATTAAAGATTTTAAAATTTAAAAAAAAAAAAAGAAAATCTTTCCTGTATTCCTTCCAGGATATATGAAGAGTTCCTTCTGGAATCTATGCCGCCACTTCTTAGCACATTCATTCCTAACATTCCTGTGGAAATTACATCTTTCACTTGGGCTATTTTTAATAAATCAAAACAATCTAATAAAGCATCCTAACTGATCTCCCTACTATACCCTTCTTCCTCTACAGTCTGTTCTCAAACCAGCAGCCAGCATAGCACTTTTAAATACAAGTCAGGTCACATCACTTTTCAAATAGAAATCAAGATGAACATTTACCAGCAATAACTCATGTTGATGGAAACTATCCTATACGAACGTCATGCCACCTCTCAATGTGCCTCCCCAAAGTCACAGCTTCAGTTTGATGGTGAAGAAACATCAGAAAAATCTCAACTGAGTGACATGTTGCAAATCACCAGACTAGTATTTTTCAAACAGATCAAGGTCATGAAACAAAGTGAAGAATGGACAAATTATCACAGAAGATTTAACGAGCAAATGCAGCATGGTGCACAGGAGACTCTGAATAAAGTCTGTAGTTTAACTGATGGCACTGTACCAACAATATTTCTTTTTTAAAAAACTTTGACACAAGTACCATGGTTATTTAAGATTTTAACATTTTAGGAAAGTGGAAAAAGATGTAAGGAAACACTCAATTCTACCTTTAAAACTCTGCTGTATATCTAAATTTATTTTATTTATTTATTTTTTTTTACTTTACAATATTGTATTGTTTTTGCCATATAGCAACATGAATCCACCACAGGTATACACGTGTTCCCCATCCTGAACCCCCCCCCCCTTTTTTAAATCATTTGGGAATCTCTCATGTCACTTATTTTAAAAAGACGCAAGAGAGAACAAGAGGGTGAAGGAGTAGGCGGATGTGGAGTACATCTCTCTCCATGGATATATCAGGAATACACCTTCAGACACATAATTTAATGCCAAACACCAGCTGAGAGTGGACAGGAGTACCTGACCAGTGGAATAGAATATATATATATATATATATATATATATATATATATATATATATACCATGCAAAATTCGGTAGGATGAAGGAACTAGGAAGAAAAAAATGCAAGTGTTAGGAGGACTGGACCTGCCCTTGGCTAGTGGGGGTTCCAATCCCCACATTGGAGTAATTGTCTGAGTCAGAGTAGAAATACTTAAGGCTGAGAGTGAAACAGCTGATCTGTGGCAGCCTAAATGGAATGAGAATCAGACAGTACTTGTTGCAGCCATACATACCCTGGACAGGAATACAGGTCCCCTGGAAGGCATAGGGGCTGGGAGCTGGGGTTTAGGGATTGTGGAGCAATACCAGGGAGAGGGCTGTTGTTTACTGTGGAGAGACAGATTGAGGGATGTGAGGGATGAGCTTGTGGTGGGAAATGCCTGTGGAGGAAAGTGGGGCAGCCATGGATCCAAGGCAATACTGCCGAGTCATGTGTAAAGGGGTGGAGCCATCACCATAGCCTCTCTCTCCCCACATGCCAGCACTGGCAGCTGAACAATAGAGAGGCTAGCCCATCAAACAACAGACACACTGAACTACAAAGTAGGACCCACCCCCAGGGTGCCCCTTTAAGTGCCTGATGTGCAGATCTACAGAGTAGGACCCTAGCCAGGGGGGCCCCTCTATGTGCCTGACGTGCTGAACAACAGAAATAATTCCAGGCAAAGGAGCCCTTTAAGTGCCTGAACAGGCAGACCTATGGAGAAAGACTGGCCAAAGAGGACTTCTGATAGCCAGCTACAAGACTTTGATAAGGCCGTAACTACTATGGTGGAAGCAGTCCATGTCCCTGCATGTTTAGGGTCATCAGAGTCCCTGCAAGCTGAGCAGCTGCATGACCTTCATATTCAACTCTCACTGGGGTAGAGCTGCCACAGGCAAAAAGTCTTACACCTCTGAGCACAGGGTCACCTCGGTAGTGTCTGACTCTTTGTGCCCCTGTAGACTGTGGCCTGCCAGGCTTGTCTGTCAGAGAGGGGTTCTCCAGGCAAGAATACTGGAGTGTATGGGCCCCTACTGGTTGCCATACCCTACTAGAGCACTATATTCCCTGCTACCCTAGCCACCAACTCCCCTGAATAACGGGTCTGCCAGAACCCCTGCAACTCATATAGTTTCACCACCTCCACAACTGGACCTCACAGGGCAGATCCAATTCCTCTAGGGCAGCCTCTGGAGCAAACCCAAGTGAATGACCCACAAGCAGAGGTGAAAATAAAGCCACAATTTGAAACCCAGAGTCAGTGTGGCTAAGGAAGAAGACCCAAAACCTTCCCACAGCTGTACAAGCTGCAGATTAAATCCACATGATCAACTAGGCATATTCTATGTCTACAGAATATATAAAAGTCACTGAGAGCTCCCACCAAAGAAAACGCACTAGTTCTGATAGCTGTAGACATTGGAGGCAAGAACACACAAGAGTAGGACCAGATTAGACTTTGAGCTGCCCCCACAGCAGGACCAGAGATCAGCAAAGTGTTGGAGGGCATCCTAGTGAGGTGAGATAGACTGTGACTCCCAGCGAGGCAAAGGACTCTGACAACAGTGACTCAAGAAAATCATGTTATTCTTATGTTTTGACTTGTTCTGTACATTCTTTTGGATTTTTTTTCTTTTTCTCCCCTTTTATTGGCTCTATGAAATCTAATTAAGCTTTTGAGCTTTATTTTTTTTCTCAGTCTTTTTTTTTTTTTTCTTTAATAGTTACTATAAACCTCTGCCTTTATGTTGGACTTTTGCAGTTCTGTGGTGCTTTCCTTTTTTTTTTTTTCCTCTTTTTTAATTTTAAATTTTTTAAACCTATTATTTTTTCTACATTTATTCCTTTGTTTACTCTTCCTTCTGTTCTTTTCCCCTTGCATTTAATATTTAATGTATATAAACCTTGTTCATCTATCTTTATTTAACTTTATATATATATTCTTTCTTTTCTTTCTTTCCTTTCTTCTTAAAATATTTGTTAACATTATTTTCCTTTCTTTATTCCCCAGTTGGTACCTTGCTTTAGTTTTGTTTTTCAGTTTGTGCTTTAGTTAGTTTCATTCTAGTAGACATAATTTTTGGTTTACTTTGTTCACTGGGTAAATCTATTGTACTTTATTTTTATTAGACTGCTTTGATTTTGCTTATGGGTGTATATGTATATGTCATATATATATTCAGTTAAATTATTTTATTTTTGTTATAAATTTCTGTCTATATGTTCAGTTTTGCAGTTCTGTGGAGTTTTCTTTCTTTATCTTTTTCTTCCCTTTTTTCCTCTGTTTTATAATTTTAATTTTGTTAACCTATTATGATTTTTTTTTTGAATTTGTTCCTTTGTTTGACTTTCCTACTTTCTTTCCCCCTTGCAGTTAATCTTTAATGTATATAAATCTTCTTCATCTACCTCAATTTAACTTTGCATATTTATTCTTTCTTTCCTTTCATCTCAATTTAACTTTGCATATTTATTCTTTCTTTCCTTTCATCTCATCTTTCCCTTCATTTCAATGTATTTGTTAGTTTTGTTTTCATTGCTTTATTCCCCACTCGGCACTTTGATTTAGTTTTGTTTTCTAGTTTGTGTATTAGATGTTTTTGTACTTAAATGGGAAATATAATTTTTCGTTTCCTTTGCTCACCAGATCAATCTACCGTACTTTGTTTTTGATGCACTGTTTTGACGTTGCCCATGGGTGTATATGTATATGTGTATATTTCATTATTTTAATTATTATTTATCTGATTTTGTAACTGCCATTACTCTGGGGTTCATCTTTGGTTTCTCCTTCATTTATAATAGATATTTGTTTCAATTTCACTTAATGCCATAAAAATTTTCATTCCTTACCAGAGAACAAGCTCTGAGTCTTTGGTGTGGGAACACTGACTCCAGGACCCTAGACTACCAGAGCACTAACCCTAGAGAGTATCAAATAGTGAGAACTCACACAAAGGAAACCACCTGAATATAAGACCTGGCATCACCCCACCACCAGTAGCACCCTGTGCAGGACACTTCATCCAAACAACAAACAAAACAAAAATACTAACCTTTCAGCAGATAGGATTACCACCTCAATCAGCCTTTCTTATCAGAAGAAAAGCAAACAAAAACTTAGCACAAATATCACCGTATATGAAGCTTACACAAACCAATGGACCAAACTTAAGAGGGCAGAAAACAAAGGAGGACAAATTCAACCTTGAAGTCTGGGAAAAAGAGACCTCAAACACAATAAGTTAAAAAATAATAATAATAATGAAAAGGCAGAGAGAGACTACACAAATGAAGGAGCAAACTAGAAACACAGAAGTCCTAATAAATGAAGAGGAAATAGGCAAACTGCCTGAAAAAGAATTCAGAATCATGATAACAAAGATGATTGAAAACCTTGGAAACAAAATGGAGAAAATGCAAGAATCAATTAGCAAAGACTTAGAAGAAATAAAGAATAAACATACAAAGACAAACAATACAATTACTTAAGTTAAAAATACTCTAGAAGGAATAAATAGCTGAACATATGAAGCATAATAACAAATCAGTGAGCTGGAAGATAAAATGTTGGAAATAATTTCTTAAGAGCAGATTAAAGTAAAAACAATCAAAAGAACTGAGGATAGGCTCAGAGACCTCTGGGACAATATTAAACACACCAACACTCACATTATAAGGAAGATAAAGAAGAAGAGACAAACGATGAGTATGAAAACATATTTTAAGAGATTATCAGTTCAGTTAAGTTCAATCGCTCAGTCGTGTCCAACTCTTTGCAATGCCATGAATCGCGGCACGCCATGCCTCCCTGTCCATCATCAACTCCCGGAGTTCACTCAGACTCACGTCCATCAAGTCAGTGATGCCATCCAGCCATCTCATCCTCGGTCGTCCCCTTCTCCTCCTGCCCCCAATGCCTCCCAGTATCAGAGTCTTTTCCAATGAGTCAACTCTTCGCATTAGGTGGCCAAAGTACTGGAGTTTCAGCTTTGCATCATTTCTTCCAAAGAAATCCCAGGGCTGATCTCCTTCAGAATGGATTGGTTGGATCTCCTTGCAGTCCAAGGATTATAGTTGAAAATTTTCCCAACATGGAAAAGGAAATAGTCAGTCAAGCACATGAGGCCCAAAGTGTTCCATACAGTATAAACTTTAGGAGAAGCATACCAAGACACATACTAATAAAAGTAACAAAGACTTAACACAAAGAAAGTATATTAAAGGCAGCAAGGAAGAAGCAACAAGCACCATAAAAGGGAAACCCTAAACACTTAACAGCTGACCTTTCAGAAGAAATTCTAGAGGCCAGAAAGGAATGGTAAGACATATTTAAACTACTGAAAGGGAAAAAATCTACAAACAAAATCACTGTACCTGGCAAGGATGTCATCCAAAATTGATGAAAGAAAAAAAGCTTTTCAGACAAGCAAAATTTAACAGAATTCAGTGCCACCAAACCTGCTTTACAAACATTAAAGGGACTTATACAGTCAAGAAATACAAGAAAAAGAAAAAGATCTACAAAATCAACTCCAAACAATTAAGAAAATAACAATAGGAACATATATATTAATAATTACTTTAAATGTAAATGGTTTAAATGCTCCAATAAAGACACAGACTGGCTGAATGGATACAAAAATAAGACCCATATATATATATAGTCTTCAAGTAACCCACTTCAGCCCTAAAGACACATATAGACTAAAAATGAGAAGGTGGAAAATTATATTCCGTGAAAATGGCAAGCAAAAGAAATCTGGAGTAGCAGTCCTCATATCAGATAAAACAGATCTTAAGGAAAATTGCAAGAGATAAGGAAGAATGCTGCATGATGATCAAGGGATCAATCCAAGAAGAAGATATAACAATTGTAGATATCTAGGCACCCAACATAGGAGCACCTCAATATATAAGATAAGCACAAACAAACACAAAAGTAGAAACTGACAGTAACACCATAATAGTAGGATATATTAACACCCCACTCACACCAATGGACAGATCATTAAAACAGAAAGTTAACAAGGAAACACAAGTCTTAAATGCTACATTAGATAAGATGGATCTCATTGATATCTTCAAGACACCCCATCCAATTGCAGAAGAATACATCTTCTCAAGTGCACATGAAGTATTCTCCAGGATAGACCACATTTTGGGTTAGAAATCAAACCTCAGTAAATTAAAGAAAATTAAAATTGTATCAAGCATTTTCTTTGACCAGAACATTATGAGACAATATATCAATTACAAGAAAAATATTGTTAAGATACACAAGCACATAGAGAACAACATATTTATAAATAATCAACAGGTTGCTAAATAAATTAAAAGGAAATAAAAAATGTTCTAGAAACAAATGATAATGAAAACATGACAACTCAAAACCTATGGGATGCAGCAAAAGCAGTTCTAAGAGGGAAGTTTATAACAATGCAATCCTACCTCAGAAAACAAGAAAAACATCAAGTAGACAACCTAATTTTACAGCTAAAACAACTGGAAAAAAAGGAAAAAAAATAGCAGAAGGAAAGAAATCATAAAGATCCAAGCAGAAATAAGTGAAAAAGAAAGAAACAAACAAATAACAACAACAACAACAACAAAACAGTAAAAATAATAAAACTAAAAGCTGGTTCTTTGAGAAGATAAACAAAACTGACAAACTGTTCTTCAGATTCATCAAGAAAAAAAAAAATAAAGAGAGAGAGAGAGAAGAATCAAATCAACAAAATTAGAAATGAAAAAGGCGTGGTTACAACAGAAAATGCAGAAATACAAAGGATTATAAGAGATTATTTTGAATAACTATATGGCAATAAAATGGATAATCTGGAAGCAATGGAAAGATTCTTAGAAAAGTTTAATCTTCTAAGACTGAATCAAGAAATATAAATTATGAACCACCCAATTATAAGCACTAAAATTGAAGCTGTGATCCAAAACCTCCAAAAAAAAAAAAAAAAAAAAAGAAAAGAAAAGAAAAGAAAAGAAAGACAAAGGTGAAGGGCCATATGGCTTCACAGGAGAATTCTATCAAACATTCAGAGAAGAGCTAATGTCTTGCCTTCTAAAACTCTTTCAAAAAATTGCAGAGGAAGGAAGACTTTCAAACTCACTCCATGAGGTGACCATCACCCTGATACCAAAACCAGACAAAGACAACACAGAAAAGGAACACTAAAGGCCAATATCACTGATGAACACAGATGTAAAAATCCTCAACAAAATTTTAGCAAACATAATTCAGCAACACATCAAAAAGCTCACACAGCATGATCAGGTTGGGTTTATTCCAGGGATCAAGGATTCTTCAACATATGCAAATCAATTAATGTGTTACACCATATTAACAAATTGAAAGATAAAAATCATGTGATAATCGCAATAGAGGCAGAAAAAGCCTTTGACAAAATTCAGCACCCATTTATGATTAAAACTCTTCAAAAAATCAGCCTAGAAGGGACCTACCTCAGTGTAGTAAAGTCCATGTATGATAAGCCTACAGCAAACATTGTTATCAATGCTGAAAAACTGAAAGCATTCCCTCTAAGATCAGGAACAAGACAAGGGTGTCAACTTTCACCACTATTACTCAATATAGTTTTGGAAGTCCTAGCTACAGCAATCAGAGAAGAAAAATAAAGAAAAGGAATCCAGATCAGAAAAGAAGAAGTAAAGCTCTCACTGTTTGCAAGATGACATGATACTGTACGTAGAAAACCCTTAAGATAGTATCAGAAAATTACTGAAGCTGATCAGTTAATTTAGCAAAGTTACAGGATAAAAAATTAATACACAGAAATCACTTGCATTTCTATATGTACTAACAATGAAAAATCAGGAAGAGAAATTAAGGAATCATTCACAATCACCATTGGAAGAAAAATAATTAAAAATCTAGGAATAAAATTACCTAAGGAGACAAAAGACCCATACACAGAAAATTATAAGATGCTAATGAAAGAAGTCAAAGATGACTTAAACAGATGGAGAGATATTCCGTGTTCCTGGGTAGGAAGAATCAATACTATGAAAATGACTATACTATCAAATGCAATCTACAGTTTCAATGTGATCCCTATCAAATTACCAATCACAGATTTCATGGAACCAGAACAAAAATTTTTCGCAATTCATATAGAAACACAAAAGATTCCGAATAGCCAAAGCAGTCTTGTGAAAAAAGAATGGAGCTGGAGGAATCGACCTTCCTGACTTCAGATTATATTATAAAGCTACAGTCATCAAGACAGTATGATACTGGCACAAAAAGAGAAATGCAGACCAATGAAACAAGATAGAAAGCCCAAAGATAAACCCATGCACCTATAGGTACCTTATTTTTGACAAAGCAGGCAAGAATATAGAATGGGGAAAAGAAACCCTCTTCAATAAATGTTGCTGAGAAAGTTGGACAACTACATGGAAAAAAAAAAAAAAAAGATGAAATTAGAACACTTCCTAACACCGTACACAAGATAAACTCAAAATGGATTAAAGATCTAAATGTCAAACCAGAAACTATAAAATTCTTAGAGAGAAACATAGGTAGAACACTCAGTGATATAAATCAAAGCAATATCTTCTATGACCCACCTCCTAGAGTAACAGAAATTAAGAAAAAAAAAAAAGAAAAAGTAAACAAGTAAGACCTGATTAAATTTAAAAGCTTTTGCCGGCAAGGAAACTATAATCAAGGTGAAAAGACAACCCTCAAAATGGGAGAAAATAATAGCAGATGAAACAACGGACAAATGATTAATTTCCAAAATAGATAAGCAGCTCATACAACTCAATGCCAGAAAAACAAACAAGCTAATCAAAGAGTGGGGAAAAGACTTAAACTGATATTTATCCAAAGAAGACATACAGATGGCTAACAAACACATGAAAAGATGCTCAACATTGCTCATTATTAGAGAAATGCAAATCAAAACCACAATGATACATCACCTCACACCAGTCAGAATGGCCATCATCAAAAAGTCTACAAACAATAAATGCTGGAGAGGAAGTGAAGAAAAGGAAACACTCTTGCACTGTTGGTGAGAATATAAATTTAAACAGCCAATACAGAAGATGGTATGGTGATTCCTTAAAGGACTATGAATAAAACCATCATATGACTTAACAATCCTACTCCTAGGCATATACCCTAAGGAAAGCAAAATTGAAAAAGACGCATGTATCCCATTGTTTCAGATCAGTTCAATTCAGTCCTTAAGTCATGTCCGACTCTTTGCGACCCCATGAATCACAGCACGCCAGGCCTCCCTGTCTATCACCAACTCCTGGAGTTCATTCAGACTCTCGACAATCAAGTCAGTGATGCCATCCAGCCATTTCATCCTCTGTCATCCCCTTCTTCTCCTGCCCTCAATCCCTCCCAGTATCAAAGTCTTTTCTAATAGTCAGCTCTTCGCATGAGGTGGCCAAAGTACTGGAGTTTCAACTTTAGCATCATTCCTTCCAAAGAAATCCCAGGGTTGATCTCCTTCAGAATGGACTGGTTGGATCTCCTTGCAGTCCAAGGAACTCTCAAGCGTCTTCTCCACCACCGCAGTTCTAAAGCACCAATTCTTCAGCTCTCAGCCTTCTTCACAGTCCAACACTCACATCCATACATGACTACTGGAAAAACATAGCTTTGATTAGACAGACCTTAGTCAGTAAACTAATGTCTCTGCTTTTGAATATACTAACTAGGTTGGTCATAACTTTTCTTCCAAGGAGTAAGTATCTTTTAATTTCATGGCTGCAATCACCATCTAAAGTGATTTTGGAGCCCCAAAAAATAAAGTCTGACACTGTTTCCACTGTTTCCCCATCTATTTCCCATGGAGTGATGGAACCAGATGCCATGAGCTTCATTTTCTGAATGTTGAGCTTTAGGCCAACTTTTTCACTCTCCTCTTTTACTTTCATCAAGAAGCTTTTTCGTTCTTCTTCAATTTCTGCCATAAGGGTGGTGTCATCTGCATATCTGAGATGATTGATGATTCTCCTGGCAGTCTTGATTCCAGCTTGTGTTTTTTCCAGTCCAGCCTTTCTCATGATGTACTCTGCATAGAAGTTAAATAAGCAGGGTGACAACATACAGCTTTGACATAGTCCTTTTCCTATTTGGAACCAGTCTGTTTTTCCATGTCCAGTTCTAACTGTTGCTTCCTGGCCTGCATACAGATTTCTCAAGAGGCAGGTAAGGTGGTCTGCTGTTCCCATCTCTTTCAGAATTTTTCACAGTTTATTTTGATCTATACAATCAAAGGCGTTGGCATAGTCAACAAAGCAGAAATAGATGTTTTTCTGGTACTCTCTTGCTTTTTCCATGATCCAGCAGATGTTGGCGATTTGATCTCTTGTTCCTCTGCCTTTTCTAAAACCAGTTTGAACATCAGGAAGTTCACGGTTCACGTATTGCTGAAGCCTGGCTTGGAGCATTTTGAGCATTATTTTACTAGCGTGTGAGATGAGCATAATTGTATGGTAGTTTGAGCATTCTTTGGCATTGCCTTTCTTAGGAATTGGAATGAAAACTGACTTTTCCAGTCCTGTGGCCACTGCTGAGTTTTCCAAATTTGCTGGCATATTGAGTGCAGCAGTTTCACAGCATCATCTTTCAGGATTTGAAATAGCTGAACTGGAATTCCATCACCTCCACTAGCTTTGATTTTAATGATGCTTTCTAAGGCCGACTTGACTTCACATTCCAGGATGTCTGGCTCTAAATCAATGATAACACCATCGTGATTATCCGGGTCAGGAAGATCTTTTTTGTACAGTTCTTCTGTGTATTCTTGCCATATATTCTGAGTATCTTCTGCTTCTGTTCGGTCAATACCATTTTTTCCTTTATCGAGCCCATGTTTGCATGAAATGTTCCCATGATATCTCTAATTTTCTTGAAGAGATCTCTAGTCTTTCCCATTCTGTTCTTTTCCTCTATTTCTTTGCATTGATCGCTGAAGAAGGCTTTCTTATCTCTTCTTGCTATTCTTTGGAACTCTGCATTCACATGCTTATATCTTTCACTTTCTCCTTGGCTATTCGCTTCTCTTCTTTTGACAGCTATTTGTAAGGCTTCCCCAGACAGCCATATTCTGCACCTCTCTTTACAATAGCTAGAACATGGAAGCAACCTATATGTCCACTGACAGATGAATGGATAAAGAAGTTATGGTACATATACACAGTGGAATATTCAGTTCTGTTCCATCGCTCAGTCATGTCCGACTCTTTGCGACCCCAAGAATCACAGCACGCCAGGCCTCCCTGTCCAATACCAACTCACAGAGTTCACTCAGATTCATGTCCATCGCGTCAGTGATGCACTCCAGCCATGTCATCCTCTGTCATCCCCTGCTTTTCCTGCCCCAAATCCCTCCCAGCATCAGACTCTTTTCCAATGAGTCAACTCTCCGCATGAGGTGGCCAAAGTACTGGAGTTTCAGCTTTAGCATCATTCCTTCCAAAGAAATCCCAGGGTTGATCTCCTTCAGAATGGACTGGTTGGATCTCCCTGCAGTCCAAGGGACTCTCAAGAGTCTTCTCCAACACCACAGTTCAAAAGCATCAATTCTATGGTGCTCAACCTTCTTCACAGTCCAACTCTCACATCCCTACATGACTACTGGAAAAACCATAGCCTTGACTAGACTAACCTTAGTCAGCAAACTATTGTCTCTACTTTTGAATATGTATCTAGGTTGGTCATAACTTTTCTTCCAAGGAGTAAGCGTCTTTTAATTTCATGGCTGCAGTCACCATCTGAAGTGATTTTGGAGCCCCAAAAAATAAAGTCTGTCACTATTTCCACTGTTTCCTCATCTATTTCCCATGAAGTGAAGGGACCAGATGCCATGATCTTCTTTTTCTGAATGTTGAGCTTTAAGCCAACTTTTCACTCTCCTCTTTCACTTTCATCAAGAGGCTTTTTAGTTCTTCACTTTCTGCCATAAGGGTGATGTCTTCTGTGTATCTGAGTTTATTGATATTTCTCCTGGCAATCTTGATTCCAGCTTGTGTTTCTTCCAGTCCAGCCTTTCTCATGATGTACTGTGCATATAAGTTAAATTAAGCAGGGTGACAATATACAGCCTTGACGTACTCCTTTTCCTATTTGGAACCAGTCTGTTCCATGTCCAGTTCTAACTGTTGCTTCCTGGCCTGCATACAGATTTCTCAAGAGGCAGGTCAGATGATCTGGTATTTACATCTGTGTCAGAATTTACACCGCCACAAATAGGAACACATTTGAATCAGTCTGATGAGTTGGCTGAGCCTAGAACCTTTTATTCAGAGTGAAGTGAGTCAGAAAGAAAAAGATTACTGTTGTATTCTAACACGTATATGGAATCTAGAAAAATGGTACCAAAGAACCTATTTACAGGCCAGCAATGGAGAAACAGACATAGAAAATAGACTTATGGACAATGCGAGAGGATGGAGAGGGTTAGATGCATGGAAAGAGGAACATGGGGACTTACATTACCCTTTGTTAAACAGATAGCCACAAAAATTTGCTGTATGGCTCAGGAAATGCAAACAGGGGCTCTTTCTCAACCTAAATGTGTTGGGATTGGAAGGGTGATGGGAGGGGGGTTCAAAAGGGACAGGATGTAAGTATACCTATGGCTGATTCATGTTGAGGCTTGACAGAAAACAACAAAATTCTCTAAAGCATGTATCCTTTGATCAAAAAAAAAAAAAAATCTCAGAGCAAAATGTTGTTTCAATGCAGCTATACTCTCCAGTTCTCCTCATTTGTCTTTCAGCAGCCCCTCTTACCACATCTCTTACTCATTTCTCCTCACTCATTTGATCACTCTGTTCAAATAGTATCTGAATAATAAACAAGTTTTCCTTGGTGGCTCAGCACTAAAGAATACACTTTTCAATGCAGGAGACTCAGGTTCAATCCCTAGGTCATAAATGGCAACTCACGCCAGTATTAATGCCTGTAAAATCCCATGGACAGAGGAACTTGTCAGGCTACAGTCCATGAGGTGACAAACAGTCAGACATGACTTAGGGACTAAACAACAAAACCAAAACACCAAGAAGCCCAGGCCACAAGTCATTCCCACACAATTTTCTTCCTCATAACATTTAACCAGCTTTCTGTTTAAATGTGATTTTAAGAGTGAGGCCTTCCCTGACTAACTTCAAAAAAGACCCGTATTCCAAAACCACACTGTAGTCACTCTAATATTTACCCTCTTTTTATTTTTCTTCTAAGTGTTACTCTCTTAATCATGTCTGACTCTTTGCAACACTATGGACTGCACCATGTTAGCTCCTCTGTTCATGGAATTCTCCAAGCAAGAGTATTGCAATGGGTTGACATTTTCTTCTCCAGGGGATCTTTCTGGCCCAGGGGTCAAACCTGGGTCTCTTGCATTGCAGGCAAATTTTTTACCATTACAGCCACCAGGGAAGTCCTATTTTTCTTGAAACTATCAGTAGATATCTAAATAGGAATTGACTTATGTCTCAGTGTCCCCACTATTCTGTGAGACCTCATTTTTTCTTCTGTGTAAAAAACTAATTATCTTTTGTTACTGTATGTTCTCACTTGTATGTAGAATTTCATGAAGTCAAACTCATAGAAACAGTAAGTTCGTTATTCCCAGCTGCTGAGGGGTGGGGAAAATGGGGGAAATGTTGGTCAAAAAGTTCAAACTTACAATTATGAAATGAATAAGTTCTGGGGATCTAATGTATAACATGGTGACTATAGTTTACAATACTGCATTATGTACCTGAATGATACTAAGAGAGTAGATGCTAAAAATTCTCACCACAAAAAAAAAAAAAAAAGAAACTATGTGAGGTGATGGATGTGTTAACTAGCCTTATTATGGCAATAATTTTGCATTATATACATGTATTAAATCATTATGTACAAGTAAAAGAACAAATAAATTGATATGACTGAAAAATCATTAAAAAGATTAGATTTAAAACTTTGGGAAGCTTTATTTATATATTAGATTTAATTATTTTCCATTTCCATTTCTACTTAACATTCTAGTTAATCTAGCAAATACATACTAGGAAATAATTTTACCAAATAGTTAAGATATGTAGTTATATTTATGCCATATTCTTTAAGATAAATACATCTGAAGGAACCGAGTGGTAGCTATAGCATTGTATGCCTATAAAAGTTATCTGTAGTTTTCTCATCCAACAAGAGTTTAATTTCTGGTTATTATTCATCCCCCATAGAGTTCCAAATGACAGGCACATTTCAAAAGGGAATAATTAAATTCAGTAGTAATACAAGAAAAATTATTCCTCATTAAATCAGTGTTTTACTTAGGCAATCATAGGATGCTTTCAAAAGAATGCCTTTGAGAACGTTCATAACCTTTAAAACAATTACTTTAATGTGTAAAGAAACATGTATTTGTATGTTCCACTGAATTCTCTAGTTCTTGTTTGATGATTCTGTCAGGAATTTCTATGTTATCTTGAAGGAAAGTCATCAATCATGATTTAAAAAGCATGATGTCACACTATGAAGGAAAAGTGTATTGCATAAGTTTGAAGTTTTAGTACACTCTAGAGTTACCTCAGAATCACAAAGCAATTAGTCAATAATGTTAAGAAAGTTATGACTAATTTAACTAATAGTTAATGGAGCTGAGCAAAACCATCAGTTGATGAGCCCACTGAGATTCTGTGCAGGAACACACATTAAAGTCAGAGTCGTTTATATCCTCTTAGAGTTTAATCAGTATCATGGAATTATAGACTCTTGTAATCATGATATGCCAAAAATGTGGGTTTTATTTTAATTTTTAAAAAATCTTTTGAAAACATAAGTGTGAATAGTAACAAGCAAGGTAGCCAAGGTTTGTCACTGAATATATTATATAGGTCACAAGACTATGCTCAGGCAGTCCCTAAGATAGTGTACTTTACTATAACCACTATGAGCTTTACTAGCTATAAACAAGATCTCATTTTCTTTATAGCTTGAAAATACAACACTGACTACATTTGTGATTTATTGAATGACAATGAAATGCAATTAAATAAACCAGTGGCTGAAACATGAAAGGGAATACGGAGGAGAGAAATTTGCAGAATCAACTCTTTTTAAAAGATTAGAAAAAGAAAATGAAATTACATTCTAGACAACAGTTTTGAAGTCCCTTGCTAAAGGACAATGTACTTTTCTTTACAAGCTTCATGTTTTATTCATTAAATGATTCAAGCTTGTAGAACTTAAAGTGTTTTCACTAAGCTTATGTTATAGAATAGGTCCTTTATTCCGGGAAAACTCAGCTTCCTACTGTGAGAAATTCACTTGTTTCAAGAGTAGCAAATTTAGGTAATGCATGAGAACATAGACTCATATACCAAAGAAAGAAGAAAATATTCTACTCAAAGAACTGAAAAAAGATAGTTTTCAAAAAGAATTCACCAATTAGTCACAGTATTTTTTAATCAAATTTAGGATGATTTTAGATTATTGCTAAAATAAAGTTTCATCTGTCCCTTGACTTCAATTAAAATTTTATTATTACAGGTATGTAAACTAAAGATCTTGTGACAAATCTATTGCAGTTAAAAATATTGGAAATGATTGTGATAAACAGCACATTTGAAATAACAAAGGGATTGGTTTGATTCCCCATTTCCACCATAAATATACATTGAACAACTTCAATATAATATAACAATGGAAGTGTTATCAATGAAAAATCAGAAATCAAATTATTAGTGGTAAATAAGAATTTCTTCAAAGTCATAGTAAAGCCTTCCTAAATCTAATAAAGTTAGCCAAAATAGTTTTCTAAAGAATTCAAAATATAAATGCAATATACTGACCCTTACATGAAAATTATTCCTGTATGTTGAATTTTGATAATTAAGTATTATCCATAAAGTTCTATGTCAAGCATTGTGCATATGTAAAAAAATTGGTTTTAATTTTCAATACAGATAAGTTTTAAAAAGTATATGTGTGTGTGTATATATATATGTATATATATACATATATATATATGTATATATAAGTTCAGTTCTGTCCCTCAGTCATGTCCGACTCTTTGCGACCCCATGAATTGCAGCACGCCAGTTCTCCCTGTCCATCACCAACTCCCGGAGTTCATTCAGACTCACGTCCATCGAGTCAGTGATGCAATCTAGCCATGTCATCCTCTGTAGTCCCCTTCTTCTTCTGTCCCCAATCCCTTCCATCATCAGAGTCTTTTCCAGTGAATCAATTCTTCGCATGAGGAAGCCAAAGTACTGGAGTTTCAGATTTAGCATCATTCTTTCCAAAGAAATCCCAGGGTTGATCTCCTTCAGAATGGACTAGTTGGATCTCTTTGCAGTCCAAGGGACTCTCAAGAGTCTTCCCCAACACCATAGTTCAAAAGCATCAATTATTCAGCGTTCAGACTTCTTCACAGTCCAACTTTCACATCCATACATGACTACTAGAAAAACCATAGCCTTGACTAGACGGACTTTAGTTGGCAAAGTAATAATATTTACTTAACAAAGTATTTTAACAAACACTGTGATAAGGCTTAGATAGAGTCAGATATTATAATTTCTAGAATTGAGCCCAAACTTGTTATAAGATTGTAGTTAAGGAAAGGTTGATTCTAACAAAGAATATAAATTGTCTAAATACTTGTGTCCCTTCAAAACTCATATGTTAATATCTTCTCCCCAAAACATGATGGTAGGAGATGAGATGTTACCTCTAGGAAATCGTTGGTTCATGAGGGTAGAGCCCTCATGCAAGGGTGTGCTATGTGTGCTGTGCTAATTTACTTCACCATGTTCAGCTCTTTATATCATTACGGACTGAAGCCCATTAGGCTCCTCTGTCCTTAGGATTCTCCACGCAAGAGTGGGTTGCAATGCTCTCCCCCAGGGGATCTTCCTGACTCAATGATTGAATCCACATATTTTTATGTCTTCTGCACTGACAGGAGGATTCTTTATCACTAGTGCCACCAGGGAAGCCCATGCAAGGGATCAGAGCTCTTATAAAAGGGGTTCTAGAGAGCTTGATGACTTCCTGTTCCCTGCGAGCACCCAGTGAGAAATCTTTGACTGGAAGAGAGCTCTCACCTGATGGTGCTGGCACCCTGATCTCAGACTTCCAGCCTCCAGAACTGTGAGCAATGAGTTCTTGTGTTTATAAATCACCCACTCTGTCATATTGTAGTCTAGACGCTCCAACAGACTGAGAAAAGGAGGACCTGGAAAGTTACATAGAAGGTGGCACTTGGGGCACAATTCAGAAGATTAATTTGTTAGGGAAAATATATTATGTCATTTTGTTAACAGCAAGTCATCTCTTAACAAGACAAGTAGGAAATAACTATTTCCCAGGCAGTACAGTGTGAACTAGAGATTGAAAACAAGTAGGTATCTGCACCACAGATAATCACAGTTTAGAAAGAGAATTGCATACATGTTGAAAAGTAGCAAATTTTTCACTTCAGCCATAAAAGTGCAAACAGTTTATTATGGATAAGGGTGAAGCTCAAAGCCAAGTTTTAAGTTATTAGATTTTCAGAGAATTAGTTCAGTTCAGTTCAATTCAGTTGCTTAGTTGTGTTCAACTCTTTGCGACCCCATGAACTGCAGCACACCAGACCTCCTTGTCCATCACCAACTCCTGGAGTCCACCCAAACCCATGTCCATTGAGTTAGTGATGCCATCCAACAATTTCATCCTCTGCCATCCTTTTCTTCTTCTGCCCTCAATCTTTCCCAACATTAGGGTCTTTTCAAATGAGTCATCTGTTCGCATCAGGTAGCAAAAGTATTGGAGCTTCAGCTTCAAAATGACTCCGACCAAGGAACATCCAGGACTGATCTCCTTTAGGATGGATTAGTTGGATCTCCTTGCAGTCCAAGGGACTCTCAAGAGTCTTCTCCAACACCACAGTTCAAAAGCATCAATTCTTCGGTGCTCAGCTTTCTTTACAGTCCAAACCACACATCCATACATGACCACTGGAAAAACCGTAGCCTTGACTAGATGGACCTTTGTTGAAGAAGCAATGTCTCCACTTTTTAATATGCTATCTAGGTTGGTCAAAACTTTCCTTCCAAGGAGTGTCTTTTTATTTCCTGGCTGCAGTCACCATCTGTAATGATTTTGCAGCCCAGAAAAATAAAATCAGCCACTATTTCCACTGTTTCCCTTTCTATTTGCCATGAAATGATGGGACCAGATGTCACGACCTTAATTTTCTGAATATTAAGCTTTAAGACAACTTTTTCACTCTCCTCTTTCACTTTCATCAAGAAGCTCTGTAGTTACTCTTCACTTTCTGCCATAAGGGTGGTGTCATCTGTGTATCTGAGGTTATTGCTATTTCTCCCGGCAATCATGATTCCAGCTTGTGCTTCCTCCAGCCCAGCATTTCTCATGATGTACTCTGCATATAAGTTAAATAAGCAGGGTGACAATATACAGCCTTGAAGTACTCCTTTTCCCATTTGGAGCTAGTTTGTTGTTCTATGTACAGTTCCAATGGTTGCTTCCTGATCTGCATACCGGTTTCTCAAGAGGCAGGTCAGGTGGTCTGGTATTTCCATCTCTTTCAGAATTTTCCACAGTTTATTGTGATCCACACAGTCAAAGGCTTTGACATAGTCAATAAAGCAGAAATAGATGTTTTTCTGGAACTTTCTTGCTTTTCTTCGATGGTCCAGAAGATGTTGGTAATTTGATTCCTGGTTCCTCTGCCTTTTCTAAAACCAGCATGAACATCTGGAAGTTCACGGTTCAAGTATTTTTGAAGAATTAGTAGGAGTTATAAAAGTTAAGTAAATTTAGTCACAAACCAGGCAAAGGGAACTGTAAGGTAAAAAGAATTCAGAAACAGCATGGTAGACAGTAAACCATATAAGAAGGCTAAGATATTCATGGAGCAGTGATCACAGGTCACATGGATTTGAGAACAAGATAGGAAAGGAAGGCATGTGGAACCATTCCACAGCTTCCTGCTCAGCAGCATGAAATCCACAGGTTACAAGCACTCCCTGAACTTGAGAAGATATTGTTATTCAGTCACTCCGTTGTGTCCGACTCTTTGTGACCCCATGGACTGCAGCAAGCCAGCCTTCCCTATCCTTTATCATCACCCAGAGCTTGCTCAAACTCATGTCTCTTGAGTTGGTGATCCCAGCCATCTCGTCCTCGGCTGTCCCCTTCTCTTCCTGCCTTCAATCTTTCCCAGCATCAGGGTTTTGTTTTTTTTTTTTTTTTTTTTTTCTCCAGTGAGTCAGTTCTTCTCATCAGGTGGCTGAAGTATTGGAGCTTCAGTATCAGTACTTCAAAGGAATGTGTAGGATATATTTCCTTTGGCATTGGCTGGTTTGATTTTCTTGAAGTCCACGGGATTCTCAAGAGTCTTCTCCAACGTTACATTTCAAAAGCATCAATTATTTAGCATTGAGCCGTTTTTATGGTCGAACTCTCATATCAATACATGACAATTGGAAAAATAATAGCTTTCATTGTACGGACCTTTGTCAGCAAAATACTGTGTGTGCTTTTTAATATGCTGTCTAGGTTGGTCAGAACTTTTCTTCCAAGGAACAAGCATCTTTTAATTTCATGGTTGCAGTCACCATCTGCTGTGATTTTGGAGCCCAAGAAAATAAAGCCTGACACTTCCCATCGTTTCCCCATCTATTTGCCATGAAGTGATAGGACTAGATGCCATGAACTTAGTTTTTTGTATGTTGAGTTTTAAACCAGCTTTTTTACTCTCTTCTTTCACTTTCATCAAGAGGATTTTTAGCTCCTTTTTGCTTTCTGCCGTAAGGGTGGTGTCATCTGCATATCTGAGGTTATTGATATTTCTCCCAGCAATCTTGATTCCAGCACATGTTATATCCAGCCTGGCATTACTTTTGATGTACTCTGCATATAAAATAAACAAGCAGGGTGACAATAGCTATTTCAGGAAAATTATCCACTTAATAATAAAGCAGCTATAATTCTCCTAACACCTCTATCCATCAGGATGATTTTCCTTTAATTGATGAAGTTGTGCTGTCCATATGGATAGAAATGGGACTGAATAATGTCTCCCCAAGTTAACTCCCTAGAAACCTTTACTCTAGCCATGTCACTATTACCCTGGCTTCAAATTCTGTCCTTACTTAGCAATGGTATGACCATCCCTTCCACTTTTCAAGAACTGAAACATGAAATTATCTGTCTTCTCCAATTTGTCCCAATTTATTCCAAAACAATGTTAACAAGCCCTAGCAATCCTGTTTCATAAATATCTCTTTAAACTGTCCCTCACATACTGGAACCTTCATGATTTCTGCCATCTGCACTCTTCCCTCAATGTCCACTTCCTTCTGACTCCCTTCTGTCTAAACCTTGGTTCCTTAAGTTTGTTTTTCCAAAGCAATCTTTCTAAAGCATAAAATTAAAAAGGACACCCCCTTTACACAAAATCTTTGATTAAATGTGTGTTAATCTTAGCTGGATCACAGAACTCCATGAGAATTTTTTTTTTTTTTAAGGTTTGGACTTTCTTCTTAAAAAATAAAGACACTTATAAGCCATAATTTTTGATATATAAACTTTTAGGAAATGTATGGGACTGAGGTTCATATATTCACATCTTCTGAGGGGCACATAAACTTCATATCAAAAGTCATTTCAACAGCTACAAGTTAAAGCAGACCTCCAGAGTTTGTCTTCAGGAGCCCCCACTTCTATCCTGACTCATTCTCATTACTTTTCTTGTCATTTGAATGCAATTTCCTCTAATTTCAGAGGTTTTATGCACAATTTTCCCAAATTGTGTAATTCCTAAGAACATCAGAACTTTTCAGTACATTCATAAAGCATCTGCTTAAAAGTCTCCCTGAGACATATTTTGTTCTGCTATTATTTTCCTTTCTGAGCAACAAATTGGCCACCAATGTAGTTATTTGATTATCATGTGCTTTCCAAGCCATAATAAGCTTTACTTTCATATCTATTGTTATGCAAAGTGTCTGATGCTCTACAGGTTCTCACTAAATATTTGTTGAATAAGTGAATATTAGTGTAATGAAGAGTAATATATTTGTGTTACCTGGAAAATAGCCACATAAACAACAAATTTCAGTGACCTATAAATAAAAAGTTACTTCACTATCCTGGGGCTGTCTGTCAGATATGGTTTGACTGCTCGTATCAGTCTTGGATAAATAAGTCCAAGCTTCTAGCTTAAAGTTGGGTTTAAATTATGCACCATCAAGACAAGCAATAATGGTCCCAATGGAGTAAAAAACTAGTTTTTGATGTATGTATGGAATTTAGAGTTTGCAATTATTGTTGTTCTTCCAAAGGACCACAAGGCATTCCCAGGTGACTCAGTGGTAAATAATCTGCCTGTCAAGTAGGAGACACGGGTTTGAACCCTGGGTTAGGAAGATCCCCTGGAGAAGGAAATGGCAACCCACTCCAATATTCTTTCCTGGGAAATCCCATGGACAGAGGAACCTGGTGGGTTATAGTCCATAAGGTCACAAACACTTTGAAATGACTTAGCAACTAAACAGAAGCAGCAGCAAAGGACCACATTATAGAAGCAAAATCAATATACCTATGATGTTAAAATTTCATGGGTGGGATAAGTTAATCAGGGAAAACATATCTAAAAACTTCATTAGAGAATCTTAAACATAGTAAAAGTAAGGAAACACTAATTTAGATCTTTCCTTGTGTTTTCAATCTGTGATCCAGAGAGAATGGACACCTGTGACATATTTTTATCCCAGGCAAAGACCGGGAGCCCTGAAAAATCAAGACTAATTACTAATGCACATTGAAAGCAAAGGTTTACTTTGGATATTCTGGTGGGAACCACTGAAAAATTCACAGAGCATAGGGTACAGATACATAATTAAATTATAACCACATGTGGAGAGTTGGAAACCATAAACCGAGCTATGAAATTAAAATTCCAGAGTTACAAGATAAGTATAAACAAACTGCAAAGTGTCAGTCTTAGGCAGAGATATTTGAGATTAAAGTAGGTTAAGAAAAAAAAAAAAAAACAACAGGGTTGACTATTATATAGAGAATAGATATACAATAAGCTCCTATTGTATAGCAGAAGCAGCTATATTATGTGTGTATATATATATATATATGCACAACTAAACCACTTTGATGTAAGCAGAAATTAACACAACATTGTGAATCAGCTATATTTTAATAAAATATGCCTTTATAAAGGGGTGAAAACTGCAAAGACAAAAAAAAGATTTCCTTTTGTCACCCTTGTTTTCTTTCTGAACTTACATTCTGATACTCTGATTTATTGAACTATGAGCTGAAATCTGAGCATTTGCAAATCCCTTCATTTCAAAATACAATAAATAATTCATGATTTAAATTATATGGACTGAAAATAAAAGTTCATAAAGCTTAATTTTCAGTTTGATCATTTAAAAACATTAACAGAAAACTTCTACACAGCATATTCATATGACAGAAATAACCATGCCAATATACAGAAAATAACTATGATATGGTAGCATAGTTAAAGTTATTGGGCAGTGTAGGCTCTCCATCACTAGGGTGGAAATAATTATATAAAATAAACTCACACAAATCAAAATATATCCACTGAGGAAAAGTTACTAACATAAAGGCTCATTACTTTCATATATAAGAATGATACCAAAACCTTTTTGTGTGTAAATTTGGAAACAGTTGATTATTAAAGTGAACACTTAGAACAAGCTATTCTATATGAAAATAATAACTAATAATAATAAGGTTACATCCACAATACTAGGAATTGAAATGAACCTAACAACAAAAGGAAGAAGAGCATGTGAGTCCTTCAAATAGACAACTAAACGAAATTAGCAAAGTAAAAGCATTTTGGAATCAAATGTTAGATAGAACACAGTTAATCTTTCAGGACTAAAGTCATTTCCTTGGGTTGTATCTTAATTCTACTTAATTAGTCATGGGAAGATTAACTTTCCTCATTGAACACTCAAAGAATAAGTATTACAATTATTGTTTATTTTCATTGAAATACTAGATTTTATTCTGTAGCCTCCTGGAGCAGGTTACACAAACTTTTGCCATAAAAGGGCACATAGTAAATATTTTCATCTTTGTGGAATATAGTGTCCCTCTTATAAATACTCAGCTCTGCAATTGCAGTGTGAAAGCAGTCATGACAATATGTAATTGAATGGATGTGTTCATATAAAGCAGATGAAGACAGGTAGTTGCTAGATCTGCCCTACAAGCCTTAGGTTGCCAATTTCTGTAGCAGAATAAGTCGACCCCTAAATTTATTTATTTTGTTTTCCCTCGAAGCTCAGCCAAATTTATCCAATACTATAATACATCAATATTCCCTATAAAATGCTACTCCCAAATGAAATCATTTATTCCCAAAATTATTCTTTATTTGACTAGCATCTACCCACCTCCCCAAGACTATCATGTTAAGATATTATTATGGTGATACAACTCAGATGACCCTTACATCTACTACTGTGGACAAGGATCCATTAGAAGTAATGAAGTATCCTTTATAGTTAACAAAATAGTCTGAATGCAATATTTGGGTACAATCTCAAAATTGACAGAATGATTTATGTTCATTTCCAAGGCAAACAATTCAATATCACATTAATCCAAGTCTATGCTCCAACCACCAATGCTGAAGAAGATGAAGTTGAAAGATTCTATGAAGACCTACATGAGCATCTAGAATTAGCATCAAAAAAAAAAAAAAAGTAATTTCCATCATAGGGGATTGATGCAAAAGTAAGAAATCAAGAGATATCTGGAGAACAGACAAGTTTGGCTTTGGAGTACAAAATGAAACAGGGCAAAGGCTAACAGAGTTTTGCCAAGAGAATGCACTGGCTATGGCAAGCAACCTCTTCCAACAACACAAGAGACAACTCTATACATGGACTTCACCAGATGGTCAGTATCTAAATCAGATTGCTTATATTTTTTTTTAGCTGAAGATGGAGAGGCTCTATATAGTCAGCAAAAATAAAACTGGGAGCAGACTGTGGTTCAGTTCATGAACTCCTTATTGCAAAAATCAGAGTTAAATTGAAGAAAGTAGGGAAAACCACTAGATCATTCAGTTATGAACTAAATCAAATCCGTTGTGATTATACTGCTGCTAAGTCACTTCAGTCGTGTCCGACTCTGTGCGACCCCACAGATGGCAGCCCACCAAGCTCCTCTGTCCCTGGGATTCTCCAGGCAAGAACACTGGAGTGGGTTGCTATTTCCTTCTCCAACGCATGAAAGTGAAAAGTGAAAGTTAAGTCACTCAGTTTCCATGGGATTTTCCAGGCAAGAGTACTGGTATCATTATATAGTGAAAAATAGATTTAAGAGATTAAATCTCATAGAATACCTGAAGAACTATGGAAAATGTTTTGTAACATTGTACAGAAGGCTGTGATCAACACCCCCTCAAAAAAAAATGCAAAAAGATAAAATGGTTGTCTGAGGAGACCTTTCAAATAGCTGAGAGAAGAAGAGAATCTAAAGGTAAGGGAGAAAGGAAAGATATACCCAACTGAATACTCAATTCCAAAGAATAGCAAGGAGATAGATAAGAAAGTCTTCCTAAGTAATCAATGCAAAGAAATAGAAGAAAACAATAGAATGAGAAAGACTAAAATTCTCCTCTAGAAAACTGGAGATACCAAGGGAATATGTCATACAAAGATGGTCACAATAAAAGACAGAAATGGTGTGAACCTAACAGAAGCAGAAGATATTAAGAAGACGTGACAAGAATACACAGAAGAACTATAAAAAGATCTTAATGAGCCAGGTTAGCACAGTGGTATGATCACGCACCTAGAACCAGACATCCTGGAATGTAAAGTCAAATGGGCCTTAGGAAGTATGACTATGAACAAAGCTAGTGGAGGTGATGGAATTGCAGCTGCTTTATTTAAAATCTTAAAAGACAATACTGTTAAAGTGTTGTACTTAATATGCCAGCAAATTTGGAAAACTCAACAGTGGCCACAGACTGAAAGAGGTTAGTTTTCATTTCAATTTAAAAGAAAAACAATGCAAAAGACTCTTCAAACTGCTGCACAATTGCACTCAGCTGACGTGCTAACATAAAAATGCTCAAAATTCTCCAAGCTAGACTTCAGCAGTACCTGAACTAAGAGATCCCAGATGTTCAAGTTGGTTTTAAGAAAATGCAGAGGAATCAGAGATCAAATTGCCAACATCCCCTGGATCATGGAAAAAGCAAGAGAGTTCTAAGGAAAAAAAAAAAAAAATCTACTTTTACTATATTGACTATGCCAAAGCCTTTGACTGTGGGGATCACAATATACTGTGGAAAATTCTTAAAGTGATCAGAATACCAAACCACCTTACCTGACACCTGAGAAATCTGTATGCAGGTCAAGAAGCAACAGTTAGAACCAGACATGAAACAATGGACTGGTTCCAAATTGGGAAAGGAGTATGCCAAGCCTGTATATTGTCACCTGCTTATTTAACTTATATGCAGCGTACATCATGCAAAATGCCAGGCTGGATGATGCACAGGTTAGAATCAAGGTTGCTGAGAGAAATATCAATAACCTCAGATATGCAGATGACACCACACCTTATGGTGGAAGGAAAAGAGGAGCCAAAGAGCCTCTTGATGATGGTAAAAGAAGAGAGTGAAAAAGCTGGCTTAAAACTCAACATTCAAAAAACTAAGATCATGGCATCCAGTCCCTGATGCCATCATTTCATGGCAAACAAATGGAGAAACAATGGAAACAGTGTCAGTGTCTATTTTCTTGGCCTCCAAAATCATTCCAGATGGTGACTGCAGCCATGAGATTAAAAGATGCTTGATCCTTGGAAGAAAATCTATGATCAATCTAGACAGTATATTTAAAAGCAGAGACGTTACTTTGCTGACAAATTTCTATCTAGTAAAAGGTATGATTTTCACAATAGTCATGTATGGATGTGAGAGTTGAGCCATAAAGAAAGCAGAGTGCTGAAGAATTGATACTTTAGAAATCTGGTGTTAGATAAGACTCTTGATAGTTTCTTGGATTGTAAGGAGATCAAGTCCATCAATCCTAATGAACATCAGTCCTGAATATTTATTGGAAGTACTGGTGCTGATGCTGAATCTCCAATATTTTGGCCATCTGATGAGAAGAACTGACTCATTGGAAAAGACCTTGATGCTGGGAAAGATTGAAGGCAGGAGGAAAAGGGGATGGCAGAGGATGAAAACTCATCCTCTGAGATGTGATTGGATGGCATCACCGACTCAATGGACATGAGTTTGTGCAAGCTCTGGGAGTTGATGATGGACAGGGAAGTCTGGTGTGCTGCAGCCCATGGGGTCGCAAAGAGTGTGGCATGAATGACAGACTGAACTGCACTGATTATCATGGTGACAAATTAGAAAAAAAAGTTTTTCAATATTTCGATTTATCATATGTTATGTGCTTTTAGAGATTCCCTGGTGGCTCAGAGGGTTCAGAATCCTCCTGCAATTCATGATACTTGCATTTAATATTTGGGTCAGGAGGATTCCTTGGAGAAGGGTATAGTAACCCATTCATGTGTTCTCGCCTGGAAAATTACATGGACAGAGGAGCCTAGCAGGCTACAGTCCACGGAGTCACAGAATCCCATATGACTGAGCAACTAACATACACACACCATGTGATTTCTACCAAATTCAGAAGAAAAAAAAAAGTGATATAAAACAATGCCAACAAAATAGATCAAAACAGTAAAATTGGTTGACTTTTAATAGAAGGACTATAGAAGACTTTTTTATGAATTTGAGCTGGTGGGTCGAAGGTTAAAGCAACTGCCTGCAATGTGGAAGACCTGGGTTTGATCCATGGGTTGGGAAGATCCCCTGCAGACGGAGGAGCCTGATGGGCTACAGTCCATGGGGTCGCAAATTATCGGACACGACTGAGTGACTTCAATTCACATAGAAGACTTTATATTTCTTATCTCTATTTTTCTTTATTTTCTATATATTCCTCTGTGTGAAAGTCTTACCATACTGAAGAGAAAATAACCTTTTACTTTTAAATGCAGCCCAGCTGCCTAACTTAACAAGGAAGAATTGGAATATTCACTGTTCAGTTCAGTTCAGTTCAGTTCAGTCGCTCAGTCGTGTCTGACTCTTTGTGACCCCATGTGATGCCATCCAACCATTTCATCCTCCGTCTTTCCCTTATCCGCCTGCCCTCAATCTTTCCCAGAATCAGCGTCTTTTCAAATGAGTCAGTTCTTCACATCAGGTGGCCAAAGTATTGGAGTTTCAGCTTCAACATCAGTCCTTCCAATGAACACCCAGGACTAATTTCCTTTAGGATGGAGTGGTTGGATCTCCTTGCGGTCCAAGGGACTCTAAAGCATCTTTTCCAACACTACTATTCAAAAGCATCAATTCTTTGGCGCTCAGCTTTCTTTATAGTCCAACTCTCACATCCATCCATGACCACTGGAAAAACAATGTCCTTGACTAGGTGGACCTTTCTTGACAAAGTGTTGTCTCTGTTTTTTAATATGCTGTCTAGGTTGGTCATAACTTTCCTTCCAAGGAGTAAGCGTCTTTTAATTTCATGGCTACAGTCACCATCTGCAGTGATTTTGGAGCCCAGAAAAATAAAGTCAGCCACTGTTTCCACGGTTTCCCCATCTATTTGCCATGAGGTGATGGGACCAGATGCCATGATCTTAGTTTTCTGAATGTTCAGCTTTAAGCCAACTTTTTCACGGTCCTCTTTCGCTTGTATCAAGATGCCCTTTAGTTCTTCAATTTCTGTCATAAGGGTGATGCCATCTGCATATCTGAGGTGTTTGACATTTCTCCCAGCAATCTTGATTCCAGCTTATGTTTCCTCCATCCCAGCGTTTCTCATGATGTACTCTACATATAAGTTAAGTAAGCAGGGTAACAATATACAGCCTTGACATACTCCTTTTCCTATTTGAAACCAGTCTGTTGTTCCATGTCTAGTTCTAACTGTTGCTTTCTGACCTGCATATAGGTTTCTCAAGAGGCAGGTCAGGTGGTCTGGTATTCCCATCTCTTAAAGAATATTCAGTGTAGCTAAAATCATCATAATAAGACTTATTTCATCTATAAAAATATTTCAAAGAATGGTACACATTTAATTTTTATTACTTGTCACTTTCTTCATTACAGCTTACAAAAGATGCAAGAAATCTCTCACTTTTTTATTTTTTCTTTAATCTGGAAAGTATTAGCTTTGATATTTACTTATCCTCCCAGTTTAGTGTAGGAGTTTTGTGTAGTAATAATGAGGGAGAACTGAACCAGAACCTCTGGGTGAGGATACTTTGGTCAGATGGCCCAGCTGCTGTTAAGGGGGCCTGGCCTCAGGACAGTCATGCAGGATTCTGTTCTACTTTCTGGATTCCTGCAGGCATTCACTGGGCTCTCAGGCAGTCCAGCAACCCAACTCCAGTGCTGGCTTTTGGACACATTGCTCCCAGGTTCTGCAGCTCTATTAGCTGCTTTTGTAGGATTGGCAAGGATTTTCAATAAACGCAGCCTTAGCACTAGAAACTTGAAATATTTGTTAATTTGGAGGCTCCCTCCATTAGCATTACAATTTTGCCAAATATTTAACAACAAAAGTTAATATGACCAAAGTCTATTACATATCAAAACATTAGTGTTTTGTGTTAGTGAAAAGGTTAGCTGTCTTGTGTAATGTGTGCTCATGTTGGAAAAAGATTCCTAGGAAGCAGATACCAAGACACAGATAATACTTCCTGGTTGCCTACAAGTTACTTGTGGTCATTTGACTGATTTGTAAGTCAATAAAATGCTAGTCTCATCTGTGTGGGCAAGTTGTAAAGCCCATACATTAAAAATTTACCTGCATATTTTCTCAGGAAAGCCTGGAGTACAGAATACTGCTGGGATAGAAGAGAGTACCCTGGAAGTCTGCAGACCTCCAAACCACAAACTGTGAGCAAAGTCTTCCAAACAGACCATCACTCTGGTAGTCTGATGACGACTGGATGAGTCAGCAAAGTATTTCTGTTATTGATAAACTGCAGCTTGGGAGCTTATTACTGCAGCATGTGTCCACATAACTAATAGATGATCTGGAGGTTTGCTCTTTTCATAATAAAGCATTAATATTTGTGGCCTTGGCTTGGAAGTTGGTGATAGTCATTGAAGAAAAAAGTTCTAACTAGTAGTATGGAAGTCTGACAGAGCACCTTTGTGCCATACAAAATACACAGTAAAACTAATGCTGACAATAGCATGAGAGAGCAATCCTACCTTGTGTAGCTGTAGGGGAATGGTTGTAAGACCACTTTAGTATGTCTTAATTGTGTGTGTGGTGTGTTTGTGTGTGTTCGGTTGTGTCTGACTCTTTGTGACCACATAGACTGTAGCCCACGAGATTCCTCTGTCCATGGGATTTCCCAGGCAAGTATATGGAGTGGGTTGCCATTTCCTTCTCCAGGGTGTCTTTTACTATTTCCAATTGATTACAGGAATAGATGGGCTAAGGTGGAATAGAAATAAGGCCCTAAATTTTATTTTGAGAAATGAACTTCTTAAAACTAACTAGCAAGAAATGCAATGGTAAATATCTCAAACAAGAACAACAAAGAAAAACTCAAATAATTTTTAGTTAGTCAGAATAGTAAGTGATATTTGGTTCCTAAAAGGCAGCCACTTTAAGCTGAGTGAAAGGATTATGGATCAGTAGTAGCAATAAATAGTCCTGGCTCAGAAAAAGGATGTAAATGCAAACTTAACCTATTTTTTGTTTTAAGCAACTAAGATTCAAGAAATATATCTTAGTACAATTTAATCCATCCATGTAGACACTTTTATTCTAACAACTAGAAAGAATAAAAGAAGACATGGAGACAGTTTATGATGTTTAGTTGTAAGAAAATGAGGAAATTCTATTTTTTCACGACTGAAGTGAGGAAATCACCTGCTGAAAGTGAAGATCAAAGTTTTATCTTGCAATATTTAAAGAAAGTAGAACATAAGATATGGATATTATTACTGTGTAAATGAGGAGACAGTCAAGTAGAAATAAGGGAACCATTATTTCTATTTGAATAGTCTTTGCTACTGAGTGACAGGGCTATCACTGGGGCTAAAGGTTCATGAAAATACCTTTATCTTAATGTGAGCATGTGAGTGTGTTGAGTATCATTCAGTAGACCCTGTGAGAGCAAACACTGATTGAGTATTACTGTTTTCCCAGGTCAATATGAGGAAATGAAATGAAGTCAGAGACAGAGGGCAGGAGAGATTTCAAAAGTGGCAAAAAAAAAAAAAAAATGGCTAAACTGAAATAACCCTAAAATTGAAATTGGATGAGGATGAATGGAGAGATATCCAGGAACTCACAAGGAATCACAAATTAAAGCAATAATTCTATAAAAGATAAATCATATATTCCATATAACAAGAAAATGAAACAATGAAAAGTTGTGATCAGAAAATAAATTAGTATGCATTTAGATAAGGTATGTTCTGGAATGTTACTCAGAAGTGTAAGTGTATGGGTCTAAACGGGGCTTTGAGCAAGTGGAAGCTGATCTTTTCTGCCATCTCTAGGATATGTGGGGCATGGAAAATGGTCACCGTAAGAGCTAGCAAAGCACGCATGCCTTCTTCTTCTCCATCCCAAGAATCCACTGACTGGACAGCATAGAATTAAGAAAGAATACTTTTATCCTAGCACAGACATGATTGAAACATGATATCAGGTGAGTGAAATTCATAAATGCATGAAATACAGAGACCCATGAGAGCTTCTCGATTGACAGAAGAGAAAGTGAGAAGGTCTGTAATAGAAGGTGTTGCAATGAAAGTGGGGCCAATACCACTATTTCCTCAATGGAAGTGGGGCCAAGCTCTCTGAGACTTCAGACTTTACTCTGCTTTCAGGTACATAAATTGGAAAAACTAAAATGCAGCTGTCAGTAGGGATATAAAATGGAGATATCTGTCAGCGATAAAAAAAGCCACATGATTGAACTGAAAACTATGCCTCAGAATAATCTGTCCCTTTCTCTGACCATTCTCCTCAGTATCTGAGTATAGAGTGAATGACAGTTGAATATTTGCATGTAATCTTGTTAAAAACCTGAGGGTAATTTAAAAGAGCTGCCAAGAGACAACTGAGTTTTCCAAAAAAGTGATCCCTCCAACACAAAGACATCCTATAGGAATGTCATTTCCCCATTAACTTCCCAAATGCCATCTCCCTATCAACACACCCAAAAGAAGGACCAAGGGTTCACTAGTCTCACCAATGTCCATGTCAGCATTCTCTTTAGCCAGAGATACATTGAGGGGAAAAAAAATATAAACATGTAGCAGCAAAGAAAATCTAATAATTAGCTATAGCAATCAATGTAGTCTCTCATTTGCCATTTACAAAGTACTGTTTAAAATTTAAAAAAAAAAAGTTTATTTATTGACAATAGTTTAGAATCCAATTAGTTTCAAAAAAGATATTACCTCCAACAAGTCAGGAAAATATCAGTAAGAAAAAATAATCCCTCATTGTCCAGTGGTTGAGAATCTGGCTTTCAATGTAGGGGACTTAGGTTCAAATACTGGTCAGGTAATGAAGATCCCACATGCCGTGGGGCAGCGCGGCATGTGCTGTGAACCTCAAGTAAAAACTCAAGCTCTGTGAACCTCAAGTAGAGACTTCTTGTGTCATAATAAAGATCCTGAATATAGTAATCTAGACCCAATGTAGCTGAAAATAAATAAATAAATAAATGTTAGAAAAATAAAAAATAATAGCTTAATCAGAAGGATGCAAAGATTCTTAGAAATTTAAAATATTAATGCAAGAAAAAAGTTAATCAAATGCTAGAGCTATATTGCAAAATTCAAAAAAAAAAAAAAGTATTGATAAAAAAGACAAGGATCTACACCATAAAACTACCCTTGAAGTCCTATAGAGGATGAAGAAAAAAAAAAAATCTAGCAGCTTTATTTTGATACTTCAATGATACTTCAATTAGATAGAAAAGATCCCATATCATCTAGAAATTAAAAAAGCACACCATAGAGAAGAAATTCATAGTAGTATGTATTTATTTTATCAGAATAAATATATGCTACAGGGCATCAGAAAATGACTTTAAGTATTGGAAAATGCTTGTCATACAATTATGTATTGTTCTAAGCTATCAATGGTCTAGTGGTTTTCCCTACTTTCTTCAATTTAAGTCTGAATTTGGCAATAAGGAGTTCATGATCTGAGCCACAGTCAGCTCCTGGTCTTGTTTTTGTTGACTCTATAGAGCTTCTCCATCTTTGGCTGCAAAGAATATAATCAATCTGATTTTGGTGTTGACCATCTGGTGATGTCCATGTGTAGAGTCTTCTTTTGTGTTGTTGGAACAGGGTGTTTTCTCTGACCACTGCATTTTCTTAGCAAAACTCTATTAGGCTTTTCTCTGCTTCATTCCATATTCCAAGGCCAAATTTGCCTGTTACTCCAGGTGTTTCTTGACTTCCTATTTTTGCATTTAAGTACCCTATAATGAAAAGGACATCTTTTGGGGGTGTTAGTTTTAAAGGTCTTGTACGTTTTCATAGAACTGTTCAACTTCAGCTTCTTCAGCATTACTGGTTGGGGCATAAGCTTGGATAATTGTGATATTGAATGGTTTGCCTTGGAAACGAACAAGGATCATTCTGTCATTTTTGAAATTGCATCCAAGTACTGCATTTTGACTCTTTTGTTGACCATTATGGCTACAACATTTCTTCTAAGGGATTCCTGACCACAGTAGTAGATATAATGGTCATCTGAGTTAAATTCACCCATTCCAGTCCATTTCAGTTTGCTGATTCCTAGAATGTCAACGTCCACTCTTTCCATCTCCTGTTTGTTTGACCACTTCCAATTTGCCCTGATTCATGGACCTGACATTCCAGGTCCCTATGCAATAATTGCTCTTTACGGCATCTGACCTTGCTTCTATTACCCATCATATCCACAACTGGGTATTGTTTTTGCTTTGGCTCCATCCCTTCATTCTTTCTGGAGTTATTTCTCCACTGATCTCCAGTAGCGTGTTGGGAACCTACTGACCTGGGGAGTTCCTCTTTCAGTATCCTATTATTTTGCCTTTTCATACTGTTCATGGGGTTCTCAAGGCAAGAACACTGAAGTGGTTTGCCATTCCCTTCTCCAGTGGGCCACATTCTGTCAGATCTCTCCACCATTACCCACCCATCTTGGGTGACTCCACAGGGCATGGCTTAGTTTCATTGAGTTAGACAAGGCTGTGATCCTAGTGTGATTAGATTGACTAGTTTTCTGTGATCATGGTTTCAGTGTGTCTGCCCTCTGATGCCCTCTTGCAACACCTACCAACTTACTTGGGTTTCTCTTACCTTGGGCATGGGGTACCTCTTAACCGCTGCTCCAGCACACCGCAGCTGCTGCTCCTTATCTTGGACGAGGGGTATCTCCTCACTGCTGCCCCTCCTGACCTTGATGATGGAGTAGCTCCTCTAGGCTCTCCTGAGCCCACACAGCCACTCCTCCTTGGATCAAGACCATCCCCATGGAAAAGAAATGCAAAAAAAAAAGCAAAATGGCTGTCTGGGATGGCCTTATAAATAGCTGTGAAAAGCAAAGGAGAAAAGGAAAGATACAAGTATCTGAATGAAGAGTTCCAAAGAATAGCAAGAGATAAGAAAGCCTTCCTCATCAATCAATGCAAAGAAATAGAAGAAAACAACAGAATGGGAAAGACTAGAGATCTCTTCAAGAAAATTAGAGATACCAGGGAAACATTTCATGCAAAAATGGGCTCGATAAAGGACAAAAGTGGAATGGACCTAACAGAAGCAGAAGGTATTAAGAAGAGGTAGCAAAAATACACGGAAGAACTGTACAGAAAAGATCCTCACGACCCAGATAATCACGATGGTGTGATCACTCATCTAGAGCCAGACATCCTGGAATGTGAAATCAAGTGGGCCTTAGAAAGCATCACTATGAAGAAAGCTAGTGGGGCTGATGGCATTCCAGTGGAGCTATTTCAAATCCTGAAAGATGATGCTGTGAAAGTGCTACACTCAATATGCCAGCAAATTTGGAAAACTCAGCAGTGGCTACAGGACTGGAAAAGGTCAGTTTTCATTCCAATCCCAAAGAAGGAAAATGGCAAAGAATGCTCAAATTACCTCACAATTGCATTCCTCTCACACGCTAGTAAAGTAATGCTCAAAATTCTCCAAGCCAGGCTTTAGCAATATGTGAATCGTGAACTTCCAGATATTCAAGCTGGTTTTAGGAAAGGCAGAGGAACCAAAGATCAAACTGCCAGCATCTGCAGGATCATGGAAAAAGTAAATGAGTTCCAGAAAAACATCTATTTCTGCTTTATTGACTATGCCAGAGCCTTTGACTGTGTGGATCACAATAAACTGTGGAAAATTCTGAGAGAGATGGGAATATCAGACCACCTGACCTGCTTCTTGAGAAACCTATATGCAGGTCAGGAAAAAATAGATAGAACTAGACATTGAGCAAAAGACTGGTTCCAAATAGGAAAAGGAGTATGTCGAGGCTGTATATTGTCACCCTGCTTATTTAACTTATATGCAGAGTACATCATGAGAAACGCTGGGCTGGAAGAAACAAGCTGGAATCAAGATTGCCAGAGGAAATATCAATAACCTCAGATATGCAGATGACACCACTCTTATGGCATAAAGCGAAGAGGAACTAAAAAGCCTCTTGATGAAAGTGAAAGAGCATAGTGAAAATGTTGTCTTAAAGCTCAACATTCAGAAAACAAAAATCATGGCATCTGGTCCCTGGCATCTGAGACTTCATGGCAAATAGATGAGGAAACATTGGGAACAGTGTCAGACTTTATTTTTGGGGGCTCCAAAATCACTGCAGATGGTAGCTGCAGCCATGAAATTATAAGACGTTTACTCCTTGGAAGGAAAGTTATGACCACCCTATATAACATATTGAAAAGCAGAGACATTACTTTGCTAACAAAGGTCCATCTAGTCAAGGCTATAGTTTTTCCAGTAGTCATGTATGGATGTGAGAGTTGGACTGTGAAGAAAGCTGAGCGATGAAGAATTGATGCTTTTGAACTGCAGCGTTGGAGACGACTTCTGAGAGTCCCTTGGACCGCAAAGAGATCCAACCAGTCCATTCTGAAGGAGATCGGCCGTGGTGTCCCTTGGAAGCAATGATGCTAAAGCTGAAGCTCCAGTACTTTGGCCACCTCATGCAAAGTGTTAACTCACTGGAAAAGCTCTGATGTTTGGAGGGGTTGGGGACAAGAGGAAATGGGGATGACAAAGGATGGAATGAGTGTATGGCATCACCAACTCAATGGACGTGAGTTTGAGTGAACTCCAGAAGTTGGTGATGGACGGGGTGCCTGGCATGCTGTGATTCATATGGTCACAAAGAGTCGGACATGACTGAACTTAACTAAGCTATCAATGCAAATAGATAGTCTTGTTCATTACCAATAAAATGCAGATGTTTTTCATATAGAGGTAGCATCCATTAAAAGAATAAGAAAAATATGACAGAAGAAATTATAGCTGCTATGATGGGCTGGGCTGGGCTAAGTCACTTTAGTCATGTCAGACTTTGCAATCCTATGGACTGTAGTTCACCACGATCCTCTGTCCATGTGATTTTCCAGGCTGAATACTGGAGTGAGTTGCCATGCCCTCCTTCAGGGGATCATCCCAACCCAGGGATTGAGCCCACATCTCTTAAATCTCCTGTATTTCAGGAAAGTTCTTTACTACTAACACCACCTGCTGCTGCTGCTGTTGCTGCGAAGTCACTTCAAACGTGTCCGACTCTGTGTGACCCCATAGACAGCAGCCCAAAAGGCTCTGCTCTCCCTGGGATTCTCCAAGCAAGAACACTGGAGTGGGTTGTCATTTTCTTCTCCAATGAATGAAAGTGAAAAGTGAAAGTGAAGTCGCTCAGTCGTGGCCAAGTCTTAGAGACCCCATGGACTTCAGCCTGCCAGGCTCCTCCGTCCGTGGGATTTTCCAGGCAAGAGTACTGGAGTGGGTTGCCATTGCCTTCTTCAACACCACCTGAGCTGCTATGATATCCTTTTTCTAATTGATCAGAAAAATATGACAGACCTGTAGTAGGCTGAGAAAAACCATACAGATTGTAACATAAGATTGGAAGTCTCTTGGGAGAATACCATTAGAAAGAAAGCAATTATAAATACTAAAAACAAACCAAAAAAAAATGATAGAAACGCTATATCATTTTGAGGTTATATCAAAACTTATATTATAGCTTATTCATCTCAAAAGTCAGGAGTTGTAAGAGAACACTATAATCTGAATAGAAAGCAAATTAAAATGTTTTGTTTTTTAAAAAATGTTGAAGTATCTAACTCTTCAGGGTTGGCTAACCTCTGCTGTAGTCCTGACACACACCTGATGTCTCAGAGTTTTGCATAGCATCAGTCTGTCCTGGGCTTCCCTGTCGCTCAACTGGTAAAGAATCCCCTTGCAATGCAGGAGATCCCAGTTCAATTCCTGGATCAGGAAGATCCCCTGGAGAAGGGAATGACTACCCTCTCCAGTGTTCTGACCTGGAGAATTCCATGGACAGAGGAGCCTGGCAGGTTACAGTCCATGGGGTTGCAAAGAGTCAGACATGACTGAACAACTTTCACTTTCACTGTCAGAGTCTGTCCTGGGCTCCAGGTCCAGAAGGTGGCAGTCTTTCATTTGTTGACTCAGCAATTCAGGTTGCTGATGTCTCATTTTACATGATCTGGAACACATGGGGTGCAGATCACTTCAACAGGGGAAAAATGTGATAGAAGATCAGACAGAAGTGTTGGCCTATGGAAGACACCACTTCTGTTTACAGGTAGGATATTGTTCCGTATCCCTGACTGTATATTATCTGAAAAGTGAAGGGACCCTCAGTGAACCATAAATGCCTCCATCACAGAGTGTGAAACATTAGAATCCATTTGACTTTGACACTAGAAAATTTCTTATCCAGGTGTCAGAGAATCTGGCTTTGGGTCTGTAGAGAATAAAATTAATCTCAGCATTTTTATTGGATTTTGCATAGCTAGTACTATTGCATCCATAAAAATTGAATGTTTCTTGTTTTTACACCTGTAGAAAATATAAAAATAACTTATCTATAATTTCAAAAAAAATGCGATATAAAAGTGATTTCATGATATAAAATAAAACCATAGTTGTCAATATGGAAATTAGTAGGAGAAAGGTAAAGTAAATAGAAAAAAAAAATCATTGTCTGTATCTTATACATCAGAGAATCAAAAATACTGCTTAAATTTAATGGAGCAAAAAATACAGTTGTAAATTAACTGCAAAAATAACAAATTAAAAACTAATTTGAAAAAATGAATAGAGATGACACAGCATGTGTTTAAAAGTCTTAGCTTTTTTTTTTCAACAGTTTTTTTTTTTATTGTTGTTGTTTTAAATTTATTTATTTTAATTGGAGGTTAATTACTTTACAATATTGTATTGGTTTTGCCATACATCAACATGAATCTGCCACAGGTATACACGTGTTCCCCATGCTGAAACCCCCTCCCACCTCCCTCCCCATACCATACCTCTGGGTCGTCTCAGTGCACCAGCCCCAAGCATCCAGTATCATGCATTGAACCTGGACTGGTGATTCATTTCATAAATGATATCATACATGTTTCAATGTCATTCTCCCAAATCATCACACCCTCTCCCTCTCCCACAGAGTCCAAAAGACTGTTCTATACATCTGGGTCTCTTTTACTGTCTCACATACAGGTTTATCATTACCAGCTTTCTAAATTCCATGTACGTGTGTTAGTATACTGTATTGATGTTTTTCTTTCTGGCTTACTTCACTCTGTATAATTGGCTCCAGTTTCATCCACCTCATTAGAACTAATTCAAATGTATTCTTTTTAATGGCTGAGTAATACTCCATTGTGTATATGTACCACAGCTTTCTTATTGATTCATCTGCTGATGGAATGTGACCTAATTAAACTTAAAAGCTTCTGCACAAGAAAGGAAACTATAAGCAAGGTGAAAAGACAGCCTTCTGAATGGGAGAAAATAATAGCAAATGAAGCAACTGACAAACAACTAATCTCAAAAATATACAAGCAACACCTGTAGCTCAATTCCACAAAAATAAATGACCCAATCAAAATATGGGCCAAAGAACTAAATAGACATTTCTCCAAAGAAGACATACAGATGTCTAACAAACACATGAAAAGATGCTCAACATCACTCATTATCAGAGAAATGCAAATCAAAACCACAATGAGGTACCATTTCATGCCAGTCAGAATGGCTGCGATCCACAAGTATACAAGCAATAAATTCTGGAGAGGGTGTGGAGAAAAGGGAACCCTTTTATGCTGTTGGTGGGAATGCAAACTAGAACAGCCACTATGGAGAACAGTGTGGAGATTCCTTAAAAACCTGGAAATAGAACTGCCTTATGACCCAGCAATGCCACTGCTGGGCATACACACCAAGGAAACCAGAATTGAAAGAGACACATGTACCCCAATGTTTATCGCAGCTTTTTTTCATAGTGAGGCGCAATTGATGTTATTCAATTTGGTTACGAGAAACATAAATGTAATATTTAAGCTATAGAAGAATTCAAAATAATTTACAATTAAAACATTTAAAAATAATTTTATAGCAAGTAAAATTGGAATGCAGAAGGGTGGGTTTCAATTGTGACTGCTTCTATATTATTAAATTGAAACTAGATGATACATAGGACTTCTGTTACTGCAGATGGATTTCTCAGGTCCCAAAGTTGAAGGTTCCCTGATAGCTCAGTTGGTAAAGAATCCACCTTCATTCTATGCAGGAGACCCCAGTTCAATTCCTGGGTTGGGACAATCCCCTGGAGAAGGGATCGGCTGCCCACTCCCGTATTCTTGTGCTTCCCTTGCGACTCAGCTAGTAAAGAATCCACCTGCAATATGGGAGACCTGGTTTAATCCCTGGGTTGGGATGAGCCCCTGGAGATGGGAAAGGCTACCCACTTCAGGGTTCTGGCCTGAAGAATTCCATGGACTGTGTAGTCCATGGCATCGCAAAGAATCAGACATTGACTGAGCAACTTCCACTTCACAAAGTTGAAGGCAGTGAGTTGATAAGGGCCCATTAATTTGTATGAAAATTATTAGTGATCCATAGCATCCAGAAAATAATTTTCTAATTCTTAGTCCATTGCCCACCTTTTGGTTATAAGAAAAAAAAAAAAAAAGAATAGGAATCTAAGAAATGAGGGTTCAAACATTCTCCAGCACTGTCAATTCCCTAACAAATAACTTCCTTTCCCTTAAAGGTAAATAGTAATGTTTCTCTTCAATCTTAAGTGAGGGAAGACTTCAAGAGAATAACTCAAAAAGCTTAGATTTGTCTGTCGAGAGGACTGGTTTCTTGGGTCTGCCTGGATTCTGCCAGAGCTCGGAACTCCACAGATCATCATAAGCTGCTATTTGCCCAAGTCACTGAGAGAGGTTTCAGAATGCCGTTTACTTTATGGACCTGAGGAGCTTTTGTGAGTGATTCTCAGTAGGAAACGTTAAAGATAGAAAGCTGGATGGAGCTCACAGGGATAATGGTTAAAAGAGAAGTCAGAGTTGGGCTGACCCTTTCTTCTAGAATTACATTGGTTTTAAGCGACCTCAATGGACACCACAGAGGGAAGCCACACCAAACCATCTTAAAAGGACACAGAAAGGCTGCATGATGTGGCGAGGCATCCCAAGAAGATAAGATTTTGCGGATCCGTATCACTGAAGGACTTAAGGGAAATCACAGTAGTTTGTCCCCTTGAGGGAATAGTGTAATTAATCACCCCACCTGGAAAGTTTCTGAGGCACTCATGATCACCCTGTAAGAGGAAGAGGCAGCATTGGTGTGTGTTACACAGTGAGAACCCCTCCAGCCTACAGCATCATCTGTCAAATGAGGTCTTCTTCTTTTCCTTTTATTTCTGTCCATCATGTCCCTGGGAGAACCAGAAGCAGCTTAAATGGCAGAGAACTAGAATTGAAAGAACAAGACAAAAGTACAGGTCTTATGATAGGCATTATCAGCACAAGCTAAGGAGCCTGGGTCAGAACAAAGCAGAGGGGTGAATATAAAAATCTGACATGTGGATGTGAGATAAAAGTTTGATTTAGTTTAAACTGGGTATTTCTTCACATCTGAACAAGATTTAAAATTCTTTGATGGGATCAGCTTCTTTGTCATGCTTCCTGCCAAAGAGGAAAGCTCATATAAACAACGGATAAGATACACTGTCATGTTCTTTTCCTATCAAATAGGTTTCTTTAGGATTTTAGCTTTCCTTTGAAGATGAAGCAGTTTCTACAACTTTGAAACTATGGAAACTTGCGTTTTGAGTTTGTACTCAATTGTTTTGACTTTTATATGTTATTTTTGAGCCTTCTGATCTCACAGACATTATGCATTCTCTAGATATTTTAAGGGAGTTTTTGTACATTGTATTATGCATAATATTCCAATTTGTCATTCATTATTTTTTTTTAGTATTATTTTAAGTACCCAACTTCCAAGCATCATTACTTACCAGAGTTGTAATAATAGAACTGTCAAGGTCATGTGTGTGTGAGTGTGTGTGTGTGTGTGTGTGTGTGTGTGTGTGTGTATTTGTACCTAAGTTTGAAAATAATTCATATTTTGGAAGAAGCTTACCAAATTTAGTCATCCACTGATTGTATTAATCAAACCTGTATAATCATGATTTCAACATAAATCTTTACCTGTCACATTTGTGTCTTTGGTTGCTATAACTTAGCAGAATAGGTATGTCCTCAAATCTACTGTTATCCATCCAGTCAACAAATACTGAACTTTTCAGCTGGTACACAAGATACCAGGCAAACCAAGAGATACAAGTATTTCCTTCAGATAGATAAAACCTAGGGGAGTTAGAGATAGTAAATGATACTACTAACTGGCTGACTAAAGAGTTTCTTCCAGTTTTTTTTTTTTTTTTTTCCCTAGGAGTTTATCCACTTCTTCTAGGTTATTCAGTTGTTGGCACATAATCGTCCCCAGTAGTTTTTTTTTTTTTTAATTTTTTTAATTTTAAAATCTTTAATTCTTACATGCGTTCCCAAACATGAACCCCCCTCCCACCTCCCTCCCCATAACATCTCTCTGGGTCATTCCCATGCACCAGCCCCAAGCATGCTGTATCCTGTGTCAGACATAGACTTCCAGTTTTTTAAGTAAAACTAAAAGATACATTTTGCATTTTCACCAAGAACTTCACTGAATGACATTATTCATCATTTTGTTCCACTATCTTCTGCCATTTTTGAGCAATTTCACAATTCTATTTTCCCAAAATCTTTTATTTTTTTGAGCAGAGAACTCTTCCATGTGTTTTTTTACAGTCTTCCAGAGAAAGGGAATTTTTTCCATCAAGATAATTTTGTAAAGACCAAAATAAATGGATATCCAAAGGTGCAATATCTGGTGAATGTGGCAAATGAATCAAAAGTTTCCAGTCATGCTGTAACAAATTTTGCCTGGTCATCAAAGAAACATGTGGTCTTGGATTATCCTGTTGGAATATTATCTGTTTTCTTTAGACTAATTCCTAAAACTTCCCAGCTTTCAGCTGGTCTAATTGGGAGCAGTCCTTCTTGGCATTAACCTTTGGTTTCCTAGAAAAGGTTCATAAAAGGGGCCTCTTTTCTAATCCCACCATATACACACCATCACCTTCTTAGGATGAAGACCAGCCTTTGTTATGGTTGGTGTTGGTTCATTTAACTTGCCCCACAATCTCTTCTATCTGCATTATTGTATAGTATCCACTTTTCATTGCCTGTCAAAGTTTATTTTAAAAATTAAATGTTTAATTACATTTAAGTAAACAATCACGTGTGGAAATGTCATCAAGAAGTTTTATTTTCATTTAAGTTTAACCGAAACATAATAGTGATTAACATAGCCAAACTGGTGCAAATGATTTTCAGTGTTTGATTTGGATTCTTTAGGCATGTTAGCCATCTCCTGCATGGTATAGTGTTGATTGTTCTCAAGTCATTTCTCACTTTGATCACTATCAACTTCAACTAATATACCTGATCATGGAGCATTGTCCAGAGAGAAATTTTCAGCATGAAATTCCACAAACTACTTTTGACACATTTTATCAGTCACAGCACCTTCTCTACACTGCACAGAGTTTTTATTTTTCATTCAGTTGTGTTTTTAACTTTCCTGAAATAATAAAGCATAATATGTCAAAAGTGTTGCTTTTTCCTTCAACCTTCAATATCAAAATGGTTACATTAAAAATTGATCAAATTTGATACCTTTTGTAATGCATGCTGATATGACAGTTGTCACAATACAACAAAATTATTTAGAATGAAGTAAATACAACTAAGTGCTACTAGAGCCATGTTAAGAAAAAAAATGAACAAAACTTTTGGACAACCTGATAAATTATAGTATTTGGAAACATTTTTAAAGCAATACAAAGGAAAAGGACTGAGTTAAACAGGAATAATCACAAGAAAAGGAGTGAAAACACTTGAGGTTTGGCATGAATGTATTCATTCTCTGTGTAGCTATTCTGATATCAAAAATGGATTTCACATTAGAGGAGTAAAGAGATTAAATTTTCTAGTGAAAACCTCTCAGTCATGTTCAGCTCTGTGTGACCCCTGGACTGTAGCCTGCCAGCCTCCTCCATCCATGGAATTCTCCAGGCAAAAACACTGGAGTGCATTGCCATCCCCTTCTCCAGGGGATCTTCCTAATCCAGGAATCAAACCTAGATCTCCAGTATGCAGGCAGATTCTTTATCAGTGAGCCACCAGGGAAGCCAAAAGATTTCATAACTCTCCACCAAAATTAAAATATGAAAACATCTTTCCCATCATGTCTCCTACATGAACACCTTTCTGTATCTAGTTGTAATAAACAATATTCAGTGAGATTATTTCTGCTTCAGAAAGACAATGCCTCTGATTTTATCCAAGCTGTATTATTCTGGGAAAGAAATCCCAAAGAAATGACTACATCATACTGAAGGCAGGAGAAAATTCTATATCAGAAATTGTGTGACTAGAGTCATCTTTGCTTCTGGACAACATAAGTATTAGTCAGTCATGTCTGACTCTTGGCGACTCCATGGACTGTAGTCCACAGGCTTCTTTGTTCATGGAATTCTCCAGGCAAGAATACTGCAGTGGGTTGCCAAGACCTTCTCTAGGAGATCTTCCCAACCTAGGGATTGAACTCAGGTCTCTTGAACTGCAGGCAGATTCTTTATCTGACATTCATTTATCTGACAACATAAGCAATGTCCATTTTCAACAAACATACATTGATGCCTCAGAATAATCCAGATCCAAGTATACAAAATGTGAGTATGTTTTATCCTAAGTATATTTATGCTCTATTTGTTTGAATTTACTGGCAAAAGTAAAATTTCAAATATGCATTATTTATAACATTGTGGTAATTCTTCCGAAGGAGTATTTAATTCCTGACCTAAAAATCATATTGAACCAATTAATAGAACAAAGAATAAAACATGGATAGCTTTTAAATAAAATGCTTTCTCTAAATACAAAGGAGTATTTATACATTAGAGCATTTAAATTTAAGAATTTTGTTCAGTTATCATGTTCTTGGCAGGTAAATCAGTGAACCAATTACCTAAGATAATGGAAGCCTCCTCCTCTATTCATTATTTACATTTACAAGATTTGATCATGTAGAAATCAGTAAATATTTTCTGCATTCTTTGTTGTACTTGAAATTTTTGTGCACATGTTTATAAAAATCTTAATGTCGTTCCTACTGAGTTTATATTTTCAAAGTCCAGATGAGCAATAAGGGATCATTCCACAAGTTTGAGAGTAGCATGTGTCTCTCAATCCCTTGGAAAATTTAAGAAGTACCATGAGTAATTTTTCCAGATGTTGACCTCTACTTTATATATATATATTAATACACTATCTAGGTTGGTCATAACTTTTCTTCCACGGAGTAAACATCTTTTAATTTCATGGCTGCAGTCACCATCTGCAGTGATTTTGGAGCCCAGAAAAATAAAGTCTGACACTGTTTCTACTGTTTCCCCATCTATTTCCCATGAAGTGATGGGACCAGATGCCATGATCTTCATTTTCTGAATGTTGAGCTTTAAGCCAACTTTTTCACTCTCCACTTTCACTTTCATCAAGAGGCTTTTTAGCTCCTCTTCACTTTCTGCCATAAGTGTGGTGTCATCTGAATATCTGAGATTCTTGATATTTCTCCCGGCAATCTTGATTTCAGCTTGTGTTTCTTCCAGTCCAGCATTTCTCATGTTGTACACAGCATAGAAGTTAAATAAGCAGGGTGACAATATACAGCCTCAACATACTCCTTTTCCTATTTGGAACCAGTCTGTTGTTCCATGTCCAGTTCTAACTGTTGCTTCCTGGCCTTCATACAGATTTCTCAAGAGGCAGGTCAGGTGGTCTGGTATTCTCATCTCTTTCAGAATTTTCTACAGTTTATTGTGATCCACACAGTCAAAGGCTTTGGCATAGTCAATAAAGCAGAAATAGATGTTTTTCTGGAACTCTCTTGCTATCTCCATGATCCAGCAGATGTTGGCAATTTGATCTCTGGTTCCTCTGCCTTTTCTAAAACCAGCTTGAACATCAGGAAGTTCACGGTTCATGTATTGCTGAAGCCTGGCTTGGAGAATTTTGAGCATTACTTTAGTAGAAAGTAAGATGAGTGCAATTGTGTGGTAGTTGGAGCATTTTTTTGCATCGCCTTTCTTTGGAATTGGAATGAAAACTGACCTTTTCCAGTCCTGTGGCCAATGCTGAGTTTTCCAAACTCGCTGGCATATTGAGTGCAGAACTTTCACAGCATCATCTTTCAGGATTTGAAACAGCTCAACTGGAATCTCATCACCTCCACTAGCTTTATTCGTAGTGATGCTTTCTAAGGCCGACTTGACTTCACATTCCAGGTTGTCTGGCTCTTGATGAGTGATCACACCATTGTGATTATCTGGGTCATGAAGATCTTTTTTTGTACTGTTCTTCTGTGTATTCTTGCCTCCTCTTTTTAATATCTTCTGCTTCTGTTAGGTCCAGACCATTTCTGTCCTTTATTGAGCCCATCTTTGCATGAAACGTTCCCTTGGTATCTCTAATTTTCTTAAAGAGATCTCTAGTCTTTCCCATTCTGTTGTTTTCTTCTATTTCTTTGCACTGATCACTAAAGATGGCTTTCTTATTTCTTCTTGCTTTTCTTTGGAACTCTTCATTCAGATGCTTATATCTTTTCTTGTCTCCTTGGCTTTTCGCTTCTCTTTTTTTCATAGTTATTTGTAAGGCCCCTCCAGACAGCCATTTTGCTTTTTTTGTATTTCTTTTCCATGGGGATGTCCTTGATCCCTGTCTCCTGTACAATGTCATGAACCTCAGTCCATAGTTCATCAGGCACCCTATCTATCCGATCTAGACCCTTAAATCTATTTCTCACATCCACTGTATAATCATAAGGGATTTGATTTAGGTCATACCTTAATGGTCCAGTGGTTTTCCCTACTTTCTTCAATTTAAGTCTGAATTTGGTAATAAGGAGTTCATGATCTCAGCCACAGTCAGCTCTCAGTCTTGTTTTTGTTGACTCTATAGAGCTTGTCCATCTTTGGCTACAAAGAATATAATCAATCTGATTTTGGTGTTGACCATCTGGTGATGTCTGTGTGTAGAGTCTTCTCTTGTGTTGTTGGAAGAGGGTGTTTGCTATGATCAATGCATTTTCTTGGCAAACCCTATTAGTCTTTGCCCTGCTTCATTCCTCATTCCAAGGCCAAATTTGCCTGTTGTTCCAGGTGTTTCTTGACTTCCTACTTTTGCATTCCAGTCCCCTATAATGAAAAGGACATCTTTTTTGGCTGTTTGTTCTAAAAGATCTTGTAGGTCTTCATAAAACCGTTCAACTTCAGTTTCTTCAGCATTACTGGTTGGGACATAGACTTGGATAACTGTGATATTGAATGGTTTACCTTGGAGACGAACAGAGATCATTCTGTCGTTTTTGAGATCGCATTCAAGTACTGCATTTCGGACTGTTTTGTTGACCATGATAGCTACTCCATTTCTTCTGAGGGATTCCTGCCCGCAGTAGTAGATTACTCCTTGGAAGAAAAGTCATGACCAACGTAGACAGTATATTCAAAAGCAGAGACATTACTTTGCTGACTAAGGTCATTCTAGTCAAGGCTATGGTTTTGCCTGTGGTTGTTTACGGATGTGAGAGTTGGACTGTGAAGAAGGCTGAGCACTGAAGAATTGATGAGTTTGAACTGTGGTGTTGGAGAAGACTCTTGAGGGTCCCTTGGACTGCAAGGAGATCCAACCAGTCCATTCTGAAGGAGATCAACCCTGGGATTTCTTTGGAAGGAATGATGCTAAAGCTGAAGCTCCAGTACTTTTGATATCTCATGCGAAGAGTTGACTCATTGGAAAGGACTCTGATGCTGGGAGAGATTGGGGGCAGGACAATAAGGGGACGACTGAGGATGAGATGGCTTGATGGCATTGAGGACTCGATGGACGTGAGTCTGAGTGAACTCTGAGAGATGGTGATGTACAGGAAGGCCTGGCATGCTACGATTCATGGGGTCACAAAGAGTTGAACACGACTGAGAGACTGAAATGAACTGAAGTATATATATTTTAGATTTTGAATTGTTCCGTGGTCTCTGATGGAATATCTTTTCTCTTCTTGTCTAATAATACTATTTAATAATTTGTTATATATCAGAGTAACAGTAAGTGTAAAGGATACATAATAAAGTAAATAAAAATTTGGATTTATTATAATAATTTATGAGTATGAGGTACATTTTCCTGTTTATTTCATCAAAGTGTAAATTGTTATCTAAAAGTCATAAGTAGAAACACACACACATATACTAAATTCTATTCATTTCCATCACATTTTTTTACGAAAAATTCAGAAATAAAGCTGCCACATATTATCTGTTGAAATATAAAAACACATATATAGACATTTCCAATATTTCCATCCTGGTTTGATTTGATTTAAAATTTATTGTGAGAAAAAGTCCCCCAATAATATATTGACTTCATGTTAAGTGTTTTAAAAAATAGCACATGCTCTATGGGAGCCTCCCTGGAGGATCAGACCACAAAGAATCTGCCTGCAATGCAGGAGACCTGGATTGCAAAGATCCCCTAGAGAAGCGAAGGCACCCTACTCCAGTATTCTTGCCTGGAGAATCCTATGGATAGAAGACCCTGGCTGACTACATGGGGTTGCAGAGAGTTGGACACGACTGAGTGGCTAACAGTTTCACTCTTTTGGTCTGCTTTTGATTGTATTATGCTGAATTGTATTAATAATATTCAATGATGCTCCTAAGCATAAACAAATCATCGGTAGTGTCGACCAGAATTGGCTTACAAGGAGGCTGTTTCTGACAGCCCCTACCTACAAATATATTTGTACTATGGCTTCCCAGGTGGTGTCAGTGGTAAAACAAACAAACAAACAAACAAACAAAACACCTGTCAATGCAGGAGATGTAAGAGAGCCAGATTCAATCCCTAGATCTTGCAGAGCCCCTGGAGGAGGACATGGGAATCCACTCTAGTATTCTTGCTGAGAGAATCCCATGGACAGAGGAGCTTGGTGGGATACAGCAAAGAGTGGAGATGACTGAAGTTAGAGCATGTGCATGGCCAATATGCCTGTTATAGGAAAACAGATGCCAAATCTGTCATTGGAATGAATCAAACCTCCTGACTTGCCTCATTTTATTTTGTGCTTTACCATCCATTTCTGTTATTCCCTAAAAACGTGAAGAATGTAGATTTTACTAACTATGTCCCTCGCCTGTCACACACTGCCTGTTCGTGGGGAACTTAGTGCTAACCATTCGCAGAGGACCTGCTTCTGGGTCGAGTTTCCTAGGTAACAGAGCAGCTCCCTTGCTCCGACCTACTGCAAAGCGGCCTGGGACACAAGCGTTCCTCGCTCGTGCCGGCATCCAAGCGTCGGTTCCACACATCTTCACTTTGCGGCTCCACCGGTCCTTGGGCCTTGTCCTTGGCCCCACACAGGGGGCGCCCCTGGTGGTGCCTCCTGGCCTTGGGGTGCCCTGCCTTCCTCTGCTGTCTGACTTAGGTCCTCGTGGGCCCCTTGCACTCTTTCTCCAAAGAAAGGAAAAGAAAAGAAAAGAGAGAGAGAGAAAGGAGGAAGGGGGAGAGAAATCTAAGAAACAGTAGCTTAAAATCAGTGGAGTAAATCTAAATATTAAGGATAGTTTGGAAAATAAAATAACTGTGCAGAGTAACAAATATGAAAGAAAAGTGAAAGTGAAGTCGCTCAGTCGTGTCTGACCCTTTATGACCCCTTGGGTCCTACCAGGGGTCCTACCAGGCTCCTCTGTCCATTGGATTTTCCAGGCAAGAATACTGGAGTGGGCTGCCATTGTCTTCTCCAGGAAACCTTCCTAATCCATGGACTGAACCAGAGTCTTCCACATTGTAGGCAGATGTTTTACCATCTGACTCAGCAGGGAAGTTCCAACTAACAAATATAAAACCACTCAAAAAAATAATAATCATCATTTGATTCCAGGGCTCTTGATATTAAAGACTTCTGCCTATCTTCAAGCATAGAATTAGCCTTGAGTTGAATGAAAACTGAAAATTACTATGATGATATAAAGTGTGTAGAACTATTCTGTTTCTATACTATAATTTGTGTATTTTTTGTATACATGTTTCACTAAGCAGTTAAGTAAGAAATTGGGTGTAGCATATTCTATATAATAACATTTTGTTCAATAATATTTCCTAGTATTCTATCTACAAATCCCAATGATGCTAAATATGCATCCATTCTATGAATGAATTTGTTTAAATTGACAAAGAAAAGCTATCCATTTCTTCTTCTAATTACCTACACTCTTTATCTACTTGTCTTCATCTACTTGTTTTGTGACTGCAAACCTTAAGTTATCAAACTTTATTCATGCAGTCAAGATCCAACATATTTACCTACCTCATTCTTCTGCACTTTATTTTGCCAATTTTAAAATTGTATATGTACCTTTATCTCAATTGATTATACATCTTCATTTTTCTTGCCTAAATTGTATCACAGTAACCTCCATGACTTGAGATGTCTTTGAAGTATTCAAATAAAATTGGACCTAAAAATAAATTGTCTTTTTATGATGGTAAGATAGAAATTGATACAATGAGAATGTAGTCTAAATATATATAAATGGTAAATTAAATGCAGCATAATTCATTATCACAGGCAATATATTTATATTAAGTATATATACATATATATAAATAAAGTGCAATCATAAATAACACTTTTAAAGTTTGACAAAATAAGGTTAAGCTTTTAAACAATAGGTGTGAATAGCTGTTACTAAAAAAGATACAAACTAAGGGATCTATAATTTTTAGTGAGCATGGAAGAAAAGACTAATGGCTAGCTATGAAATAAAAGCAAATTAAACTGCTTCATTGCAAAGGTAACACATTTTTCTAATATTGTATAATTATTTCAATAATTTGAAATGATGCACTCTAAGCTTTTAGAAGCAGTGTAAACTGATAATAATAATTTTTGGAAGCAATTAAACATTTGTATACATACTTTGTAAAATTTCAACTAAGTATAGGCTCACAAAAAGTAACACCTTTTTTTTAATAACATTTTGTGGTTTTGACATCCCTTTATGCTTTGACCCAGTAATTTCATTATGTCAATATTTCCTTTTATGAAATAGAATAGTCAGCAGATAGCCTAAATAAACAAATGGTAGTATAATTTAAAATAATTGAAATTTAGAACACAAGGTATATGATAAAATTTATTTTTCATTAATCCAATAAGTAGTTTTTAAAATTATTCTGAAGATTACAGGTAAAGAAAAATTCTCATAATATTTTCAGTATAATGTTTACACTAAAATGGCAATGTTATTATAGTGAGCTATTTAAATGTGTATAAACAGGTACGAATAAAGAAAGAAGGTAAAAATATTGACTTCTTTTTACTTTTTACTTTCCTTTTCTCTATAATATTGAGAGTTAGAAATTTCAGTGAGAAATTATTTTGAGTGCTTGTAAGAGCTGTATTTATGTTATTTTCTTAATGAACAACTCAGGATACATATTAAAACTTATAATTGGGAATGATATATCTACAATAACATACAAAACAGAAAATAAATTTATTTTTAAGCAAATGAATTTGTTGAAAATTTAGATGATAGGAAATATTTCTTGTGATTTGCCATTATTTTCCAGGAAAAAAAAAAAAAAAAAAGGAGACTTGCTATCTTTCTGAAGATCAAATTTCCAGTTACATGGCTAAAAAAATTTGTAAATCAAATCATATCTAATTTCAAATCTTTCTCTTTCCAAACAGAGGAAATGAACAATAAATGTTTAATAGATTCTAAAAACTTTTATAGAGGGAACCCATTCAGGGCCTGCCAGCATGTATCTATATCTGGAAGGTTTTGTTGATACATCAAACTAGTTTCTCTCTGCTTGCACATATGCACACACATGTGCACACACACACACACAAACACACACACACATATTCCATGTACGTTGGTGGAAACTTATATAAATATCCTAAAAGCAAATCAGGAGAGAACATGCCAACAGTGGTTAGCCTCATTTCACTTTTAAATGATGTGATCCAAATTTATTTTATTCACTTCAAATCATACATGCCTAAACTTCTTTCTACTTATAAGAATTTTAATACTCCAATTATATTTTTATGAGCACAATATAATTTTATAAAGAAAAAACACTCTGGAGGGGACAAGCAGCAGAATAACAGAGACATAAGCTAGGATAAGTGAGGTAGAAGATAGAATGGTAGAAATAAATGAAATAGAGAGGAAAAAAAATGAAATTGAATTAAAAGAATTGAGGGCAATCTTGGAGACCTCTGGGACAATGTTAAAGGCCCCAACATTCAAATCATAGGAGTCCCAGAAGAAGACAAAAAGAAACAAAAGAAAAACCATGAAAAAATACTTGAGGAGATAATAGTTAAAAATTGCCCTAAAATGGAAAAGGAAATAATCACCCAAGTCCAAGAAACCCAGAGAGACCCAAATAGGATAAACCCAAGCCGAAACACCCCAAGACACATATTAATCAAATTAACAAAGGTGAAACACAAAGAAAAATATTAAGAGCAGCAAGGGGAAAATAACAAATAATACACATGGGGATTCCCATAAGGATAACAGCTAATCTTTCAATAGAAACTCTTCAGGCCAGGAGGGAATGGCAGGACATACTTAAAGTGATGAAAGAAAATAACCTACAGCCCAGATTACTGTATCCAGTAAGGATCTCATTCAAATATGAAGGAGAAATCAAAAGCTTTAAAGGCAAGCAAAAGCTGAGAGATTTCAACACCACCAAACCAGCTCTTCAACAAATGCTAAAGGATATTCTCTAGACAGGAACACAGAAGGGGTGTATAAACTCAAACCCCAAACAATAAGCTAAATGGCAACCAGATCATACTTATCAATAATTACTTTAAATGTAAATGGGTTGAATGTGCCAACCAAAAGACAAAGATTGGCTGAGTGAATACAGAAACAAGACCCCTATATATTGTCTACAAGAGACCCACCTCAAAACAAGGGAAAAATACAGACTGAAAGTGAAGGGCTGGAAAAAGTAATTCCATGCAAATAGAGACCAAAAGAAAGCAAGAGTAGCAATACTCATATCAGATAAAATAGACTATAAAACAAAGGCTGTGAAAAGAGACAAAGAAGGACACTACATAATGATCAAAGGATCAATTCAAGAAGATATAACAATTATAAATATATATGCACCCAACATAGGAGCACCACAATATGTAAGACAAATGCTAATAAGTATGAAAGGAGAAATTAACAATAACACAATAATAGTGGGAGAATTTAATACCCCACTCACACCTATGGATAGATCAACTAAACAGAAAATTAACAAAGAAACACAAACTTTAAATGATACAATAGACCAGTTAAACCAAATTGATATCTATAGGACATTTCACCCCAAAACAATGAATTACAGCTTTTTCTTAAGCACACACAAAACCTTCTCCAGGATAGATCACATTCTGGGCCATAAATCTAGCCTTGGTAAATTAAAAAAAAAAAAAAAAATTGAAATCATTCCAAGCATCTTTTCTGACAGTAGTGCAGTAAGATTAGATCTCAATTACAGGAGAAAAACTATTAAAAGTTCCAACATACGGAGGCTGAACAACACGCTGCTGAATAACCAACAAATCACAGAAGAAATTAAAAAAAATGCATAGAAATGAATGAAAATGAAAACATAACAACCTAAAACCTGTGGGACACTGTAAAAGCAGTGCTAAGGGGAAAGTTCATAGCAATACAGGCGTACATCAAGAAACAAGAAAACAGTCAAATAAATAAGCTAACTATACACCTAAAGCAACTAGAAAAGGAAGAAATGAAGAACCCTAGGGTTAGTAGAAGGAAAGAAATCTTAAAAATTAGGGCAGAAATAAATGAAAAGGAAACAAAAAAGATCATAGCAAACATGAAGAAAGCCAAAAGCTGTTTCTTTGAGAAGATGAATAAAATTGACAAACCGTTAGCCAGACTCATCAAGAAACAAAGGGAGAAAAATCAAATCAATAAAATTAGAAATGAAAATGGAGAGAACACAACAGACAACACAGAAATACAAAGGATCATAAGAGACTATTATCAGCAACTATGTGCCAACAAAATGGACAACGTGGAAGATATGGACAAATTCTTAGAAAAGTACAACTTTCCAAAACTGAACCAGGAAGAAATAGAAAATCTTAACAGACCCATCAGAAGCACAGAAATTGAGAGTGTAATCAGAAATCTTCCAGCAAACAAAAGCCCAGGTCCAGATGCCTTTACAGCTGAATTCTACCAAAACTTTAGAGAAAAGCTAACATCTATCCTACTCAAACTCTTCCAGAAAATTGAAGAGGAAGGTAAACTTCCATACTCATTCTATGATACCACAATCACTCTAATACCAAAACTTGACAAAGATGCCACAAAAAAAGAAAACTGCAGGCCAATATCACTGATGAACACAGATGCAAAATTCCTTAACAAAATTCTTGCAGTCAAAATCCAACAACACATTAAAAAGATCATATATCATTACTAAGTGGGCTTTATCCCTGGGATGCAAGGATTCTTGAATATCCACAAATCAATCAACATAATACAACACATTAACAAACTGAAAAATAAAACCCATATGATTATCTCAATAGATGCAGAAAAAGCTGTTGATGAAATTCAACATCCATTTATGACAAAAACCCTCCAGAAAGCAGGAAATGAAGGAACATAACTCAACATCAAAAGCTATATATGACAAATCCACATCAAACATTATCCTCAATGGTGAAAAAATGAATGCATTTTCCCTACAGTCAGGAAGAAGGAAAGGGTGCCCAATGTCAGCACTACTACCCAACATAGTTTTGGAAGTTTTGGCCACAGCAATCAGAGTAGGAAAAGAAATAAAAGGAATCCAAATTGGAAAAGAAGAAGTAAAACTCTCACTGTTTGCAGAATACATATTCCTCTACATAGAAAACCCTAAAGAAACCACCAGAAAATTACTAGAGCTAATCAATGAATATAGTAACATTGCAGGATATAAAATGAAAATACAGAAATCCCTTGCATTCCTATATACTAATAATGAGAAAACAGAAAGAGAAATTAAGGAAACAATTCCATTCACCATTGTAACGAAAAGAACAAAATATTTAGGAGTATATCTACCTAAAGAAACAAAAGACTATATATAGAAAACTATAAAACACTGGTGAAAGAAATCAAAGAGGACACTAATAGATGGAGAAATATACCATGTTCATGGATCAGAAGAATCAATATAGTGAAAGGGAGTATACAAACCAAAGCAATCAATAGATTCAATGCAGTCCCTATCAAGCTACCAACAATATTTTTCACAGAGCTAGAACAAATAATTTCAGAATTTATATGGAAACACAAAAAAACCTTGAATAACCAAAGCAATCTTGAAGAAGAATGGACCTGGATGAATCAACCTGCCAGACTTCAGGCTCTATTACAAAGCCACAGTACGGTTCTGGCACAAAGACAGCAATGTAGATCAATGGAACAAAATAGAAAGCCCAGAGATAAATCCACACACCTATGGACCCCTTATCTTTGACCAAGGGGACAAGAATATACAATGGAGAAAAGACTACATCTTTAAAAGTGGTGCTGGGAAAACTGGTCAACCCCTTGTAAAAGAATGAACCTAGAACACTTTCTAACACCATACACGAAAATAAACTCAAAATGGATTAAAGATGTAAACCTAAGGCCAGAAACTATAAAACTCCTAGAGGAGAACAGGAAAAACACTCTCCAAAATACATCACAGCAGGATCCTCTATGATCCACCTCCCAGAATATTGGAAATAAAAGCACAAATAAACAAATGAGACCTAATTAAACTTAAAAGCTTCTGCACAAAAAGTAACCTATAAGCAAGGTGAAAAGACAGCCTTCAGAATGGGAGAAAATAATAGAAAACGAAGCAACTGACAAACAACTAACCTTAAAAATATACAAGGAACTCCTGCAGCTCAATTCCACAAAAATAAATGACCCAATGAAAAAATGGGCCAAAGAACTAAACAGAAATTTCTCCAAAGAAGACATACAGATGGCTAACAAACACATGAAAATATGCTCAACATCACTCATCATCAGAGAAATGCAGATCAAAACCACAATGAGGTATCATTTCACACCAGTCAGAATGGCTGCTATCCAAAAGTCTACAGGCAATAAATGCTGGAGAGGGTGTGGAGGAAAGGCACCCCTCTTACACTGTCGGTGGGAATGTAAGCTATTAAAGCCACTATGGAGAACAATGTGGAGATTCCTTAAAAAACTGGAAATGAACTGCTATACGATCCAGCAATCTCACTGCTGGGCATAGACATCGAGGAAAGCAGAATTGAAAGAGACACATTTACCCCAATGTTCATTGCAGCACTGTTTATAACAGCCAGGACATGGAAGTGACCTAGATGTCCATCAGCAGACAAATGGATATGAAAGCTGTTATATACATATACATACATACATACATACATACATACATACATACATACACATACATACACACACACACAATGGAGTATTCAGGTCAGTTCAGTTCAGTCGCTCAATCGTGTCCAACTCTGTGAAAATACTCAATGGAGTATTACACAGCCATTAAAAAGAATACATTTGAATGAGTTCTAATGAGGTGGATGAAACTGGAGCCTATTATACAGAGTGAAGTAAGCCAGAAAGAAAAATATCAATACAGTATGCTGCTGCTGCTGCTGCTGCTGCTAAGTCATTTGAGTTATGTCTGACTCTGTGAGACCCCAGAGACTGCAGCACATCCGGCCTCCCTGTCCCTGGGGTTCTCCACGCAGGAACACTAGAATGGGTTGCATTTCCTTCCCCAGTGCATGAAAGTGAAAACTGAAAGTAAAGTCGCTCAGTCGTGTCTGACTCCTAGGGACCCCATGGACTGCAGCCTACAAAGCTCCTCCATCCATAGGATTTTCCTGGCAAGAGTACTGGAGTGGTCTGCCATTGCCTTCTCCACAAATACAGTATACAAAAGCATATATGTGGAATTTAGAAAGATGATAATGATAACCTTGTATGCAAGACAGCAAAAGAGACACAGATATATAGAACAGTCTATTGGGCTCTGTGGGAGAGGGCCAGGGTGGGATGATTTGGGAGAACGACATTGAAACATATATATTATCATATGTGAAATGAATCGCCAGTCCAGGTTTCATGCATGACGCAGGATGCTCAGGGCTGGTGCACTGGGATGAGGAGGGAGGTGGGGGGTGGGGGGTGGGTTCAGGATGTGGAACACATGTAAACCCATGGAGGATTCATGTCAATGTATGGCAAAACCAATATAATATTGTAAAATAATTAGCCTCCAGTTAAATAAATTTATATTAAAAAATTTAAAAGATTGTTACAGCTTAACTTGGACAAGGCAATGGCACCCCACTCCAGTACTCTTGCCTGGAAAATCCTATTGACGGAGGAGCCTGGTGGGCTGCAGTCCATGGGGTCGCTAAGAATCAGATATAACTGAGAGACTTAACTTTCACTTTTCACTTTCATGCATTGTAAGGGAATATCAACCTTCTCCAGTGTTCTTGCCTGAAGAATCCCAGAAACTGGGGAGCCTGGTGGGCTGCCGTCTATGTGGTAGCACAGAGTCGGATACGGCTGAAGTGACTTAGCAGCACTCCTTAACTTATATATCTTCTTTAAGACGGTTAACCCATTTAAGTTGCAATGATCATTCTGCCCACCTGTGGTTTGTGTGCGTGTGTTTCTTTTCTTTTCTTTTTTTTTTTTTTTTTTTGAAAGGAAGCAATGCTTACTCAATCTCTAAAAGAAAGCTACTCAATAAATGCATAGAAACTGAGGCAATAAATTGATGCCATGTGTATATCTAAATCACTTTGCTGTACACCAGCAGCTGGAACAACCATAACTAAATACATAAATACATGCATACATGAATAAATACAAAAATAATATTAATCATCAATTTTATATCTTTGATGAAGTATCTTGAAGGCAAGGAGGAAGGATATAATACAGCAGAGCATCCAACAAACTATCTAGAAACAGTATTTGCTTTTCTCTAAATTCTCATGTAGCAAAAAGAATATAGATACTGCTAGATTTTTCTCTCAGGCTAACTTGTCTTCCTTATTTTTCACCTATTTTTTGTCCTTTAACAGCCTTGTGTTTTTTTTATGCTTATTAAAACGTAACTTACTATACTGTGTCTGTCTTAATAATTTTACTCCTTACCTATTACCATGAGCAGCACCTTCAAGGTTTAGATAATCACTAGGAAAATAAAAACAAAACAAAACAAAACAACACTCAGAAAGATCTTAGTGTAAACAAAGCAAAACAAACAAAAACAAAAGTATACAACTTTTCATTTTTCTCAAGTTAAAAAATGAATACATTTTGTTATACATGTTATTTTTTCAATTTCAAGTCCCATGTTTAGGGTATCTTATGAGCTTATTAAAAACCATGGAATATTTTGCTTTTCTGTAACATTTGGCTCAGGGAAGATTATTTTGTTTTGTCTATGGGCTCAATAAAGGAGAGAAATAGTATGGAGCTAACAGAAGCAGAAGATATTTAGAAGAGGTGGCAAGAATACAAAGAACTGTACAAAAAAGATCTTCACGACCAAGATAACCATGATGGTGTGATCACTCACCTAGAGCCAGACAACCTGGAATGTGAAGTCAAGTGGGCCTTAGAAAGCATCACACGAACAAAGCTAGTGGAGCTGATGGCATTCCAGTGGAGCTATTTCAAATCCTGAAAGATGATACTGTGAAAGTGCTGCACTCAATATGCCAGCAAATTTGGAAAACTCAGCAGTGGCCACAGGATTGGAAAAGGTTAATTTTCATTAAATTCCAAAGAAAGGCAATGCCAAAGAATGCTCAAACTACCACACAATTGCACTCATCTCACACGCTAGTAAAGTAATGCTCAAAATTCTCCAAGCCAGGCTTCAGAAATACGTGAACTGTGAGCTACCTGACGTTCAAGCTGGTTTTAGAAAAGGCAGAGGAACCAGAGATCAAATTGCCAACATCTGCTGGATCATGGAAAAAGCAAGAGAGTTCCAGAAAATCATCTATTTTGTTTTATTTACTATGCTAAAGCCTTTGACTGTGTGGATCACAATAAACTGCGGAAAATTCTTAAAGAGATGGAAATAGCAGACCACATGACTTGCCTCTTGAGAAACCTATATGCAGGTCAGGAAGCAGCAGTTAGAACTGGACATGGAACAACAAACTGGTTCTAAATAGGAAAAGGAGTACGTCAAGGCTGTATATTGTCTCCCTGCTTATTTAACTTCTATGCAGAGTACATCATGAGAAACGCTGGGCAGGAAAAACACAAGCTGGAATCAAGATTGCTGGGAGAAATACCAATAACCTCAGATATGCAGATGACACAGCCCTTTATGGCAGAAAGTGAAGAGGAACTAAAGAGCTTCTTGATGAAAGTGAAAGTGGAGAGTGAAAATGTTGGGTTAAAGCTCAACATTCAGAAAACGAAGATCATGGCATCTGGTCCCATCAATTCATGGGAAATAGATGTGGAAACAGTGGAAACAGTGTCAGACTTTATTCTTCTGGGCTGCAAAATCACTAAAGATGGTGACTGCAGCCATGAAATAAAAAGAAGCTTACCACCATGAAATTAAAAGACACTTACTCCTTGGAAGGAAAGTTATGACCAACCTAGATAGCGTATTCAAAAGCAGAGACCTTACTTTGCCAACAAAGGTTTGTCTAGTCAAGGCTATGGTTTTTCCAGTGCTCATGTATGGATGTGAGAGTTGGACTGTGAAGAAAGCTGAGCACCAAAGAATTGATGTTTTTGAACTGCGGTGTTGCAGAAGACTCTTAAGAGTGCCTTGCACTGCTAGGAGATCTAACCAGTCCATTGTGAAGGAGATCAGCCCTGGGATTTCTTTGGAGGGAATGATGCTGAAGCTGAAACTCTAGTACTTTGGCCACCTCATGTGAAGGCTTGACTCATTGGAAAAGACTCTGATGTTGGAAGGAATTGGATACAGAAAGAGAAGGGGACACCAGAGAATGAAATGGCTGGATGGCATCACTGACTCGATGGACGTGAGTCTGAGTGAACTCCGGGAGATGGTGATGGACAGGGAGGCTTGGCATGCTGCGATTCATGGGGTCACAAAGAATCTGACAGGACTGAGCGACTGAACTGAAAGGAATGGTGATTTTTGTTTGTTTCTTTGTTTTGTCAGTTGTGTTTACAAAGGAGGAAACAAGATTAGTTTTGGAATTGACTTTGTTTTGTTAAAGTTACATTTTAGAAACGCTTATTGATCATTGCTTTTCAGTAGAGTAAATTGGGTTTACATACAGTTTCTCATGTTAATACATTAGAGACACGCTTCTTCCTAAAGTGGTTTTGAATTAGACTATTGGTTCCTGCAATGTTAATTTAACTATGTTTTGAAATTTTCAACCATCTAGCAATTCACTCTCAAATTTTATGAGCAGTTTATTTGAAATGTGGAGTTCACACCATAACAGGTGATTAGATATAATAATTTCCACACGTATTATACATTCTCCCTGTCTCCTGACTACCAGCACTGCCATTCCTGCAAGATGTCAGAATGAAGGACCAACGTACTCTTTTCCTTCTGGAAGGCAGATGCTACATAAATGCTAAAAGGGCCAGGAGATTTCTTCTGATGTGGAATAAGCTTATATAGCAGGACTTTATAGGAACTATTGAGATACATGAAACTCTTTGTGTATTAGAGTCTGTCACTTTAATGGAACCACATTCTCCCAAAATTCCTTGACTTAATAGTTCTAGGTTAGAGTCACTGACTTCAAGAACATTTTTGTGAAGTTTAGAAGGCAGAAGAAGAGTATGGTTATTATCCTATGAAGGTAAAAAGTGTGACCTGGGCTCACAGGATGCCAGGTGAAGTTCATAGATGCTGTCTCTAACGTGCCAGCCTGCTTGGTTGGGCAAGAGTGAACAGCTGTACCTAGTTGTGCCAGCTTATTCTCATTATCTTCACTGAGGCCTAACAGATTGCATGTTCAGCTGTGTGATCAAGGTCAGCAGCTTTTTCTGCAAATCACCTGTTCCTATCAACATTGAAGGCAATGAGAAATAAATGTGGGTTCTAGTATGTCTTTGCCAGTTCCACTGCATCCGTTTTCTCCCTGGATCACCTCCAGATTTTCTTCTCAATTGAAGCTGAGATAGGCTGGGACCATATGCTGCAGTGCTTGCACCTTAACAAATATCTCCTTGGGCAACAAAATGCAAAGAAACTATAAGGAACTGACTAAAAATAACTGTATACATGCAAAATGGGACAAATTATGGATAACAATGTATGAAAAGACCAAAATCCCAACTGCTGCTTCCAAAAAAACAGAGAGCAAAAGCAATGTTTTGGGAGCAAAAATTGGATATTGCATATCCGCCCTACACTCAGTACCACAAAAGGCCAAGCCATCTAAGCCAACACTTCAGCCTCATTCTTGGACACACCCCTATCCTCATGCCATATAAGGAACCAGATTGTCCTTCCTACCTCAGGGAGCAGGCAATCAAAACAGTTATTTATTCTCTCTCACCCCTGATGCAGCAGGGGCTCCAACAAAATCTTATCTGAATTTCTTATATGTCCTCTTATCAATTGTATCTATTCAGGAGAACAAGAGCCCTAGGTGGTAGCAAATTTGCTAGTTAGTTCAGTTGCTCAGCCATGTCCAAGTCTTTGCAACCCCATGAATTGCAGCACGCCAGGCCTCCCTGTCCATCACCATCTCTCGGAGTTCACTCAGATTCACATCCATCGAGTCCGTGATGCCATCCAGTCATCTCATCCTCAGTCGTCCCCTTCTCCTCCTGCCCCCAATCCTTCCCAGTATCAGAGATTTCTCCAATCTGTCAACTCTTCGCATGAGGTGGCCAAAGTTCTGGATCTTCAGCTTTAGCATCTTTCCTTCCAAAGAAATCCCAGGGTTAATCTCCTTCAGAATGGACTGGTTGGATCTCCTTGCCGTCCAAAGGACTCTCAAGAGTCTTCTCCAACACCGCAGTTCAAAAGCATCAATTCCTCGGCGCTCAGCCTTCTTCATAGTCCAACTCTCACATCCATACATGACCACAGGAAAAACCATAGCCTTGACTATATGGACCTTAGTCGGCAAAGTAATGTCTCTGCTTTTGAATATACTATCTAGGTTGGTCATAACTTTTCTTCCAAGGAGTAAGCGCCTTTTAATTTCACGGCTGCAGTCACCATCTGCAGTGATTTTGGAGCCCCAAGAAATAAAGTCTGACACTGTTTCTACTGTTTCCCCATCTATTTCCCATGAACTGATGGGACCGCCTGCCATGATCTTTGTTTTCTGAACGTTGAGCTTTAAGTCAACTTTTTCACTCTCCTCTTTCACTATCATCAAGGGGCTTTTTAGCTCGTCTTTACTTTCTGCCATAAGGGTGGTGTCATCTGCATATCTGAGGTTATTGATATTTATCCTGGCAATCTTGATTCCAGCTTGTGTTTCTTCCAGTCCAGCATTTCTCACAATGTACTCTGCATATAAGTTAAATAAGCAGTGTGATAATATACAGACTTGACATACTCCTTTTCCTATTTGGAACCAGTTTGTTGTTCCATGTCCAGTTCTAACTGTTGCTTCCTGACCTGCACACAGATTTCTCAAGAGGCAGGTTAGGTGGTCTGGTATTCCCATCTCTTCCAGAATTTTCCACAGTTTATTGTGATCCACACAGTCAAAGGCTTTGGCATAGTCAATAAAGCAGAAATAGATGTTTTTCCGGAACTCTCCTACTTTTTCCATGATTCAACGGATGTGGGCAATTTGATCTCTTGTTCCTCTGCCTTTTCTAAAACCAGCTTGAACATCAGGGAGTTCACGGTTCATGTACTGCTGAAGCCTGGCTTAGAGAATTTTGAGCGTTACTTTACTGGCATGTAAGATGAGTGCAATTGTGCATTAGTTTGAGCATTCTTTGACATTGCTTTTCTTTGGAATTTGAATGAAAACTGACCTTTTCCAGTCTTGTGGCCACTGCTGAGCTTTCCAAATGTGCTGGCATATTGAGAGCAGCTCTTTCACAGCATCAACTTTCAGGATTTGAAATAGCTCCACTGGAATTCCATCACCTCCACTAGCTTTGTTCATAGTGATTTTGTTTCTAAGACCCACTTGACTTCACATTCCAGGATGTCTGGCTCTAGATTAGTGATCACATCATCATGATTATCTGGATCGTGAACATGTTTTTTGTACAGTTCCTCCGTGGATTCTTGCCACCTCTTCTTAATATCTTCTGCTTCTATTAGGTCCATGCCATTTCTGTCCTTTATCGAGCCCATCTTTGAATGAAATGTTCCCTTGGTATCTCTAATATTCTTGAAGAGATCTCTAGTCTTTCCCATTCTGTTCTTTTCCTCTATTTCTTTGCAATGATCACTGAAGAAGGCTTTCTTATCTCTTCTTGCTATTCTTTGAAACTCTGCATTCAGATGCTTATATCTTTCCTTTTCTCCTTGGCTTTTCACCTCTCTTCTTTTCACAGCTATTTTTAAGCCCTCCTCAGACAGCCATTTTGCTTTTTTGCATTTCTTTTCCATGGGGATGGTCTTGATCCCTGTCTCAGGTACAATGTTACAAACCTCATTCCATAGGTTAGCAGGCATTCTATCTATCAGATCTAGCCCTTAAATCTATTTCTCACATCCACTGTATAATCATAAGGGCTCTGGTTTAGGTCACACCTGAATGGTCTAGCGGTTTTCCCTACTTTCTTCAATTTGAGTCTGAATTTGGTAATAAGGAGTTCAATGATCTGAGTCACAGTCAGCTCCTGGTCTTGTTTTTGTTGACTGTATAGAGCTTCTCCATCTTTGGCTGCAAAGAATGTAATCAGTCTGATTTTGGTGTTGACCATCTGGTGATGTCTGTGTGTAGAGTCTTCTCTTGTGTTGTTGGAAGAGAGTGTTTGCTATGACCAGTGCATTTTCTTGGCAAAACTCTGTTATTCTTTGCCCTGCTTCATTCTGCATTCCAAGGCTTTGCTGGCTTACAGCTATTTCAGAAGGAGCAACCTTCCATAAAATTATTTACAACCACTCTGTTGTGCAAGGTGCAATCTCTAAACCATATCCCTTGTGTCTTGTCACCAATGGTGGTTCAGCATTCCTGGTGAAACTCTGACTCTGTGCTCGAAAGAGGCATATGCTATTTATGCTGGCACTAGCCAGGAATGCTGGGCACTGTGTATCTTTCATTCTCTCAGAAATGTATAAAAATTTAAAACATTCAATAAGATCAAAATAAGACTAAAGTAAGTAAAGAAAACCACTGGATTTATACCTAAAGTAGACAAGGGTAGAGAAAGCTAGTAGCCTGTAATTAAATGTTAAGACGCTCTGCTCAGCAACTGGTGGTGTCAGCTGGTGACATGAAGAGTTTATGCAAAAATCAGTCAATAAGCAAATACAAAGATGGATTTGAAATGCCTGTAGGTGCCTGTGTTAGTTTTCTATCGGTGTCATAACAAACCACGATGGCTCCAAGGGTGTCTGAATGCTTAAGGGGGAAACAAGTGCCTCTGCCTTTCCGAACTTGTGGAGGACACCAGATTCCTTGGCTATGCCTCCCTCCTATTTGTCTTCAAAACTGGTAATTTTGCATCTTTGTCTGACCTCAGCCCATCTGAATTATCTAGGACAATCTTTCCACATCAGGGTCTTTAACTTTAATCACATCTGGAGTCCTTTTCCAAGTGAGTTATAAACTCTCAGGTTCTAAGGATTAAAACTACACATCTCTGGGGGCATTATTTTGCCTATCATAGTGTTTGAAACTATTACAGAAATTACTTATGATTTGAAAATCCTGGGAAAAAACGACTTCCTATCTTTTGGGGATGATTTATGGTTTGGCTAAGTTCTAGCTTGAACCTTAGCAGTATGAATTTAGACATGAAATTGAAAGATGAAATTTAATAATAGTTTTCGGGGTTTAGCTTCAAGTATGCTTTTTTTTGAAGCATTGGCTGAACAGCGCAGGAGTGGCTGAGAAGAGATACCAGACGTCCAAGGTCAGGAGTGGCAGCCAAGGGGAGTTACCCCACGTCCAAGGTCAAGAGCAGCGGTCATGAGGAGATACCCCATGGCCAAGGTAAGAGAAAGTGAAGTAAGATGCTAGGCACTGATAGAGGACATCAGAGGGCAGACAGACTGAAACCACAATCACAGACAACTAGCCAATCTGATCACATGGACCACAGCCTTGTCTAACTCAATGAAACTAAGGCAAGCTGTGTGGGGGCACACAAGATGGAAGGGTCATGGTGGAAAGGTCTGACAGAATGTGGTCCACTGGAGAAGGGAATGGCAAATCACTTCAATATTCTTGCCTTGAAATCCCCATGAACAGTATGAAAAGGCCAAAACACAGGACACTGAAAGATGAACTCCCCAGGTTGGTAGGTGCCCAATATGCTACTGGAGATCAGTGGAGAAATAACTCCAAAAAGAATGAAGGGTTAGAGCTAAAGCAAAAACAAAACCCAGTTGTGAATGTGAATGATGATAGAAGCAAGGTCCAATGCTGTAAAGAGAAATATTGCTTAGGAACCTGGAATCTTAGGTCCATGAATCAAAGCAAATTGGAAGTGGTCAAAAGGAAATGGCAAGAGTGAACGTCAAAAAAACAAACAAACAAAAAAAAAAAGAGTGAACGTCAACATTCTAGGAATCAGTGAACTAAGATGAACTGAAATGGGTGAATTTAATGCAGACGACCATTATATCTACCACTGTGGGCAAGAATCACTTAGAAGAAATGAATACCCATCATATTCAACAAAAGAGTCCAAAACGCAGTACTTGGATGCAATCTCAAAAACGACAGAATGATCTCTGTTCGTGTCCAAGGCAAACCATTCAATATCATGGTAAACCAAGGCTATGTCCTGACAAGTTATGCTGAAGTAGCTGAAGTTGAACAGTTTTATGAAGACCTACAAGACCTTTTAGAACTAATACCCAAAAAAGATACCCTTTTCATTATAGGGGATTGGAATGCAAAAGTAAGAAGTCAAGAAACCTGGAGTACAGGCAAATTTGGCTTTGCAGTAAAGAATGAATCAAGGCAAGGCTAATAGAATTTTGCCGAGAGAATACAATGGCATAGCAAACACCCTCTTCCAACAACACAAAAGAAGACTACACGTGGGCATCAGCAGATGGTCAAAAACAAAATCAGATTGATTATTTTCTTTGCAGCCAAAGATGGAGAAGCTCTATATAGTCAGAAAAAAAAAAAAAAAAGACAAGACCTGAACTTGATTGTGGCTTAGATCATGAAGTCCTTAAGGCCAAATTCAGGCTTAAATTGAAGAAAGTAGGGAAAACCACTAGACCATTCAGGTATGATGGGAAGAATACACAGAACTGTAAAAAAAAAAAAAAAAAAAATCTTCATGACCCAGATAATCGTGATGATATAATCATGCACCTAGAGTCAGACATCCTGGAATGTTAAGTCAAATGGGCCTTCGGAAGTATCACTATGAAAAAAGTGAGTGGAGATGATGGAATTCCAGTTGAGCTAATTCAAATTATAAAAGACGATGCTGTAAATGTACTACACTCAATATATCAGCAAATTTGGAAAACCTAGCAATGGCTACAGGACTGGAAAAGGTCAGTTTTCATTCAAATCCCAAAGAAAGGCAATGCCAGAAAATGCTCAAACTACCACATAATTGCGTGTTTCTTGCACACTAGTAAGGTAAGGCTTAAAATTCCCCAAGCCAGACTTCAGCAATACAATAACGGTGAACCAGATATTCAAGCTGGTTTTCACAAAGGCAAAAGAACCAGAGATCAAATTGCCAACATCTGCTAGATAATCGAAAGAGCATGAGAATTCCAGAAAAACATCCATTTCTGCTTTACTGACTATGCCAAAGCCTTATGACTGCGTGGATCAAAAGAAACTGTGGAAAATTATGAAAGACATGGGAATACCAGACCACCTAACCTGCCTGTTGAGAAACCTGTATACTGGTAAGGAAGCAATAGTTAGAACTGGACATGGAACAGCAGACTGGTTCCAAATAGGAAAAGGAGTATGTCAAGGCTGTATATTCCCACCCTGCTTATTTAACTTATATGCAGACTACATCATGAGAAGCACTAGGATAGAGGAAGCACAATCTGGAATCAAGATTGTCAGGAGAAATGTCAATAACCTCAGATATGCAGATGACACCAACTTTATGGCAGAAAGCAAAGAGGAACTAAAGAGCTTCTTGATGAAAGTGAAAGAGGAGAGTGAAAAAGTTGGCCTAAAGCAAAACATTCAGAAAATGAAGATCATGGCATCTGGTCCAATTACCTCATGGCGTATAGATGGGGAAATAGTGTCAGACTTTATTTTTTGGGTCTCCAAAATCACTGCAGATGGTGATTGCAGCCATGAAATTAAAAGACACTTACTCCTTGGAAGGAAAGTTATGACCAACTTAGATAGGCTATGTTGTGTTTTGTGTGTGTGTGTGTGTGTGTGTGTGTGTGTTTTTCAGTAGTCATGTATGGATGTGAGAATTGTACTATAAAGAAAGCTGAGCACCAAAGAATTGATGCTTTTGAACTGTGGTGTTGGAGAAGACTCTTGAGAGTCCCTTGGACAGCCAGGAGATCCAACCAGTCCATCCGAAAGGAAATCAGCCTTGAGTATTCAATGGAAGGACTGATGCTGGAGCTGAAACTCCAACACTTTGGCACCTGATATGAAGAGCTGACTCATTTGAAAAGACGCTGTTGCTAGGAAAGGTTGAAGGCAGGAGGAGAAGTGGACGACAGAAGCTGAAATGTTTGGATGGCATCACCAACTCAATGGACATGAGTTTGGATAAACCCTTGTAGGTGGTGATGGACAGAGAGACGTGGCGTGCTGTGGTTCATGCGGTCACAAAGAGTTGGAAACGACTGAATGACTGAACTGAACTGAACTGATGCTTCTTTGTGAACTGAGGAACATTTATTATCTTCAGTTCAGTCATTCAGTTCTGTCTGACTCTTTGCTAACCCATGAATTACAGCACACCAGGCCTCCCTGTCCATCACTAACTCCCTGAATTCACCCAAACTCATATGCATTGAATCGGTGATGCCATTCAGCTATCTCATTCTCTGTCGTCCCCTTCTCCTCCAGCCCCCAGTCCTTCCCAGCAACAGGGTCTTTTCCAATGTGTCAACTGATCGCATGACGTGGCAAATTATTGGAGTTTCAACCTCAGCATCAGTCCTTCCAATGAACACCAAGGACTGGTCTCTTTTAGGATGGAATGGTTGGATCTCCTTGCAGTCCAAGTAACTCTCAAGAGTTCTCCAGCACCACAGTTCAAAATCATTAATTCTTTGGTGCTCAGCTTTCTTCACAGTCCAACTCTCACATCCATACATGACCACTTAAAAAAACACAGACTTGATGGAATTTTTTCGGTAAAGTAATATCTGCTTTTTAATATGCTGTCTAGGTTGGTCATAACTTTCCTTCCAAGGAGTAAATGTCTTTTTATTTCATTGCTGCAATCACCATCTGTAGTGATTTTGGAGCTAAAAGAAATAAAGCCTGACACTGTTTCCACTGTTTCCCCATCTATTTCCCATGACGTGATGGGACCAGATGTCGTGATCTTCTTTTTCTGAACATTCAGCTTTAAGCCAACATTTTTCACTCTCCTCTATCACTTTCATCAAGAGACATTTTAGTTCCTCTTCACTTTCTGCCATAAAGTGTTGTGTCATCTGCATATCTGAGGTTATTGATATTTCTCCCAGCAACCTCAATTCCAGTTTGTGCTTCTTCCAGCCCAGCGTATAACTTACATGATATACTCTACATGTAAGTTAAATAAGCAGGGTGACAATATACAGTCTTGACATACTACTTTTCTTATTTGTAACCAGTTTGTTGTTCCATATCCAGTTCTAACTGTTGCTTCTTGACCTGCATACAAGTTTCTCAAGAAGCAGGTCAAGTGGTCTGGTATTCCCATCTCCTTCAGAATTTTCCACAGTTAATTGTGTTCCACAAAGTCAAAGGCTTTGGCATAGTCAATAAAGCAGAAATAGATGTTTTTCTGGAACTCTTCTGCTTTTTCCATGATCCAAGGGATGTTGGCAATTTGACCTCTGGCTCTACTGCCTTTGCTAAAACCAGCTTGAACATCTGGAAGTTCGTGGTTCATGTCTTGCTGAAGCCTGGCTTGGAGAATTTTAAGCATTAGTTTACTGGCATGTGAAATGATGCCAACTGTGTGGTAGTTTGATTATTCTTTGATATTGCCTTTCTTTGGGGCTGGAATGAAAACTGACCTTTTCCAGTCCTGTGGCCACTGCTGAGTATTCCAAATTTGCTAGCATATTGAGTGCAGCACTTTCACAGCATCATCTTCCAGGATTTGAAATAACTCAACTGGAATTCCATCACCTGCACTCACTTTATTCCTAGTGATACTTCTGAAGGCCCACTTGACTTCACATTCCAGAATGTCTGGCTCTAGATGAGTGATCACACCATCATGATTATCTGGGTCGGACATTCTTTTTTGTACAGGTCTTCTATTTATTCTTGCCACCTCTTCTTAATATTCGGAGAAGGCAATGGCAACCCACTTGAGTACTCTTGCCTGCGAAATCCCATGGATGGAGGAGCCTGGTAGGCTACAGTCTATGGGGTCAGGAAGATTCAGACATGACTGAGTGACTTCACTTTCACTTTTCACTTTCATGCAATGGAGGAGGAAATGGCAACCCACTCCAGTATTCTTGCATGGAGAATCCCAGGGACAGAAGCCTGGTGGTCTGCCATCTAAGGGGTCGCACAGAGTCAGACACGACTGACGTGATTTAGCACTAGCAGCTTCTTAATATTTTCTGTTTTTGTTAGGTCATCACCATTTCTGTCCTTTATTGAGCCCATCTTTGCATGAAATGTTCCCTTGGTATCTCTAATGTTCTTGAAGAGATCTCTACTTTTTCCCATTCTGTTTTCCCCTATTTCTTTGCATTGATCGCTGAGGAACGCTTTCCTATCTCTCCTAGCTATTCTTTGGAACTCTGCATTCAAATGGATATATATTTCCTTTTCTCATTTGCTTTTCACTTCTCTTCTTTTCACAGCTATTTGTAAGACCTCTTCAGACAGCCATTGTGCTTCTTTGCATTTCTTTTCCATGGGGATGGTCTTGATCCCAGTCTCCTGTACAATGTCATGATCCTCTGACCATAGTTCGTCAGGCACTGTGCTTATCAGATCTAGTCCCTTAAATCTATTTCTCACTTCCACTGCACAATCATAAGGGATTTGATTTAGGCCATACCTGAATGGTCTAGTGGTTTTCCCTACTTTCTTCAATTTAAATTTGAATCTGACAGTAAGGAGTTCATGATCTAAGCCACAGTCAGCTCCTGGTCTTGTTTTTGCTGACTGTACAGAGCTTCTCCATCTTTGACAGGAAAGAATATAATCAATTTGATTTCATTGTTGACCATCTGATGATGCCCATGTGTAGACTCTTCTCTTTTGTTGTTGGAAGTGGTTGTTTTCTGACCAGTACATTCTCTTGGCAAAATGCTCTTGTCTTTTGCCCTGCTTTATTCCATACTCCAAGGCCAAATTTGCCTCCAGGTGTTTCTTGACTTACTACTTTTGCATTCCAGTCCCCTATAATGAAAAATAGATCTTTTTTTGTGTGTGTTAGTTCTGAAAGGTCTTGTAGGTCTTCATAGAACCGTTCAACTTCAGCTTTTTCAGTGCTACTGGTTGGGGCATGCTTGGATCACTGTGATGCTCTTGTTGGAGCACTGGCTTGGATCACCATTATACTGAGTTGTTTGCCTTGGAAAGGAACAGAGATCATTCTGTCGTTTTTGAGATTGCATCCAAGTACTTCATTTCAGGCTTTTTTTAACCATGATGGCTACTTTATTTCTTGTAAAAAATTCCTGCCCACAGTAGTAGATATAATGGTCATCTGAATTAAATTCACCCATTCCTGTCCATTTTGGTTCACTGATTCCTAGAATGTTGACGTTCACTCTTGTCATCTCCTGTTTGACCCCTCTGGCTGTGATGGACCACGCAGAAGTGTGGCTGAGGGAAGCCACCCCACACCCGTGGTCAGGGGTGGCAGATGAGAAAAACAACACCATGTCCAAGGAGCAGTGGCTGTGTGGGTGCAGGAGGGCCGAGAGAAGCTATTCCACAATCAAGGTCAGGAGAGGCAACCTTGTCCAAGGTAAGGAGCAGTGGCTGTGCTTTGCTGGAGCAGCCGTTAAGAGATACCCCACGTCCAAAGTAAGAGAAACCCAAGTGAGATGGTACATGTTGTGAGAGGGCATCAGAGGGCAGACTCACTGAAACCATAATCACAGACAACTAGCCAATCTGATCACATGGACCACAGCCCTGTCAAACTCAATGAAACTAAATCATGCCATGTGGGGCCTACCAAGATGGATGGGTCATGGTGTAGAGATGTGACAGAATGTGGTCCACTGGAGAAGGGAATGGGAGACCACTTCATTATTCTTGCCTTGAGAACACCATGAACAGTACGAAAAGACAAAATGATAGAATACTAAAAGAGGAACTCCCCAGGTTGGTAAGTGCCCACTATTCTACAGGAGATCAGTGAAGAAATAACTCCAGAAAGAATGAAGGGATGGAGCCAAAGCAAAATCAATACCCAACTGTGGATGTGACTGCTTATAGAAGCAAGTTCCGATGCCATAAAGAGCAATTTATTATCTTGCATTTTCCATTTTTTTTTCTGTAAGTATCTAGTGCAAATGTGCTTCAACTCTTGAGATCATAAAAATCAAGCAAGTGGAAGACTTGAAAAAGAGAGGGGGATAATCATAGCCATAAACATATGTCTATGTCAAATCTTATTTTTGTCAAAGAAAAATAGTTGATATTAATTAATTAAAGTAAACCTTTGTATATATCTTAATTTATTTTTACTTTTGTAAACCTTGTGAATGGAAAGCTTCTCATTTGTTATTCTAAAGTCTAGAAAATCTACAGTTTTTGCTTTTCAATTTCTGACATGTTATTTATAACAAGACTATGTATTTACAATCAGCAGTTATCAGTCAGTCTTTGGGCAAACATAGTTTATCACCTTAACAGAATATACTCCTTCTTCCATCATGGAAAATTTAGCATTTATATAATTTCAAACTCAACCATCTTTTAGTTGACAACTCTCAAAACTACTGTGTTTCCCTCTTTAATAAACAAATAAGCACCATGATATAATTTCAAAGTAAAAAATATATAATAAACATGATTTTAATTTAAATGTTAAGGTCATAATCAAATATCTTCTTATACTCAATATTTCACTACAAAGCTTGTGATTCAAACTGACATTTTATGAAAATCTAAAACAATGTATTTGAAGCCTGTAATGTTTCTCCATATACAAATTATCTCACTTATTTTTACTGGAGTAGGTATTAAATGCAACACTCTATAAATGATTACCCTGAGACTCTTGATTTGAACACATTTTTTCACACCCTGCCTGCTAGTGACCCTGAATTTGTACTTTATGTATTTCCTGACCCACTAACTACTCTTAACTTTTCTAAGCAGAAGCTGTTATGAGCTGTTGGCCCCTATTTCCTGCACCTGCATATTAATAACCTGTTTCTTCTTTACCCTAATATTTCTCCTCATCTCCCCAATACTAGTTGGCTGTCCCTGCATTCTGCAACTACCCATCAAAATGTACTTCCTAGTAGATTAATTTTTGCTCATTCTTAATAGCCTTATTCAAAATATTTTAAATATTCTATTGGAGCTTGAATGAGAAGCTTGCTATTTTTCCTTTCTAAGAGATGCACAATGCCTTTCTATTACATTGCTAAAAGTTCTGAATATATTTTATAATATTCAAAGTCTATGAAGTTTTTGTTAATATTTGATTAAATTATTTGAATAAATTGTCAAGCACTAAATTATCTTAAATTTTACAAAAATGTAAAATTTTTATGTAAAATTTGTGTGAAAAGAAGAGAAAATATACATCAATAAGTTGTATTGCAGTAATTTATTTTAATTAACATTGCCACACCAATACTGTCTTGATTATTGGGCAAGACTGGTTCTTCTTGAAATGTCCTAAATTTATTTATTGTTCACTATTGTGATACTATAGTCAGATTACCTTGGTTAATATAAAAGGAAAAATTAAGTTTCTTCTGACTTCCTTCTACCTTATTTTACTTTATACTACTGTCAAAATATTGTTTTCCAAAGTTCAAAATATAGCATATATATACTGAATGAACTTATGTCAGAAGGGACAAACCAATAACAAAGAACATCAAAAGGGCTTCTGAAAAAGAGGCTACACAATACAAATGCTGGCAAATTATACTCCATAAATCAAATCCAGCCACTTACTAGTTTAAGTTAAGATTGTTGGAGCACAGATACACTGATGGTGTATTGGTTCCATCTGTCTACGATAACTACAACGATAGAATATCTGAGAGAGAGAGATGACCTAAAAACAGAAAATATGTATTTTCTGAACATGCACAATAAATGCTTGTTGACCCTGAAATCATACTTCATAAACTCATTTACAAAAGAAAAGAGCAAAAATATATGACTTCAGGTGACATACAAAACTGGTTTCTGCCTTATGAGATGACGGAAGTGCAATCTTTGTGGTTATCTTGTCTGTTGGACTGCAGTGTACAAGTTAACATTTAACATCATACCACCTCACCAAATAACAAATTGCAACATGAAACAGCATCCCTTCTCCTGTAGTCTTAAATAGTCCCTCAGATGAACCTTAAACGTTTCTCAGTATGCTATTGAAAGAATATTCTGTGTTCTCTTTTGATTTCTAAGTGTGAGATAACTTTTCTTAATATTGCTGAAGAAAAAAAAAATTATCAATCCAAAATAAATCTTTGAGTTTCTTCTGTTATCTTCTTAGATAATTTTCTAGTATCTAAGCATACCTCTGTCCTAATTTCATTATAATTGGTTATGAGGGCAGTTGCTAAGACACCTACAAAATGTGTAAAACAATGTCATAAAATTTTCCCTTTACAGTATTTGATTTTTCCATCCCTTAGACTATGATGTTACCCTACCCACCTGTAATTTATTTTATTCTACATAATATTATGCAGTTAATTACTACACACAAGTGTCTATTTTAGGGCTATATTATAGTTTTTATTATAGCAGCAATCACTGCTGTTATATATAAAAGAGCATATATATATATATTAAACAGTATATATTTAGTATGTATACTATATTAAAATATCTTTATCTTAATGCAATTCTAATTTTATAGTATACTTTTAATTTTTATAAATAATTTCATAACATATTCAACTATCTATATTGTAAACAAGTAGCATAGATTTCTCTAGTCTATGGCTTAGAAAATTTTTAAAATCAGTGTTGCATTTATTTGGAAGCCTCTAATACACTTCCAAAATGTTCTCCTATATCAATTGTAAGAGCATTTCATTGTTTTCTTGCTGCCTACTGAGCTGGAGACATCCTAAAAGTATCCTTTTATTATATCTCTTAAAGCAACAAAATTGTGTATGACCCCATTTGAATTGCTGAAGCAAATACTACACTGGCAGTTTGCTTTTTTCAATTTGTTATTTAGCTTTTTCTGTGACTTGTTTATGGATGCAATTATTTATTGCTGCCAATAATATTATTTTGCTGATATATCAGTCATTGTTTCTACAAACTGTACTAACTTCAGTAACACATTTAGGTAAAAAAAAAATTGCTTTTATTAAAAACAAAACAAAATTTTTTCCATATACATTCATGATATATCCAAATTTAAACTATCGAAAGATGATTCCAAACACCATAAAATAAAGAATAAATATTACATTTAGAATTTTAAGAATCTGTATAAGTATGTAGCATTGATAATCACATTTTTGTGTGCATAAAAATTATATGGAAAGCTTTTCATCATTCAGTTAATAGGAATCCACCTTTCAAAATATTAGGATTTGAAGTCAAGGATGTATCCAGGAATCTGCATGGCACCAAGTACTCTAGGGGGATGTATTGGAGTTTGCCTGACCTCAAACTGATAAAAATGTTCTAAAATATCCTTTTTCACTGCTAGTATCTTTTAGAAAGTTTACAATAGTGTATTAAAGAACCTCCTGCAATTCAGGAGACCAGGGTTCAATCCCTGGGTTGAGTAGATCCCCTGGAGAAGTGAATGTACCCACTTCAGTTTTCTTGCCTGGAAAATTCCAAGGATAGAGGAGTCTGGCTGGCTACAGTCCATGGGGTAGCAAAAAGTTGGACATGACTGAGTAACTTTCACTTTAACTTTCATTTTTCATATACAGAATGTCCCTGCTGTTATATATATCTTTAATGCATACAATTGATTTTTTTTTAATGGAAGGTTTTCTCATTTGATAGACTAGTCTATAAAAATATTTTGAGGTACCCGGATAGAAGAGGCAGTGGATGTGTTAGTCACATGCAGTGGTGTACAGATCAATGCAACTTACAGACTATAGCTCACCAGGCTCCTCTGTCCATGAATTTCTCCAGGCAAGAATGTTGAAATGCATTACCATTTCCTTCTCCAGAGGATCTTCCCAACCCAGGGAACAAACCTGAGTCTCCTGCATGGCAGGCAGATTTTTGGTCATCTATTATTCAGTGGCTTGAAAAATAAAAGAATCACACCACATTTCCTAAACAAAGTGAATAAGCTCAAGAGAAATGAAGTGACATCTGAATAGCACTAAAGGAAACACACACACACACACACACACGTTAAAACTGTCACATTAGAGTTCTGTACTCAAAACAAACAAACAGACAAACAAACTATCTCAAAAATGATTCTATATGATTTTTCAGACAATCAAGCTCTGAGGGAATTCACCGTATGAAGATGTGAACTAAAAGAAATATCAAAGTGAATTCCACCAACAGAAAATGATTGGCATCCAATAAACTTGGATTACACACAAAATGGACAGTGCCTTTTTTTTTAATAATCACTAGGTTTTTCTCCCTATTTTAATTACTCTAAAAATGCTTGATATTGCAAAGAAAATATATAGTGAACATACATCTGAGGATTTGCAACTTATGTAAAAGTAAAATGCATGACTCCTCTGAATTGAAAATATACTCTTCTGCTTATAAGTTGAAAAACTTTGGACAAATTATTTTACTTTCCAAGCTTAATTTGTGTTTAAAATGGAATTAAAAATAGTGCCTTCCATCATAGGATTGTTATCAGGATAAAATGAGCTAAGAAATATAAATATCTTAGAGTACCCTCTGATGCATCAGTTCAGTTCAGTTCAGTTGCTCAGCCCTGTCCGACTCTTTGCGATCCCGTGAATGGCAGCACACCAGGCCTCCCTGTCCATCACCAACTCTCAGAGTTCACACAAACTCATGTCCATCGAGTCGATGATACCATTCAGCTGTCTCATCTTCTATCGTCCCCTTCTCCTCCTGCCCCCAATCCCTCCCAGCATCTGAGTCTTTTCCAATGAGCCAACTCTTGCATGAGGTGGCCAAATTATTGGAGTTTCAGCTTTAGCGTCATTTCTTCCAATGAACACCCAGGACTGATTTCCTTTAAAATGGACTGATTCGACCTCCTTGCAGTCCAAGGGACTCCCAACAGTCTTCCCGAATACAACAGTTCAAAAGCATCAGTTCTTTGGCACTTAGCTTTCTTCGCGGTCCAACTCTCACATCCATACATGACCACTGGAAAAAACATAGCCTTGACTAGATGGACCTTTATTGGCAAAGTAATGCCTCTGCTTTTGAATAAGCTAACTAGGTTGGTGCTTCCCTGATGGCTCAGAGGATAAAGCGTCTGCCTACAATGCAGGAGACCCGGGTTTGATCCCTGGGTTGGGAAGATCCCTTGGAGAAGGAAATGGCAACCCACTCCAGTATTCTTGCCCAGAGAATTCCATAGACAGAGGATCCTGGAGGGTTACAGTCCATGAGGTCGCAAAGAATCGGACACGACTGAGCTACTTTACTTACTCAAGTTGGTCATAACTTTCCTTCCAAGGAGAAAGCATCTCTTAATTTCATTGTTAAATAGAATAATTATTATTAATATATTTTTATCATAGTGAATACATGTTAGACTGAATTAAATTTTATTGAAGACCATGTTATAGAAACTATAATCCTTAAAGAATAGAAACATTTCACTAAAACAATGGTTCCATTACTGGCATGATTACTTAGGATTAGTTTTTCAAAGCAGATTCTAAAGCTCCAATACTTATGACTCTTGAGTGAATACATCCAAGAGGGGGACCAGTAATTTTTAAAATATGTCTAGTTGATTATGATGTAGTTTGCTTCGCTTCATCAGAAAAACACTACCTGTACAAGATGAGGATCTTATCTATTTTGTATCAATTTTTCCCTAATTTCTACCGTAATGCTCAGCATAGAACCAACACTCAAAACTTTTTTTTTTTTAATTTTTAAAAAATATTGAGAGTAATGGAGAAAGAGAGATCAAAGAGAAACACTAAGCAAGATTAAATAGATGTGGAGAAAAAAAAAAATCAATATCATGGCATCCACCCACATTTGCCTATACACACCAAACCACTAGCAAAAAGCAAATATTGACATGAAAAATGAGATTGCTGAGTTCTGATATCATACTGTAGACAGGTTAGACTCAATACTTAAATGATCTTAAATTAAATTACTTATAAAAGAATGTGCTGCACTTGTTAGTAAATAGTAAAATAAAATTCAGAATATTTCATTGAAATGCTCTAGTATGCACAGTTCTTCCTTGATTTTGCCAGAAGTTATTTTTTTTCTTATTTATTTGTTTTAGGGGAAATGTAGAGGATAAGAAAAAACTGTTTATGAAAGTTGTTATGTTTTCAGGCCTGCTGAGATTTAGTCAAAACTCACAGTATTTTAATTATTTTAACTTTGACCAAACTGGATTATCATATACATACACACAGACACACAGACACACACACACATATATGTGTGTATATATATATATATATATATATATATATATATATATATATATATACACATACATACGTAGAGAGAGAGAGAAATAAATCTACAAGCCATGTTAGGTCTTTTCATCAGCACCTTGATTTTCTTTTTCAAAGAATTCACTACACTTTAAAAATGCTTTAACAGATGTATTCTCTGACAAACTGCTGGTCAAATGTTTATAGAGTCTATGTATCCTCGGTCATTTCAGACCTGTTTGACTCTGTGCAACACTATGGACTGAAGCCCATCAGGCTCCTTTGTCCATGGGATTCTCCAGACAAGAATCCTGGGATGGGTTGCCATGTCCTCCTCCAGGGGATTTTCCGACCCAAGGATTGAACCAGAGTCTTTTGCATCTTCTTCATCATTGGTGGATTCTTTACCGCTAAGTCCCTGGGGAAGCCCAAAATGTTTATAGAACACATAAATATTCCTTTCACAGTATGTATACAGCAAATCTTCAATAAATGCTTGCTAAGTGAATGGCTGAATTAATGAATGGCTGTGTGATTACAGTTTTCAGTTTTTAAAAGCCAGGTCATAGAGCTTTCATATGCTTCATGAAGATTTAGTTCAATGAAAGGGTCTTTTAAAATATCGCAGAATCATTTGGCTATATTGACTTCACACTGGATTTTAAAGGAGATCTTTATTGATGTTTATAAACCTAATTAGCATTTAGAAGTAAGTTGTAGTTATTGAAGTGTCCATAAATACATGGGAGAACTAATTTTGTTAGCATTATTAGATGAGGACAAGAGGAATGAAGAAGTAGGATCCTGTGTTTATCTCAATCTTCTGTGAATAAATTTAATTCCGTAGGCATGAGACACAATGACATCCTAGCCATGGGAATTCTTTGGAGAGACTTGGAAATTTAGATTATTTAACAAAAAAGTGAGGAAAACTGGTTCAACTCTTTGTGGAAAATTGAGCTAGTGTATTAAAAACCTGTTGATGAATGGCTACAGGGATCTGTATAAGGAAAGGGACAAACTTTTGTTTCTGTGTAGGAGAGACATGGTAACCACTAGCTTCAAGCATGCTCATGTTTTAAGCATGAGAGTCTCATATGTTAATTAAGTTATTAGCTTTCAGATTGATTTCTTAATTAAAGGAGAAAACAATACTACTGAGTTTTAGTATGCCTAAGATGTTGAATTAAATATAAAACCTAATTGAGTCAGATATTATTTGAGACATTTCAATTTTATTGAGGAAATTATATGTTTTCAAAAAAAAATACAATTCAAGGTAAGGATACATACTATAACAGCATTACACATGGGCCTACAGAGAAAAGAAGTAATGTAATTGTTGGTGTATTTCAATCCACGTGTTGCTGGCAAGCCTCTCGTATGCATCCTTTCTGTTTCCTCCTCTCTTATTGCAGGGGACTTTGGTAATAACATTCAAGTACCAATTTAGAGATTCTTGAGATGCCCTATACTGTAGCCTGCCAGGCTGCTCTGTCCATTGAATTTTCCAGGCAAAGACACTGGAGTGGGTTGCTGTTTCCCTGGAGAAAAACATAACTGAGCAAACATACACACACACAAGTGTTATGGCAGAAATGAACCTTGGAATCTGCCTGTTGCGTTCTTTGGTCACAGATTTCTCTGATGTTGAATTCTCACAAAGAAGCATGTCTGCTAGAAATTCCTTACAGGTGTTGCATAATGTGGATCTGATAATTAAGGGACACACACATTCTGCCTCACCACTTTATGAGAGAGAGAATTTCAGCACGGCAATGCCAATGATCCTGGACAGAGTAAAAATTGAGGAGAAGGCTCAATATTAACAATTTAGTGTTAGTAACTGTATGTTATTTTTCCTCCCCACAACAAAGGAAAGAATAATGGACATTTCTCAAATCTAAATATGTTTATTTCTGTATAGTACACATTTTACAAACTAAAAATACTTTTCCAAAGATAAAAATTTGCAGGGACTTCTGCTTAAATTCATCCAAGCTCGGTGACATAAAATACTGATTGACTTGAAATAGTTAATGCAAGTGCATTGATACTGTGCAGTTTTTTACCTTTGATTGTTAATAAGTGAAGATATTTTGTATTTTGACGTTGTTTTAATTGAATTAATTTCTGAGAAATATAACACCTTTTCTTTTAATATCATAATGGATAGCTCAGATTTAAAATAGGTGATTATTTTAAATATTGCTTCTCCATCTAGTCCCCAGGAAGCAAATCATCTTATTATCTACAAACTAACTTCATGTTCTTGGTCACAGTCATATATCTATGGAATGTTCCACATGACCTTGTGCATATAAACTGAACACTTAAATCTCCATGTCTGCAATGTTACCTCCTAGGGTACTAGAGCAAAGCCTGACAAAGAAGAGAAGAAGTAAGATCTTGAAATTACTTTCTGGGATCATATTCTGCCTTCTTTGGGGTATATAGCAAGAAAACAATTCTTTACTTGTTATTCTTCCAGTTCAACATCACCCAGGAATATCAAGAACCAGCAGTTTAAAATGTGCCCTTTCCTTCCAGTCAATAACTAGGCTACTGTTAACTCTTCATTTACAACAACATCAGTTCAGTTCAGTTCAGGCTCTCAGTCGTGTCCGACTCTGCGAGCCCATGAATCGCAGGATACCAGGCCTCCCTGTCCATCACCAACTCCCAGAATTCACTCAGACTCACTTCTGTTGAGTCAGTGATGCCAACATAGGCTATATTTAAAAAAATAAGAGTACAATTATTAGCTATACAAATACAGAATGGCAGGTGAGGCTGATCCTAGTAATGAACTTAAGAATGAAATACATTGCAGTGATTTCTTCAGTGTTACACATGTAATTATCACTACCATCTTTCTAAATTCCATATATATTTATTAGTATAAGTAAAAATAAATAAATAAATATATAAACATGCAATTAGACACAGTTGTGATTTTTTTTTTCCTAGCAAACTTTAACCAACATTTGTTTATTCATAATAAAATTCCTCCCAGAAATCTGGAGTTCAATACAAATTAGACCTAAAAACCTCTAAAAAGCTATTGAGTAAGGACCAAAGGAATTCAAACAATCTTTTTAAAGCCAACATGAGGAGCAGTGATCACTTGTGCCTGTCTAGTGTACAATTTAGAATGAGCAATTGTTTTGGATCATGTAGATATAGACTCAACCATGAAAATAGAAGTTTCGGTCAATTGCTCTGAGAAAATGAAGAAATCCCTTGAAAAGATAAAAGAGGAATCCAGACTGCTAGGAGCAAATTGTTAATAATTGCTATGAGACTTGATTGGCTCATAAACGCTTCACTCTGTCCTATCAACCAATTCCTTCAGAGGAAGATACAGACACATAAAATAGTTTCCATTTGCTAATAAAGAGCTAGGCTGGGAAGACAGAACATAGTTGATAAAAAGATGAAGCTAATTTATTCACATTTTTCCAGTTATGCAGACCCTTGCCCTCTTTCAGTGATTTAAGTGAGGCCAATTCCAGTCCTGAGAATTGTTCAGATATTTGTGTTCTGACTTTCTGCATAGCTCCAACCATAGGTCTGAATATTTCTGGCAGTCTTCTCTGCAGAATGCTTCCTGCTTGAGATTTTGAAGGCCATTGGCAAAGATGAACACCATAGTGGATATGATTGGTTGCTTCAAGCAAAACTGCTTTGTGGTATCACTGTCTTCCCAGCATTCCCTCTGCTTTGGGATCTGGAGTTTTTTATTATCTTAAATAGCCGAAGTTGTAAACTAACTTCTCCTTTCCAAAATGTTTTTGAGAAAAACTTGAGAAACACTCTTTCCCATAGAGATTTTCTCTTTATGTATTTCCTAGTTCTATAAACTGCACAGTTTGCTTAGTTACAGGAAAACCTGATGGACAGACATTCATTTTATCACCATTTGGATCCAGAAATTTCTCCTCATGCAATCTGATGTCTAAGGGACTAATATGGTTTCTAAACTGCTTTGGACATTAATGTTTAACATCCAATGTCCAAGAAGACAACAACTAGGAAAAAAAAAAAAAGAGAGAGAGAGAGAGATTAGACCAAGGAATATAATTTCATGCAGTCCCTAGTTGTGGATGTGAATCAGAAAAATGACTCCTCAAGGTATATTTTTTGAAAAGTCTGTTATGGTTGAAATGCATTTTTTGAAATGAAGCAAAAACATTCCATGCTTCTCTAAGGATTCACTCATTCCCTTTCTTTAAAGATTGGCATTTGGTGATGTTGGTAATAAACTTAGACTTGTCACACTGTTTGTAGCTTTGTATGACTAGAAACATAAATATTATATTATAGCTTAGGGCAAATATTTCCTTAATAAGTCATAGAATTGTCTTTAGGATTTGAAGCACATGCTGACCTACAAGTGAGCACTGCTTCTTCCTATCTCTATGTGCAGAGGAGATACACATTCCTCCATCAGTGTCCTTAAGATGTTCTTTGTATCCACTTGTCTTCCAAATGAGAGGGTAATATGTAGGTAGGCTAGGGGTCTCGAAACAGAGCAAGTAGGCTGCAAGTGTCAGACTTTCCTTTTTTTTTTTTTTTTTTTTTAATCTCTGTCTTAAGGGGCAGGACAAAACAAACTATAATGATCTGATTTTTTCTCTTATCTATATGAAATTAAAAGGATATTTCCTTTAAAATTCTGTGTTGCCATGATGATACCTGGTTCCAGGGGAACTTAAGTTTTCTCAAACCTTGAGCTAACCAATGCATTTTTCTTCTGGAAATGTTTTTCTTAAGCTATGTTAATGAACTATATATTTACCCTAGACTCTATCTTTGTACAAGTCAGTTCTGCCTGAAACTCAAAATCTACTTGCCAAACCAATGTGTTTTAATCATGTAAATGTTCTCTTAAGCTATGTTAATGAGCTATGTATTTGCTTAAAAATTTGCATTTCTTCAAGATTCATGTCAATTGATTTATGGTCCAGGATGACTCACCTTGTCTCACTGCTATCTCAGAATACATGTTGTGGGTGAGGGGTTTGTTACAACTTTCTCAGTTTTGCAGTGTTTCATTTCTATAATTAGCAGATTGCTAATAGATGTTTAACTTCTTGCTAAAGCCTAGCAAGGGGGAAATCTTTCTGTCCTCTTCTGCTATATCTGAAGCTTAAACCATCTCTTTTATACTTTAATAAAACTTTGCTACACAAAAAAAAAAACTGAGTGAGCAAAACTTGGCGCTGGCTCCATATTGAATTTCTCACCACCAGAGGCCAAGAATACCGGTGTCATTTATGGTTCAGCTGGTAGCAGCCATCTTTACTTCCAAATTAGGAAATTTTTCTATGGAAGCCAGGAGGGACATGAGCACTTCCATGAGGTTAAGTGAGAAAAACAAACATCAATTAAGTTCAGTTCAGTTCAGTTCAGTCACTCAATCCAACTCTTTTTGACCCCATGGATGGGAGCATACCAGGCCTCCCTGTCCATCACCAACTTCCAACTCCCAAGTCAAACTCATGTCCGTCGAGTTGGTGATGCCATCCAACTATCTCATACTCTGCCATCCCCTTCTCCTTCCTTCAATATTTCCCAGCGTTAGGGTCTTTTAAAATGAGTCAGTACCTCACATCAGGTGGCGAAAGTATTGGAGTTTTAGATTCAGCATCATTCTTTCCAATGAATATTCAGGACTCATTTTCTTTACGATGGACTGGTTTGATCTACTTGCTGTCCAAGGGACTCTCAAGAATCTTCTCCAGGACCACAGATCAAAAGCAGCAATTCTTCAGATCTCAGCTTCATTATAGTCCAAATCTCACATCCATACATCACTACTGGAAACACCACAGCTTTGTCTAGACAGACCATCACTGGCAAAGGAATGTTTATGTTTTTTAATAAGCTGACTAGGTTTGTCATAAGTTTTCTTCCAAGGAGCAAACATCTCTCAGTCTCAAGGATGCAGTCACCATGTGCAGTGATTTTGGAGACCCTACCCCCGCCCCCCAAAAAAAAAAAAAAAATTAGCTGTTTCTATTGTTTCCCCACCTGTTTGCCATGAAGTGATGGGACGAGATGCCATGATCTTCGTTTTCTGAATGTTGAGTTTTAAGCCAACTTTTTCACTCTCCTCTTTAACTTTCATCAAGATGCTCTTTAGTTCTTCCTCGCTTTCAGCCATAAGTATGCTGTGATCTGCATATCTCAGGTTATTGATATTTCTCCCAGCAGTCTTGATTCAGCTTATATTTCATCCAGGCCAGCATTTATCCTGATGTACACTCTGTATAAATTAAATAAGCAAAGTGACAATATACAGCGTTGATGTACTCCTTTTCCCAATTTGGGACCAGTCTGTTGCTCCATGTCCCGTTCTAACTGTTGCTACTTGACCTACATACAGATTTCTCAGGAGGCACATCAGGTGGTCTCATACTCCCATATCTTTAAGAATCTTCCACAGTTCGTTGTGATCCACACAGTCAGTGCTTTGGCATAGTCAGTAAAGCAGAAATAGATATATTTGTAGAACTTTCTGGCTTTATTGATGATGCAGTGGATGTTGGCAATTTGACCTCTAGTTCCTCTGCCTTTTCTAAATCCAGCTTGAACATCTGAAAGTTCACGGTTCACATACTGTTGAAACATGGCTTGGAGAATTTTGAACATTAAGATGGAGAAGCTCTATACAGTCAGCAAAAACAAGACCAGGGGCTGACTGTGGCTCAGATCATGAACTCCTTATTGCTAAATTCAGACTTAAATTGAAGAAAGTAGGAAAAACCACTACAATACAGGTTTCTGCTGCTCTAACAGTTTTAATTTTATCCTTATGTCTGATGTACATTGGGACAGGAGTTTGTCCTATAAAATCACCTGTTCCTCATAAGAGTGTAAGTCCAGATTAGTAAATTTTGAGAGGTTCTCTTTCAGCCTTTCCAAAAAAGCAATGGGTTTCTCGTTAGGCTCCTGAGCTACTATTGAGATGGAGCACAGCACCACAACTAATAGGCTTCCTACTATTTCCATGGGTTAATTTTCCTAGAGGTGTGTCTTCCTGAAGCTTAGACTACACAGGACTGTTGAACCTGAAATCTGGGAGTCCCCAGCTCAGGGTGCAGATTCCCATCAGGTTAACCACCTGGAGACTGAATCCCCAAACAGATTGAGGAATGTGTTTCTCCCAAGAAATGGGTCCCTGGGGAGGTCGAGGAAGGTCGACCTCCTGGACACCCTGGACTGGCAGATCCCCAAGCAAGCTGAGGCATGATAGCTCCCAGGGACCAGATCCCCGGGCAGGCTGAAGCATGTTAACCTCCTGGGTCCCCTGAACTGGTGGATCTGGATCCCCGAGTAAGCAGGCTGAGGCATGATAACCTCCTGGGGACCAGATCCCTATGCAGGTCGAGGCAGGTCGACCTCCTGGTCACCTGGGTTGGATTTGGGTGTCCCCAGGATCTCCAGCGTGACTAGTGCTTGGTAGGTTTTAGGGGTTGTAATCTTAACTCACTGCTGATTTGTCTACCTTGGAAGGGAATGCTGCTGCTGCTGCTGCTGCTAAGTCACTTCCATATCCGAGACACATTTCATTGTTATAGGCCCACATTAGGTAATAATAAAAGTAATGATAAACACATGGATTATATATAAAAGGCTGGGTAGAGTGATGCTACCTATGCAGGAGGTGGGGTTGTGGTTGTCGGAGCTGAGGCAAAGTAACTTAAGAACAAAATGATAAGAGGCAACAGGCCAGACGTTTGATAAAAATGGAGTGAGGACTTGATCTGGGGATATGTTTGCAGCTTTAGGTGGTAAGGCGTTGGGCCCAAACGGCCAGCAGGGTTAATTCCCAAAGCAGCAAGACCAATTGTTCTTGAAGGGATGCTACCAACAGATGGACATCTAGCAGGCATTGTGTGCCTGTCACCCACCCTAGCGGGTCCACTGAGAAGTACAGTTGTTGCACATGTTGTAGGAAACATGGAAGATGAAGGCTTGAATCTCTAGAGGGATTGGATATTATACATTTTTTTCCCTCCCAAGGGCAATCTATTTTCTGGTTGTCCCACCAGAAGATTGTAGAGGAAACATTGTGGACCTGGACGGGGATCAGGAAAAGAACATGAAATAGGAGGGAAGGGGGGCAGGGCATAACTTTTGAAAAAATTATATAGCCCAAGAACATAGCATAAACTGATTAAAATCAAATGGATCCAAGATTGCAGGCAAGCTGACTTCAATTAAACCTTGATCCTTGATCTGCAAGTTAATCACACACCCAGAGGCACCAACACAGTTCCAAGGCACTGTCAAAAGACCAAGAAGTGATCTTTTCCATTTCCTGGAAAATTCTACCCCTGCCCCAAACATTTGGAATAATCTTCCCTCTCATTAGCATATGAAGCTACCCAGCCCATGAAAATTAACCATGCCACAGCTTGTGGCCACACTTGCTCTCTGAGATGGCCCACACTGTCTGTGGAGTGTGCTTCTCTCTGAATTTGAGTAAATAAATCCATTTCTTACCCATCTCTTTATTTCTCACTGAATTCTCTCTGTAATGAGACATCAAGAATCTGAGCTTCACTAGGTCCTGAGGGTTTGAGTCACTGCCGGACATGACTTAGTGACTAAGCACAGCACAACACAGGGTCTTGGTCATGTGGGTTCAAGTCCCAATCTTAAGTAAACAGTTTCAAACAAAACTTTCACAAGTGGAAAGATGATGACCTGACAAATACTTTGTAAAAAGTGGCACAGATGGAGGGAGTAGCTGAAGGAGAGCAGGAAAAATCAGTGGGAAGAATGTGCCAAGGAAACCCCTTCATAACTTTCCAGAAAAACTGCTAAATGTCTGACCTGTGCCCACAGTTTTCCTTGGCTTGATCCTTGGCAGAAAGGAGATTAAGGACAAAAGAACCCTCACCTGCTTGGCCAATAGCTACTAGGGTTCAGTGGATAGTGGAGCTTTTGGGATACATTGGAAAGTAGTCCCTGCTGGAGGCCCTCAGTTGCATCTACTGTCACTCATTTGTTCATAGGGGGTTTGAGGAGACAATAAATGAGAGATTTATAGGAATTAAGATTTTTTAGTCATATGTCCTTCCAGCCACAGGGGCGAGGAATTCTTACCTTCACCGGAGGTCTTCTGAAATCTGATACTGAGTTGCATGAGTTTGTTTTTATTGTCCTGGTTTTTAGCATGCTGGGCTTCTCCTGACTTCTACTGCTCTGGGTTTCCTTTATGTTCAGCTTCCACAGGGTGAGCTTTTGCCGAGTTGGGGTCTCCTCTGTTTGACTTCCACCTCGCTGGGGCCCCACTGAGGTTGTGTCAGCCACGATACATTCAAGTCACAGCCCCAGATATGTTGGGATAGTGTTAATTTCCTCAGTTCTGTCTTTCTGCAGTAATGATTTGAACTGGCAGAGCAGTGTTACACCTTAGAGTTTTATTCGGCAAACAAAGGATAGTACAGCCTTGAGGCATGAGGATGTGCCAACCCCAAAGCAGAGACCTCAACCCATCTTGGCTCCCTCTGTTTATATGTTTTGTCTCCTTCCCCTGAACCTGCCGTATGCAGATTAGGGCTAGCCAGGAAGAAGGCGTGTTTGTTTTTCCTGAGGTTCTCACTCTGGTCCTTGGATTTGTCCTTTGCTTCCTTTTTGCAGGCTTTTCTGTTTCGTTGTCTTTTGCTACTGGCATTCTGGACTCCTTTTTCCTATTCTTACTACCTAACAGAAAAAAAAAAAAATACACATATATAAAAACTTAATATGAGTTTCTGAAATTTAGTAACAAGTGTAATTTAGGCAGGGGCTCCCCAGGTGGCTCACTGGTTGAGTATCAACCATCAAAGCAGGAAACAAGAGTTCAATCCCTGTGTCAGGAAGATCCCCTGGTGACGGAAATAGCAACCTATCCAGTATTCTTGCCTGGAGAATGCCGTGGACAGAGGAGCCTGCAGAGGTACTGTTCTTGGTGTCACAAACCAATTAGACACAACTTAGCTAGGAAACAACATCTCCACCATATTTCATGCATAACTTTGATGAGGAAGAGGCTGAGAATATTGGAATAATTTCTTTTGCTACATTTCAATGTTTCTAACTTTAAGTTTTTATATTTTATGAACATGAAGTTTCTCTCTCATATATATGCCCAACTATTATAGTTGTTTGAGAATTAAATACAAGTCAGTTACAAAATGTGAGTTAAAAAAAATTAAAAATACACCACTAAACATGATTTTTGTCCTTTCTTTTTACATTTTTTGGGGTTGCTTAATTAATTTCCAAAAACATGTACTATATTTCTCACAAATGTATAATACGATGGCAGTTCGGTGATTTTTTCAGAAACCTCACAATGGAAAGGTGTTCAGTGGATCTCAGAATTTTATTTATCCCTTCTTCTTCAGAACACAAGATGAGTTTCTATTTCTTGAGGCCTCTTAAAGACATAACAAGAACAATAATAAAACCTCAAACACATATAATTTGGGAGACTGATAACTTACTTTACTTGAAATAGATATTCATTACAGTGAGAATACCAAACTACTCTACCCACTCCTGCATAAGAGTTTAGTGTGTGTTTTCAGTGAATTTCTGAGTTTTCATCAGTTACCCCACCACTAGCCATCAGAGCAGAGTCCAGAGAAGGATATCAAAAATCAGTTATTTCATACATATTAAAGGGACATAAAGGACTGTGATTTCTGAATTTTGGTATAACAATAGACTTGATTAGTGTTGGATCATAGATTTTCCAGAATTTCAAGACTCTTTGCCACTTCTCATTATCATACTAAGAATATGCTATAATACGCTGCTGTCTTGCATCAAGAGTGTGGGATTGGTAAAATCATTCATAGGCTTAATATCAAGCATCCAGGAACATCTAATATTTACGATGGCATTTGCAGTATCTATAAACATAATTAAAATGAGAAGTAGGGAGTTAAATAGACTGAGAAATAACAGGTTGAGGGTACTGTCCTCAAAATTTGGTCCATGGACCACTCATATCAGAATCACGTGGCCTGCTTGTTTTATTTGCATATCCATCGATCCTGTGACTTCAGAGGGCTATGATAAAGCCTAGCAATGTGCATTTTTAAAACATATTTTTATGCTTGCCAAATTGTTTTCACTGAGTTATCAGAAACATTGGTTTCCAAATAATTTGGACATCTCTGAAAATAATTCTTTATTAAGGCATGGCCTTAGATAATTTAGAGAGAGCCTCTCTAGCTTGGAAAGAACTCAGCATAGAAATGTTATCAGAAGAGCCTTTCTCAAAGATTTATGTGTATTAATTTTATATTCTGCAACTTTACTATATTCATTGATTATTCCTTATAATTTTCTGGTGTTATCTTTAGGGTTTTCTATGTAGAGGATCATGTCATCTGAAAACAGTGAGAGTTTTATTCTTTTACAACCTTGATTCCTGTTATTTCTTTTTCTTCTCTGCTGCTGCACCTAGAACTTCTAAAACTATGTTGACTAGTAGTGGTGAGAACAGGCACCCTTGTTTTGTTCCTGTTTTTAGAGGAAATGCTTTCAATTTTACACCATTTAGGATAATGTTTGCTGTGAATTTGTCATATATTGCTTTTATTATGTTGCCTGCTTTTGAACTGTGATGTTGGAGAAGACTCTTGGGAGTCCCTTGGGCTGCAAGAAGATCTAACCAGTCCATTCTAAAGGAGATAAAAAATTTTTCTTTTTTTTTTCAAAAAAAAAAACAAAAAAAAATTAAAATTAAAAAAAAGCAATAAAATAAAATAAAGGAGATCAGCCCTGGGTGTTCTTTGGAAGGAATGATGCTAAAGCTGAAACTCCAGTACTTTGGCCACCTCATGTGAAGTGTTGATTCATTGGAAAAGACTCTGATGCTGAGAGGGATTGGGAGCAGTAGGAAAAGGCGACGACAGAGGATGAGATGGCTGGGTGGCATCACCGACTCAATGGACGTGAGTTTGAGTGAACTCTGGGAGGTGGTGATGGACAGGGAGGCCTGGCGTGCTGCCATTCATGGGGTCACAAAGAGTTGAACACGACTAAGCGACTGAACTGAACTGATCTGATGTTCCTTCTATGCCTGCTTTCTGGAGAGTTCTTATCAGAAATGGGTGTTGAATTTTGTCAAAGGCTTTCTTTGCATCTATCAAATGATTTTTATTTTTCAATGTGTTGATATGGTCACATTGATTGACTTTCAAATATGGAAGAATCCTTGAATCATTGGAAAAAAGCTCACTTGATCATAATGTATGATTTTTTGAATACATTATTGGATCGTGTTTGCTAGAATTTTGTTGAGGAGTTTTGTATCTATGTTCATCAGTGATATTGGCCTGTAGTTTTCTTTTCTTTTTTTTATTGGCATCATTGTCTGGTTTTGGTATTAGGGTGATAGTGGCCTTATAGAATAAGTTTAGGAGTTCACCTTCCTCTAAAATTTTCTGGAAGAGTTTGAGTAGGATAGGTGTTAGCTCTTCTCTAAATTTTTGGTTGAATTCATCTGTGAAGTCATCTGATCCTGGATTTTTTTTTTTTCCCTTGGAAGGTTTGATTATAGTTTCGATTTATGGGCTTGTGATGGGCCTGTAAAGATTTTCTAGTTCTTCCTCATTCAATTTGGAAAATTATAATTTTCTTGGAATTTGTCAATTTCTTCCAAGTTGTATATATTATTGGCATATCATTGCTCATAGTAGTCTCTTATGGTCTTTCGCACTTTTGTGTTGTCTGTTGTGATTTCTCCATTTTCATTTCTATTTTTTATTGATTTGATTCTTCTCCCTTTTTTTCTTGATGAATCTGGCTAACAGTTTTCCTATTTTATTTAACTTTTCTGAAATATAATTTTATTTATTTTAATTGGAGGTTAATTACTTTACAATATTGTATTGGCTTTGCAACATGTATCCACCACAGTTATACATGTGTTCCCCATCCTGAACCCCCCTCCCTCCCCCTGAACCAGCTTTTAGTTTTTTCTGATCTTTGCTATTATCTCTTTTGTTTCTTTTATGTTTATTTCTACTCTGGTTTTTATGATTTCTTTCCTTGTACTAACTTTGGGGTTCTTTTCTTCTTCTTCTTTTATTTATTTATTGGTTGCCTTAGGTGTAAATTTAGGCTGTTTAATTGATGTTTCTCTCATATCTTTAGGTAGGCTTATATCAGTATGAACCTCACTCATACCATAGCTTTCACTGAATCCCATAGTTTTGGCATTGTCATGTTTTCATTTTCATTTGTTTGTATGCATATTTTTATTTCTTTTTCAATTTTGTCTGTGATTTGTTAGTTATTCAGAAGCTTGTTATTTAGCTCCCATATGTTTGTTTTTTGTCTTTTTTTTTCTTCTGTAGTTGATATCTAATTTTACTGCATTATAATAAGAAGAGATGCATGAAATGATTTCAGTTTTTTGTTTTTTGTTTTTTGTTTTTTTGTTTTGTTTTGTTTTTTTGTTTTTTAATTTGCCAAGGCTTGATTTATGAACCAGAATATGATCTATCCTGGGGAATGTTCCATGTGTACATGCAAAAATAGTGAAATCCATTATTTTAGGGTGAAATGCTCTATGGATATCAATTAGGTCTAGCTGGCCTATTGTTTCATTTAAAGCCTGTATTTCCTTGTCAATTTTCTGTTTGGTTGAAATATCCATAGGTGTAACTGGGTTATTAATATCCACCACTGTTATTGTGTTACTGTTAGTTTCCCCTTTTTATACTTGTTAGCATTTGCCTTATGTATTGGGTGTTCCTAGATTGAATGCATATATATTTATAATCATTATATCTTGGTTCAGAGGTTAAAGCGTCTGCCTCCAATGCAGGAGACCCGGGTTCAATCCCTGGGTTGGGAAGATCCCCTGGAGAAGGAAATGGTAACCCACTCCAGTATTCTTGCCTGGAGAATCCCACGGACGGAGAAGCCTGGTAGGCTACAGTCCACAGGGTAGCAAAGAGTCAGACACGACTGAGCGACTTCACTTCTATATCTTCTTTATTGATCTCTTGATAATTATGTAGTGTTCTTATTTGTCTCTTATCATGATCATCATTTCAAAGTGTATTTTATCTGATATGAGTATTGCTACTCCTGCTTTCTTTTGGTCTCCATTCGTGTGAAATATTTTTTATCAGCCCCCACTTTCAGTCTGTATATGTCCCTAGATTTGAGCTGGGTCTCTTGTAGACAACATATATTAGGGTCTTGTTTTTGTGTCCATTTGGCTAGTCTTTGTCTTTTAGTTGATACACTTAACCTATTTATATTTAAGGTAATTATTGATAAGTGTGATCCCATTAATATTTACTTTGTTGTTTGGGTTCGTTTTTATAAACCTTTTCTGTTTTTCGTGTCTGGAGAAGATCCTTTAGCATTTGTTGAAGAGCTGGTTTGGTGGTTCTGAATTCTCTGTTTTTGCTTCTGTGTAAAGCTTTTGATTTCTCCTTCATATCTGAATGTAATCCTTGATGGATAAAGTAATCTTGGTTTTAGGTTTATCTCTTTCATCACTTTAAGTATGTCTTGCCATTCCCTTCTGGCCTGAAGAGTTTGTATTAAAGATTAGCTGTTACCTTTATGGAGATCCCCTTGTGTGTTATTTGTTGCTTTTCCCTTGCTGCTTTAATTATTATTTGTGTGTGTGTGTGTGTGTGTTCAATATTTGTTAGTTTGATTAATATGTGTCTTTGTGTGTTTCACCTTGGGTTTATCCTGTTTGGGACTCTCTGGGTTTCTTGGACTTGGGCGACTGTTTCCTTCCCCATTTTAGGGAAGTTATCTACTATCATCGTCTCAAGTATTTTATCATGCCCTTTCTTTTTGTCTTATTCTTCTGGGACACCTATGATTCGAATGTTGGGACATTTAACATTGTCCCAGAGGTTTCTGAGGCTGTCATAATTTCTTTTAATTATTTTTTTTTCTTTTTCCCTCTCTGCTTCATTTATTTCCACCATTCTATCTTCCAATTCACTTATCCTCTCTTCTGCCTCAATTGTTCTACTGTTGGTTCCCTCCAGAGTGCTTTTCATTTCAGTTTTTGCATTTTTCATTATTGTTTGATTCTTCTTCATTTCTTTTAGGTCCTTGTTAAACATCTCTTGAATCTTCTCAATACTTGTCTTTAGTCTACTTATCTGTAACTCCAGTTTGTTCTCAGGATTTTATTATCAATACTATCATTATTATAAATTATTTTTCTGGTAGACACCCAATCTCCTCCTCTTCTTTCTTTCTTTCTTTTTTTTTTTTTTAATTTTGTTTTGGTGTTTTTTTTTGTTTTTGTTTTTTTTTTTTTTAAATCATATTCCTTCGCTGGCTGCATGTCTCTGTGCCTTTTGGTTTTGTTTAGATTACTGTGTCTGGGGTGCACTTTCTGCAGGCTGGAAGTTTGTGTTTTCTCTTAATTGTGGAGTCTGCTCCTTGTGGGTGGGTTTGGACCACTGGCTTACCAAGTTTCCCTGATTGGGGGAGCTTGTGCCTGCGTTCTGGTGGGCAAAGCTGGATCTTTTGTCTCTGGAGTGCAATGAAGTGTCCAGTAGTGAGTTTTGGGGTGTATATGGATTTAGGATGGCTTTGGAAGCCCATTTTTTTATGTTCAAGATTGTGTTCCACTTTTGTTTAAGATTTATCATGGAGTGTCTTGGACTGGAATTTTCTGACTCTTGGGTGGAGATAGTTTCAGTGTAGGTATGGACACACTGGGGTGAGCTCTTGTCTATTAATATTCCTTATAATCATGAGTTCTCTCATGTTTTAAAGTTCTGGAGTTAAATCATCTGCTTCTGGGTTTTGGCCCTTTTCTTACACTAGCCTCAAGACTTCTTCATCCATGCAGCACCAAAGTTAAAATCCGTAGGTTAATGGTGAAACAACTCTCCACAGCCAGGAATACCCAGAGAGATTCACAGTTATATAGATAAGAGACGGGGGAAGAAGGAGATAGAGGTGATCAGAGGAGAAAGGGGAGAGTTAAAAGGAGCGAGAGCAATCAAACCAGTAATCAAATCCCTAAGTGAAAAATGAATACTGAAGATTAAATTCTTAAAGATACAAAATTGATACCAAATTTCAAAAAAAAAAAAAAAAAAAAAAAAGGTTAAAAGCCTGGATCAGAGGTTAGACTCTCAAAAATATAAATGATACAAACAAAAATATAAAAAATTACAAAGCAAAATAGATCCTCAAAATTTAAATATGTATATATATATATGTGTATATATATATATATATATATATATGGCTTCCCTGGTGGCTCAGAGGTTAAAGCATCTGCCTGCAGTGCAGGAGACCTGGGTTGGATCCCTGGGTCGGGAAGATCCCCTGGAGAAGGAAATGGCAACCCACTCCAGTACTCTTGCCTGGAGAATCCCATGGATGGAGGAGCCTGGTGGGCTACAGTTCACGGTATCACAAACAGTCAGACATGACTGAGTGACTTCACTTTCATATATATATATATGGATTTTTAATTTTTTTTTGAAAAGTAATAGTAAGCTATAAAATTGAAAGCAAAAAGAGTAATAAAGAAATAATTAAAAATTAAAAACTGATAACAGTAAAAATATATCTAGGAATTTCTCTGGAGCTGTTGTGGGAAGAGTGGGGTCAGTTCATTGTCAGATAGTCCCTTTTTTGGCTTGTACTTGTTCTTAAGGTCTATATTTGCCCCTCAAATGAACAGTCTCAGCATTAACTACAGGGTTTTAATCTGTTGCACCTGTCACCTCCAGAGTGGCTTTCCCTTGTTTATTTTGGCATCCTCTGTTTGCAAGTCTCTTCATTGTCTAATTTCCACCCTGATGCAAGAGGGTGAAGGTGGCCACTTAGATAAGCTCACTTGTTCAATTGTTCTGTGGAAAGAGAGGGTTATTTCTAGCAAACATACATTGCTGGTATGTGTGGGAAGTGCTCTGAGTGGCTGGATCACATAGGGGTTGCCATAGTCCAGTTTTCAGCATGCTCTGCAAAGGCACTGTCCTGCAGTTTTTGCACTTCTCAGGTTTAAGCCACTCAGGTTCTTGGGTGTTACACAAGGGCAAAGACCCAGATAGGCTGGGCGTTTTGAGCCTTTCCCAGGTCCAAGCCACTCAGATGACTTCATTCTTGGTGAGAGCCATGTCCCAAATGGGCCGAGCATTTTACACATCTCCCTTGTCCTGGACACTCAGTTTCCCAGGTGCACCATGAAGCACAGTTCCTGGTGTGCCATGTGTCTGATCTCAGAGGAGCTGATCTCAGGCTGTGACACTCCTGGAAGGTGTGAACTATCCACAATCCCAGGAAGATGTGTTTAGGAACTGGCAGTCTGCTCAAAGTTTGGTGAAGATGCAGACACTGGGGCCGAGATTGCAGCAGCCCCTTGTCTTCTGCTTCTGGCTGTCTCTTGCCTGCCTCTCTGCCTTCAGAAAAGGAGGGCACTGAATGGCAGCTGGCTTGCTTGCCTTTACTATTCACTAGGGCACACTTCTTCGTTCTGTGGGTGCACCAGGGATCACCATGTGGGGTTAGAATCTTTCTCAGGAAAGGTCCTTTTTTTTTTTTTTTTTTTGGTCTTTGGTGATCCCACATTTTGGGTTGCTATGTCACATTAGCTCTCTCAGATTGTCTTCATGGCATTCAAACCCAGTCTTTGCTCCAAGGATACAGCCCATGCATGCCTCCTTGCCCAGGCCCCACTTGGGGGTGGCAGACGTGAGTATATGAGCCACTTATCCACTGGTAGTGGTTGTTAGACGAATATTCAGTGTGTGTGTGTGTTTTCTTGTTTATTTTACCCTCTGAAATTCCAAAGCTCCCCATAGACATGCCTGTGAGAGCGTTTCCTATTGTATGGAGACTTCTCCTTTATGACTCCTTCCCCAGGATGGTCTCCTTCCCTAAATCTTCTGTCTCTCTTTTTGTCTTTTATATTTTTCCTACCTCCTTTTGAAGTGTTTTCCCTGGTGGCTTAGAGGTTAAAGCATCTGCCTCCAACGCAGGAGACCCGGGTTCAATCCCTGGGTTGGGAAGATCCCCTGGAGAAGGAAACGATAACTCACTCCATTATTCTTGCCTGCAGAATCCCATGGATGGAGAAGCCTGGTAGGCTACAGTCCACGGAGTCACAAAGAGTTGGACACGACTGAGTGACTGCACTTTCACTTTCCTTCTGAAGAGACTGAGTTGCCTTTCTGGGTGCCTGGTGTCCTCTATCAGCGTTCAGAAGTTGTTTTGAAGAAGTTGCTCAACATTCAAATGATCTCTTGTTGAATTTGCTGGGGGAGAAAGCAGTCTCCCCATCCTATCCTTCCACCATCTTGAGACTGCCTATGTTAATTTTTAATCTCATATCACTCTCATTGGAAAATATTCTTAATATAATTTCAGTTGTCTTAAATTTAGCATGATTTATCTCGTTGCAAAACATATAATCTACCCTGTGGAAAGGTTCATGTGCACTTGAAAATGGTTTATAATCTGCTATTTTATTATGGAATGGTTTCTATATAAGTTAATCTGAACTAATATACTTGGCTTTTTTTTTTTTTTTTTAATGTCCTGTTTGAACATTATTTTCATGATGTTGTAATACCTACGCTGTGTTGTGCTTGGTCACTTAGTTGTGTCCAACTCTTTGTGGCCCCATGGACTGTATCTTGCCAGGCTTTTCCCTCCATGCAGATTATCAAGGCAAGAACACTGGAGTGGGTTGCCATGCTCTCCTCTGGGTAACTTACCCCAGCTGAGCAACCAGGGAAGACCATTAATACTGGAATGGGTAGCCTATCTCTTCTCCAGGGGATCTTCTTGAACCAGGGTCTCCTGCATTGTAGGAAAATTCTTTTACCCGCTGAGTTACCAGGGAAGCCCCATGGTAATATCTTCTATATCATTATGATGCAATATCTTCTATTATGGTATTATTGTCAATTTCTCCCTTTAAATCTGTTAATATTTTCTTCATGTATTTAGGTGGTTCTAATTGGGGGTATATATATTACAAATGTTACATCTTCTTATTGGATTGATCCCTTTATAATTGTGCAATGTCCTTCTTTGTCTCTTTTTACATTCTTGGTATTAAAATCTGTTTTGTATGATGTAAGCGTTGCTCCTGTGCTTTTGTTTCATTTCTACTTGCATGGAATACCTTTCCCCACTCCATCCTTTTCAAGTTGTGTTTGCTTTTAGATATGAAATGAATCTCTTGTAAGCAGCATATAGATGGGATCTCCTTTGTATATTGGTTCAACCACTCAATGTCAGCTTCATGGAACATTTAATCCATCTATATTTAAAATAAGTACTGGTAGCTGGATACTTGTCATTTTGCTAATTGTTTTATAGTTGTTTGAAGTTCTTCTTTGTGTCTTTCTGATACTCGACCCTGAGGAGCCACCCTGAGCCTGAGGCCAGGGGCGGCAGCTGGGAGGAGGCACCCACGCTCGAAGCCAGGGCCAGCGGCCTGGAGGAGCAACCTGAGGAATGGCGGCTGCGCAGGCACAGGAGGGTCTAGAGGAGCTATCCAACATCGAAGCTCAGGAACTGCAGCGGTAAGGAGAAACCCCTCGTACAAAGTAAGGATAAATGGCTGTGCTTTGCTGGAACAGCCGTGAAGAGATACTCCACACCCAAGGTAAGAGAAACCCAAGTAAGAAGGTAGGTGTTGCAAGAGGGCATCAGAGGGTAGACACACTGAAACCATACTCACAGAAAACTAGTCAATCAAATCACACTAGGACCACAGCCTTGTCTAACTCAATGAAACTAAGCCATGCCTGCGGGGCAACCCAAGACGGGCAGGTAATGGTGGAGAGGTCTTACAGAATGTGGTCCACTGGATAAGGGAATGGCAAGCCACTTCAGTATTCTTGCCTTGAGAACCCCATGAACAGTATGAAAAGGCAAAATGATAGGATACCAAAAGAGGAACTCCCCAGGTCATTAGGTGCCCAACACACTACTGGAGATCAGTGGAGAAATAACTCCCGAAAGAATGAAGGGATGGAGCCAAAGAAAAACAATACCCAGCTGTGGATGTAACTGGTGATAGAAGCAAGAGGCGATGCTGTAAAGAGCAATATTGCATAGGAACCTGGAATGTCAGGTCCATGAATCAAGGCAAATTGGAAGTGGTCAAACAGGAGATGGCAAGGGTGAAAGTCAACATTCTAGGAATCTACGAACTAAAATGGACTGGAATGGGTGAATTTAACTCAGATGACCATTATATCTATTACAGCAGGCAAGAATCCCTCAGAAAATATGGAACAGCTATCATGGTCAACAAAAGAGTCCGAAATGCAGTACTTGGATGCAATCTCAAAAACGACAGAATGATCTCTGTTCGTCTCCAAGGCAAACCATTCAATATCATGGTTATTCAAGTTTATGCCCCAACCAGTAACACTGAAGAAACTGAAGTTGAACGTTTTTATGAAGACCTACAAGATGTTTTAGAACAAACATCCAAAAAAGATGGCTTTTTCTCTATAGAGGACGGATGTAAAAGTAGGAAGTCAGGAAACACCTGGAGTAACAGGCAAATTTGGCCTTGGAATGCAGAATGAAGCAGGGCAAAGATTAATAGAGTTTTGCCAAGAAAATGCACTGGTCATAGCAAACACCCTCTTCCAACAACACAAGAGAAGACTCTACACACAGACATCACCAGATGGTCAACACCGAAATCAGATAGATTATATTCTTTGCAGCCAAAGATGGAGAAGCTCTATACAGTCAACAAAAACAAGACCAGGAGCTGACTGTGGCTCAGATCATGAACTCCTTAGTATCAAATTCAGACTCAAATTGAAGAAAGTAGGGAAAACCGCCAGACCATTCAGGTATGACCTCAATCATATCCCTTATGATTATACAGTGGAAGTGATAAATAGATTTAAGGGCCTATATCTGATAGATAGAATGCCTGATGAACTATGGAATAAGGTTCATGACATTGTACGAGACAGGAATCAAGACCATCCCCATGGAAAAGAAATGCAAAAAAGCAAAATGGCTGTCTGGGGAGGCCTTACAAATAGCTGCGAAAAGAAGAGAGGCGAAAAGCCAAGGCAAAAAGGAAAGATATATGCATCTGAATGCAGAGTTCCAAAGAATAGCAAGAAGAGATAAGAAGCCATCTTCAGTGATCAATGCAAAGAAACAGAGGAAAAGAACAGAATGGGAAAGACTAGAGATCTCTTCAGGAAAATGAGAGATACCAAGGGAACATTTCAGGGAAAGATGGGCTTGATAAAGAACAGAAATGGTATGGACCTAACAGAAGCAGAAGATATTAAGAAGATCGGCAAGAATTCATGGAAGAGCTGTGCAAAAAAGATCTTCACGATCCAGATAATCATGATGATGTGATCACTCATCTAGAGCAATACATCTTGGAATGTGAAGTCAAGTGGGCCTTAGAAAGCATCACTACAAACAAAGCTAGTGGAGGTGATGGAATTTCAGTTGAGCTGTTTCAAATCCTGAAAGATGATGCTGTGAAAGTGCTGCACTCAATATGCCAGCAAGTTTGGAAAACTCAGCAGTGGCCACAGGACTGGAAAAGGTCAGTTTTCATTCCAATTTCAAAGAAAGGCAATACCAAAGAATGCTCAAACCACCACACAATTGCACTCATCTCACATGCTAATAAAGAAATGCTCAAAATTCTCCAACCCAGACTTCAGCAATATATGAACCCTGAACTCCCTGATGCTTAAGCTGGTTTTAGAAAAGGCAGAGGAACCAGAGATCAAATTGCCAACATCTGCTGGATCATGGAAAAAGCAAGACAGTTCCAGGAAAACATATATTTCTGCTTTATTGACTATGCCAAAGCCTTTGACTGTGTGGATCACAATAAACTGTGGAAAATTCTGAAAGAGATGGGACTACCAGACCACCTAACCTGTCTCTTGAGAAATCTGTATGCAGGTCAGGAAGCAACAGTTAGAACTGGACATGGAACAACAGACTGGTTCCAAATAGAAAAATAAGTACGTCAAGGCTGTATATTGTCACCCTGCTGATTGAAGTTATATGCAGAGCACATCATGAGAATCGCTGGACTGGTAGAAACACAAGCTGGTACCAAGATTGCCAGGGGAAATATCAATAACCTCAGATATGCAGATGACACCACCCTTATGGCAGAAAGTAAAGAGGAGCTAAACAGCCTCTTGATGAAAGTGAAAGAGGAGAGCGAAAATGTTGGCTTAAAGCTCAACATTCAGAAAACTAAGATCATGGCATCCGGTCCCATCACTTCACGGGAAATAGATGGGGAAACAGTATAAACTGTGCCAGACTTTATTTTTGGGGGTCAAAAATCACTGCAGATTGTGACTGCAGCCATGAAATTAAAAGACACTCCTTGGAAGAAAAGTTATGACCAACCTAGATAGCATATTCAAAAGCAGAGACATTACTTTGCCGACTAAGGTCCGTCTAATCAAAGCTATGGTTTTCCCTGTGGCCATGTATGGATGTGAGAGTTGGACTGTGAAGAAGGCTGAGCACTGAAGAATTGATGCTTTTGAACTGTGGTGTTGGGGAAGACTCTTGAGAGTCCCTTGGACTGCAAGGAGATCCAACCAGTCCATCCTAAAGGAGATCAGCCCTGGGTTTTCATTGAATGGACTGATGCTGAAGCTGAAACTCCAGTACTTTGGCCACCTCATGCGAAGAGTTGACTCATTGGAAAAGACCCCAATGCTGATAGGGATGAGGGCAGGATGAGAAGGGGACGACAGAGGATGAGATGGCTAGATGGCTTCACCAACTTGATGGACGTGAGTTTGAGTGAACTCTGGGAGTTGGTGATGGACAGGGAGGCCTGGCCTGCTGTGATTCATGGCGTCACAAACAGTCGTACACAACTGATTGACTGAACTGAATGTGAAAATCAGGATACTTGTTGTCTCAGAGGTCACTTAAGCTATTCTGTTTTATTTTCCTTTTTTCTGTTCAGCTTATTTAATTTCTCCTTCTCTGTCTTCCAGATTTCTATATGTTCTTTGATATTGCCTAATCAACTTTTGATTCTCTCTAGTGTGCTTTGACATTTCAGTTATTGTTTCTTCAGCTTTGATTCATTCATTTTAGATTTTCTTACTTGATCATGTTCCCACTGTGTTCATCCATCTTTCTTCTAAGATCATTTTTTTTTAATAATCATTACCTTAATTTTAACAGACAGATTGCTTGTCACCATTTTTTTAAGTTATTTTCTAAACAACTCAAAAGGTTTTTATCTTTTACATTTTTTATATATTTCTCTGTCATTTCATTTTGCTTAATTTTCTGTTTATATCTATGTATTAATATTAAATAGATCTGTTTCATTTCTCAATATTGGAGAAGTAGCTGTTTATAGAAGACAACCTATGAATCCAAGCAATGGGTTTCCTCTGGCTAGCACAGCTAGATGTTCCAGGAGTACCATCTATGTTGTCTCTGTGTGCCCTTCTCTGTTGCAGGGCTGACTACTGTGGGCATACTGGTTCACAAAGATGGCCCCAGCTTGGCTGACTCTGCAACCCAGTGGTACCTGTCTGGTGCAACCCACTGATAAATGGTCAGGCTCCAGTGGGATAAATTCCAAAACAGCACTTGCTAGCACAATAGAGCAGTAGCCACAAAATTATTCCTGTAAGCATTTCAGACCCCTGGGAAATTGCAACTGCCTCCTGCCTGAGCCCAATTTAGGTTCCACAGCCAGGGGCCCTGCACAAAGATAAACCCTCAGATATTAAGATTTTGAAAAACAGAAGAGCTTATATTCAGAGGAGCAGAACTATTAGAAACAGAGACTACTCTTAAAGGAAACATGCAAAATCTTACACACTCTAAGCTACAGTGCAAAAGCAGAATATTGACAGACACCTCGGTCCCTGGTATAGATGTGGAAGATTGACAGACATGTGGATCAGACTCACTTGCTGATCTTGAAGATCCTCCTGCAAAGGAGGAGCACTGCATTTGTGATTCCCTGCCATTTGTGAGTCATCTACCCAGGGAAGTGGATCCTGACTAGACCATGGCTCTGCCTCTCCTAATCATCTTGTTGTAGTTCTTTGTTGAAATATGAAGTTATGGGAAATATTTTACTGATTGCCCTCAGGCCACTCTCATGCACAGTGGCTCTGTAAATAGTTGTAATTTTGGTATGTCCCTGGAAGAAAGTGAGTCCAGGGTTTTCATATTCCTCTATCTTAAACTGCTTTATGCTACTTCATTTTATTGTTAGGGCTTACCTGGTGGCTCAGCAGTAAAGAATCCACCTACCACACAAGAGACATGAATTTCATTCCTGAATGGGGAAGATCCCTTGAAGAAGAAAACGGCAGCCTGCTCCAGCATTCTTACCTGGGAAATCCCATGAACACAGTAGTCTGGCAGGCTACAGTCCATGTGGTCATAAAGAACTGGAACAACTTAATTGCTCCTTGGAAGGAAAGTTATGACCAACCTAGAGAGCATATTAAAAAGGAGAGACATTTCTTTGCTAACAAGGGTCCATCTAGTCAAGGCTACGGTTTTTCCAGTAGTCATGTATGGATGTGAGAGTTGAACTATAAAGAAAGCTGAGCACCGAAGAATTGATGCTTTTGAACTGTGATGTTGGAGAAGACTCTTGAGAGTCTCTTGGACTGCAAGGAGATCCAACCAGTCCATCCTAAAGGAGATCATTCCTGGGTGTTCATTGGAAGGACTGATGTTGAAGCTGAAACTCCAGTGCTTTGTCCCCTTGATGCAAAGAACTGACTCATTGGAAAAGACCTTGATTCTGGGAAAGTTTGAGGGCAGGAAGAGAAGGGGATAACAGAGGATGAGATGGTTGGATGCAATCACCAATTCAATGGACATGGGTTTGGGTAAACTCCGCGAATTGGTGATGGACAGGGAGGCCTGGAGTGTTGTGGTTCATGGGGTCGCAAAGAGTGGGACACGAGTGAGCGACTGAACTGAACTGAACTGAATGACCAAATATCAACTTTATTTGAAATATATCAAATTAAGTGCAAATACTAAACTATGAAAGTTCTACATTAGCACAAGAAATTCTTTGATCAAATCTATCAATAAATATTTACAAATGTATAGTTAAGAATCTATTCTTGGAAGGGTAAAGTAGAAAATAATAGCTTCATTGCTTTGCTAGGCAAAGAAGATCACAGCAGGCAAATGCACTCAAAACTGTGCCTCAATCCCAAGGAATTTGTAAGGAGTTTTATAGTCAAGGAACAGAGTTGCTGATAAGAATTAGGGAAACCACAGTGCCTGTATTCCTTTAATATTCTGGCATCAGGTGGTTTCTTGTTCTCAAAGTTATTACACTGTAATCCTCTCTCTGGAATATCTTCTATTTGGTGGGAATTTTCGTTCTGCAGACTAGCTTAAATATATTATTATATATATCACTTGAGGAGAAACAAGGACTCTGCCATAAGGCTTCACCATTGTTCTTTTGACTGTTCCTCCCTTGCCTTTGTATACCCTCCCATCTCCAATTAGCGCTTGCTTAAGCCTGCCCTTTCAAACTCAGGGAACTGAGCAAGGAATGACTTTTGTGTTAAAAGCTCCACAGAGTCCTGCTCAACTTCAATTCTTGATGTGTCTCTTTCTATTTTAAAATATGTCTCAATGCAGTATTGTAGAGTAAAATAAAATAATTAATTAATTAATTAGTTAAAAAATAAAATAAATATGGATTTGATCAAATAATTGGAATACAATATGTAACAAAGTATTGGATATTATGGTTATCATTAAAATATATCATTTTGAGCACAAACGTATATCTGCAGAGTTAATAAGGTATTTCAACTTCTTTTCATTCAAAATTTGAATTCCATTCTATCATTCATTTATTGCTTTTCAGAAACAATTTTACAGTGGTTAAGAATATAGACTCAGCTGACTATTTCTGCCTCTTGCTCAGATGGTGAGGAGTCTGACTGCAATGCAGGAGACCAGGGTTCAATTCCTGGGTTGGGAAGATCCCCTGGAGAAGGGAATAGCAACCCACTCCAGTATTCTTGCCTGGATAATTCCAAGGACAGAGGAGCCTGGCAGGCTGCAGTCCATAGAGTCGCAAAGAGTCAGGCAAAATTAAGTGACTAATACTAACTTTCTTCAACTTCTTCATGCCTCAAGTTTCCCAAATCTTTACAATTAAGGAAATGATGGTACTTACACCAGGTCTTGGCTACATGAATTACTGCATTTAAAGTAGTTGGATAATTTCCTGCCCCATAGTAGATGATATATCAGTATTAGTAGTGATTAATAGTTGCATATATTTAAAGTTCTACTTTGTGATCTTTTCTGAATATAAAGAGTACATGCTTCTTTGTAAACAATAAACGTGTAAATGTTAAAATGAATAGTGCACTCATATTGCACATTATCACCAAGAAAATAAATATGTTGCAAGTGGTTTCATTTCATGCTGTTTTCTTTTTCAGAAATTGTGCAAATCTTCTCAGGTAATATATAATAAATCAAAGAATTGTGAAAACACTTTATTCATATGGTACTGGTACAGAACAAATTCTAAGAAGAGGTTTGCTTAATAAAAATACAGATAGTCCAATATTTGTCTCTATGAGATGCTAAGATAAGTCTGGTGGAAACAAAACCAATTTGTGTAAATCATAGTATATTAAGTGTGTTATGTATTAAGAGTTTGTTGATTAGTGCTAGAAAAATATTGTTTTGTAAACTTCTATATCCTGTTGTCTACCCCATAGCAAGATAACTGGATATAACTAATACAAGATTAATTAGTGAGTTCAATTCTATTCTACACATCACCAAGATGTTTTGTGAAATAAATATTATTTGGCATTTAGTTTGCCCTGAGGAGCAAATAATTTGGCTGTTTCTTCCTCTATGAGAGATTGCATAATACATACTGCTTCTGCAGTTTAAAACAACCACGTTTTCTTCGATTCTTGCCACACAGGCTACACTTAGATGGTGACATTGGTTATCAATTTAGACAAAATATTAACATTCCAATCAAATCTCCATCCCTTCATGAACTATCATATCAGAAACACTGGACTGGAAGAAACACAAGCTGGAATTAAGATTGCTGGGAGAAATATCAATAACCTCATATATGAAGATGACACAACCCTTATGGCAGAAAGTGAGGAGGAACTAAAAAGCCTCTTGATGAAAGTGAAAGAGGAGAGTGAAAAGTTGGCTTAAAGCTCAGCATTCAGAAAATGAAGATCATGGCATCTGGTCCCATTGCTTCATGGGAAATAGATGGGGAAACAGTGGAAACAGTGTCAGACTTTATTTTTTTGAGCTCCAAAATCACTGCAGATGGTGATTGCAGCCATGAAATTTAAAGACGCTTAGTCCTTGGAAGAAAAGTTATGATCAACCTAGATAGTATATTCAAAAACAGAGACATTACTTAGCCGACTAAGGTCCGTCTAGTCAAGGCTATGGTTTTTCTTGTGGTCATGTATGGATGAGAGTTGGACTATGAAGAAAGCTGAGCACTGAAGAATTGATGCTTTTGAACTATGGTGTTGGAGAAGACTCTTGAGAGTCCTTTGGATTGCAAGGAGATCCAGCCAGTCCATTCTGAAGAGGATCAGCCCTGGGGTTTCTTTGGAAGGAATGATGCTAAAGCTGAAACTCCAGTACTTTGGTCACCTCATGCAAAGTGTTGACTCATTGGAAAAGACTAATGCTAGGAGGGACTGGGGGCAGGATGAGAAGGGGACGACAGAGGATGAGATGCCTGGATGGCATCATTGACTTGATAGATGTGAGTCTGAGTGAACTTCGAGAGTTAGTGATGGACAGGGAGGCTTGGCATGCTGCGATTCACGGGGTCTCAAAGAGTTGGACACGACTGAGCGACTGAAATGAACTGAAGTCCTTAGTAGCATGAACATTGTGACCGGGCATTGTGACTGCTAGATGTATTTGTTCTTTAGGACAGTGCAGGAGAATCACCATCTATCTTCTTAATTCTCTATGCCCGCCCAAAGGCTGAGCACATATTACTCATTATAACAAAATGCTCTTTGGTATTTTGAGGTTATTACCCATATGTGTCCAATTCAACTGTTCACTTTGTCATTTCATTATTTATATGAAAATATATTTATTATATAGTGTGTCCTGTAGCAACTACTCCATAGATATCCTACACTGCTGCAAATTTAGGTATTTATTGCTTCATTTGTTTTCTCCCTGGCTTCCTTTTCTGATTTCTAGTCTCAATAATGGAGTCTGTCATTCATTACTAGAGTCAATTGCTTAAAGAAATTGCATCTCTTTACTCTGATGTTTTTTAATTAACAAACGTGTAAGATGCCATTCTGGAAAAGCCTTCCTCTCTCATATTTCTTACTTGATGGCATAGTTTCAACTCAGCATATCAGGCGTGTTTTTAATCCACTTGATTTATTTATGGTATTTTACTAAAATTTACTTAAGAAAATACCTTAGTATGCAAAGTGATCAATAAAAGTCTGTCAGTTCCTGGTAAAACATGAAAACTTCACTGTATCTCTAAATGCTTTATTAAATGAAAACTTCCAGTATTTCAAGTGGAGAAAATATACATAACAAAGTACTATGAGGGAGGTGACAGGGGGTTCAGGATGGGGAACATGAGTACACCCGTGGTGGATTCATGTTGATGTATGGCAAGACCAATACAATATTGCAAAGTAATTAGCCTCCAATTAAAACAAATAAATTTATATTAAAAATAAATGAAATAAAATAAAATAAATGATTTTAAAAATGCTTATTTTCCTATTATTTTTCCTAAACATTCTTTTGGAAATAGGACCCACATTGGACTCAATGGAATTCTCAGATCGCAAAAGGCTACTTCTTCTGTTCCTGTAAGGGTCACTCCTCAGATGTTCTTGTCTACATCATTCAGTTCAGTTCAGTCACTCAGTTGTGTCCGACTCTTTGCGACCGCACTAATCGCAGCACTCCAGGTCTCCCTGTCCATCATCATCTCCCGGAGTTCACTCAAACTCATATCCATCAAGTCAGTGATGCTATCCAGGCATCTCATCCTCTGTCGTCCCCTTCTCCTCCTGCCTCCAATCCCTCCCAGCATTAGGGTCTTTTCCAATGAGTCAACACTTCGCATGAGGTGGCCAAAGTACTGGAGTTTCAGCTTTAGCATCATTCCTTCCACAGAAATCCCAGGGCTGATCTCCTTCAGAATGGACTGGTTGGATATTCTTGCAGTCCAAGAGACTCTCAAGAGTCTTCTCCAATACCACAGTTCAATAGCATCAATTCTTCGGTGCTCAGTTTTCTTCACAGTCCAACTCTCACATCCATACATGACTACTGGAAAAACCATAGCCTTGACTAGACGGACCTTTGTTGGCAAAGTAACGTCTCTGCTTTTCAATATTCCATCTAGGTTGGTCATAACTTTCCTTCCAAGGAGTAATAGTCTTTTAATTTCATGGCTGCAATCACCATCTGCAGCGATTTTGGAGCTCAAAAAAATAAACTCTGACACTGTTTCAACTGTTTCCCCATCTATTTCCATGAAGCAATGGGACCGGATGCCATGATCTTCATTTTCTGAATGTTGAACTTTAAGCCAACTTTTTCACTCTCCTCTTTCACTTTCATCAAGAGGCTTTTTAGTTTCTCCTCACTTTCTGCCATAAGGGTGGTGTCATCTGCATATCTGAGGTCATTGTTATTTCTCCTGGCAATCTTGATTCCAGCTTGTGCTTCTTCCATCCCAGCATTTCTCATGATGTACTCTGCATATAAGTTAAATAAGCAGGGTGACAATGTATAGCCTTGATATACTCCTTTTCCTCTTTGGAACCAGTCTGTTGTTCCATGTCCAGTTTTAACTGTTGTTTCCTGACCTGCATATAGGTTTCTCAAGAGGCAGGTAAGGTGGTCTGGTATTTCCATGTCTTTCAGAATTTTCCACAGCATTAATGCAGGGTTATTTTAACCTGTTTCACAAACAAAGGTGAATAGAAAAGTGAAATGGATCTTTTTTATGTTTGAAAGAAATCTGCTGAAGAATCACATGATAAAAATACCTTGTTTGTATGTATGCCCAATAGTGGTATTGTGGTGTCATATGGTGGTTCTGTTCCTAGGTTTTTAAGGAATCTCCACACTGTTCTCAAGAGGGGCTGTATCATTTCACATTCCCACCAACAGTCTAAGAGGGTTTCCTTTCTTCCACATTCTCTTTAGCATTTATTGTTTGTAGATTTTTTTTTTTTTAATATTAGCCATTCTCACCAGTATGAGTTGATACCTCTTTACAGTTTTGGTTTGCATTTCTCAAAGAATGAGCAATGTTGAGCCTCTTTTCATGTATTTGTTAGCCATCTGTATGTCTTCTTTGAAGAAATGTCTATTTAGGTCTTCCATCCATTTTTTGACTGAGCTGTTTGTTTTTATGGTATTGAGTTGCTTCAGCTGCTTTACATTTTGGAGAAGAATCCTTTGTCAGTATTGAATTTGTTATTATTTTCTCCCATTCTGAGGATTGTCTTTTAAACTTTTTAGTGTTTTGTATGCTGAGAAACCCTAAGAAAACCACAATTGAAAGATAAACAAGTACAAAAATGTTTATTGCAACAGTTTTTGTAATAGCTAGGACATGGAAACAACCTATATTGTCCATCAGTAGATGAATGAATATAAAAATTGTAGTATATATATAAAAATAAATATTACTCAGCTATAAGAAAGAGCACATTTGAGTCAATCCTAATGAGATGGATGAACCTAGAGCATATTATACAGAGTTGCTTAGGTCAGAAACAGAATGACAAATATTGCATATTAATGCATGCATATGGAATCTAGAAAGATGGTTCTGATGAAGCTATTTGTAAGGTAACAATGGAGACACAGACATAAAGAACAGACAGTGGGAGAAGAAGAATGTGGGATAAATTGAGAGAGTAGCATGGAAATATATACGTTCAGTTCAGTTCAGTTCAATCACTCTGTCGTGTCCGACTCTTTGTGACCCTATGAATTGCAGCACACCAGGCCTCCCTGTCCATCACCAACTCCTGAAGTTCACTCAAACTCATGTCCATCACGTCAGTGATGCCATCCAGCCATTTCATCCTCTGTCATCCCCTTCTCCTCCTGCCTCCAATCCCTCCCAGCATTAGTCTTTTCCATTGAGTCAACTCTTCTCATGCAGTGGCCAAAGCACTTGAATTTCACCTTTAGCATCATTCCCTCCAAAGAAACCCAGGGCTGATCTCCTTCAGAATGGATTGGTTGGATATCCTTGCAGTCCAAGAGACTCTCAAGAGTCTTCTCCAACACCACAGTTCAAAAGCATCAATTCTTCAGTGCTCAGCCTTCTTCACAGTCCAACCCTCACATCCATACATGACCACTGGGAAAACCATAGCCATGTCTTGACGTGCTTTGTTGGCAAAGTAATGTCTCTGCTTTTGAATATGCTTCCTAGGTTGGTCATAACTTTCCTTCTAACGAGTAAGCGTCTTTTAATTTCATGGCTGCAATCACCATCTGTAGCGATTTTGGAGTCCCCCCCCCTCCAAAAAAGTTCTGACACTGTTTCCACTGTTTCCACTGTTTCCTCATCTATTTCCCATGAAGTGATGGGACCAGATGCCATGATCTTCGTTTTCTGAATGTTGAGCTTTAAGCCAACTTTTTCTCTCTCCTCTTTCACTTTTATACATTACCATATGTAAAATAGATAGCAAGTGAGAATTTTCTGTGTGACACAGGGAGTTCAACCAAAAACGGTGACAAACTAGAGGGGTAAGTTGGGGAGGGAGGTGGAATTGGAGTTCAAGAGGAAGGCAACATATGTATACCTGTGGCTGATTGGTATTAATTTATGGCAGGAAACAATACAATGTTGTAAAGCAATTATTTTCCAATAAAACTTTTAATACCTTGTTATTTTAGTCTCACATCATAAATGATTATCATTTTTCAAGCACTTCCAGTCACATTATTGCGTTATGTATACATAAATGTTAACTTCAAGGTTAATACCTAATATGATCTTATTGTGTTTAGAAAACTTACTTGTTCTTGTTGTGCAGATCTTCAGTCATGTCCAACTCTTTACACCTCAAGAACTACAGAACAAAAGACTTCCCTGTACCTCACCAACTTCCAGAGCTTCCTCAAACTCTTATTCATTGAGTCAGTGATGCCACCCAACCATCTCATCCTTTGTCATGCCCTTCTTCTCCTGCCTTTAATCTTTCCCAGGTTCAGATTTTTTTCTAATGAGTCAGCTCTTCACATCAGGTGGCCAAAGTCCTGGAGGTTCAGCTTCAGCATAAGTCCTTTCAATGAATATTCAGGACCGATCTCCTTTAGGATAGACTGGTTTGATCTCCTTGCTGTCCAAGGGACTCTCAAGATTATTCTCTAACACCACAGCTCAAAAGTATTAATGTGTTGGTGCTCAGTCTTCCTTATGGTCCAACTTTCACATGCCTACATGACTACTGGAAAAACTATAGCTTTGAGTAGACAGAAGTTTTTGGCAAAATAATGTCTCTGTTTTTTAATATACTGTCTAGGTTGGCCATTACTTTTCTTCCATGGAGCAAGCATCTTTTAATTCCATGACTACAGTCACCATCTGCAGTGATTTTGTAGCACAATAAAATATAGTCTGGCTCTGTTTCCATTGTTTCCCATCTTTTTGCCATGAAGTCATGGGACAGGGTGCCATGATCTTAGTTTTGTGGATGTTGGATTTTAAGCCAGCTTTTTCATTCTTCTCTTTCATCTTCATCAAAATTCTTTAGTTCCTTTTCACTTTCTGCCATAAGGGTGGTGTCATCTGCATATCTGAGGTTACTGATATTTCAACCAGAAATCTTCATTCTGGATTCTGCTTCATCCAGCTTGGCATTTCTCTTGATGTACACTGCATATACATTAAAAAAGCAGGGCGAAAATACACAGCCTTAATGTTCTCCTGCCCCAATTTTGAACATGTCCATTGTTCTATGTCCAGTTATAACTGCTACTTCTTGACCTACATACAGGTTTCACATAAGGTAGGTAAGGTGGTGTGGTATATCCTCTTTTCAAGAATTTTCCACAGTTAGTTGTGATACACACAGCCAAAGGCTTTAACATAATCAATGAAGCAGAAGTAAATGTTTTTCTGAAATTGTCTTTCTTTTTCTCTGATGTAGCAGATGTTGGCAATTTGATTTCTTGTTCCCTGCCTTTTAAAAATCCAGTTTGATCACCTGGGAGTTCTCAGTTTACAAACTGTTGAAGCCTAGCTTGGAGAATTTTGAGCATTAATTGACTAGCATGTGAAATGAGTGCGATTGTGTGGTACTTTGAAAAAAATTTGGCTTTGCTCTTATTTTGGATTGGAATGAAAACTGACTTGTTCCAGTCCTGTGGCCACTGCTGAGTTTTCGAAATTTGCTGCTATATTGAGTACAACACTTTCACAGCATCATCTTTTATGATTTGAAATAGTAAAGTTGGAATTTCATCACTTCCACTATCTTTGTTCAGAGTGATGATCCCTAAGGCCTACTTGACTTCACATTCCAAGATGTCTGACTCGAGGTGAGTGATTCTACCATCATGATTAGCTGGGTCATAAAGATCTTTTCCTGTATAGTTCTTATGTGCATTCTTGCCACCTCTTCTTAATATCTTCTGCTTTTGTTAGTTCTATACAATTTCCATCCTTTATTGTACCCATCTTTGCATGAAATTTCCCCTTGGTATCTCTAATTTTCTTGAAGAGATATCTACTCTTTTCCATTCTATTGTTTTCTCTATTTCTTTGCATTGTTCACTTAGGAAGGTTTTCTTTTCTCTTCCTATTATTCGTTGGAACTAAAAAACTCATATTTATGTGATTTTAAGGTTTTTTTTTTTTTTTTTTGAAATCATTCTTGAAAGTATATACAGGGAGATTTTATTTAAATTTTTTATTTATATAAGTAATGTTCTCCAATATCCATACTTTATATAACCACTCAAATGCTGAATAAAATAATAGACCATTTGTACAGTAACTTTTGTCTTTGCTTATTTTCTGGCAATTTTAATTTTCATGCGACTTGAGGGGACATTGTTTCTGGTTAGGAAACCAAGTGGGATCTCAGAGGACAATGATGACCAGTTCAGATTGGTGGGCTTGTCCAGGAATTCCCTGGTCCCACATCTGGGGGTTAATTTTGTCCTACCATAGTTTTTGGTTCCTCTCTATTGGAGAAGGTGTGATGGGTTCTTCAGTAGTAACCAGGAGCTGTAGAACTTTAGGGGCTGAATAGCTTCCCATCACAAGGGTGGTCCCCAGTTCAGTGAGTATGTCTCTTCCCATTAAGGGAGTAGGACACTCAGGGACCACCAGAAACTGGTGGGAAAATATTTGTCCATCCTGGCAACAAAGAAGTGCTTGGATGAATCTTTTAGTAGTTGTTTTTCCCGTAGCACCCAAAATGGTACAGGTTTGGAAGGAGAAGGCTCCAGAGTACGAGATCAAGACAGAGTAGGTAGCCACTGTGTCAACCAATAAATTATTGGATCTTCCTGCCACATCCAGTTGCACCCTTGGCTCCAGCCCCGTGATGGTTATCTGCGACAGGCAGGCTGGCTGGATTGGGCAGCTTCAGTCCTGTTGAACCATAGTGACAGAAGGCTTAGTGCTTGACCTAGAAGCTCTTGGGTCCCCAGGGCAGAGTGCCGCCCAATGTCTTAGTTAATGACATTTGTGCAAGACTTGTCACTGTTTGGACACTCTTTGGCCCAATCCCCCCCTTGGCTGTCCTTCAAGAACTCGGGGTTTGCCATAGGGCTTCCCTGGAGGGCAGCCAACATCTGGCCATGTCTTGTCTCTTTCCTTCTCTTCCTCTCCTGGGCCTTGGCCTCCTTCTCTTGTTCTCTGTTATAAAAGGTATTGGTGGCTGTCACCATCTCATCTAAAGAGGAAGCAGGGTCCTGTTGCTTTAGCTTTTATAACTTAATTCTGATATCTGATGCACAGTGGGACAGGAATTTGTCCTTTAAAATCAACTGTACTTTGTAAGAGTCTTATTTCAGATTGGTAAACTTTTGGAGGGCCTCCTTTAGCCTTTCCAGAAAGGCAATGGTGTTCTCATTGGGCTTCTTAATTATTGCTGAGACCAGGGCATAGCTAATTACTTTTTGTTGGGCTGTTTTCCGCCCTGCTTTCACACAGATTAGAAAGTGATCCCTTTCCCAGATGTGCTCAGAGTCACTATAATTCCAATTAGGATAGGAGGAGGGGACTACAGTTTCCCCTACTGGGTATTTATCACTTGACATGTGAAGCTGTGTTGCATACCTTCAGGCTTCCTTTAAGACCCTAGTACGTTCAGGGTCAGATAAAGTTTGACTAAATATGAAACTGATGTCCTTCCATTTTAAGTCAAAGGCCAAGGTAATATGTTGGAACATATCTATATATTTGCCTGGGTCATCTGTATAGCTTCCCAGGTTTTGTTTGATCTGTCTTAGTTCCAAGAGGGAGAAGGGCTTGTTGACCTAGGTCAGTCCAAATTCTCCTCCAGTTTCAATTAAGGGACATACTAGAGCTGGATTTTGTGGAGGGGGTGCTCCCAGATATGGGGGCATGTTTGGATACAAGGAAGAAGCACCAGACAACTTGGGAGCTGTGGGAGGCTCCAGTCTCTTGGGGGCATGAGAGGTGAGCTTTTACCCAGGTGTTCCTTCTCTTGGTTGCCTGTACCTAACACCATCTGCCTAGTAGGCTCACTTTTAGGGTGTACAACAGTCCCATACTTAAGACATAGTTCCTTCATATCTCTTAGTCTAAAGAAAATTTGGACATAGGGGATCTCTGTCCATTTTCCTTTTCTTTTGCAGAATAATTCTAGCTGCAGGATGGTATTATAATTTAAACTCCCATCCTCAGGCCAGTGTTCTTCATTCCTCAGTGGATATTGTGGCCACACAGTGGCACAAAATAATTTTAAGCAACTCCTCCTCAGAGTTAGAAGATCGAACAGCTTCCAGTTATCAAGAATGCATCTCAAGGGTTTCTTCCGGGAAATGGATTGGTTATTTCCCATCTGAAAGACAGTCATGACAGGGAGGAAAAGAAAAAGAAAACTAATAGGTCTCCTTCAATTTTCATGGGTGGACTTCCTTAAGGGTGAGTCTTTCTGAAGCTTCAACCTGAGAGCCAGGCATCCTGAGATCAGGGTGCAGATCCCCAGGCAGGCTGAGGCATGACAGCCTCCTGGAGATTTAATCCCTGGGAAGGTCGAGGCATGATGGCCTCCTGAGAATTGGTTCCCTGGGCAAGTCAAGGTGTGACGACTTCCTGGGACGCCTGGGACAGGCAGATCCCCGAGCAGGATGAAGTGTGACCACCTTTCTAGGACCAGATCCCTAGGCAGATCAAGGCAGGTTGACCTCCTGGGGCCCCTGGACTGGAGTTGGACGTCCCCAAGATCCCCAGCATGACCAGTGCTGGGAAGGATTAAGGGGTTCTTAACTCATTGCTGATTTTCCCACTGTGGATGGGAATAGATATCATGATGTAAGCTCTAGTACGGTTGCAACCTGAGAGCTAGGTGTCCCTGGGTCAGGGTGCAGATCCCTAGGCAGGCTGAGGCATGACAGTCTCCTGGAGATTGAATCTCCTGGCAGGTCAAGGCATGAAGACCTCCTGAGAATTGGGTCCCTGGGCAGGTCGAGGCATGACGACTTCCTGGGACCCCTGGGACCGGCAAATCTCCTAGCAGATTGAAGTGTGACCACCTTTCTAGGACCAGATTCCTAGGAAGGTCAAGGCAGGTTGACCTCCTGGGACCCCTGGATTGGAGTTGGGTGTCCCCAAGATCTCCAGTGTGACCAGCACTTGGTAGGATTAAGCGGTTGGATATTAAACAGCATTTTCCCCCCATGGCCAGCTATTTTCTGGTTGTCCCTCTAGAAGATTCAGAGAAGGCAATGGCACCCCACTCAAGTACTCTTGCCTGGAAAATCCCATGGATGGAGGAGCCTGGTAAGCTGCAGTCCATGCAGTTGCGAAGAGTCAGACATGACTGAGTGACTTCACTTTCACTGTCCACTTTCATGCATTGGAGAAGGAAATGGCAAACCACTCCAGTGTTCTTGCCTGGAGAATCCCAGGGACAGGGGATGGTGTCCTGATGGGCGAGCCTGATGGGCTGCCGTCTATGGGGTCACACAGAGTCGGAAACGACTGAAGTGACTTAGCAGCAGCAGCAGTAACAGCTCCAGAAGATTGCAGAGGCAACATTGTGGGCCCGATGGGGCTTAGGAAAGGAGCATGAAACAGGAGGGAAGAAGACAGAGTACAACTTTTGAAAAAAAATGACAAAGCACAAAGGCATAATGTAAACCAATTAAAATCAACTGGGTCCAAGATGACAAGTCAAATTCAAGTAAACCTTAATCCTCAATCTATAAGCCAACAGACATAGTCAGAGGTGTCAGGACAGCTCTAAGACACGTCAAAAGAGGGAGGAGTGGGTTCTTCCCAAAATGGTTGGGATGATCCTCCCACTCGTTAGCATATGAATTCATCCCACTAGCAAAACCTAGCCAGGCCACATCCCATGGCCCAAGCCCTTGCCCTCGGCAATGACCCACCCTGAAGAGTGGCTTCTCTCTGAATACTAACAAATCCACCTCTTTCTTATGGCTTTTTCTCTCAATGAATTTTTCCAATGAGACGTCAGAGCCTGAGCTTCCTTATGACCTGAAACCAGGCATCCTGGGTTTTGGCTGGGATTGAGTCTTGGGATAGAGCTGGACAGGAAGAAAAAGCAGTGGGAAAAACTTGCCAAAGAATCCCCTTCATAGCGTGCTGGAAAATCTGCTAAATTCCGGAACTGTGCTTACAGATTTCATTGGCCTGATTCTTGGCACAGAGAAGAGTAAGGACAGAAGAACCCCCACTGGCTTGGGTAACAGCTACAGATGTCCAGCAGATAATGCCTTTGGGACATACCAAAGAGTAGCCTATCTAGTGTCCCTCAATTGTGCCCACTGCCGCCTTTCTCTTTGTGGGGGGGTTCAAGGAAACAAGAAATGAGAGATTGTAAAGGAATTCAGATTTTGTTAGGCATGTCCCTCCTGCCAGAGAAGCGAGGACCTCCTACCTTAACTGGAGGTCTTCAGGAATCTGAGCCTGAGCCGCATGAGCTTTCTGCTGAGTTCTTTTTTTCGCTGTCCTGGTCTCCCACACGATGGGCCTCTTGTCAGCTCCCTTGCTTTGGGTTTTCTTCCTCTTCAACCACAGGAGCTTTCACTGAGTTGGGCTCCTGCTGTGCATGGCCTCCTCCTTGCGGGGGCCACACTGAGGTTGTTTCAGCCAGGTTAAACCTGAGTAATGGCACCATAGATGTCAGGCGAGTGTATGTTCCTCAGTTCTGTCTCGTCACAACAAAGATTTGGAGTGACGGACATTAAAGCCCTTGGCACGTCACAGCCCTTGGGTCTTGGACAGACCATGTTATAGCTCTCAGGTATGGAACAGACTGAGTTAGAGCTCTTAGACAAATCAGTGTTACAGCTCTTATTTATTTAGAAGATACCAGGAGAATCCATCCTCCAAGTGTAATGGCATGCCAACCCAAAGACCCAAAGAGAAGAGAGTGGAGGAGCATGCCAGCGCATGAGAGAGTGAAGAGAGGGAGAGAGAGAGAGCCCTTTGGCTCCTCTTTTTATATGTTTTTCCCTTCCCCTGGGCTTGCCCTATGCAAATGAGGCTAGCCAGGAGTGCTGCTTTTTCTACCTGAAGCCCTCACTCTGGTCCTCAGACCTCCCTTTGACCTTCCTTTGTTCTATTTTTGCAAGATTTTCCCTTCCTTGTCTTTTAGCCACTGCCATTTTGGACTCCTGTTTCCTATTCTAACTACCTAACACAACCATTATAGCAGTAAAACCCTAATGCCTCATTAAATGAGGTGGCCACCAATACCTTCTGTAACAGAGAACAAGAGAGGTAGGTCAAGGCTCAGGAAAGGTAGAGAAGGAGAGACAAGGTCTTCCCAGATGCTGGCTGCCCTCCAGGGAAGTCCTATGACAAACCCCAAGTCCGTGAAGGAAAAGCCACGAGAAGACTGCCTAATCTGTGGACAAGCAGGACATTGGGCCACAGAGTGTACAAATCGTGGGAAGCCTCCTAAAATGGCTAGATACAAATGCCATCAATTGGGATACTGAGCTGCATTCTGCCCTCAGGGTGCTAAAGCCTCAGGGTCAACTGCCAAGCCTCCCCTTTAACAGGACTGAAGTTGTCCATTTCATCCAGTCCATCCGTCATGGATAACTGTCACGGGGCTGGAGTCAAGGGTGCAACTGGATGTGGCAGGCCAGTCAAAGAATTTCTTGGTTGACACAAAGGCTACCTACTCTGTCATAACCTCCTACTCTGGAGCCTTCTCTAACCAAACCTGTACCATTTGGGGCACTACAGGAGAGACAATTACAAAAAGATTCATCAAAGCACTTTTTTTGTTGCTGGGTTGGACAGATATTTACCCAACAATTTCTGGTGGTCTCTGAGTGTCCTATCCCCTTACTTGGCAAAGATATGCTCACTAAGCTGGGGACCACCCTTGTAATGGGAAATTTTTCAGCCCCTAGAGACTACAGTCCCTGCTTATAACTGAGGAACCCATTATGCCCTCTCCAATAGGGAGAGGCCCAAAACTATGGGAGGCTCCAGGAGAAAAATAACAAATGACCTGGAAGTTATTACCTCAGGGCTTCAGAAATAGCCCTCACTTGTCTGGTCAGGCTCTTAGCTGGGATCTCCTTGATCTGGAACTAGTTTCTAATGGGGAAATACTGCAATATATATATACAGTAGGTCAGACATGACCTACTAATGTGTTCCCCAGATGAACATGTGACTTTGGTTCTAAACATTTTGGTAGAGAATGGATATAAAGTTTTCCTTGCTATGGCACAGATTTTCCAGGCAAAGTTCATCTACCTGGGAGCTGAGATTATACTCAGGTCCAGGAGGCCGTCCTCTGAATGAGTACAAGAAGTTCAACTGTTGCCTTCCCCGATGACTTGTAAACAGTTGTTAGCTTTCCTGGGGCTAACTGCGTATTGTTGAATCTGGATACTCGACTATGGCCTAATTGCCCAGATCTTATATAAAAGCTTAAAGTGATGGGGTGATTAAATCCAACTGATTTGGGGATCTCCTCAAAAGGAAGCAGAGTCTACACTAAATAAACCTTAACTCAAGCACCCACCTTCAGGTTGCCAAACCCAGGTAAAGCTTTCAATCTATATGTCCATGAAAAGGAAGAAATAACCTTGGGAGCATTAACTTAAAACTTTGGGCTTGAGTCCCAGCTGGTAGCTTAATTATCCTGGAGGTTCAAGACAGCTGATCGAAACTGTCCTCCCTGCCTTCGAAAGCTTGCAGCTATTTCACACCTGATAGAAGATGCTTTAAAACTCTCTCTTGAGAGCAAACTAATTATTTTTACCAGCCACCAAGTGAAACAACTCCTGAATGGGAGAGGACATTTATGGATGTTCTGATTAAAGGATTCTCAGATATCAAGTAGTGCTGATGGAAAATTTAGTCCTGACTATATCCCCCTGTGAGATTCTTAACCCAGCTACCCTCCTGCCTACCCCGAGGGCTCTCTAACTTTCACTCTTGCCTAGAATCTTTGGAGTATTGGATAAAACCTTGAGAGGGATTGCCAAAAGATCCTCTGACCAATCCTGATGAAACCTGGTACATTGATGGAAGCAGCTTTTTCTTAGACTGAAAAAGAAGGGACAGATATCCTACGGTTTCCAATTTTGAGACCTTAGAGTCTAAACTTTTATTTCCAGGTACTTCAGCCCAATTGGCTGAGCTAAAAGCTTTGACTCAGACTTTAGAGCTAGGAAAAGGAAAAAGAGTAGCCATTTACACTGACTCCAAGTATGCCTTTGTCGTACTACACACATATGCTGCTATTTGAAAAGAAAGAGGCCACTTGACTACCTGAGATTCCACAGTCACGTATGATAATCAAATCCTTAGTTTCCTGGAGGCAGTTGTCTGCTGGCTGAGTTTTAAGTCCCATATTATAAAGGACACCTTAAAGGGCATATGGAAATGGCACAAGGGAACCAGGCAGCTGATCTGGCAGCTAAGAGAGCAGCAGTACAAAACAATGACCTAAAAGGAGTTGCCTCCTTAGTTCCACAGAGTAATGTGCCAAAAATTCTTTCATATACTGAAGGTAAGGGTCTTCAAGCTAAGAGTGAGGGCTTTCAAGAGAAGTATGTAATGATTCCAAAATTAAAGAATCCTTTTTCTTCCTGGAAAACTCCAGTGGAATTTGATTAATGGGCTTCCCTGGCGGTTCAGAGGGTAAAGCGTCTGCCTGCAATGCAGGATACCCAGGTTCCATCCCTGCATCAGGAAGACCCCCTGGAGAAGTAAATGGAAATCCACCCCAGTACCCTTGCCTGGAAATCCCATGGGCCAAGAAGCCTGAAAGGCTACAGTCCATGGGGTCGCAAAGAGTCAGACACGACTGAGTGATTTCACTCACTCATTTAGGTGACAAGACCCTCCAAAGATTACTGCAAATGTTCTCTAGAGGAACAGGAGTCTAAATGACTATAAGGCAAGTGGTCTCTCTTGTTGCACTTGCCAATTAAAGAACCCCAAAGGAGCTTGAAGACCCCAGCTGGCCCAGCACATCCAATGGCATGGGATCTACCCAGAAGTGGACTGGTAAATGAACTCCACCCAGATGACAGTTTCTCAAAGGTATAAATATCTACTTGTCATGATAGATACTTTGACAGGATGGATTGAAGTCTTTCCGCCTGGACCGAGAAGGGCAAGGAAATGGTTTAAAAAGAAAAAAAAAAAAAAACAAAAACAAAAAACAGTTTCATGTAATCATTCTTAGATTTGGCCTGCCCAGGCCATTACGAAGTGATAACGGGACATCATTTACTTCTAAAGTCACCCAAGTGGTCTCTAAAGAATTAGGCATTACTTGTTACCTCCATTGTGCCTGAAGGCCTCAGTCTTCTGGAAAAAAATAGAAAGAGACAACACAGTTTGGCATGCCTTCTGATACAATATAGAGAAGACATAGGTCTCCTGATGGCTGAACAAGAAGTGACTTGAACGTTCTTGAATGTGACATGTTGTTTCTGGGTAAATACCGTCAATCAAGTTGAAGACAGTCTCACAGTCCTCAAGAAAAACATTCTGATCCTCAGTTCAGTTCAGTTCAGTCTCTCAGTCATGTCCGACTCTTTGCAACTCCATGAATCTCAGCACGCCAGGCCTCCCTGTCCATCACCAACTCCCGGAGTTCACTCAGACTCATGTACATCGAGTCAGTGATGCCATCCAGCCATCTCATCCTCTGTCGTCGCATTCTCATCCTGCCCCCAATCCCTCCCAGCATCAAAGTCTTTTCCAATGAGTCAGCTCTTCACATGAGGTGGCCAAAGTACTGGAATTTCAGTTTTAGCATCATTCCTTCCAAAGAAATCCCAGGGCTGATCTCCTTCAGAATGGATTGGTTGGATCTCCTTGCAGTCCAAGGGACTCTCAAGAGTCTTCTCCAACACCACAGTTCAAAAGCATCAATTCTTCGGTGCTCAGCCTTCTTCACAGTCCAACTTTCATATCCATACATGACTGTTGGGAAAACCATAGCCTTGACTAGACGGACCTTAGCCGGCAAAGTAATGTCTCTGCTTTTGAATATGCTATCTAGGTTGGTCATAAATTTTCTTCCAAGGAGTAAGCGTCTTTTAATTTCATGGTTGCAGTCACCACCTGTAGTGATTTTGGAGCCCCCCAAAATAAAGTCTGACACTGTTTCCACTGTTACAGCATGTCAAATAATGAGCTAGGGAGTCCTCAGGGTGGACGCAATCTCTCTTTGGGAGATCCTTATCCAGGTTAGGGGTGATTTGGAGTTGGTGGCCTGGCTCTTTAGAAACCTATATGTAGGACAGGAAGGAACAATTAGAACTGGGCATGGAACAACAGACTGGTTCCAAATAGGAAAAGGAGTACGTCAAGGCTGTATATTGTCACCCTGCTTATTTAACTTCTAGGCAAAGTACATCATGATAAACGCTGGGTTGGAAGAAGCACAAGCTGGAATCAAGATTGCTGGGAGAAATATCAATAACATCAGATATGCAGATGACACCACCCTTATGGCAGAAAGTGAAGAGAAACTAAAAAGCCTCTTGATGAAAGTGAAAGAGGAGAGTGAAAAAGTTGGCTTAAAGATCAACATTCAGAAAACTAAGATCATAGCATCTGGTCCCATCACTTCATGGGAAATAGATGGGGAAACAATGGAAACAGTGTCAGACTTCATTTTGTGGGGGGGCTCCAAAATCACTGCAGATGGTGACTTCAGTCATGGAATTAAACTACACTTACTCCTTGGAAGGAAAGTTATGATCAACCTATAGCATATTGAAAAGTAGAGACATTATTTTGCCAACAAAGGCCCGTCTAGTCAAGGCTATGGTTTTTCCAGTGGTCATGTTATGGATGTGAGAGTTTGACTGTGAAGAAAGCTGAGCACCAAAGAATTGATAGATTTGAACTGCGGTGTTGGAGAAGAAGTCCCTTAGACTGCAAGGAGATCCAACCAGTCCATCCTAAAAGAGATCCGTCTTGGGTGTTCATTGGAAGGACTGATGCTAAAATGAAACTCTAATACTTTGGCCAGCTCATGCAAATAGTTGATTCATTGGAAAAGACCCTGATGCTGGGAGGGATAGGGGGCAGGAGGAGAAGGGGACAATAGAGGATGAGGTGGCTGGATAACATCACCGACCCAATGGACATGAATTTTAGTGAACTCCGGGAGTTGGTGATAGACAGGGAGGCCTGACGCGCTGGGATTCATGGGGAAGCAAAGAGTTGGACATGACTGAGTGACAAAACTGAGCTGAACTTAACTCAATGCCTCTAGTAGCCCCTGTTATCATCATAAAGATATTTATTATGATTTTTCCATATATTATCCATTGTTTAATGCTATTTGCCTCTACCCAAATCAACAAGCTACAACATGCAGTACTAGTTCAGCAAGGATATATAAAACTACTCTCAACCATGGAAAATATCTATCATTCTCCCTTAGATGGACACTGCTATAAGGGCTCTGAGGCTTGAGACTAGCAAGAAGGGGAGGCCCAATGCCCCTCACCATCCAAGCTCAGCAGGAAGTAACCAGAGTGACCACGATTTCCTTTTTCCCAAATTATCAGACATCCCGTCTATTAAGCAGGGATTTTTAGGTAGTTAGACTAGCAAAAAGAGTCCAAAATGGTGGTGGCTAAAAGACAAAAAAGGGAAAAATCCGCAATAAAGGAAGAGAAGAAAAATCTACGGGCCCGAGTGAGAACTTCAGGTGAAACAATCACTCCCTCTTCCTGGCTTGCCCTAACTTGTACAGAGAAGGCTCGCAGGGAATAGACAAAGTGTATAAAAACATGGAGCCTAGATGGGTTATGGCCTCTCCTTGAGTTTGGCCCACGCTTATGCCTCGAGGATATACCATCCTTTGTTTAATGAATAAAACTCTGATCTGTAATCGAGCTGTAACACTGGTTACAGACAGAGCTGTGGAAATTACACACTCTTCTGATATATCTATCTGCCCACCTACCTACTTGCCTATCATATCCATCTATTTATCTACCTTTCCACCATTTATCTTTCTACCTATGTTTTCTTTACTCACTTAACCCATTGAAAGTGCTCATGTCACTCTTGGATGCCATAGAATAATTACCTAATTTGGAAGTGAATGGTGGCATTTACCAGCTGAGCCACAATGACACCAGGATTCTTGGCCTCTGGAGCAGAGGGATTCAATATGGGGTCAGTGATAAGGCTTGATCACTTAGTGTTTTTTGTATAGCAAAATTTCATTAAAGTATAAAAGAGATGGTTTAAGTTTCAGACATAGACATCAGAAGGGGACAGAAAGAATTTCCCTTTGCTATGTTTTAGTAAGGAATTACATTCTTACTAGTAATTTACTAATTGTAGAATGTAAACACCTCAAAACTGAGAGAGTTGCACCAGACCCCTCACCCACAAAATGTGTTTTGAAATAAGATTGGCACAAGGTGTACCATCCTGGGCTATACAATAATTGACATGAATCTTAAAAAAAGGTAGATTTCCAGGTAAATACATAGCTTATTAACATACCTTAAGAAAATATTTCCATAAGAAAAATATGTTGGTTAGCCCCAGTTTTGAGATAAGGTTAAGTACATGTGGAACTGGGTGTTGCCATGACAACATAGTATTGGAAAATAAAAGAAAAAAAAAAGAAGAAAAAGAAGAAGTCTGCCACTTGCAGTTTATTTTCTCCTTCCACTTGGAGACTTCTGGCCTCCCTACGGAAGCTATTAACAATCTCATTCCCCCCTTTTCTTTTAGGAGAGTTATGTTGTCAAGGGAAAGGGGTTGCATTTTCACTCCATAACTACTTCTGAGCTGGTAAAGGGTACTGTCCTTAAATTATTGAGGCTGGGACCTATTCTCCTAACCCTAAAATTGAGGGTCTGTGATCCATGGGCCACAAGTCATAGTTGCAGGAGACTGTGGCACTGGTTTGATTTTGAACAACGATCTGTAACTTAAAAGCCTTCATGTGACTAAAAACATATTCATCTACACAGTTACAAAAGTGGGGAGCAAACAGTAAAACAGAACAATTAGCAAAGTTAAACATCACATTCTGTCCATAGTTAAGGTATCAAGTGTTATACCAATCAATTTTAGGATTGTTAGATGTTATCAGGCTAAGAGGAGACATTACACGTTATTGTTGTTGGCAATAGTAGTTGCAGACTTGGAGAAGCCCTTTCCCTGAAGTGGAGACACCCACCACAGAAAGCCTCCCTCTAATGTGAGGGGGTGGTGGGAGTGCAGGGGGGGCTGTAAGTACTCCACAGACCGAGCATTTTGACCTTTTGTGGAATGTGGAGTAGGAATGAGCCCAGGACAGTACAACACTTTCTTAAGGGTCAAATAGCAGATTCAAGATTTTTTGAATCAGCAAAAGCAGGCTCACATAGATTACTAGGCCCATCTATAAAGTGAAAACTAAAAGCATAGAAAAAAGACATAAAACAGACATCACTTAGTCTGGGTCAGGAAGTGAAAATGAAAGTCGCTCAGTTGTGTCTGACTCTTTACATCTCCATCGACTATACAGTCTATGGAATTCTCCAGGCCAGAAATCTGGAGTGGGTAGCCTTTCCCTTTTCCAGGGATCTTCCCAAGCCAGAGATCTAACCCAGGTCTCCAGTATTGCAGGAGGATTATATACCAGCTGAGCCACTAAGGAATCCCCAGATCAGGATGCACCCACAAATCTATTCCTGGAACCTAACCAGCTGTGGAAGAAGAAAGAATAACCTGGTAAGGGCCTTCACAGAGGGGATCAAGAGATTACCCCCCAGATCCCAATTTCTTTATCAAGGCCTCAGTTCCTAGATTGAACAGCATCTTGTTTGACTCAAAGGCTGGGTCAGAAGTCACTTCCCAGAATTCCTGTAATGTCTGTTGAAAAGCTAAAAGTTGAGTTACATAGTTTGTTAATTCCAAGGCCTTAGGGAAACTCTGGTGTAAGCCTTTAGGAATTTTTCATTGAGCATTTTCAGGAATCATTAATCACCTGTCCTCAGACTCTAACCATCCTTTATCAATAATATTTTCTCCTCTTTCTCATATCTTTCTAATTCTTCCTCAGTATATTGCATTTTTTTTTTACTGTTCAACAAAACATGTCCAGATCAAAGGCATATGTAGTGAAGGGGTTAATAAAGTGTCTCTTTTCTGGCTTGGCAGCCAGCCAGATGATTACCCTGGGCTAGTTTACTCCCATCCTTATTTTTCCAATGTACAATAGCTACTATTTTTAGGGAAATACATAGATATCAAGTCTTTCACTCTCTTTGAAATGTTTACTAAGCTTTCCTTTTGCGATTTTAAACTGTCTTTCCATATTACAGCATGAGCATATGAAGGCAAATAAGCATATTTAGAATCAGTGTAGATATTTACTCATTGGCCTTTACTTAACTGTAGAGCTCAAGTCAGAGTTACAAGCTCTGTTAGCTGAACATTGGTTCCCAGGGTGGAGAGACTTTGTTTCTGAAACGTGTCCAACCATCACCAGAGTGTAGCTTGCTTACTGCTTCCCATCTCGAACAAAAGAACCACCATCTATAAATATTTCCATGTCAGAATTGTCTAATGGAGTATCCATTAAATCTTTTTGAGCTATAAAGTTTACGTTTAAGTTTAGAAATTTGGAATGAGCGTGATCTGGTGTTTCACTTTTCTTCTCAGGAAGAAAAGTGGCAGGATTTAAGTTTCCACAAACTTTAAGTTTTGTTACTGGTCCTTCTAACATTGATGACTGATATTTAAGAAGCTGACTGTCTGTCATCCAAATATTAACCTTACAGTCTATGATTCCACTCACATCATGAGAAGTCAGTACAGTAAGCCCACTAGTAAACTTAAGAGCTTCAGGCACTAGCAAAATAATAGTAGCAATTACCCTTAAGCAATGTGGCCCAACTTGAGTTAATATATGTCATAACTCCCAAGGCCATGGCTTTTTTTCAATAACAAATAGATTAAACTCTGATCCTGTGGAAAAGCTCATAGTGGGAGCTTGCAGGGGAACAGTTTGAAGAGCATTAAATGTCTTTAATTCTCTGAAGGCCAAACCAGCTTGACAGTTTGGGCTTATTAAGTTTTAGTTACAAGTTTATTATATAGAGGCTTGGCAAGTTCCCCATAACACTGAATCCAAATATGGGAGTAGCCTGTGATGCCAAAAAAGCCTCTCATTGTCTTAAAGTCATAAGTAGGTGATGATTTAGTTTAGGCTTAATTCTCTTGGGGCCTATGGCCCTCATCCCTTCTAGAAAAGAAAGCATCTTTCAAATCATCTTTCAAATCAAATTTGGCTCATTCAGGAATTTCAGACAATAAAGCATAAGGATTAGGCACCATGGGGCATAAAGGAGCCACAGTCTCTTTTATTATTCATAAAACTTGAACTAGTCTCTATTTATTATTTGACTTTTTCACACCCAAAATAGGAGTGTTGTATGGACTGTTATAGGGAATTAATAGCCTCTGCTCCTTTAAATGATCAGTGGTGGGTTTTAACCCTTTCTTATCCTTGGGTTTCAGTGGATACTGCTTTTGACGTAGAAATAGATGTGGGTCTTTGAGCCTGATAACAACAGGGATGGCATTCTGTGCTTGACCCACAGTTTTTCCATCAGCCCACATTCTAGGAATTACACTTTGTTCATTTAATGGAGACAAAGAGAGGGTTCCATAGTCATGAAAACAAACATGGACCTTGTTCAGTATACCCTTCCCAAATGGGTTGAGGGAGACTCTGGCAAAATCAGAAACTCATATGAAAACAGTAGAGTCCCAGTTGCAACTTAGAGGACAACTGAAATAATAGTGTTTGTTTCATCCAGGCATTTCCATCATGGAAGTGGATGGGGGTAAAAGTGGGCCAGGAGCTTCAGTAAGCACAGAATAAATTTCCCTGGTGTCTAACAGCAAATCAACTGATTAGCCCCCAGAGTTGTCAATACCTGGAGTTCCTCAGGTGTGATCAGGACAGAGCTTTTGTGCGGACCCTCAGACATTTTAGTCCTGATTGTCTTAAGAGTCTGACCCCTAGGGCTTATAGCACTGAGGGCAGCATCTTCTCCATTGTGGTCCTTTGCAGACTGGACATGGAGCCAGGGGCAGCTTAGATGCCTGAGAACAACCCTGCTTGAGGTGTCCCCACTTTTCATGGTAATAGCAAGTCTGCCCTTTTTCACCTGGGTCACTCTGGGCATTTTTTCTCCAGCTATTTCAGAGTGGACCTGAAAGCCATGACTGGCACCTCAGTCTTTCCTGGCATTTTTCTGCCTCTTCTCCTCCCTCTGTCATAATAAACTGGCTGAGCCATTTACAACAGGTTTTCTAGACTGATTTGGTCCAAACACCTGTTTTAGTAGCTTATGGCAGATATCTGAAAGTGACTGAATGAGAAATCTATATTTTAGTATCATCCTTCCCTCTGCACTTTCAGGATCAGTCTCAGTGAACCTGTGAAGGGCTTCTCACAGTCTATCTAGGAATTTACCAGGAGCTTCCTTCTTTCCCTATTTTATGTTTGTCAACTTGGTATATTTTAAAGTCTTATCATGTACCCGCTTGATTTCTGACAAAGTGACTCTGATCCTGTCTTCCTTTAGCCATGTCATAGTCCCAGCCTGACTCTGCTGCAGGGACTGTCTGATTCCCAGTAGGGAAGGAGGCTATGTTGCTCTCCCCCTTTTCTACTGATTCATTACCAAGCCATTCATATCCATAGGGACAATTTTTCCTCTAAACTTGAGTTTTTGAGTCAGGAGTTAGTGGCTGTCATAGGATACATTACATATCTCTCTAAATAAGTTTAAGTGCTTGGGATTGAATTTATCCAAGTTTCTCAAAATGCATTTTAAAGAGGTGGTTCTGGAACTGCTAACTCTCAACTTTAAGAAACAAAAAAGTGACGTCCAGTGCCCTTTTCTACCATAAGAGGCCCTCCCAGCTCTAAATGGAGGTGGAGACAGATTTTCAACTGACTCTTTTCTTCCCTGGTCAGTCTTAGTCTGTCCCTTACCAACAAAGGCACTCTACTCGTCCCTCCCTGTTCTACCGCCTACTGAGATGGGGTGGAGATGGACCAGGGGTAGACCTGATGGCATCCCAGAGTGATGCCTAATTCCTCACAATTACGACCTTGGCTTGATTTTTGCTCCTCCTCTGATGTCACCTGGAATGAAAGAGAGTAGCCTTCTGCACTGCTTCCCAAGCTAAGACTATTGGGGAAGCATCTGTCTTCCATATGCCTGTGTACATTCTGAATACAGGTCTGACCACAGTAAAAATGATAAGTCATAAAGGGATGAACAACAACAAAGGTTTCATTTCTGAGTATCACCACATCAGTATATGTAATAGCAAAGAGGTGAAGAAGGTCCCACCAGCAAGGAAAAAGTGATGTTTGCCTTTAGCTATTAGGGCAAATTCTTCAAGTTCATTCCCATAGATTCCACAAAAAGAATATTCAAGGAGTTGAGACAAAACACACCAGAGAGACTCCTCTGGCTCGCTAAAAGCTAGGGTTACCAGGGGAAGAAGCCTGTTGCACTTCCAATCTGACTAGATCCCGGAATTATCAATCAACATCTTCAAAAACCTCCTGGTCGGCAGCAGTGCTTCTATCCATATAGATTGAAGGCACAGCCATGACAAATCATCACTTTCAGGCAGCTGATCCCTGAGGCAGGCAGGCAAGAGAGCAACCTCTAGCCTGAGAGACGTTCCTATAGCTAGAGCTCCACTCACTCCTGAATGTGCTTTTGTAACTTTTGGCTCCTAGAAAGGCTAGGCACTTCCAAACTTGGGGTCTCAGTAAAATTACATACTAACAGCATGGATTCTAACTATCTTGAAACTTAATAATTCAACAGATTGGGTTAGTGATTCTAATTCCCCAGGCAGTTATGAAATGGTCAAAGAGAGTGGAAAGTTTGACCAAGAAAGGAGAGTTTGGTCCAAAAGCTTTGTCGATCTCTTGTTGCTCTCCTGGAGCAGACATTGGGTGCCTTTTGACATTAACAGGTCAATATAATCCTTTGACAGGGTTTCTGCTATAAGCTGTATGAAGTCGCCATGGAACCACAGAAAAGGACACAGCACTTCCTTCACACTTTTCAAACTTTCAATCTATCACTCATGCAGGCAAACTCTAGAATTAATAAAAGAAAAAGGGAAGAAAGAAAGTGAAGCTGCTCAGCCGTGTCTAACTCTTTGCAACCTCATGGATTGTACCCTACCAGGTTCCTCTGTCCATGGGATTTTTTAGGCAAGAATATCCGAGGGGATTACCATTTCCTTCTCCAGGAGATATTCCCGACCCAGGGATTGAACCTGGGCCTCCCACATAGTAGGCAGACACTTTACCCTCTGAGCCACCAGGGAAGAGAAGACAAAGTTAATAAAGTAAAGCAGAAAACTTGTTTACAAGGACAACAAAAGAAGTAGACCTCTGAGCATCTTTACCTTGTCCTAAAGAATCCTGGATGAGACCCAAAGCTGAAAGCTTGCTGCTAAGAGCTGTGAATAATGCTAGGATTCATGACCTGTGGAGGAGAAGAGTCTGATCCAGGGCCAGTGACAGGCTTGATCACTTAGAGCTTTTTGTGTAGCAAAGTTTTATTAAAGTCTAAAAGAGATAGTGAAAGCTTCAAACATAGAAATAAGAAGGTGACAGAGAAAGTGCCCTAGTGCTAGTTTTTAGCAAGGAGTTATATACCTATTAGCAAGCTGCTAATTAGAGAAAGGAAGCACCTCAAAACTGAGAAAGAGTTGCACCAGGCCCTTCACCCACAACATGCATTTGAGAGAGCAATGGCAGAAGGTGAGTCATCCTGGGTCATAAAACAATTGATATCAATCTTGAAGAAAGGCATATTTCCAAGCAAATGCATAGTTCATTGACATAACTCAAGAAAATATTTCCTTAAAAAAGAAAAATTTTGTTTAGCTCCAGGTTTGGGATAAAGTTAAGTTCAGGTGGAACCAGGTGATGCCATGACAACACAGGATTAGAAGAGGAAAAAAAAAAAAAAAAGAAAGAAAGAAAGAAGTGTTAACCACTTTCAGTTTATTTCCTCCTGCCACACTTGGGGATTTCTGGCCTGTCTACTGACGCTATTAACACTCTTAAAAGGGAGTTGGTCTTCCATAAGTCCTCTTTAATTTCAACATGCTTTCAGTTAAGGACCCTTTCCCATTCATAAAAAAAAAAAAATCATTTTGGGTCTGCAAAACTATCAGTTAAACGCAGTGGATCAGTTAAGTACAATGGAGCACACTACAGTTTCTGTAACTTTTCCAATTTCGTGCTCACTATTCAACAGTAAACATGACCAGAAATAAATAACTCTCTATCTCTCTCCCCACCACATCTTTGATTTTTATGGTAAACCATACTAAATGCATTTTATGATATAAAATATTTTATGCATTTAATTCACAAAACATTTACAAACATATAAAGATAAATTTACTTTTAGCAAGGTTCTTCTTAGAGTTTTTTTTTTTTTTTTCTTCATAGAATTAATATCAGAGTAGTTCTCAGCACTCTAGGATTTCTCCACCTCATGGTTAGAGATTGTCTTAGAATAAAATTATCTGTTGCAGAAGCATGAGCCTATAGTCAAGTGTTAACCTGTTTTATAGCCAGCACACAGGTATCTTTCAATTAGATTAAAATAAGAATTATGTCTGTCATAGAACTGTTGCAGAAATAGTTTATTCACTGAAGTACATTTTATTTATGCTATATCTTCATAAGTAAAACTTAGATTTACTCTGTTAGAGTTGTATAGGCATTCATGTAGACACTGAGAAAATGTCATACACACAGCCTCACTGATAAATGAGTTTTCTGTGAACTTGATAGACTGAAAGTATATCTGTGAATTTAGATTTTTTTTTTTTGTATTTTTCAGGAGTGGGATGTAGGGTAGTAGATCTAGTTTACACTAAAATAGCCCAATCTGTGAGAATCAGTTCAGTTCAGTCACTCAGATATTTCAGGCTCTTTGTGACACCACGATCTGTGCATGTTGGCTTTCCTGATCATCACCAAAACCTGGAGCTCATTCAAACTCATGTCCATCAAGTCAGTGATACCATCTGAAAATCTCATCCTCTGTCATCCCCTTCTCCTCTTGCCTTCAATCTTTCCCAGCATCAGGGTCTTTTCTAATGAGTCAGCTCTTCACAACAGGTGGCCAAAGTTTTGGAACTTTAGATTCAGCATCAGTTCTTCCAATGAATATTTCCTTTAGGATTGACTGGTTTTATCTCCTTTCAGTCCAAGGGACTCTCAAGTCTCCTCCAGCACAACAGTTCAAAAGCATCAGTTCTTCAGTGCTCAGCTTTTTTTGTGGTATAACACTCACATCCGTACATGACTACTAGAAAAACCACAGCTTTTACTAGATGGGCATTAGGTGGCAAAGTAATACCTCTGCTTTTTAATTACTCTGTCTATGTTGGTCATAGCTTTTCTTCCAAGGAGCAATAATATTTTAATTTCATGGCTGCAGTTACCATCTGCAGTGATTTTGGAGCCCAAGAAAGTAAAGTGTCACTGTTTCCATTGTTCCCCTATCTAGTTGCCATGAAATGATGGGACTGAATGCTATGATCTTCCTTTTTTGAATGCTGAGTTTTAAGGCAGCTTTTCCACTCTCTTCTTTCACTTTCATCAGGAGGCTCTTTAGTCCCTCTTCAGTTTCTGCCATATCTGAGGTTATTTATATTTCTCCTGGCAATCTTGATTCCAACTTGTGCTTCAAACAGCCTGGCATTTCATATGATGTACTCTGCATATAAGTTAAATAAGTAGGATGACAATATACAGCCTTGACATACTCCTTTCCCAATTTCGAACAAGCCCATTGTTTCATGTTCAGTTCTAACTGTTGCTTCCTGACCTGCATACAGATGTCTCAGGAGGGAGGTAAGGCCATCTGGTATTCCCATCTCTAAGAATTTTCCAGTTTGTTGTGATACACAGAGTCAAAGGCTTTAACATAGTCAATGAAGCAGAAGTAGATGTTGTTCTGGAATTTTCTTGCTTTTTCTATGACCCAGTGGATGATGGCTATTTGATCTCTGTTTTCTCTGGCTTTTCTAAATCCAGCTCGAACATCTATAAGTTATTGGTTCACATATTGTTGAATGCTAGCTTGGAGAACTTTGAGATTTTCTTTGCTCATATGTGAGATGAGTGAAGTTGTGCATTAGTTTGAACATTCTTTGGCATTGCATTGCTTTCGGATTGGAATAAAAACTGATATTTTTCAGTACTGTAACCGTTGTTGAGTTTTCCAAACTTGCTGGCATATTCAGTATAGCACTGTCAAAACATAACCTTTTACGATTTGAAATAGCTCAGCTGCAATTCGTTCACCTCCAATCTCTTTGCTCGTAGTGTTGCTTCCTAAGGCCCACTCGATTTTGCACTCCAAGATTTCTGGCTCTATGTGAGTGGTCACACTATCGTGGTTAGCTGGGGTTGCCACCTAAGTTCCACAGGCTAATTGGCCAGAAACTACTTCATATACTGAAGTTGAGACTTTAAAGATAAGGGTGAGAGCTTTCAAGAAGATCATAAGGGATGATTCCAAAAAAAAGGGACTCCTTTTTCTGCCTGGGAACCTCCAGTGCAAGTTGGTTAATTCCTTGCATGCCACTACTCATTTAGGGAAGAAGGCCTTCCGAAAATTACTAGAAAGGTCCTTCAGAGGAACAGGCCTCTAAACGACTATAAGGAAAGTGGTCTCTCTTGTTCCACTTGCCAATTAAACAATCTCCAGACAGTTCAAAGACCCCAGCTGGCCCAGCCCATCCAACAGTGTGGGACCTACCCAGGACAGGATTGGAAGATGGACTTCACACAGATGCCAGTTTCTCAAAGGTATAAATACCTACAAGTCATGATAGATACATTCACAGGATGGATTGAAAGTTTTCCCACCCAGACTGAGAAGGCTGAGGAGGTGTTTTAAAAAACAAAACAAAACAAAAAAACTGTCTATGAAATCATTCCATGATTTGGTCTGCCCAGGTCATTACAAAGTGACAATGGGACACCATTTACTTCTAAGGTTACCCAAGGGGTCTCTAAAGCATTGGTCATTACTTAGTACCTCCATTATGCCTGGAGTCCTCAGTCTACAGGAAAAGTAGAAACAGCCAACCAATTTTTAAAATCAATGATAAAAAGATAACCGAGGAAACCTCCCTTGGAATGAAGGAGGCTTTACCAATAGCTTTCCTCCACATCCGTATTGGCCCTATTGAACAGGCTGGTCTAGGTCCTTATGAGACATTATATGGGAAATCATTTGTTTATGTCAAGGATCTCTTCCTAGTTGCAGAGGCTCAGATCCTCTGGTCTTATACTATGGACATTGGGCGATTCCAACAAGATATACATTTGTTGGGTGTGAACCAGGACCCAAATGGTTCTAAAGAGCCACCACTATATTCTTCATGGACTCAAGTCCTAATTAAAATCTGGAAATATGGGTCTCCAAAGACTCAACTCCAGTCCACATGGAAGGGCCTCTACCCTCTAATATTTTATATCCCCATGGAAGTCAAGGTACCAGGGCACCTCTTCTGGATTCACTACTCACGAGTCAAGTAGTGGAAGAAAACAAAAGAGGACACTCAATACACCTTTGAGCCCCTGGGAGACCATTCTAGTGAATACCTCCAAAATTAAGATTCTGGAGATAGGATTTCTCAGGATAGCTCTAAAAAGAGCCAACACAACTTGGCAGGGGTTGTAGTCCAAAATAGACAGGAGATAGATCTCTTGATCCCTGAACAAGGAGGCACTTGAATCATCTTGAATGAGACACGCTGTTTCTGAGTAAATACCTCCAACTAAGTTAAAGAAAGTCTTACAGTCCTCAAGAAAAACATTCAAATGCTACAGGATCTCAAAGAAAGAGCTGGAGAGTTCTTGAAGTATTTACAGTCTATCTTTGGAGGAACCTTCTCCTGATGAGGGGACATTAGGAGTTGGCTAATGGCCCTACTAATCCCTGTTATCACCATATTGATGCTGCTTAAGATTTCCCAATGTATTTTCAATTGTCTAACCTGCTTTGTCTCTGCCCTCATCAACAAGATACAACATGAAGTACAAATTCAGCAGGAATATATAAAACTACACCCAACCATGGAAAGTATAACTCACCCTTAGATGGACACCACTATAAGGACTTTGAGGCTTGAGACTAGCAAGAAGTGGAAGCCCAATGTCCCTTTCCATCTCAGCTCTGCAGGAAGTAGCCAGAGAGACCTCGATGCCCCTATTCCCAAAGAATCGAGCCTCCCATCTTTTTGGTAAGGAATGTTAGATAGTTAGAAAAGGAAAAAGGAGTCCAAAATGACAGTGGCTGAAAGACAAAGAAAGGAAAAAACCTGCAAAAATGGAACAAAAGAAAATCTGAGGACTGATATAAGAACATCAGGTGAATCAAACCATCCTACTGGCTAGCCAAATTTACATAGGACACATTTTCTTCTCGGGGAGGAGATAAAACATATATATATATTAAAAAAAAAATGAACCAAGACTGAGCCTCTCTCCTTTGGGGTCGGCCTGCCCTCACACCTCAAGAGTGTACTATCTTTTGCTTACCTCATAAAACTTTGAATTGTAACCGAGCTATAACATTGGTCCACCATTTCAAATCTTTTCTGCAGCGAGACAGAACCAAGGAAATTACACACTCACCCGACAAAATCATTAATATATATTGCCATTGTTTTAGAATTATTTGAAGGTCAATTCCTCTTCTGTCTCTAAGAAAAGTGATTTTTTTAAAAGTTATTTTCTATTTTTATCTACATGTTTGTCATTATTTTAAGCTGCAGTTTTGATAGCTTAAGTATATGAAGAGAAAGATAATAATAAGAAAAGCTATTTCTGGGGGGAATAACAAAGTTATGAATATTAAATTATGGGGAGTGAGTGTGAGGCATGTAATAAGGGACCCATAGATTTAGATGATGTGGAGAAAGGTCTACTAAAGGCTTGCTATTGGAAATATATGGTTATACTGAAAGCTACTGAGAATTCATAATAGATACTAAAGAGTAGTGATCTAGAAGTTGTTAAGCCTTCTCTTGAAAGATAGTCCTATTTCTTTTCCACAGCTTGTATTAGTTGACTCCCTATTCTTTGTCTGGTAGAAAGTTCATTTCTTATAGCATATAGTCCTTTAACTGTGTTGCCAAGAGTAAATTTTTCTTTCTCTTTAAATATCACTGCATTCTGAAATACACATATATTTTGCCCATATTTTGGATGAATACAGTGAATTTAAAGTTACCTTTTTTTAGGTAGGTAGAATATGCAGAGTGCATCATGAGAAATGCTGGACTGGAAGAAACACAAGCTGGAATCAAGAATGCTGGGAGAAATATCAATAACCTCAGATATGCAGATGACACCACCCTTATGGCAGAAAGTAAAGAGGAGCTAAAAAACCTCTTGATGAAAGTGAGAGGAGAGCGAAAAAGTAGGCTTAAAGCTCAACATTCAGAAAACAAAGATCATGGCATCCGGTCCCATCATTTCATGGGAAATAGATGTGGAAACAGTGGAAACAGTGTCAGACTTTACTTTGGGGGGCTTCAAAATCACTGCAGATGGTGATTGCAATCATAAATTAAAAGATGCTTACTCCTTGCAAGAAAAGTTATGACCAACCTAGATAGTATATTCAAAAGCAGAGACATTACTTTTCCGACTATGGTCCATCTAGTCAAGGCTATGGTTTTTCCTGTGGTCACATATGGATGTGAGAGTTGGACTGTGAAGAAGGCTAAGCGCCGAAGAATTGATGCTTTTGAACTGTGGTGTTGGAGAAGACTCTTGAGAGTCCCTTGGACTGCAAGGAGATCCAACCAGCCCCTTCTAAAGGCGATCAGTCCTGGGTGTTCTTTGGAGGGAATGATACTAAAGCTGAAACTCCAGTTATTTGGCCACCTCATGCAAAGGGTTGACTCATTGGAAAAGACTTTGATGCTGTGAGGAATTGGGGGCAGAAGGAGAAGGGGACGACAGAGGATGAGATGGCTGGATGGCATCACGGACACGATGGACGTGAGTCTGAGTGAACTCTGGGATATGGTGATGAACAGGGAGGCCTGACATGCTGCGATTCGTGGGGTCGCAAAGAATCGGACACAACTGAGTGACTGAACTCAACTGAACCGAACTGAGAATAGAGAAAAGAGTCCCAAAATGTCATTTGAAAAGCAGCAGCTAAAAGGAAGACAGTGGAAAAAACCTATGCAAGAGAACAAAGTTAAAATTTAAGGACCAGATTGGGACCCTCTAGTGGGATAAAAAAATACACATGTCCCCTTCCTGGCTGATTGTGAGTACAAGCCCTAATTTACATAAAGCAGGCTTCAGGGGAGGAGGGAAATATTATGAAAAGAGGAAGCCAAGATGAATTGGCAAGACTCTTCCAAGGTTGCCCTGCCTTCATCTCTTGGAGTGTCCTATCTGCTGTCTGCTTAATAAAATTTTGAGTTGTAACTGAGCTGTAGCTCTGGTTCATTGCTTCAAATCTTTGTTGTGAGGAGAGCAAAAGGAGGGAAAGAATGCAGTCACTTAATGCATTGATTTGAAATAACAGTTCTAAGTTCTGATTTCAGATTCATTTGACTCTAACCTGCTGTCATTCAACCACAGTAGTACTGAAGGGAGCTTCCCAAGTTGCACTAGTAGTAAAGAACCCACCTGGCAATGTAGGAAAAAGAAGAAATGCAGGTTCACCCCTGGGTGAAGAATGTCCCCTGGAGAAGTGAATGGCAACCCACTCCAGTATTCTTTCCTGGAGAATCCTATAAACAGAGGAGCCTGGTGGTCTAAAATCCATAGGGTCACAAAGAGTTGGACATAACAGAAGTGACTTAGCATGTACACATAAAACTCAAATAATCTCAGTTGTGTGATGTTAGTAGGTTTGGGGGAGATTCTGTAATCAAAATGCCTAAAAAATTGTGCCTGTCATCACACCGTTTTAGAGATTCACAATGTATAGCGTAGCTGGGACAAGATCCACAGTAAAAGGCTTTCTTAACTTTGTTTACACTTAAGTTTCCCAGCTTTGTTGACCAGATGCATCTTTTTACATAATATTCAGTCACATTGGTAAAAATCAGTTTGGGAAATTCTGCCTGTTCAAGCTTCCCAAAGGAAAAAGTGTTTCTTCAACTCCTTAAAGAGAATGTTGATCAAATCCATCACCACAATAGACAGTCTATCTATGTTCTATTTCCTGAGTTGCGATCCAACCATCTACTGTGTTAGATCCACAAGTCACCCGATCATGCTTGCATGACTGCTGCTTATCTCCATTTAACCCCTGCCATCTTTTCCCAGTGATGTCAAAACTTGACCTCTGTGCACCAGTGCTGAATTGAATCTCAGAGACAGTTTTGGGTGAAGTAGAAAATAATAGCTTTATTGCTTCATCTGGTAAAGGGGAATACAGAGGGTGAATAGCATCAGAAGTGTGTGTCCCAACCTGGGGCAGAGGAGTAGATTTGGTGTTTTATAGCAATGGTTCAAGAACAGAGTTGCTGATAAAGATCAGGGTGTGTGCAGGGTCTGCATTCCTTTAATCTGGCCTTAGATAATTTCTTTGGAGAAGGCAATGGGACCCCACTCCAGTACTCTTGCCTGGAAAATCCCATGGATGGAGGAGTCTGGAAGGCTGCAGTCTATGGGATCGCTGAGGGTTGGATAAAACTGAGTGACTTCACTCTCACTTTCATGCATTGGAGAAGGAAATGGCAACCCACTCCAGTGTTCTTGCCTAGAGAATCCCAGGGATGGGGGAGCCTGGTGGGCTACCATATATGGGGTTGCACAGAGTCAGACATGACTGACCTGACTTAGCAGCAGTAGATATTTTCTTAAGGAGCTTCTGTGGGCCTCAAGGTTATCAAACTGTGACCTTCTCTCTAAAGAATGCTTCATCAAGTAGTTAACATCTTCCATTTGTCGGGGACTTTAGTTCTTCAAAAGACCTCAAATATATTGTTTTGTGTACTGCTTAGGTGGAACCAGAATCCTTCTCCAAGTCTGCAAATCAAGTTATCTCTTGACTGATCCTCCCTTATCTCTTCATCCCCTCTCTTCCCTGACTAGCACTTGTTTAACCCTACCCTTTAGAACTAAGGGAAAGTCAAGAAACAGGGGACACAGAAAGGCCCTCATGCCCAGAAGCCTCACAGATTCCTGCTTGGTTTCACCAGTGATCCCTGCCCACCATGGAGAGCCATAAGATGTTTATATTTAGGAGTTTCCACCTGATTATTGATGAAAGTGAAAGAGGAGAGTGAAAAAGTTGGCTTAAAGATCAACATTCAGAAAACTAAGAATACGGGATCTAGTCACATCACTTTATGGGAAACAGATGGGGAAACAGTGGAAACAGTGACAGACTTTATTTTTGGGGGCTCCAAAATCACTGCAGATGCTGATTGAAGCCATGAAATTAAAAGAAGCTTACTCCTTGGAAGGAAAGTTATGATCAACCTAGACAGCATATTGAAAAGCAGAGACATTACTTGGCCAACAAAGGTCCGTCTAGTCAAGGCTATGGTTTTCCAGTAGTCATGTAGGGATGTGAGAGTTGGACTGTGAAGAAAGCTGAGCGCTGAAGAATTGATGCTTTTGAAATGTGGTGTTGGAGAAGACTCTTGAGAGTCCCTTGGACTGCAAGGAGATCCAGCCAGTCCATTCTAAAGGAGATCAGCCCTGGATGTTCTTTGGAAGGACTGATGCTAAAGCTGAAACTTCAATACTTTGGCCACTTCCTGCGAAGAGTTGACTCATTGGAAAAACTGTGATGCTGGATGGGATTGGAGGCAGGAGGAAAAAGTGATAACAGAGGATGAGATGGCTGAATGGCATCACTGGCTTGATGAACATGAGTTTGAGTGAACTCCGGGAGTTGGTGATGAACAGGGAGGCCTGGTGTGCTGCGATTCATGGGGTCACAAAGAGTCGGACATGACTGAGCAACTGAAATGAACTGAATTGATTGCTATAGCTCATACATTTGTTCACTGCCATCCCAGTCTCTGAAAAACATTTGAGACGAAATGAAAAATCAAAATTCTTAACTTATATAAAGTGGAGGAGGTAGACTGGGAAAAACATACCCATTAAAAAATAATAAGGGGGCAGAGGATCAATTCTGACTAAGATTAGGAAACTCGTGGGGATGGGCAACTCAGTTGGCGATTTGGGGGAGGATTCCTAGAGGAAATAGTGACTGGAACTGAACTTTGACATATAAGGTAGAGTTCTGAGTTATGGGTATGAAGGATTTGGGAAGAGGAAAGAGAATAGAGAAAGGAGATGAGAGATAGGAGAATACAGGTAGACTTCATTTTAATTTAAATAAATGGAACATGGATGTATGTGAGGTATTAATATCAGTGAAAGGGAATAAGAAACATGGAATAAATTATGAGCGATTATGTTGCCTTATAAAGGGTGCCTCTGAAATTTCTGTCTGTCCTATATTTACCCCTTTTTTCTCATATCAGTATCCATCTTTTAGAATTTTTCTCCTCTCTATGTACTAAGGCTGTTTATTGTAGAGTTATACTCCTGCTCAGAAAACTCAAGTTATGCAAAACTATGTCCTCCTCAGTTCTTAAGCAACCCTCTTTGCTAGTTCTCTTGCTGCCTGTGCAAAGCTGCAAGGTAACTAAATAGTAGTTTTCCCCTTTCCCATTATTCTACAACCTCTTTAATTAAAATGCCTAGTATACCTTTAGAAGTAATCTAACAGTTGTGTAGTTTCTTGACTTTTTAAACTCCTTTAAAAATTGTTAAAAATAAGCAAAAATGTTTGGACATACCATTTGTTGGCAAATATCAATTGATGATGATTATTTTTCTCAGAAAAAGGAAGGATCAAGAGAGAAGCAAATACATTGATTCTCCTTTTGTATGAGCTACAATATCTACATTGGATAAAACATTAAAGTCACTGCCTTATTCAAGATTTTAAACTTCCTTGAAAACTAGGAAGAACTATAATTGTAGTTCTATGATTAGATAACATATCATCACACAGAAAGTAAGTTAAGAGTAAAAAGAGCATTTTATTTGTTTAAGAATCCTTTGAAATGGCATAGCAGCAGCAGCAATGTTTAGTGTATAGCAGAAAACACATAGATTGTTCAATATAAATTTATTGAATGCTTTTTATTTTAATGTTAGGCACCAATCTCATTATGCATTATTTGTATTGTTCCAAGACCTTGTGATGTGAATGGGATTTCTTCACTATTTGTTCCAGTGGGGCTGAGTTTATTAACAATAATACCCAATTCATTTTCTTATTGTCAGTGCCTCAAAATTTGTTTTGCTCCCAGCTGTAAAGTTATTAATTAGAACTTTAAAACTCAGAATCCAGTCTTCTTTGAATTCAATTTTTAACTACACAATATTACAAAGCTGCATAGAACAATCACATTTAAAAATTAAAAATATTTCCTAAGGCTCAAAGAAGACATAGAAAGGAGCAGCAAACATGCTCTTGAAATTGGAAATTATGGCAAATAATCTGTTTCAGTAACATTCATAGTTAAAACAGCATTATTTATAAAGTGAAACCAAAAGCAATTAAAAAAAAATCCTGAATAGAACAAACAAATAAAAGAACTATTAATACTTTATAATGAATAGTTTTCAACTAATATTAACTCAGAAATGAAGTGATATGATTGAATAAAATGTATAATTCAAGTAAATAGATAATTACTTTCACAGTTTGCTTTCATAAAAATATTTTCTGCATTCTATAATATTGTTTCAATTATGATATTATTTCAATTAATATTCAGCACAATAATACTCAAGAAAAACATTATATTGGCTATACCAAATGAGAAGGCTAGTGTTCAAAATGTGTGGCATTAAACTGATAAATTATAAACTCAAATTATAAATTCTAAGATAAAAGACTAAGTTCTTCTTTTCATTCTTAATTATAGTTGGGTTCCATATCTATGGCACATAAATCGTGCAAAATTTCACCTCATTTTTATCAACTTTAGGAATTTTTAATATTCATTAGAGTATATATGAATTACACAAAAACAGGTTTATTATGGACTTCCCAAATGGCTCAGTGATAAAGAATCTGCTCACCAATGTAGGAAATGCAGGAGATGTGGGTTCAGTCACTGGGTTGGGACGATCCCATGAAGGAGGAAATGGCAACCTGCTCCAGTAAAAACTTCCTTGAAAAATCTCATGGACAGAGGAGATTGGAAGGCTTGGGGTCTCAAAGAGTCAGAGATTACTCTGACTGAACACGCACACACATAAATTTACTACATTTATCCATAGTCTATTTAGATAAAACTATGAAGAACTATACTATCTTACCAAATTGCCATATGCTACAGCAGGTCATTTTCTTAAAAGGCTGTTATTTTTACATAGGAAGGATAATCACCATTTGATGAACAATAGCACCAAAGGAAGGAATTTCACTAATCCTCAGAGGGAAAGGAGGAGAAGGGGATGACAGAGGATGAGATGGTTGGATGGCATCACTGACTCGATGCACGTGAGTTTTAGTGAACTCCAGGAGTTGGTGATGGACAGGGAGGCCTGGCGTGCTGCAATTCATGGGTCACAAAGAGTCCGACACGACTGAGTGAAAGAATTCAACTGATATCCATCAATATTTATCAAAATGAAAATTAAAACTAAGAAACCTTACATACTGACAAATTAATTCATTTACAAATAGAAGCAATAAGTTCATTATATATCACATAAATGATATATATTTATTAAAAATAACTTTTTTAAAAGCTAAAAATCAGTGGGAAGAGGATCATTATTTTTCATTCTTATAAATCTAGTGACAGTCTTGGTAGTTGTTGTTGTTCTTTTTAACCTGCTTCTGTGTCCAATTCCTTGTGATATGGTATGTGATTTAATTTCTGAAAAAATTCACCCTATAATGAAAATTAATGAGTAAAACTGTAAAATAAAATCTCAATATTAGAATAAAGTTAGTTTTGACCTATGTAACAATGCAAGATGCAGGGGATTCCTGGACCAGCTGTAAGAATGAGGATAATTAGTGCCTAAAACTTACTGCCATGAGAATCAATAGGAAGCCTTGAAAAGATAGAGATGCTCAAACCAGTTCTTCAGAGACTCTGATCTAATTAGTTCACAGAACGATCTGTATCTCAGTACTTGTTAAGTCTCCCAGGTGGTTCTAATATGCTGCCAGTGTTAAGAACTACTGGATTTGATAAGTTGTGTAATGAGACATGTCTTCATCTTAATGTCTTATATCTTTGTAAATTTACATCATCCTCACTTTTTCCTTTGGGATTCACTTTGTGTGGAATTACAGACATTTAATTTTTTTTTTACTGTAATCAGATATTATTACAAACACACTATCAAAATATTGCTCCCATGACACAATTCTTCTCAGCAAAATAGGAGAAACTGTAAATTAGAATTTTTTACAGGAATATAGACTGACAAACAGTCATATATAACATAAATTTTTATACAGCATGTCCAGAAAAACATGTCAGGCAAAGGTATATATATTTTTTTCTTGTGATTTAAATTATAACACTGTTTTTATGTCAGGGAAATGATGTGTAGTCAATAAAGACAATTATGTGCTAGCGGAATGACTCATGCCAGAGATAGGGAAGAGATCATATTAAATCCACAAATCTTTGCTGTCCATCAAGGCTCATATTTTTGTAGATATTTTCATTCTAGCTTAAGAGAGAACATGTCTTCTGATTGACCAGATGCAAATAAAATATAGTGCAGCCATGATTTCTCATTTTCTAGATTTATAATAACTACTTAAGTTACTAAGAAGGGTTACAAGTATATGCATAAAAAACTGGAGCATGTATATCCTTAGTTCTGAAACCCAAAGATTATGTTATTTATAAAATGCATCATTGCTGGCTTGTATTTTCCAATGCCTATTCAGATAGTCCTGCTTTAGAAAACCAATTTCTTTGCCTCTGTACCTTGAGCCTTATTAAGTATATCAGGTCACTGGATCTCAACTTGGATTGATCTTTCCCTACAGGGGATATTTGTTACAGATTGAGGGCATTTTTGTTGTCACAACTGAGAGAGGAAGTTGCTACTAGTTTGTAGTAGATGGAAGTCAGTGTGCTGCTAAATATTCCACGATGCACTGTGATATCCGCCTCCAACATGTAGCCAGTTCAGGTCAGTAGCTCATTCATGTCCAACTCTTTATGACCCCATGGACTGAAGCATGTCAGGCTTCCCCTCCATCACCAACTCCCAGAGGTTGCTCAAAGTCATGTCCATTGTGTCAGTGACTCCATGCAGCCATCTCATTCTCTGTCGTTCCCTTCTCCTCCCACCTTCAATCTTTCCCAGCATCAGGGGCTCTTCCAAGAAGTCAGTTATTTGCATCAGGTGGCCAAATTATTGGAGTTTCAGCTTCAGCATCAGTACTTCCAATGAGTATTCTGGATTTATTTCCTTTTGGATTCACTCGTTTGATCTCTTTACAGTCCAAGGGACTCTCAAGAGTCTTGTTCAACACCAACAATTCAAAAATATCAATCCTTTGACACTCAGCTTTCTTTATAGTCCAAATCTCATATCCACATATGACTACTGGAAAAACCATAGGTTTGACTAGATGTAACTTTAAAACATGTAACCATCTGGCCCTAAATGGCAATAGTGCCAAGACTGAGAAAATTGCATTAGATGATATAATAGCAATTCTTGTCTCATTAGCAGTCCATTATGAACTTATCAAATCTAAGGTGTTTCATTGAGTAATACCAAATTAATTAAGTGTTATTCATTTCTAAACATTGAACCTGAAGGGAAGTGACCCATTTATAAATAATCACTCAAAGAACCCTTTCCTCTTCTTATGATTTTAACACTTGAATGTTATTTAATAACAAATCTTTCCCTTTTTATGGTATAGTTTAATACTTTTATGCTTTAACTATTTCATTAAAGTATTACTATTATTATTATATTAAATCATTCTTATAGAGTGTGAGAGTTAGGTGATTTAATTCAGTAACTGTCAGAATAATTTTGACTACAGATGTCTTCTACATAAAAGGACTAAACAGTACTCTATATACTCTGATTGGAAGGGCACTGACAGGAACATATCTACAAGAACTTGTTATAAAAGCAACCATACTTTTGCCAAGTCTTTAAAGATCCAAGCCTCTGGATTTGCTAAATAAGAGATCAAGTATTGAGATATTCTATTACCATTCTCTGGCTAGTCATCTGGAAAAGTGTTGGATAACGGGTAACAGGAGATTTGCCAAATAAGAGTACAAGCAATTTAACTGTCCTATTTTTCTCCTACTGTTTGTTTGTTTGTTTTTCTGTTATTGTTGTTCAGTCACTTAATCATATCTTACTTTTTGTGATCCCGTGGACTACAGCATCCCAGGATCCCCTATCCATCACTGTCTCCTGGAGTTTGCTCAAATTCATGTCCTTTGACTTGGTGAGGTAATGCTGTCTAGCCGTCTCATCCTCTGTTGCCCTGTTTTCATTTTTCCTTCAAATTTTCCCAGCATCAGGGTCTTTTCCAACAAGTCAGCTCTTCACATCAGGTGGGCAAAGTATTGGCATTTCCGATTCAGCATCAGCCCTTTCAATGGATATACAGGGTTGGTTTCTTTTGGGATTGACTGGTTTGACCTCCTTGGTGTCCAAGGGACTCTCAAGAGTCTTCTCCAGCACCAAAATTTGAAATCATTAATTCTTAGACCTCAGCTCTCTTTAATGGTGCAATTCTCACATCCATACATGACTACCAGAAAAAACACAGCTTTAACTAAACTGAGTTTTGTTGGCAAAGTGATGTCTCTAGTTTTTAATGCACTGTCTCAGTTTGTCTAGCTTTCCTTTCAAGGAGAGTGTCTTTGAATTTTATGGCTATAGTCATCATGGGTACTGACTCTGGAGCCCACGATATAAAACCTGTCATTGCTTCCAATTTTTCCCTTTCTAATAGCCATGAAGTGATGGGACTGGTTTCCACGATCTTAGTTTTTGAATGTTGAGTTTTAAGCCAACTTTTTTACTCTCTTATTTCACCTTCATCAAGAGGCTGTTTACTTTCTCTTCTGCCATTAGAGTTGTATCATCTGTACCTTGGCGATGCTAATATTTCTTCTGGTAATCTTGACTCCAGCCTGTCATTCATCCAGCCTGGCATTTCACATGATGTACTCTGCAAGTCCCTTAAATAAGTAAGGTGACAGTATACAGCCTTGTCTTACTCCTTTCCTAATTTGAAACAAGTCTGTTGTTTCATGTTTGGCTGTAATTTTTGCTTCTGTACCCACATACAGGTTTCTCAGGAGACAAGTAAGGTGGTTTGGTTTTCTATCTCTTTCAGAATTCTCCAGTTTGTTGACAAACACACAATCAAAAGCTTTTGCATAGTCAATGAAGCAGATGTTTTTCTGGAATTCCCTTGCTTTCTCTATGATCCAATGAATATTGGCAATTTCATCTCTGGTTCTTCTGCCTTTTCTAAATCCAGTTTTAAAGCCTGGAAATTTTTGGTTCATCTACTGTGAAGCCTAGCTTGGAGGATTTTGAGCAAAATCTTACTAGCCTGTTAAATGAGGACAATTGTATGGCAATTTGAACATTCTTTGGATTGCCCTTCTTTGGAATTGGAATGAAAACTGTCCTTTTCCAGTTCTGCACCCACTGCTGAATTTCCAAACTTGCTGACATACTGAGTGCAGCATTTTAACAGCATCATCTTTTAGAATCTGAAATAGCTCAGCTGGAATTCCATCACTTCCGCTAGGTTTGTTTGTAGTAATGCTTCCAAAGGTCCACTTGTCTTCATACTCCAGGTTGTCTGACTTGATGTGAGTGCTTACACCATCGTGGTTGTCTGGGTCATTAACATCTTTTTTGTATAGGTCTTCTGTGTATTCTTACCATCTCTTCTTAATCTCGTATGCTTCTGTTAAGTCCTTACCGTTTCTCTCTTTTATTATGCCCATTCTTTCATGAAATATTCCCTTCAGTTTTTTTCTCTTATAACTCATACCTTTCTAATCAGTACTTTGGTTAACCAGTCATAAATTTTATTTTCTTTACTATAAGCATGCTTTTCAAAATGTTCAACTATTTTTTATGGAAAAACCTCTATTTCCCAGTTATATTTTAAGAAGGTATCTAATGATCATATTTAATTATAATGAATAGAACAATATAAATAACTTTGGAGATCTAATGACTGATTCATTGAAACCAAGTGCTCAAGTGATCTTTGCATGATAAGGATATTTTAAGAAATGAAGTATTTGTATTACCTTGCAAATGAGCTAAAAAGGAGGTTAATTATACCATTTATGCAACAAATCTTAGAATACAGAATAGAATGTTTAACTATTATTAATTTTTGTATACTTTTTTTACATAAGTATAAAATTAACACTATTTTGTATAGTTTTCCTTTTGAAATATGTCAAGAGATTTACACAGGATTTTGATCAATTTCCTAACACCACTTCTAAAACTTTGTAACTCTATTTGACTTTGACACTGATATATATTGCATGTTAGATAATTATTTCTGTAAATAAACTAAAGATTCAAAATTTGAGAAGATAGACAGAAATAGATACATGACTGACTGTTGTGAGGGAATGCTGTGGATGTGAAAATAAGGTCATGCTCACCGAATAAAAAGAAGTAATATTTTCCTATCTTTTATAGGAAGCAGCCAATGTGAAGACTAAATGGATTTTTCAAGATTGCCACTCAATAGAACTGCCTATTATAATATATTTAGTTTTTATCTTTCTGCCTTAGCTATAAGAAAAGATTAGGACACAACAAAATGGATGAAACAGTGGTTTTGGAACTGTGATGTTTGAGCTGAAAGAAAGCCTTTTTTCAAAGCTGGGATGGAGAGATTCAAGAAACTCACAGGGAGAATACCTATTGGAATAAAGGATGTTTTGTTACCCTCTTAGATTGTCCTTAAGTGTATATTCTGCCAGTTTGCCTTGGTGCTGCCATTCAAGTGAAGCCAATCATCATAACAAAGTTGTTGAAGAAATTGACAAGTTCTTTGAAGTTGAGAACCTAAACATGAAGAGGTGTATTGGCCTCTTGAATAGAGTTTCTTGAAGTGGGAAGGCTTTTGAGAGTGATTAATAACTAACGGCATCAGGTCCCATCACTTCATGGGAAATAGATGGGGAAAGAGTGGAAACAGTGTCAGACTTTATTTTGGGGGGCTCCAAAATCACTGCAGATGGTGACTGCAGCCATGAAATTAAAAGACGCTTGCTCTTTGGAAGGAAAGCTATGATCAACCTAGATAGCATGTTCAAAAGCAGAGACATTACTTTGCTAGCTAAGGTCCATCTAGTCAAGGCTATGTTTTTTCCAGTAGTCATGTATGGATGAGAGAGTTGGACTGTGAAGAAGGCTGAGTGCCGAAGAATTGATGCTTTTGAAGTGTGATGTTGGAGAAGACTCTTGAGAGTCCCTTGGACTGCAAGGAGATCCAACCAGTCCATTCTGAAGGAGGTCAGCACTGGGATTTCTTTGGAAGGAATGATGCTAAAGCTGAAACTCCAGTACTTTGGCCACCTCATGCAAAGAGTTGACTCATTGGAAAAGACTTTGATGCTGGGAGGGATTGGGGGCAGGAGGAGAAGGGGACGACAGAGGATGAAATGGCTCAATAGCATCACTAACATGATGGACATGAATCTGAGTGAACTCCAGGAGTTGGTGATGGATAGTGAAGCCTGGTGTGCTGAGATTCATGGGGTCGTAAAGAGTCGGACACGACTGAGCGACTGAACTGAACTGAACTGAACAACTAATGAAAAAAGAAGGCACTGTAATAGTGTGCCTGGAAAGAAAGCTAGGCCACCCTGTGCCCTCAAACACTTGAAGCATTCATAAGACTACCTGAATATTTCCCTGTGCCCATATATGGGACCACAGAGATTGTCTAATAAGACAGGAACAAGAGAAAGGCCCACATATTTTCCACATGTAGAATTACTTCTTCTAGAAGAAGGGTTGAGGTAATGAGCCGTGTCTGGGATTAAAGGGATGCAACTGAGTTTTTCTGAGAAGGCTCTAAACCGGGGCTATGGAAAAACTGAACACCAGACCCCTAGAAAACAGTGCTAGACCTTCTAAGTAGGGACACATTTTAGTAGATGATATTATTCATAAATGGATCCAAGAAAAATAGAGAGAAATCAGGTATGAGATTCTATCACTACTGCAGTAGGCAAGAAACTCAAGATTTATCTCATCTTCCTCCCATTTCACCAGAGAAGTCTCCAAACAGCTGATGCCAGGGGGAGACATAGAAACACAGGATAAGAGATTTCAACCCAACTGTACAGACTAGATTTTTCCTAATTAAATTGACCAAGAAGCTATGCAAACTCTATAACTTGTTGAGCAGGGATGATGAGGGTAATTGAATGCACTACAGTTAAAACCAATAATTACTGGAGAACAACATCAGTTTTAGGTTACTTTCCCCACTGAGATGAGATTACTCAATTATGGAGATGAGGGTAAAGAGAAGAGGAATTTTTAGTAGGGACAGATTTATAAATTTTCAGCTTATTAATGAATATTTTGTGTTGTGGTGAACTTGATTTCACTCTGTGATCTCACAACTATGGGTTCTTTGTTAATAAACACTTGCATAATATGGATATTTTGGGTTACTGTACTCTGCTTATCCCCTGTTGAACCAAATTTTAGTTAACATAATTATTTAAATTTCCATTAAATTGCTAAATTAATTTAAAAGTTAATGAAGATTACATGTGTAAAAGTCTTGATATATTACAAAGAGAGAGAGAGAGGAAAAAAAAAAACACCTCTTTGCTTTTGGAAAGGATGATGAACTGATTACTTATAATATCTGTGGTGAATTCCTGTTGATGTATGGCAAAACCAATACAATATTGTTAAGTAATTAACCTCCAATTAAAATAAATAAATTTATATTAAAAAAAGAAACAGTATTAAATTAATAAACCTAAGGACTGTTCCCAATATGATTTTTTACATTCTCTAAATCACTACATTGCTCTGTAAGATACTGATTTGCAGGTTTTGTTTTTTTTTTTCTTAACTGAAACTTTCACTAGAAAATTTTGTTCACACTTTTAGAAGTTCTTTGGGACACATCTATCCTTCTGCTGTAAACATGAAATTATCATTAATTATCAACTATTTATTGAAAATGTACTATGTGTCAAATATTCTTTCAAATAATGTTGATATTCTTGCCATTATAGCATTCATCAGTTTGGGGAGTCAGCAAAATGACAAATCAATAGACTATAGTTAACCAAATGCTATGAAAAAAGTATGCTTAGAAAAAGCAGAAAAGTGACACCTTGGAAATTTAGGCTTTGAGGAAGAATTTTTGATTTAGATGAGTTTGGGGTAGGAAAAGATAAGTCAGTCTGGATAAGGATTTTCTCAGGAGCATGCACAAAGTTAGCAAGAGAGATACTTTTATGTATGTGCAACACATATACTTGGGGAAAGGGCTAATTCATAAGGAATCCTGTCAGGTAATGCTCAGCCTTTTCTGGTATGAAAAGATATCCTATGTAGATCTTTATGGAAACTTCTAGAAAAGCTTCCCATACTTCTATGAGAACAAGAGGAGGAGATATGATTGGCCAAGACGGGTGGGGCTGGGAGCCCATATTCTCTTCATCAAGAAGTGGAACAGTTTTCAACATATGAGAATATAACATGTAGGATATTCTCTATATAAAAGCCTTGAAGTTTGAACATTTTTTTTTCTTTAAGAAAATAACCTGACATATAAGATTTACCACTTCATAACATGTATTTTGATTCTAAAATGGGGAACAGCACCAGTGGACCTATTTAGATCAGAGTTTAACCATCCAGTTGTTTCATTTCAATGTAGCAGTGCAATAGAAAAGTCCTTGTTATACCCTGTATGGCTTACACATTCAATAGAATATCAAATAGAAATGTGTGATATCTGTCGACCACAGTAATAAATGTTGAAGAAATAAGTAATATTATTAAATGTGTGTGTTTATGGCTGGTTTCCCAGGTGGTTCAGTGGTAAAGAATCCACCTGCCAATGCTGGAGCCACAGGAGATGCTGGTTTGATCGCTGAGTCAAGTAGATCCCCTGGAGGAGGAAATGGGAACCCATTATAGCATTCTTGCTGGAATAATTCTATGGACAGAGGAGCCTGGTGGGCTATAGTCCATAAGGATACAAAGAGTCAGACATGATTGAGTGACTAACCCTTTCACTTCCATGACAAAGATGGGATTGGTTAATACAGGGTTGTCAGATTTAGAAAATAAAATACAGTATAAATATGATAACATACTATTTTGGACATATATACACTAAAAAAAGTACTTATTGTTTTTAAAATTAAAACTTAGGGCACATCTTTTTAGTTTTTGTTTTTATTTTCTTTACTGTAAGATGTGCATCCTAATAGAGTTTGAGCAAACTCTGGGAGATATTGAAGGACAGGAAAGCCTGTTGTGCTGCAGTCCATGGGGTATCAAAGAGTTAGACATGATTTAATTACTGAACAATAGCAAGAGATGGATCAAAAAAGATCTCCCTGCAATTTATGGCAAATAATGTCTGCCTATGTTTTCCTCTAAGATTTTTACAGTTTCTAGCCTTACATTTAGATCTTTAACCCATTTTGACTTTATTTTTGTGCATAGTGTTAGGGAGTGTTCTAATTTTACTGTTTTACATGTAGCTAACCAGTTTTCCCAGCACTACTTATAGGAGAGACTATCTTTTCTCCATTGTGTATTTTTGCCTCCTTTGCCATAGACTGAGTGGTCATAGGTGCTTGGGTTTATATCTGGGCTTTCTATTCTGTTCTTTTGATCTAAATTTCTGTTTTTGTGCCAATAAAATGTCATGTTGATTATTGTAGCCTTGCAATATAGTCTGACGTCCCCTGACTTCAGCAGACCCTGCTTTCCTAGTTCCATTTTTGTATCTCAAGACTGCTTTGGTTATATGGTGTCTGTTATGTTTGCACACAAATTGCAAAGTTTTTTTTTTCTTTTTTTTCTATTCTAAGTCTGTGAAACATGAAACATGCCATTGTTAATTTGATAGGGATTGTGCACTGAATATGTAGATTATTTGGGTAGTATAGTTATTTTTACCATATTTATTCTTTCAGTCTAAGAACATGGTCTATCTCTTTACCTGTTTGTGTCATCTTTGATTTTTTTCCTCAGTGTCTTATAGTATTTTGAGTACAGTATTTTTGCCTCTTTATATAGGTTTATTCCTAAGTATTCTATTTTTTTTTTTTTTTGGCCACAGTAAATCGGATTGTTTCCATAATTTCTCTTTCTGATCCTTCATTTTTTGTGTATAAGAATGCAAGAGATTTCTATGTATTAATTTTGTATACTGCAACTTTACCAAATTCATTGATAAGCTCTAGTAGTTTTCTGGTAATTTAAAAGCTTTACATGGGAAGTGAAACCATAAACAATACGAAAAGACAATCCTTTGGAAAGGATGAAAGCATTTGGAAACGAAACAACTGACAAGGGATTAATCTCCAAAATATAAAATAAAGCTCACACAGCTCAATATTAAAAAAAAATTATTAAATTGTAGAAGATCTAAATAAATATTCTCTAAAGAAGATATACACATGGTCGACAAAAAGCACATGAACATATGTTCAATGTCATTAATTATTAAAGAAATGCAACTCAAAACTGCAATGAGATACCACCTCATGCCAAGCAGAATGGGTATCATCAAAAATCCACAAACAATAAATGCTGGAGAGACACTGAGAAAAGAAAAACCTACACTGTTGGTGGGAATGAAAACTGGTATAGCCACTATGGAAAAGAGTATAGAGGTTCCTTGAAATATTATAAATAGAGCTACCCTGTGACCCATCAACCCCACTTGCATGTAGATCTGGAGAAAGTCACAGTTTGAAAATATACATGTATGTAATGTTCATTGCAGCACTATTCACAATAGTCAAGGCATAGAAGCAATATGAATATCCATCAACAAATAAATAAAGGAAATGTGGTAAATATATACAACAAACTATCACTCAGTCACAAAAAGAATGAGATGATGCCATTCGCAGCAACACAGATGGACCTAGAGATTGTCATACTGAGTGAAGTAAGTCAGACGGAGAAAGACAAATATCATATGATGCTGCTTATATGTGGAATTGAAAATAATGGTACAAATGAACTTATTTACAAAACAGAAACAGACTCACAGATGTAGAAAACAAATTAATGGTTGTGCAGGAGGAAGGAGAGGGTAAATTGGGAGACTGGGATTGGTATATACACACTAGTGTTAATATATATATATATATATATATAAAAGAGATAACTAATAAGGACCTACTGTATAGCACAAGGAACTCTACTCATTACTCTGTAATGATCTACATAGGAAAATAATCTAAAAATGTGTCTATATGTATATATGTAACTGATTCACTTTGAGTGCACCTCAAACTAATATAAAATTGTAAATCAGATATATTTAAATACTTTTTAAAAACTACAGTAATAAATTATGGCTTTTCTAATGAAAAAATAAAAATAATAAATTAATGAAATTTTAAGTGGTCATTCTGTGTTTTATCTGACAGCACAAGAATAATAACCTTTGCTAAAAGGAGAAATATATGAATCATTTTTTCTTTCCATCATTGAGACAAATGTACTTTGAGTGATGAACCAGCTTTGAACCTTTTTCTTTCACTACCAAGTGTACTCTTTTTAACAAATAGCTGTTCTGAGTTTCAAATTTACCCTTGTAAGCAGAATTAACACTAAATCATTTAATTGTTAATTTAATTGTTAGGCCATATTAAATATATAACATTATTTATATATCAGCAAAGCAAATATTCAAAAAGAAGCATTTGCTAAACTAATACACATTTTCATATTTTATAAATTATATATTTAGGAATTGTGATAAATTTGGAAGTCAGATTGTTAAAAACAAATAGCATAGATTAATTGGCTTCCCAGGTGGCTCAGAAAGCAAAGTATCTTCTTGCAATATGAGAGACTTGGGTTTGATCCCTGGGTCAGGAAGATTCTCTGGAGAAGGGAATGGCAACCCACTCCAGTATTCTTTCCTAGAGACTCCCATGGACAGAGGAGCCTGGCAGGCTACAACCCGTGGGATTGCAAAGAGTTGGATATAACTGAGCAACCAACACATGACATATGATTGGTGAAGTTTTAAGTGTCATTTTATTGATAACATTTTTGGAGATAGTTTTTTGCAAACATATCAGTGTTGGATCCTAAAAATATCCTTTAAACATTCTCAGCTTTTAAAATCCTAATTCCAGTGACTATAAGAACACCAGATTATCTACTATCAGTTTTGATGATCTCCAAAATGAATCAGGAGGAAATTGTCCTTGGAGTTTTTTTTTTTTTTTTTAATTCTGTGTATATTTTAATCCCAAACTCCTAAATTATCACTCCTTTGGTAAACATAATTTGTTTTCTATGTCAGTGAGTCTATCTCTGTTTTGTAAATAAGTTCATTTGTATCATTTTTTTTTCTTATTTTTAGATTCTACATGTAAGTGAAAAAAGTCTTCTGTTAGAAAGTGATGTCAAGGTGCACTAAGAATTGGATTTACAAATATACATGTATATATAGGAAAAAATAATAGTAAATTTGCATTTATTTTTAAAAACTGTTGGCTTGCATGTGAAAACAAACACACCAAAGAAATGAGAAAGTGATCATTTAAAGTTTAGAAATCTTAAATGCAAAAGAATGTAATTATAACAAAACAAACAAACAAACAACCCTTGATTTTAGTTAGAATTTGTGACTCAATATTTCAAGTTCTTTGTCTTACCAAAGTATACACATCCTTAGACCTGTCCTTAGCATCTTTCCTCCATTTTTCTCTTATATCAGCTACAGTTTATTACTTTCTGTAAGCCAAATTTGTTTTCCAAAAATGCTTTTTCAAAGCCTTCATTGTAAGGACCATTCCTTTAAACTTAGATTTTTGTTTTTATTTTCTGTTTGTTGTAAACTTAATACCCATCAGTGCTCCCAAGAGTAATCAAAATAAGTATTTGGGAGCTTTCCAGTTCTTTTTCAAGATTCATAAAACTTTAAATTTTATTGAGGCCATGCAGGCTGTCTGTCATTTAAATCCCTCACCAATAAAAGGTGGATTTTCCCCCAAGTACATGGTCCAACTCAGCCCAAAGATAAAAGTGTGAAGGGGCCATTATTGTATTTCTACTACATAAAAATTAAACAAATTTAATTTTAGGACTCAAGCTATTTGAGAATAAGTAAAGTTATTAAACAGTTCTTATGATTAAATAAACCAAGTTTTGATGGATTAATATATAGAAAAATTGTTGTAAAGACATCACTTGTAAAATATGAGATGGCCCCAAACTGTTACTAAAAGCAAAAAAAAAAAGATATTTTAGTGTTGTAATTATAAAATGAGATATTATGCATTTAAGTAACAACACTGGATGTGTCTGGTGGTGAGAGTAAATTTTGATGCTGTAAAGAACAATATTGCATAGGAAGCTGGAATGCAGGTCCAGGAATCAAGGTAAATTGGAAGTGGTCAAGCAGTACATGGCAAGTGTGAACATTGAAATTTTAGGAATCAATGAAGTACAATGGATGGGTATGGTAGAATTTGATTCAGATGACCATTATATCTATTACTTTGTGCAAGAACCCCTTAGACTCTTAGACGAAATCAAGTAGTCCTCAGAGTCAACAAAAAGCTCGGAAATGTAGTACTTGAGTGCAATCTCAAAAACAACAGAACAATTTTGGTTAGGCAAAACAGTTAGCATCAGAGTAACCCAATCTATGCCCCAAACACTAATGCTAGAGAAGAAGAATTTGAACAGTGCTATGAAGACCTACAAGACCTTTTAAAATGAACACCAAAAAAGAAAAGAAAAAAAAGATGTCCTTTTCATCATAGGGGACTGGAATGAGAAAACTGATAGTCAAGGGATATCTAGAGTAAAAGGCAAATTTGGTCTTTGAATACAAAATGAAGCAGGGCAACGGCTAATAGAGTTTTGCCATGAGAACACCTTAGTTGCGGCAAAAAACTTCAAACAACATAACAGATGACTCTACACATGGACATCACCAGATTGATTATATTATTTGTAGCCAAGATGGAGATGCATTATAAAGTCAGCAAACACAAGACTTGGAGCTGACTATAGCTCAAATCATGAACTCCTTATTGCAAAATTCAGACTTAAATTAAAAGTAGGGAAAACACTAGGCCATTCAGGTATGACCTAAATCAAATCACTTATGATTATATAGCAGAAGTGACAAATAAATTCAGGGGACTAGATCTGGTAGAGCCCGAAGAACTATGGACAGAGGTTCTTGACATCATACAGGAGGTGATGATCAAAACTGTTCCCAAGAGAAAGAAATGCAATAAGGCAAAATGGTTGTCTGAAAAGACCTTACAAATAGCTGAGATAAGAAGAGAGGTAAACAACAAAGGAGAAAAGAAAAGATATACCCATCTGAATTCAAAGTTCCAAAGACTAGCAAGGAGACATAAGAATGTCTTCTTAAGTGAACAATGCAAAGAAATAGAGAAAAACAATAGAATGGGGAGGACTAGAGATCTCTTCAAGGAAATTAGAGATACACAGGGAACATTTCATGCAAAGATGGGGACAATAAAGGACAGAATATAAAGGACTCTTAATAGGAAACAATATTAAAAAGAGGTGACAAGAATATACACAGTAACTGTACTAAAAAATGGTCTTAATGACCTGGACAACCAGTATTGAGTGGTCACTCACCAGGAGCAAGACATCTTAGAGTATGCAGGCAAGCGGGCCTTAGGAAGCATTACTATGAACAAACCTAATGAAACTGATGGAATTCCAGCTGAGCTCTTTCAAGTCTTGAAAGATGATGATGTTAAAGTACAGCACTCAATATGCTAGCAAATTTGGAAAAATCAGCAGTGGCCCCAGAACTGGGGGGAAAAAAAAAAAAAAAAACTAAATCACATTTTATTGCAATCACAAAGAAGGGCAATACCAAAGAATGTGCAAACTACTGCACAATTGCACTCATCTTACATGCTAGCAATGTAATGCTGAAAATTCTTCAAGCTAGGATTGCACAGTACATGAATCAAGAACATCCAGATGTATAAGCTGGGTTTATAAAAGGCAGAGGGATAAGAGATCAAATTGCCAACATCCACTAGATCATAGAAAAAGCAAGGGAATTCCAGAACAACATAAACTTTTGCTTCATTGATTACCTTAAAGCCATTGACTATGTGTATCACAAAAAAACTGTGGAAAACTCTTAAAGAGAGGGAATACCTGCTTGCTGAGAAACCTGCATGTTGGTTAAGAAGTAACAATTTGAACTGGACATGGAAAAAGGGACTGCTACAAAACTGGGAAAAGAGTACTTCAAGGATGTATACAGTCACCCTGCTTATTTAACTTACATGCAGAGTACATAACATGAAATGTCGGGCTGAATGACACACAAGCTGAGAACTAAAGAGCCTCTTGATTAAGGTGAAAGAGGAGAGTGAAAAATATGGCTTAAAACTCAACATTCAAAACAATAAGATTATGGCATCCAGACTCATTAGTTCAGTTCAGTTCATTTCAGTCGATCAGTCATGTCCCACTCATTGCGACCCCATGAATCACAGCACGCCAGGCCTCCCTGTCCATCACTATCTCCCGGAGTTCACTCAAACTCATGTCCATCGAATTGGTGATGTCATCCAGCCATCTCATCCTCTGTCGTCCCCTTTTCCTTCTGCCCCAAAACCCTTTCAGCATCAGAGTCTTTTCCAATGAGTCAACTCTTATCATGAGGTGGCCAAAGTACTGCAGTTTTAGCTTTAGCATCATTCTTTCCAGAGAACACCCAGGGATGATCTCCTTTAGCATGGACTGGTTGGATCTGTTTGCAGTCCAAGGGACTCTCAAGAGTCTTCTCCAACACAACAGTTCAAAAACATCAATTCTTTGGCGCTCAGCTTTCTTCAGAGTCCAACTCTTACATCCATACATGACTACTGGGAAAACCACAGCCTTGACTAGATGGACCTTTGCTGGCAAAGTAATGTCTCTGCTTTTGAATATGCTGTCTAGGTTGGTCATAACTTTTCTTCCAAGGAGTAAGCATCTTTTAATTTCATAGCTGCAGTCACCATCTGCAGTGATTTTGGAGCCCCCCAAAAATAAAGTCTGACACTGTTTCCACTGTTTCCCCATCTATTTTCCATGAAGTGAAGGGACCAGATGCCATGATCTTCGTTTTCTGAATGTTGAAATTTAAGCCAACTTTTTCACTCTCCTCTTTCACTTTCATCAAGAGACTTTTTAGTTCCTCTTCACTTTCTGCCATAAAGGTAATGTCATCTGAATATCTGAGGTTATTGATATTTCTCCCGGCAATCTTGATTCCAGCTTGTGCTTCCTCCAGCCCAGCATTTTTCATGATGTACTCTGCATATAAGTTAAATAAGAAGGGTGACAATATACAGCCTTGAAGTACTCATTTTCCTATTTGGCACCAGTCTGTTGTTCATGTCCAATTCTAATTGTTGCTTCCTCACCTGCATATAGCTTTCTCGAGAGTCAGGTCAGGTGATCTGGTAGTCCCATCACTTTCAGAATTTTCCACAGTTTATTGTGATCCACACAGTCAAAGGCTTTGGCATAGTTGATAAAGCAGAAATAGATATTTTCTGGAACTCTCTTGCTTTTTCCATGATCCAGCAGATGTTGGCAATTTGATCTCTGGTTCCTCTGCCTTTTCTAAAACCAGCTTGAACATCTGGAATTTCACGGTTCACCTATTGCTGAAGCCTGGCTTGGAGAATTTTGAGCATTACTTTACTAGCGTGTGAGATGAGTGCAATTGTGCAGTAGTTAGAGCATTCTTTGGCATTGCCCTTCTTTGGGATTGGAATGAAAACTGACCTTTTCCAGTCCTTTGGCCACCGCTGAGTTTTCCAAATTTGCTGGCATATTGAGTGCAGCACTTTCACAGCATCATCTTTGAGGATTTGACTCGTCACTTCATGGTAAATAGTTGGGGAAACAATGAAACAGGGACGGACTTTATTTCCTTGGGCTTCAAAGTCACTGTGGACAGTGACTGCAGCAATGAAATTAAAAGTTGATTGCTCTATGGAAGGAAAACTCTGAGGAATCTAGACAGAACAGCAAAAAGCAGAGACATTGCATTGATAGCAAAGGTCCATATAATCAAATCTATGGTTTTTCCAATAGTTACCTATGGATGTGAGTGTTGGAACACATGTGACCGAAGGCTGGGTGCCAAAGAACTGATCCTTTTGAACTGTGATGTTAAAGAATATCAGTCCTGAATATTCACTGTAAAGACTGATGCTGAAGCTCCTATACTTTGGTTACCTGATGCAAAGTATTGACTCATTGAAACAGACCCTGATTCTGGAAAAAAAAAAAAAAAAACTGAAAATGAGAGGAGAAGGGGACGACAGAGGATGAGATGGTTGGACAGTGTGAGCGATTCGATGGACATGAGTCTAAGCAAACTCCTGGAGTTGATGATGGACAGTGACTCCTGACATGCTGCAGTCCATGGGGTCACAGAGTCAGACATGACTGAGTGACTGAACTGAATACCCTAAAGTAAGAACATTGACTTGTAACACTGGATGACTGAACTGAGCTGATCACATGCATTATTTTCATAGAAATTTCAAATGTGACAAAAGGTGTAATGATATAGCTTCTCCTCAAAACATATTTTATGCACATCATCCAACCGTATCTTGGAGTTTAGCTTTATTCCAATGAAATCATCATATTTATCTTATGAATGACACAGGAAAATAATTCAAGTTGATATAAACTATTTATAAATTAAAATTATTTAGATTCCATTTCTATCTTTTCCACTATAATACGTACTTATTAAAAATAATCAATATTATTAATTGATTCTCTTATTCTCCATTTACATTTTACTTTAATATTTAGCAATTTAATATTTCCATTTCAATTTTCCCTTAGCAAACATAGTAATGGAACTATTAAAATTTTGGATCATAAAGTTGAAATTGTATTAATTTTTCTGAGTTCTTTAAAAGTATACAAATTTTGTTGTATTAAATTATAAAAATTTTGTTGTAGAAGTTATTAGTTTGAAAAGTTATGTTTCGTGTGATCAGTTATTTCATATATTATAGAAACGATTGTATTCTTAATACATTCTTACTTGAACTATTTTAATATATATTCTCAAAATCAGCTAAATTCTATTTTTAGATAAAATCTTCTATAAAAATATATGTCATACACAGTAGGAAATGCATAACCAGTTAGACACTGAAATCACCTTATATTTAATTAATTTATTTTTCTGACACATTATTATTTGCTTCTTTAGAAAGTATTGAAATGTACTTAATTTATAATGCTGTGTTAATTTAACTGTTACAGCAAAATGACTCAGTTATACACATATATTCGTCATATATTTTTTCATTATAGTTTATCTCAGGATTTTAAATATAGTTCCTTGTTTATAGGACCATTTTTATTGATCCTATAAATACTAGTTTGCATCTGCTAATCCCAAACTCCCAATATTGGCTTACCCCACCACCTTCCCCTTCAGCAACCGCAGGTCTGTTCTCTATGTCTGTCTGTTTCAGTTTCATACATAGGTTTATTTATGCCATATTTTAGATTCCACTTATATGTATCATCTGAGTTAAATTCACCCATTCCAGTCCATCTTAGTGTGCTGATTCCTAAAATGTTGATATTCACTCTTGCCATCTCCTGTTTGACCACTTCCAATTTGCCTTTATTCCTGGACCTAACATTCCAGGTTCCTATGAAATATTGCTCTTTACAGCATAGGACCTTGCTTCTGTCACCAGTCCCATCCACAACTGGGTGTTGTTTTTGCTTTGGCTGCATCCCTTCATTCTTTCATTCATTCTTTCCACTGATCACCAGTAGCATACTGGGCACCTACCAATCTGGGGAGTTCATCGTTCAGCGTCCTATCATGCTGTTCATGAGGTTCTCAAGGCAAGAATACTGAAGTGCTTTGCCATTACCTTCTCCAGTGGACCACATTCTGTCAGACTGCTCCAGCATGACCCATTCGTCTTGGGTGGCCCCACATGGCATGGCTTAGTTTCACTGAGTTAGACAAGGCTGTGGTCCATGTGATCAGATTGGCTAGTTGTCTGTGATTGTGGTTTCAGTCTGTCTGCCCTCTGATATCCTCTCTTAGAGCCTACCATCTTACTTGGGTTTCTCTTACCTTGGACATTGGGTAGCTCTTCACGGCTGCTCCACCAAAGCACAACTGCAGCTTCTTACCTTAGACGTGGGACAGTTCCTCTTGGCTGCTGCAACTTGACCTTGGACGTGGGATAGCTCCTCTCAGCCGCCCTTCTGTGCCATTTGTCCTAGCCACTGTTCAGCAATATGTGAACCATGAACTTCCAGATGTTCAAGCTTGTTTTAGAGAAGGCAGAGGAACCAGAGATCAAATTGCCAACATCCACTGGATCATTGAAAAAGCAAGAGAGTTCCAGAAAAAAACATCTATTTCTGCTTTATTGACTATGCCAAAGCCTTTGACTGTGTGGATCACAATAAAGTGTGGAAAATTCTGAAAGAGATGGGAATACTAGACCGCCTGACCTGCCTCTTGAGAAACCAGTGCGCAGGTCAGGAAGAAACAGTTAGAACTGGATATGAAACAAGAGACTGGTTTCAAATAGGAAAAGATGTATATCAAGGCTGTATATTGTCACCTTGCTTATTTAACTTCCCTGATGGCCTTCCCTGGTGGTTCAGATGGTAAAGCATCTGCCTCTAGTGCTGGAGACATGGGTTTGATATCTGAGATGGGAATATCCCCTGGAGAAGGAAATGGCGACCCACTCCATTACTCTCGCTTGGAAAATTCCATGGACTGAGGAGCCTGGTAGGCTATAGTCCATGGCGTCACAAAGAGTCTGACATGACTGAGTAACTTCACTTTCTTTCTTTATTATTTAACTTATATGCAGAGTACATCACGAGAAATGCTAGGCTGGAAGAAGCACAAGCTGGAATCAAGATTGCTGGGAGAAATATCAATAACCTCAGATATGCAGATGACATCATCCTTATGGCAGAAAGTGAAGAAGAACTAAAGAGCCTTTTGATGAAGTTGAAAGAGGAGAGTGAAAAAGTTGGCTTAAATCTGAACAGTCAGAAAACTAAGATCATGGCATGATCCCATCCAGATGGGAAACAGTGTCAGACTTAATTTTTCTGGGCTCCAAAATCACTGCAGATGGTGATTGCAGTCATGAGAGTAAAAAACTCTGACTCCTTGGAAGGAAAGTTATGACCAACCTAGACAGCATGTTAAAAAGCAGAGACATTACTTTGTCAACAAAGGTTCATCTAATCAAGGCTATGGTTTAACCAGTAGTCATGTATGGATGTGAAAGTTGGACTATAAAGAAATCTGAGCGTCAGAAAATTGATGCCTTTGAATTGTTGTATTGGAGAAGACTCTTCAGAGTCCCTCGGACTGCAAGGAGATCAAACCAATCCAGACTAAAGGAGATCAGTCTTAGGTGTTCATTGGAAAGACTGATGTTAAAGCTGAAACTCCAATAATTTGTCCACCTGATGCGAAGGGCTGACTTATTTGAAAAGACCCTGATGCAGGGAAAGATTGAGGGCAGGAGGAAAACGGGACGACAGAAGATGAGATAGTTGGATGGCATCACTGATTCAATGGCCATGGGTTTGTGTGGACTCCAGGAGTTGGAGATGGATAGGGAGGCCTGGTGTGCTGCAGTTCATGGGGTCGCAAAGAGTCGGAAACAACTGAGTGACTGAACTGTGCTGAATATGCATCATATGGCATTTGTCTTTCTCTTTCTGACTTGCTTCACTTAGTATGATAATCTCTAGGTCAATCTATGTTCCTGTAAATATCATTATCTCACTCTTTTTTTGTGGCTGAAAAATACTCCATTGTATATATGTACTACATTTTCTTTAACCAGTCATCTGTCAATGGATATTTAGGCTGTCTCCATGTCTTGGCTATTATAAATATAACATGCAAATCATTAAAATATTCTTTTTATACTATGTGTCTAAACAGATTAGAAGAAATTTAACAATTGATTTTTTTAATATAATATGAAACTAGAGATTTAACAATTGATTGATGCTAATGTAATATGAAACTGAATGTATCATATAGGTATTTTTATACGAAATGAATTTGAACAAATATATAATTCAAATATATGCCATTTTTAGAATGCAATATGCATAGAAAAACAAAAGTTCTTTCTGCATATCCTGAGAATTAAACTTTTTTAATTTTTATTTTTACTTTATTTTACTTTATAATACTGTATTGGTTTTGCCATACATTGACATGAATCTGCCACGGGTATACATGAGTTCCCAAACATGAACCCCTCTCCCACCTCCCACCCCATATCATCTCTCTGGATCATCCCCGTGCACCAGCCACAAGCATCTTGTATCCTGCATCGAACATAGACTGGTGATTCGTTTCTTACATAATAGTAGACATGTTTCAATCCCATTCTCTCAAATCATCCCACCCTCTCCCTCTCCCTCAGAGTCCAAAATTCTGCTCTACACATCAGTGTCTCTTTTGCTGTCTTGCATACAGGGTTATCATTACCATCTTTCTAAATTCCATATATATGTGTTAGTATATGGTATTGGTGTTTTTCTTTCTGGCTTACTTGACTCTGTATAATCAGCTCCAGTTTCATCCATCTCATTAGAAGTGATTCAATGGTATTCTTTTTAATGGCTGAGTAATAATCCATTGTGTATATGTACCACAGCTTTCTTATCCATTCATCTGCTGATGGACATAATAGCCAAGACATGGAAACAACTGAGAATTAACTTTTATTGAAATCATTTTTTAAAATATAATTTACTTTTCTTCGACTAAATAACTAAATTCCAGTTTATGATAAAGCATAACCAAGCACATAAAGTAAATATATTTTTAATTTAAAATGAAAATATAGATATCTAGACTAATATTACACTACAAAATGAATACATGTGCTCTGAAGCAGTGTGTGTACCAGATCTAGCTTAAGAGAGGCTCAGTATTGAGAGTCAGGCATGGTCCAGTGAACTGCCCCAACCAACACACCCAGAACAAAGAGAAACTTTCCATTATACAGAAAGTGTCCAATTCAGTATAATAATGTCTAAATTGTTACAGAGATGAAAAACTACAGGTAAAATCTAATAACTGGGGAGGAGCATAGCACTTGTATGGGCTCTTCTAAACCCAAGTTTAAGGGCAATAGGGGAGCTACAGTATAACACTAAACATGTCTGTGAGACTAGAATAATTGTGTAGCATGGGGATGTTTGAGTTTTCATCTACATTGTGGAAGACAGACACAAATAAAGATTTATTTTGCACAAAGAAGAGTCACACATATGTGCAGGTACATACACAAGGGCAACATGATGAAGTTTTGCCTTAAGTGGTCCATAGTCATCTGCTTCCAGCAAGAATAGTGACTCCATTCTGCTGGTGTCAGTGAGAGGCGAGGCCCAGGGTTTCTAGTCATGGTTGCCATGTATGGGCTTGTTGTGGTAAGTGTCTCCTGTATCTTCATTGGCTGGAAAAGGTACTGAAGGCAGATATACACTAAAATAATGAGAGCAAAGTTAAAAGGAAAGAAAGCATATTGTAGTTGGGAATACTTCTTTGTGTAGAAAAATCTATCAATTCCTGAAAATAATTCTAAGACTCAGAGTTTACGCAATAGATAATAAAGAAAAAAAAAGTATGAAAATTGTATCTGTAACTGTGAGAGTATGAGCTGATGAGAGTTTGGTAGTGGTGTATTAATATGGATTACTTCTAAATAATGAAGTAATTGAATTAGTTATATAAATGTTTATATCATTACATATATAATTGTATAATAACTATTATCCACTTGCTTTACTAATTAATGTCAAATATTCTATGTTTTAATGTACAAACAGGGACAAGAATTTATATAACCGTTTAGCATTGAAAATTTGACCTTTGCAATAACTAAATGCCTTGAAATGTTGCAACATTAGTTAACTTCAGGGAAACAATTATCCTCATACATATAGTAGAAGAGGAGGAATTTTTTATATCTCTCCCTGAGATCTGAATGAAAAAATAAATCATCTGACAATTTGTAAGTAAAGAAATAATGAATATAGATTCACCATACTCCCATGACATAGAAACCATAATTTATTTATTTTATTTATTAATCATTATTATTACTTTACAATATCATATTCATTTGGCCACACATCAACGTGAATCTGCCACGGGTGTACACGTGTTCCCAATCCCGAACCCCCCTCCCACCTCCCCACCACATCATCCCTCCTGGTCATCCCAGTACACCAGCCCTAAGCATCCAGCACCCTGCATCGAACCTAGCCTGGCGATTCATTTCTTATATGATATTATACATGTTTCAATGCCATTCTCCCAAATCATCCCACCCTCTCCCTCTCTCTCTCCCTCTCTCAAAGAGTCCAACTCTGTGTCTCTTTTCCTGTCTCGCATACAGGGTTATCGGTAGCATCTTTCTAGATTCCATATATATACGTTAGTATACTGTATTGATGTTTTTCTTTCTGGCTTATTTCACTTTGTATAACAGGTTCCAGTTTCATCCACCTCATTAGAACTGATTCAAATGTATTCTTTTAATGGCTGAGTAACACTCCATTGTGTATATATACCACAGCTTTCTTATCCATTCATCTGCAGATGGACGTCTAGGTTGCTTCCATGTCCTGGCTGTTATAAACAGTGCAGTGATGAACATTGGGGTACACGTGTCTCTTTCAATTTTGGTTTCCTCAGTGTGTATGCCCAACAGTGGGATTGCTGTCATAAGGCAGTTCTATATCCAGTTTTTTAAGGAATCTCCACACTATTCTCCATAGTGGCTGTACCAGTTTGCATTCCCACCAACAGTGTAAGAGGGTTCCCTTTTCTCCACACCCTCTCCAGCATTTATTGCTTGTAGACTTTTAGATCACAGCCATTCTGACTGGCATGAAATGGTACCTCATTGTGGTTTTGATTTGCATTTCTCTGATAATGAGTGATGTTGAGCATCTTTTCATGTGTTTGTTAGCCATCCATATGTCTTAAAATTATCCTTATAGAAGTGATAATTCTATGTAGAAAAGAAAGTTCATCATAGAGGAAAAAGCACTCAAATAAAGTTATATAGGATTTTCAGGAATAACAAACTTGCAAATCAGATTCAGCTTAACATTAAAGATATAATAGGGATTATTTATATGAGTACAATTTGAAAGTTAAACATACTGTAAGGTTTAGATAATAAAATAGACTATTAGAGTCTCTGAAATATATAGATATAAAAAAGTCTACAATAGTAACAGACATTCTGAAAAATAAATGGAACAAATGGAAAGGTTACCAACTGAAACCAACTAGAAACTTCCTGAAGGACACAGAAATAGAAGCACACAAATGAAACTTCTAACTATTCTTCTATCAGAGATTCAATAGCTTAAAAATGTTACTTTTCCCTGAGTTAACTTACAAATATAGTATATTTCCAGCAAAACATTGAAATATTTTCTAAACAGATACATTCTCATGTTCATATGAAAAACAGGCAAAAAAAAAAAAACAAAGAAGACAAAATTCTTAGTAATTAGGACTGAGTGTAACCATAAGCTGCATCTGATATTTAAAAAGAGTATAAAGCCTGAAGAAATTAAACTGATAGTTTATTAACAGATAGATAGACTAGTATGAAAGAAAAGGAAAATTCAGATAAAACTCACACAGCTCTGGTGATTTGGTGTTTTAATGAAATCAGCATCTAAATATTGTAGAATAAAGTGGACTATTAATCTTAAGATATGGTATTGGAAAGTAATGTACATGAAATAATGTCAGTTATGAAGGTTTATAATATTGTTAGTGACTTCTGGTTCTGTAAATGATTTTATGAATAAAATTAATATGAAAGTGAAAGTGAAAGTGAAGTCGCTCAGTCGTGTCCGACTCTGCGACCCCATGGACTGTAGCCTACCAGGCTCCACCCTCCATGGGATTCTCCAGGCAAGAAAATACAAATCATTTAAATATGTTTTTCTATTGCTATGCCAATCATAAGTCAAATGGCAAAGGGGCCAAATTAAAATAAATAAATAAATAAAAGCTTTCTTAAAAACTGGTAGCAAAACACAGATAAAGTTTTACGCATCCAATATACTTAATAAGGAAATAAAATATTTTGTAATTTGTTTTTTACACTAATTCTGCTAACATTGAAAACTAATGATGAAAAAAAAAAGAAAACTAATGATGAAAACTGCTATATCAATTCACAAATAAGCTGAATATAGAATTTGCTAATCATCAAGTGTTAAATGTATTCAACTGTCCTAGATTTATGAGGTTGTTTTAGTAAGCAAGTGTTTATTTATGTACACAGTTATAATAATAATATTTCAAGTAACTAAACTTTGTATTAACTTGGTGTTGGTTTTAACTGAATTTCACTATGTTTTGTAATAAAAAATTTACAAAACCATGTCTTATGGTAATAAAATTTGCATGAATAATTTAAGTATCTATTTTATCTGTTTGTTCTTGTATCAATCATCCATATCTTTCGTGTACTACTTATACTTTATATTATTTCTCTAATGTATTTTCAATTTTAATCTCTGAGTTCATTTCTTGTTTTCATTTAACTTGTGAAAATCAAGTTTGTTCATTGAAAAATTACTTTGATGAATAAAATTAAAAATACGTTTAAAAGAATGTACTGTATCACCAAATAACTTGTAATAGTGTCTGCAAAAATGCCAGGAGTTAGAAAGAAAATCAATGATTTGTATTATTGTATTTACTAAAACATCAGGAAACGAAGGAGAGTAGTGACCTGCATGATAACCTATTCAATACCATGACTGTAAGAATAAGTAAGCGCTTTCATGTATTTATTTAATTCAACTTTCCCAAAGGTTTAGAAATTAAATATTAAACATTCTAAGAGGATAAATACAAATAGTTTACCATTCAATAAGTGTAGTGCTCATGTTTTTATAATTAGCAATTACTTTCAAGCTTTGAGTCTTCAGAACAAATGTCTTAGAAACCACAAACCTTTAAGAAAAAATATGTTCAAATGTCTGTTGTCACAGTTTGGAACCTTCTTTAAGAAAAATGGCATTGACTGAGGATGCCCTTTAAAGCTTTTTCCTTGTTCCCTAATTTATTTATTTTCAATATCTATAATGTTATACTTGCAAAACTCCTTCCCCACAAACCATGTTAGAATATCTGTACATGAAGTTATATCAGACATGTTAACGAAAGAAAGAGGGGGGAAATCATACCATATGATTATTATCATGAGGATTATTTTTAAATCACCTTGAAATTCAAACATTATTTGAAGTCCATTTCAAAGTTAATTCCTTAGACCTTTAGTTTTGTATTAAAACGATATGAAAACCTGAGGGATTGTAAACCAACTCTTTCAGATCTCTTTGCATCTGGTTTACCAATGGCATTGGTAAAAAGTTATACTTTAGGCTTGTAGTTTCAATTATTAAAATAATTATATATTCAACTCAAAGTGCTTCTTGTGTTTTCTAATTTCTCCCAGCCTTCAGAACCAGCACTAGCTCATTTCCACTGGTCACTTTACTTTAATGCGGCCAACACATGTGAGGCCCTGAATTAGTCTGTATTAGCATGTGTGCAGTTGTGTTCAACTCTTTGCAACCGAATGGACTGTATCCCTCTAGGCTCCTCTGTTTATGGGATTCTCCAGGCAATGAGACTGTAGTGAGTCACCAAGCTCTTCTCCAGGGGATCTTCCTGACCCAGGGATCAAACCTGCATCTCTTACCTTTTCTGCCCTGGCAGGCAGGTTCTTTACCTCTAGTGCCACCTGGAAGCCCAGCCTGCATTACTCCACATGCAATTTATCTTTATCAAGAGAGTTACCCAGGCAAGGGCTTGTCCTTTGAAAATATAACGATTACAAAAACTAGACTGTTGAGATTATGTCCTCATAGAAATATGGAGGTAACTTTGGAAAAAAAAACAATCAAAATGGTAAATACTTTGTAACATTGTAGAAAGGGTTAAAATTACTTTTTTTAATTTTTAAAAATTGTTAAAATTAATTTATTTACTTTAATTGGAGGATAATTAATTTACAATATTGTAGTAGTTTTTGCCATACATGCGTATGAATCAGCCATGGGTGTACATGTGTTCCCCATCCTGAACACCGCCTTCCACCTCCCTCCCCATCCCAACTCTCAGGGTCATCCCAGTGCACCAGCCCTGAGTGCTCTGTCTCATGTATACAGCCTGGACTGGCAATCTATTTCACATATGGCAATATACATGTTTCAGTGCTATTCTCTCAAATCATCCCATCCTCACCTTCTCCCACAGAGTCAAAAAGTCTGTTGTTTACGTATGTGTCTCTTTTGCTGTCTCACATATAGGGTCATCTTTACCATTTTTCCAAATTCCACACATATGTATTAATATACTGTATTGGTGTTTTTCTTTCTGACTTACTTCACTCTTTATAATAGGCTTCAGTTTCATCCACCTCATTAGAACTGATTCAAATGAATTTTTTTAATAGCCGAGTAATATTCCATTGTGTATATGTACCACAGCTTTCTTACCATTCATCTGCTGATGGACATCTTGGTTGCTTTCAAGTCTGGCTATTGTAAACAGGGCTTCTGTGAATATTGGGGTACACGTGTCTGTTTCAATTATGTTTCCTCAGTGTTTATGCCCAGCAGCAGGATTTCTGGGTTATATGGCAGTTCTATTTCCAGTTTTTTAAGGAATGTTCACACTGTTCTCCATAGCGGCTGTACTAGTTTGCATTCCCATCAAACGTGTAAGAGGGTTCCCTTTTCTCCACACCCTCTGCAGCATTTATTGTTTGTAGACTTTTTAATAGCAACCATTCTGACCAGCGTTAGTTGATACTTCATTGTGGTTTAATTGGCATTTATCTGATAATGAGTGATGTTGAGCATCTTTTCATGTTTTTTGTTAGCCATCTGTGTTTTCTTTGGAGAAATGTCTATTTAGTTCTTTGGCCCATTTTTTGATTTGGTGGTTTATTTTTCTGGAATTGAGTTGCAGGGATTGCTTGTATATTTTTGAGATTAGTTGTTTGTCAGTTGCTTCATTTGCTATTATTTTCTCCCATTCTGAAAGCTGTCTTTTTACCTTCTTTATAGTTTCCTTCCCTGTGAAAAAGCTTCTAAATTTAATTAGGTCCCATTTGCTTATTTTTGCTTTTATTTCCATTATTCTGGGAGGTGGGTCATAGAGGATCCTGCTGTGATTTATGTCAGAGAGTGTTTTGCCTATGTTTTCTCTCGCAGTTTTATAGTGTCTGGTCTTACATTTAGATCTTTAATTCATTTTGAATTTATTTTCGAGTATGGTGTTAGAAAGTGTTCTAAGTGTTCTAGTTTCATTCTTTTTCAAGTGATTGGCCAGTTTTCCCAGCACCACTTGTTAAAGAGATTGTTTTTCTCCATTGTATATTCTTGCTTCCTTTGTCAAAGATTAGGTGTCCATATGTGTGTGGATTTATCTCTTGGCATTCTATTTTGTTCCATTGATTTATATTTCTATTTTTGTGCCAGTATCATACTGCTATAATGACTGTAGCCTTGTAGTATAGTCTGAAGTGAGGTAGGTTGATTCCTCCAGTTCCATTCTTCTTTCTCAAGATTGATTTGGCTACTCGAGTTTTTTTGTATTTCATAAAAATTGTGAGATTATTTGCTCTAATTCTCTGAAAAATTCTCTGAATAATTTTCTCTAAAAAATTAGCTTGATAGGGATTTCATTAAATCTATAGGTTGCTTTGGGTAGTATACTCACTTTCACTATATTGATTCTTCAGATCCATGAACATGATATATTTCTCCATCTATTTGTGTCATCTTTGATTTCTTTCATAAGTGTTTTATAGCATTGCCAAATTCAGACTTAAATTGAAAAAGGAGGGAAAACCACTAGACCATTTAGGTATGACCTAAATCAAATCCTTTATTATACAATGTAAGTGAGAAATAGATTTAAGGGACTAGATATGATAGAGTGCCTGATGAACTATGGAATGAGGTTTGTGACATTGTACAGCAGACAGGGATGAAGACCATCTCCATGGAAAAGAAATGCAAAAAAAAAAGCAAAATATCTGTCTGAGGAGGCCTTACAAATAGCTGTGAAAAGAAGAGAAGTGAAAAACAAAGCAGAAAAGGAAAGATATAAGAATCTGAATGCAGAGTTCCAAAGAACAGCAAGAAGAGATAAGAAAGCCTTCCTCAGGGATCAGTGTAAAGAAAAAGAGGAAAACAACAGAATGCAAAAGACTAGAGATCTCATCGAGAAAATTAGAGACACCAAGGGAACATTTCACGCAAAGATGGGCTTGATAAAGGACAGAAATGGTATGGACCTAACAGAAGGAGAAGATATTAAGAAGAGGTGGCAAAAATACACAGATGAACTATACAAAAAAGATCTTCACGACCAAGATAATCACTATGGTGTGATCATTCACCTAGAACCAGACATTCTGGAATGTGAAGTCAAGTGGGCCTTAGAAATCATCACTACAAACAAAGCTAGTGGAGGTGATGGAATTCCAGTTGAGCTATTTCAAATCCTGAAAGATGATGCTGTGAAAGTGCTGCATTCAATATGCCAGCAAATTTGGAAAATTCAGCAGTGGCCACAGGACAGGAAAAGGTCAGTTTTCATTCCAGTACCAAAGAAAGGCAATGCCATATAACGCTCAAACTACTGCACAATTGCACTCATCTCACATGCTAGTAAAGTAATGCTCAAAATTCTACAAGGCACGCTTCATCAAAATGTGAACTGTGAACTCCCAAATGTTCAAGCTGGTTTTAGAAAAAGCAGAGGAAACAGAGATCAAATTGCCAACATCTGCTGGATTATCAAAAAAGCAACAGAGTTCCAGAAGAACATCTATTTCTTCTTTATTGACTATGCCAAAGCCTTTGACTGTGTGGATCACAATAAACTGTGGAAAATTCTGAAAGAGATGGGACTGCCAGACCACCTGACCTGCCTCTTGAGTACCCTATCTACAGGTCAGGAAGCAACAGTTAGAACTGGACATGGAACAACAGACTGGTTCCAAATAGAAAAAGGAGTACATCAAGGCTGTTTAATATCACCCTGCTTATTTAACTTGTATGCAGAGTACATCATGAGAAACACTGGGCTGGAAGAACCACAAGCTGGAATCAAGATGGCTGGGAGAAATATTAAACACGTCAGATATACAGATGACACCACACTTATGGCAGAAAGTGAAGAGGAATTAAAAAGCCTCTTGATCAAAGTGGAAGAGGAGAGTGAAAAAGTTGGCTTAAAGCTCAACATTCAGAAAACGAAGGCCATGGCATCTGGTCCCATCACTTCATGGGAAATAGATAGGGAAACACTGGAAAAAGTGTCAGACTTAATATTTTGGAGCTCCAAAATCACTGCAGATGGTGATTGCAGCCATGAATTTAAAAGACGCTTACTCCTTGGAAGGGATGTTAAGACCAACCTAAATAGCATACCCAAAAGCAGAGACACTACTTTGTCAAGAAAGGTCTGTCTAGTCAAGGCTACGGTTTTTCCAGTGGTCAAGTATGGATGCAAGAGTTGAACTGTGAAGAAGGCTGAGCGCTGAGGAATTGATGTTTTTGAACTGTGGTGTTGAAGACTCTTGAGAGTCCCTTGGACTCCAAGGAGATCCAACCAGTCCATTGTGAAAATCCGCCCTGGGATTTCTTTGGAGGGAATGATGGGGAAGTTGAAACTGCAGTACTTTGGCCACCTCATGTGAAGAGTTGACTGATTGGAAAAGACTTTGATTCTGGGAGGGATTGTGGGCAGGAGGAGAAGGGGGCGTCGAGGATGAGATGGCTGGATGGCATCACTGACTCGATGGATGTGAGTCTGAGTGAACTCCGGAAGTTGATGATGGACAGGGAGGTCTGACATGCTGCGATTCATGGGTCACAAAATGTTGGACATGACTGAGTGACTGAACTGAACTGATATATAGTACTTTTGTTTCTTTAGATAGATTTATTCCTGAATATTTATTCTTTTCATCGCAAATGTAAATGGCCTTGTTTCCTCAATTTCTCTTCTGTTTACTCATTGTTAGTATATAGGAATGCAAGGGATTTTTGTGTGTAAATTTTACATCCTACAATTTTACTATATTCGTTGATTAGCTCTAGCAATTTTCTGGTGATGTCTTTAGGGTTTTCTAAGTGGAGGATAATGCCATCTGCAAACAGTGAAAGTTTTACTTCTTTTCCAATCTGGATTCCTTTTATTTATTTTTCTTCTCTGATTGCTGTGGCTAAAACTTCCAAATCTATGTTGAATACTAGTGGTGAGAGTGGGCACCCTTTTCTTTTCCTTACTTTAGGGGAAATGCTTTCAATTTTTCACCGTTGAGTATGTTTGTGGTGGGTTTATCATATATGGCTTTTATTATGTTGAGGTATGTTCCTTCTATGCCTTCTTTCTGGAGGGTTTTTATCTTAAATGGATGTTGAATTTTGTCACAGGCTCTCTCTTCATCTATTGAGATAATCATATGGTTTTTATCTTTCAATTTGTTAGTGTGGTGTATAAAATTGATTGATTTGAAAATATTGAAGAATCCTTACATCCCTGGGATAAAACCCACTTGGTCATGATTTAATAATACATTAATCCAATAATGCATTATACCAACAATCTAATAATCCAATTAATCCAATGTAATAATCCAATAATGTATTATTGGATTATTTTTGCTAGAATTTTGTTAAGGACTTTTGAATCTATGTTCATCAGTTATATTGGTCTGTAGTTTTCTTTTTTTCTTTGTGGAATCTTTGTCTGGTTTCAGTATAAGGATGATGATGGCCTCATAGAATGAGTTTGCCAGTTTATCTTCCTCTGCAATTTTCTGGAAGAGTTTGAGTAGGATAGGCATTAGCTCTTCACTAAATTTTTGGTAGAATTCAGCTGTGAAGCCAGCTGGTCCTGGCTTTTTGTTACTTGGAAGATTTTTTTTTTTTTTTAATGTTTCCATTTCTGTGCTTGTGATGGGTCTGTTAAGATTTTCTATTTCTTCCTGGTTCAGTTTTGGAAGGTTACATTTTTCTATGAATTCATCCATTTCTTCCAAGTTGTCAATTTTATTGGCATATAGTTGCTGCTGGTAGTCTCTTATGATCCTTTGTATTTCTGTGTTGTCTGTTGTGGTTTCTCCATTTTCATTTCTAATTTTGTTGAATTGATTCCTCACCCTTTTTTTCTAGATGAGTCCGGCTAATTGTTTGTCTATTTTATTTATCTCCTGAAAGAACCAGCTTTTAGTTTTGTTCACTTTTGTGATAGTCTTTTTCTTTTTCTTTTTCATTTATTTCTGCCAAAATTTTTATGATTTATTTCCCTCTACTAGCCCTAGGGTTCTTCATTTCTTCTTTTTCTAGTTGCTTTAGGTGTAAAGTTAGGTTATTTGTTTGATTTTTCTCTTGTTTCTTGAGATAAGCTTGTAATTCTATGAAACAGTTACTTCTTAATGAAGCCAGATTTTTTAGCATTAGCTTTCTTAATCACCTTTAGTCATGGCTGACACTGCTTCAGTATCATCATCTGCTAGAGCAGATCATTATATGTAGAACAAAACTTAAAAGTGTTTTCTAACTTGCCCTAACTGGCATGATTTTTAATGTGTTTTATAATTAAATATTCTCATGCTTGAATCACCAGAGGCTCTGTAAATTACTTTTGAAACTGTATTCCCAGGTGGTGCAGTGGTAAATAATTCACCTGCCAATGCAGGAGTCACAAGAGACATGGGTTCTATTTCAATCCCTGGTCTGGGAAGATCGCCTAGAATAAGAAATGATGAACTCCTTCCATGTTCTTACTTGGAAAACTTCATGGACAGAGAAGCCTCTTGGGCTATAGTTCAAGGGGTCACAAAGAGTTGGATATGACTGAACACCCACAGTCGGCACTTTCTGTTTTGATCTTCTAGATGTTCCTTTATCGAGAATATGGAACATTCACATGTATTTTATTTTTATATTTGTGCTGTCCAGTGCTGTGCTTAGTCACTCAATTGTGTCTGACTCTTTGAGAACCCATGGAGTGTAGCCTGGTAGGCTCCTCTGTCCATGGGGATTCTCCAGGCAAGAATACTGAAGTGGGTTTTCATGCCATTCTCATATATATGTATATATATATGTGTGTGAGTGTGTGTGTGTATATATATATATATATATACACACACAAATAGAACATAATTATTTCTCTCTTAACTGAGCAAACATTGACTGAACATCTCCTATGCACAGCTCCTGCTCTAGGCTCTAATCATTTAGTTTTGACCACAGAAAACCCATTGCCTCCTCTGATTGCTCTTACAATCTAGTGAGAGAAGCAGATATGAAGCAAACAAATAAGTGTATCACACAATGTCTTGTAGAGTGAAATTTTATGAGGAAAAAAGTTTGATAGAGATGATAGATTTAGTCAATAATGATACAGGACATTCAGTTAAATTTGAACTTCAGAAGAAGCCATGATTTTCTTTTTTTTTTTTTTTTTTTTTTTTGCTATAAACAGAATCCATGCCATACAAATCAATTATAAAACATTTTAGGCATAGTTTCACAAAAATTCATTATTGATTGCATTTAAATTAAACTAGGCATCTTCTTTTATCTGCCAGTCTTAATGTAGTCATTGAACCAGAAGTTTCTATTTAAGAAGGATCTCAGAAGACTCTTTGAGGAAATGTTTCATCTGAACAGAAATGAAGTGGTGGGCTTCTTAAATAAAGTGAGGGACTATATGCAAATATTTCTAGAAGAATAACCCAAACAGAAGGAACAATATGTGTTGTTGTTGTTCAGTTGCTCAGTCATGTTTGACCGTTTGTGACTTAATGGACTGCAGCATGCCAGGCCTCCCTGTCCTTCACCATCTCCCAGAACGTCTTCAAACTCACGAGCATTGAATTGGTGATACCATCCAACCATCTCATCCTCTGTCGTCCCACTCTCCTCCTGCCTTCAGTCTTTCCCAGCATTAGGGTCTTTTCTAATTAGTCAGCTCTTCACACCAAGTGAGCAAATTATTGACACTTCAGCTTCAGCGTCAGTCTTTCCAATGTATATTCAGGATTAACTGGTTTAATCTCCCTGCAGCCCAAGGGACTCTCAAGAGTCTTCTCCAACACCAGTGTTCAAAAGGATCAATTCTTTGATTCTCAGCTTTCTTTATGGTTCAACACTTGCATCTGTACATGACTACTGGAAAAACCATAACTTTGAATAGGTGGACCTGTTGGCAAAGTAATGTCTCTGCTTTTTAATATGCTGTCTAGGTTGCTAATAGCTTTTCTTCCAAAGAGCAAGTGTATTTTAATTTCATAGCTGCAGTCACCATCTGCAGTGATTTTTTTAGCCCAAGAAAATAGTCTGTCACTGTTTCCAATGGTTTCTCATCTATGTGTCGTGAAGTAATGGGACCAGATGCCATGATCCTCATTTATTGAATGTTGAGTTTTAAACTGTTTTTTTTTCACTCTCTTCTTTCACGTTCATCAAGAGGTTCTTTCATATACAATGGAAAAAGATAATAGCTGCTTCAGTAAGTGGTGCTGGGAAACCTGAACAGTCACATGAAATTAATGAAATTAGAATATGTCCTAACACTATACACAAAGATAAACTCCAAATGGATTAAAGACTTAAATGTAAGATCAGAAACTGTAAAACTGTTGAGGAATTCATAGACAGAACACTTGATGATATAAATCAAAGCAAAATCTTCTTTGACCCACCTCCTACAGCAATGGAAATAAAAATTAACAACTGAGGACTAATTAAGCTTAAAAGCTTTTGCACAAAAAAGGAAACTACAAACAAGGCAACTGATAAAGGATTAACTTCCAAAATATACAAGCAACACATACAACTCAATCTACAGGAGACCCAAGTTCAATCCCTGGATCAAGAAGATCCTCTTGAGAAGGAAATGGCAACCCACTCCAGTATTATTGCCTGGGAAATCCCATGGACAAAGCAGGATGGTGGGCTACAGTCCATGTGTTCACAAAGAGTCAGACATAACTGAGTGACTAAGCTTACTTATCTATCTACATATAAGCAACTCATACAACTCAATATCAGAAAAACAAACAGCCCAATCAAAAACTGGGAAAAAGTCCTAAACAGACATTTCTCCAAAGAAGACATACAGTTAGCTAGCAAGCACATGAAAAGATATTCAAACTTGCTCAGTACTAGAGAAACACAAATCAAAACCACAATGAGATATCACCTCACATTAGTCAGAATGGTTGTCATCAAAAAGTTATAGAAACAATAAGTGCTGGAGAGTGTGTGGAGAAAAGGAAACACTCTTGCATTGCTGGTGGGAAGGTACATTGATACAGCCGCACGTAAGATGGTATGGAGATTCCTTAAAGAAACTAAAAATAAAAAGGCCATATGACCCAACAATCCCACTACTAGGCATATACACTGAGGAAACTAAAACAGAAAAAGACACATGTACTCCAATATTTATTGCAGCACTATTTAAAATAGCTAGAACGTGGAAGCATCCTATATGTCCATCAAAAATTGAATGGATAAAGAAGCTTTGGTACATATGTACAAAGACTACTACTTAGCCTTAAAAAGGAACACATCTGAGTAACTTCTAATGAGATGAATGAACCTAGAGCCCATTTTAGAGAGTGAAGTAAGTCAGAAGGATAAATATAAATATTATATTTTGGTGTATCTATATGGAATCTAGGAAGATGGTATTGATAAATTTATTGCAGGGCAGCAATGGAGAAACAGACCTAAGGAAATGAAGGGAGGGCAGAAGGGAGAGGGTGAGATGTAAAGAGAAAGTAACATGGAAAAAAGATCAGTTCAGTTCAGTCGCTCAGTTGTGTCCAACTCTTTGCGACTCCAAGAATTAGAGCAAGCCAGGCCTCTCTATCCATCATCAACTCCCGGAGTTCATTAAGATTCACGCCCATCGAGTCAGTGAAGCCATCCAGCCATCTCATCCTCTGTCGTCACCTTCTCCTCCTGCCTTCAATCCTTCCCAGCATCAAATCTTTTCCGATGAGTCACCTCTTCGCATGAGGTGGCCAAAGTACTGGAGTTTCAACTTTAGCATCATTCCTTCCAAAGAAATCCCAGGGCTGATCTCTTTTAGAATGGACTGGTTGGATCTCCTTGCAGTCCAAGGGACTCTCAAGAGTCTTCTCCAACACCACCGTTCAAAAGCATCAATTCTTCAGTGCTCAGCCTTTTCACAGTCCAACTCTCACATCCATACATGACTACTGGAAAAACCATAGCTTTGAATAGACAGACCTTAGTCGGGAAAGTAATGTCTCAGGTTTTAAATATGCTATCTAGTTTTGTCATAACTTTTCTTCCAAGTAGTAAGCATCTTTTAATTTCATGGCTGCAGTCACCATTGGCAGTGATTTTGGAGCCCAAAAATATAAAGTCTGACTGTTTCCACTGCTTCCCCATCTATTTCTCCTGAAGAGGTGGGACCGGATGCCATGATCTTCGCTTTCTGAATGTTGAGCTTTAAGCCAAACTTTTAACTCTCCTCTTTCACTTTCATCAAGAGGATTTTTAGTTCCTCTTCACTTTCTGCCATAAGGGTGGTGTCATCTGCATATCTGATGTGTTTGATATTTCTCCTGGCAAACTTGATTCCAGCTTGTGCTCCTTCCAGTCCAGCATTTCTCATGATGTACTCTGCATAGACGTTAAATAAGCAGGGTGACAATATACAGCCTTGACGTACTCCTTTTCCTATTTGGAACCAGTTTGTTGTTCCATGTCCAGTTTTAACTGTTGATTCCTGACCTGCATACAGATTTCTCAAAAGGCAGGTCAGGTGGTCTGGCAGTCCCATCTCTTTCAGAATTTTCCACAGTTTATTGTGATCCACACAGTTAAAGGTTTTGGCATAGTCAATAAAGCAGAAATAGGTGTTTCTCCGGAATTCTCTTGCTTTTTCCATGATCCAGTGGATGTTGGCAATTTGATCTCTGGTTCCTCTGCCTTTTCTAAAACCAGCTTGAACATTAGGAAGTTCATGGTACACATATTGCTGAAGCCTGGCTTGGAGAATTTTGAACATTTCTTTACTAGGATATGAGATGAGTGCAATTGTGTGGTAGTTTGAGTATTCTTTTCCATTTCCTTTCTTTGGGATTGGAATGAAAACTGACCTTTTCCAGTCCTGTGGCCACTGCTGAGTTTTCCAAATTTGCTGGCATATTGAGTGCAGTATTTTCACAGCATTATCATTCAGGATTTTAAACTGCTCAACTGGAATTCCATCACCTCCACTAGCTTTGTTAGTAATGATGCTTTCTAAGGCCCACTTGACTTCACATTACAGGTTGTCCGGCTCTTGATGAATAATCACACCATCGTGATTATCTGTGTCGTGAAGATCTTTTTGGTATATTTCTTCTGTGTATTCTTGCCACCTCTTCTTAATACCTTCTGCTTCTGTTAGGTCCATACCATTTCTGTCCTTTATCAAGCCCATCATTGCGTGAAATGTTCCGTTCGTATCTCTAATTTTCTTGAAGAGATCTCTAGTTTTTTCCCATTCTGTTGTTTTCCTGTATTTCTTTGCATTGTTGCCTGAGGAAGGCTTTCTTATCTCTTCTTGCTATTCTTCGGAACTCTGCCTTCAGATGCTTATATCTTTCCTTTTCTCCTTGGCTTTTCACAGCTATTTGTAAGGCCTCCCCAGACACCCATTTTGCTTTTTTGCATTTCTTTTCCATGGGGATGGTCCTGATTCCTTTCTCCCGTATAATGTCACGAACCTCATTCCATAGTTCATCAGGCACTCTATCTATCAGATCTAAGCCCTTAAATCTATTTCTCACTTCCACTTTATAAACATAAGGGATTTGATTGAGGTCATACCTGAATGGTCTAGCAGTTTTCCCTACTTTCTTCAATTTAAGTCTGAATTTGGTATTAAGGAATTTATGATCTGAGCCACAGTCAGCTCCTGGTCTTGTTTTTGTTGACTGTATAGATCTTCTCCATCTTTCGCTGCAAAGAATAGGATCAATCTGATTTTGGTGTTGATCATCTGGTGATGTCTGTGTGTAGAGTCTTCTCTTGTGTTGTTGGAAGAGGGTGTTTGCTATGATCAGTGTATTTTCTTGGAAAAACTCTATTAGTCTTTGCCCTGCTTCATTCTGCTTTCCAAGTCCAAATTTTCCTGTTACACCAGGTGTTTCTTGACTTCCTACTTTTGCATTCCAGTCCCTTATAATGAAAAGGACATCTTTTTTGGGGTGTTAGTTCTAAAAGGTCTTGTAGGTCTTCATAGAACCATTCAACTTCAGTTTCTTCAGCATTACTGGTTGGGGCTTCGACTTGAATTACCGTGATATTGAATGGTCTGCCTTGGAGATGAACAGAGATCATTCTGTCGTTTTAGAGATTGCATCGAAGTACTGCATTTTGGACTCTTTTGTTGACCATGATGGCCATTCCATTTCTTCTGAGGGATTCCTGCCTGCAGTAGTAGATATAATGGTCATCTGAGTTAAATTCACCCATTCCAGTCCATTTTAGTTCGTTGATTTCTAGAATGTCGACGTTCACTCTTATCATCTCTTGTTTAACCACTTCCAATTTGCCTTGATTCACGGACCTAACATTTCAGTTTCCTTCACAATATTGCTCTTTAGAACATCGGACCTTGCTTCTATCACCAGTCACTTCCACAGCTGGGTATTGTTTTTGCTTTGGCTCCAAGTCTTCTGGAGTTATTTCTCCCCTGATCTCCAGTAGCATATTGGGCACCTACTGCCCTGGGGAGTTCTTCTATCAGTATCCTATCATTTTGCCTTTTCATACTGTCATGGGGTTCTCAAGGCAAGAATATTGAAGTGGTTTGCCATTCCCTTCTCCAGTGGACACATTCTATCAGACCTCTCCACCATGTCCTGCCCAGCATGGATTGCTCAGTGAGCATGGCTTAGTTTCATTGAGCTAGACAAGGCTGTGGTCCTAGTGTGATTAGATTGACTAGTTTTCTGTGAGTACGGTTTCAGTGTGTCTACCCTCTGATGCCCTCTTGCAACACCTACCATCTTACTTGGGCATGGGTTATCTCTTCATGGCTGCTCCAGCAAAGCACAGCTGCTGTTCCTTACCTTGGATAAGGTGCATTTCCTAACCACTGCTCCTCCTGACCTTCAACGTGGGATGGCACCTCTAGACCTTCCTGTGCCCAGGCAGCCACTGCTCCTTGGATGTGGGGTTGCTCCTCCTGGCCACCGCCCCTGGCCTCATGTATGGGTTGGCTCCTCTTGGCCGTTGCTCTTGTCCTCGGACGTGGGGTGGCTCTTCCCAGCTGCTGTCCCTGACCTCAGATGCGGGGTAACTCCTCTTGGCCGCCACTCTTCAGGCATGAGGTCCTCCCAGCTTCTGCCCCTGACCTCGGACGTGGGGTAGCTCCTCTCAGCCATGGTTAATACGCTAGTTGCAGCCACCTGCTCTTATTGCCAGAAAATAGATAGCCAATGTGAATTTGTTATATGACTCAGGGAACTCAAATAGGGGCTCTGTGACAATCTAAAAGGTTGGGATAGGAAGGCAGATAGGAGGGAGTTTTGGGAGGGAGGGCACATGGGTGTACCTAAGGCTGATTCTTGTTGATGTTTGCCAGAAAACAGCAAAATTCTGTAAAACAATTATCCTTCAATTAAAAAAAAAAACAAAATAAAGTAGCACACACACAAAAAAGGAGAGAGACTCTTGCCATAAAGTTGGTGTCATATGCATATCTGAAATGATTAATATTTCTCCCAGCAATTTTGATTCCTGCTTGTGCTTAATCCAGCCTGTCTTTTTGCATAATGTACTCTGCATAAAAGTTAAATAAGCAGGGTGATGGAAATAGAGCTTTGACATCCTCTTTTCCCAATTTGGAACCAGTCTGTTTTTACATATATGGTTTTAACTGTTGTTTCTTGACCTGCATACAGATTTCTCAGGAGATAGATAAAGTGGTCTGGTATTCCCATCCTTTAAGAATTTTCCACAGTTTGTTGTAATCCACACAAAGATTTTAATGCAGTCAATGAAGCAGAAGTAGCTTTTTTTCTGGAATTCTCTTGCTCTTTCTATGATCTATCAGATATTGCAGTTTGATCTTTGGTTCCTCTTCCTTTTCTAAATACAGTTTGAACATCTGGAAGTTCTTGGTTCACATACTGTTGAAGTCTCATTTGGAGAATCTTGAGCATTTTTCTTTTCTGCTGCTGCTAAGTCACTTCAATCGTGTCCAACTCTGTGTGACCTCATAGATGGCAGCCCACCAGGGTCCCCTGTCCCTGGGATTTTCCAGGCAAGAACACTGGAATGGGTTGCTAATTCCTTCTCCAATGCATGAAAGTGAAAATTGAAAGTGAAGTCGTTCAGTTGTATTGGAGTCTTAGCGACCCCATGAACTGCAGCCTACCAGTTTCTTCCTTCCATAGGATTTTCTAGGCAAGAGTATTGGAGTGGGATGTCATTGCCTTCTCCGATTTCTTTGCTAGCATGTGTAAATTCCCTGAAAAGGACAGTCACTGCTGTATTTGAGAAGAAACAAGGAAGCCAACAAGGAAATGCATGGAAGGAGAGGGAGGGTGGCATTAAGTCCAGTAACTCTTGAGCATGTGTTCTATGTTTTAAAGAAACTACTAGATTATTGAGGACCAAGGAAGTGGTATCTCTACCCTGCTATGTAGTATTATCACTGGCTATTATATGCAGATTAGATTACAGAACTGCAAAAGTGAATTAGGAAGGTATTGAAATAATCCAATAAAAATTTTTGTTGCCTAGTGATGCTAATGGGTTGCATGAGATATTGTATCCAGGATGTTTTGATGGTAGATTTAACAGGGTTGAATGATTTGGGGTCTGGCAAAAAAAAAAAAAAAAAGACCAAAAATGAGTTCATGTATGGCCATAAGCAATGCAGAAGGAAGATGATTCCATTTATGAGATGGCAAATATCAGCAAGAGAAACATGTCTTTGAACTACCTCAAAAGCAATAAAACCTGGCCCTGAAGGAGGGAACATTAATTGGCATGTTTCTCTGTATAAGAGTATGGAGAAGAAATTTGGGGAAACTAGATTTTGAAATCTGGCATTTGAAAGAAAAGTTTGTTATTCCCAAGTTCTCTTTGGTCTTCCCTCTTTTAAGAGTAATAGAGTAGTTTGAAGAAGTCACTGAGATTTATTTACATTTGTAAATTATTTACATCTCTAAATTATGAATTTCAGGAAGTCATGCTTTTTCGGCTGAGCATCCCCATAACTTAGCAGAATTCCTGGTACAATTAATTAGTTTGTTCATGAAGAAACTGAAATTTCTATCTGTTAAAAACATATGAAAGAATATCAGACATTTCCTGAAGTTGGCTTGAAACTCAACATTCAGAAAACGAAGATCATGGCATCCAGTCCCATCGCTTCATGGGAAATAGATGGGGAAACAGTTGAAACAGTGTCAGACTTTATTTTTGGGGGCTCCAAAATCACTGCAGATGGTGACTGCAGCCATGAAATTAAAAGACGCTTACTCCTTGGAAAAAAAGTTATGACCAACCTAGATGGCATATTCAAAAGCAGGACATTACATTGCCGGCTAAGGTCCATCTAGTCAAGGCTATGGTTTTTCCAGTAGTCATGTATGGATGTGAGAGTTGGACTGTGAAGAAGGCTGAGCACCGAAGAATTGATGCTTTTGAACTGTGGTATTGGAGAAGACTGTTGAGACTCCCTTGGACTGCAAGGCGATCCAGCCAGTCCATTCTGAAGGAGATCAGCCCTGGGATTTCTTTGGAAGGAATGATGCTAAAGCTGAAACTCCAGTACTTTGGCCACCTCATGCAAAGAGTTGACTCACTGGAAAAGACTCTGATGCTGGGAGGGATTTGGGGCAGGAGGAGAAGGGGACGACTGAGGATGAGATGGCTGGATGGCTTCACTGACTTGATGGACGTGAGTCTGAGTGAACTCTGGGAGTTGGTGATGGACAGAGAAGCCTGGCGTGCTGTGATTCATGGGGTCACAAAGAGTCGGACACGACTGAGCGACTGAACTGAACTGAACTGAACCTAAAAGTGAACTCAATGTATATTTGTTCAATAAGTAGCGTGACTGAAAGAATTTGACTGAAAGCAACCCAGTGTTTACTGAAATTTTCAAATTCACATACAGAAATTGCCATACAACTAGACAACATTTTTTTTAAAATTTTCTCAGTTTATGCTTGTAAATTAGTACAATGAAATTAATATATCTCATGAGACTTCTGTGTTTGATGATAAATACTGGAGTATATTTATTTCAGATTATAAAAGAAAACAAGAAGAAGATATATTTCCAGTCTTTGATGATGGCTGTCTACTATAGTTTTATTTCTATGAAAGATCAGTAAATGTGCACTTAGACTAATATAAATCAAAGATCTTCAGTAGAAACTTACCATAGTTTTGTTCATGAGGTGAATCCAGTATATTTTTCCAAAAGTAGAGAACAATACTGTACTGGAAGGTTGTATCACGCATTTTGGAAAAAGCAGGTAAATCATATGCTAGGATATAGAATTCAGGCTTATCCTAGCATATTTTGCATCTGTACCAGGATTTTAATGATTTAATTTGACCTCACATCTGGATCTTGTAATTTAGCTTGTTTAAATATTTAATTCCAGTATAAGCACTCTGAAAATTCCAATCTCTAACAATTGAAATACAAACCTTAGCTTTCTCTCCTCTGTCATATGATGTCAGCCTTCTATGATATGCACAAGAAGAGGCATACAGAACGTATTGTAGGTATTTAACACAAATCTAGGTTATATTGTGAAGCACCTAGAAACAGAAGTTATGTCTTCAACATTTTAGATTATTTGTTTCATAAATATCAATGTGATATCTGTGCATATTTACTCTTTCTACTACCCAGATATCTTCATATCTTTATGTCTTCATATCTGGGTAGTAGACCCATTTTAGATATTTGTTTCATAAATATCGATGTGATATCTGTGCATATTTATTCTTTCTTCTACCCAGATATCTTCATATCTGGGTAGTAGACCACTGGAAATGAGACAATGGAAATCTTTTTCTCTTAGACTAGTCACTAATGATTTCTTTTTTTTTGCTTCTGTATTTCTAAACACTGAAATCAAAGAGAATTCACATTTCTTACACCATTAAACATAGGTAGCTCAATTCAGTTACGTTCACTCTCTTAGTTGTATCCAACTCTTTGCAACTCCATGGACTGCAGCATGCAGGGGTTCCCTGTCCATCACCAACACCTGGAGCTTACTCAAACTCATGTCCATCCAGGTGATGAGGCCATCTAACCATTTCATCCTCTGTCATCCCCTTCTCCTCCTGCCTTCAGTCTTTCCCAGCATCAGGGTCTTTTCCAAAGAGTCAGTTCTTTACATTAAGTGGCCAATATTGGAATTTCAGCTTCAGTATCCGTCGTTCCAATGAATATTTTGAACTAATTTCCTTTAGCTTTGATCTCCTTGCAGTCCACAGGACTCTCAAAAGTCTTCTCCAACACCACAGTTCAAATGCATGAATTTTTCAGTGCTCAGCTTTCTTTATGGTCCAACTCTCACATCCATACATGACTACTGGAAAAACAATAACTTTGACTATGTGGACCCTTGTTGGCAACATAATATTTCTTTTTTAAAATATTTTTTCTAGGTTTTTCATAACTTTTTCTTCCAAAGAGCAAGCATCTTTTAATTTCGTGGCTGCAGTCACCATCTACAGTGATTTTGGAAATGAAGAAAATAAAGACTGTCACTGTTACCATTGTTTCCCCATCCATTTGCCAAGAAGTGATCGGGACAGATGTCGTGAGCTTAGTTTTATTAAAGTTGAGCTTAAAACCAGCTTTATCACTCTCCCCTTTCACCTTTATCAAGAGGCTTTTAGTTACTCTTTGCTTTCTGCCATAATGCTGGTGTCATCTGCGTATCTCAGGTTATTGATATTTCTCTCCACAATTTTGATTCCAGCTTGTGCTTCATCCAGCCCACCATTTTTCTTGATTTACTCTGCATATAATTTCCCAATTTGGAACCAGTCTATGGTTCCATGTCCAATTCTAACTGTTGCTTCTTGAGCTGAATACAGATTTCTCAGGAGGCAGGTAAGGTAATCTGATATTCCCATTTCTTGAATAATTTTACAGCTTTTTGTGATTTACACAGCCAAAGGTTTTGGTGTAGATGCGTTTTTGGAGCTCACTTGTTTTTTCTGTAAATCAGCATAAGTTGACAATTTGATCTCTAGTTCCTCTGACTTTTTTTAAGTCCAGCTGGAACATCTGGAAGTTCCTGGTTTATGTACTGTTGAAGCATGGTTTGGGGAATTTTGAGCATTACTTTGCTAGCATGTAAGATGAATTCAACTGTGCAGTAGTTTGAACATTTTTGGCATTGCCTTTCTTTGGGGTTGGAATGAAAACTGACCTTTTTCAGTCCTGCGGCCTCTGCTGAGTTTTTCTAATTTGCTGCCATATTGAGTGCGGCACTTTAACAGCATCATCTTTTAGGATTTGAAATAGTTCACCTGGATTTCCATCACTTCCACTAGCTTTGTCTATAGTAATGTTTTCTAAGGCCCACTTGACTTCACATTCCACGATGTCAGGCTCTAAATGGGTGATTACACCATTTTGGCTATCTGGGTCATACAGATTTTTGTTTTATAGTTCTTCTGTGTGTTTTAACCACCTGTTCTTAATATCTTCTGATTCTGTTAGTTTCCTTCTGTTTCTGCCCTTTATTGTGCTCATCTTTGAATGAAATGTTCCCTTGATGTCTCTAATTTTCTTGAAGAGATCTCCAGTCTTTCCCATTCTATTGTTTTCCTCTATTTCTTTGCATTGATCATTGAAGAAAGCTTTCTTATTTCTCGTTACTATTCTTTGAAAATCTGCATTCAAGTGGGTATATCTTTCCTTTTCTCCTTTGCCTTTAGCATCTCTTCTTTCCTCAGCTATTTCTAAGGTCTCCTCTGACAACATTATTTTTTCTTTTTCTTCATTTCTTTTGCTTGGGATGGTCTTGATCGCTGCTTCCTGTACAACATCATGAACCTCTTTATAAAGATTTTTTCTGGCACTCTATCAGATCTAATGCCTTGAATCTATTTGTCACTTCCACTGTATAACTGCAAGGGATTTGTTTTAGGTCATACCTGAATTGTCTTTTCCAATGAGTCAACTCTTCGCATAAGGTATCCAAAGTACTGGAGTTTCAGCTTTAGCATCATTGCTTCCACAAAAACCCCAGGTTTAATTTCATTCAAAATGGACTGGTTGGATCTCCTTGCAGTCCAAGGGACCCTCAAGAGTCTTCTCCAACACCACAGTTCAAACGCATCAATTATCTGGTGCTCAGCCTTCTTCACAGTGCAACTCTCACTCCCATACATGACCACAGGAAAAGCCATAGCCTTGACTAGACAGACCTTAGTCGGCAAAGTAATGTCTCTGCTTTTGAATATGCTATCTAGGTTGGTCATAATTTTTCTTCCAAGGAGTAAGCGTCTTTTAATTTCATGACTGAAGTCACCATCTGCAGTGATTTTGGAGCCCCAAAAAATAAAGTCTGACACTGTTTCGACTGTTTCCCCATCTATTTCCCATGAAATGATGAAACCAGATGCCATGATCTTCGTTTTCTGAATGTCGAGCTTTAAGCCAACTTTTCTTTCACTTTCTTCACGAAGCTTTTTAGCTCCTCTTCATTTTCTGCCATAAGAGTGGTGTCATCTGCATATCTGAGGTTATTGATATTTCTCCCGGCAAACTTGATTCCAGCTTGAGTTTCTTCCAGTCCAGCGTTTCTCATGATGTACTCTGCACAGAAGTTAAATAATCAGGGTGATAATATACAGCCTTGACATACTCCTTTTCCTATTTGGAACCAGTCTGTTGTTCCATGTCCAGTTCTAACTGTTTCTTCCTGACCTGCATACAAATTTCTCAAGAGGCAGGTTAGGTGGTCTGGTATTCCCATCTGTTTCAGATTTTTCCACATTTTATTGTGATCCACACAGTCAAAGGCTTTGGCATAGTCAATAAAGCAGAAGTAGATGTTTTTCTGGAACTCTCTTGTTTTTTCCATAATCCAGCAGATGTTGGCAATTTGATCTCTGGTTCCTCTGCCTTTTCTAAAACCAGCTTGAACATCAGGGAGTTCATGGTTCACGTATTGCTGAAGTCTGGCTTGGAGAATTTTGAACATTACTTTACTAGCATTTGAGATGAGTGCAATCATGCAGTAGTTTGAGCATTCTTTAGTTGACTTATTGGAAAAGACTCTGATACTGGGAGAGATTGGGGGCAGGAGGAGAAGGGGACGACCCAGGATGAGATGGCTGGATGGCATCACGGACTCAGTGGACGTGAGACTGAGTGATCTCCAGGAGATGGTGATGGACAGGGAGGCCTGGCGTTCTGCGATTCATGGGGTTGCAAAGATTTGAACACGACTGAGTGACTGAACTGAACAGAATGAAAACCCTACTCGTTGGAAAAAACTCTGACTCTGGGGAAGTTTGAGGGCAAGAGGAGAAGTGAGCTATGGAGGTTGAGATGGTTGGATGGCATCAGTGGCTCAACAGATATTAGTTTGAACAAGCTCTGGGACATAGTTAAGGACAGGGAAGGCTGGCGAGCTGCAGTTCATGGGGTCGCAAAGAGTTGGACATCACTTAGCTACTGAAAAACAACTTCATAGTCGGTCTTAGTTATGTTGAGACAATTTCCATACTTATCTATTTTATTTTTCTCATTTGTATTATCATATATGGGTTTTGAACTTTGTCAAATGTTTTTGTCTGCACCTGACCACCTCATGCGAAGAGTTGACTCATTGGAAAAGACTCTGAAGCTGGAAGGGATTGTGGGCAGGAGGAGAAGGGGATCACAGAGGATGAGATGGCTGGATGGCATCACCGACTCGATGGACATGAGTTTGGGTGAACTCTGGGAGTTGGTGATGGACAGAGAGGCCTGGAGTGCTGCGATTCATGGGGTCACAAAGAGTCAGACACGACTGAGCAACTGAACTGAACTGAACTGAACTGAATTGTCTAGTGGTTTTCCCTACTTTCTTCAATCTAAGTATGAATTTTGCAATAAGTACTTTATGATCTGAGCCACAGGCAATACCCAGTCTTGTTTTTTTTGTTGTTATTGTTTTTTTTGTTTGTTTGTTTTTTGTTTTTTGACTGTGTAGAGCTTCTAAATCTTCAGCTGGAAAGAATATAATCAATCTGAAAACATGATGGTGGAGTATAGCGATGTGCACTCATCTTCTCCTGTGAGAACTCCAAAAGTGCAACTCGTTGCTGAACAAACTCATTCCTCTTTCCTGTCAATTTGACAGGAGAATGTTGGATCCCAGCAAAAATAATACCGTATATTCAAGGGCAAAGGACGTACCCTAACAAGTTGGTAGCAGTGGCAAACCCCATGCTCGCCAGAGATGCTTGGAGGGCTCAAGCAAAACCATCTGTGTACCGAGACCCAGAGGTCCCACAGAGAGAGAGCAAGACCGGCCTTTGAGTGTTTTAGCGTCACCTACAGAGGCTCACGTCAGCAGTGGTCTGTCATGGGGACAGGGGCTCTGTCTGCAACAGACCTGGGCCATGCAGTATGTGATATAAAACCTCTTTGAGGAGGTTGCCATTATCCCCACAACAGAGCACCGAGCAGATGACCACAAAAGGGAGGACAAGTATACCAAAGAAATTCTTGAATGGTTAAGAGAGCTCTAGGACCCACAACAGATTTTCCAACCTGGTGATCTCATAAAGGGACTGAGAACCCCCAGGTTATTTGACTTTGAAGGCCAGTGGCAGACTGAGTCAGACTTGCCTGTGAATGTTCAGAAGTCTCCAGTGGGTTGACATTTTGGCCAAACTACAAGGAGGGAACAAAGCCCCACCTGTCAACAGAAAATTGGATTAACGTTTACTGAGCATCAAAAGAAGACCCAGTTTCCCCCTCAATCAGTTGCTCCCATCAGGAATCTTTCATAAACTTATCATTGTTTATCAGAGGGCAGACAGAATGAAAATCACAATCACAGAAAACTAACCAAACTGATGGAGAAGGCAATGAAAAAACACTTTGGTGTTCTTGTGTTGAGAACCACATGAATAGTATGAAAAGGCAAAAAGAAATGACACTAAAAGACGAACTCCCTGTGTGAGTAGGAGCCCAACATGCTACTTGAGAAAAGCGGAGAAATAACTTCAGAAACAATGAAATGATGGAGCCAAAGCAAAAAGAACTCCCAGCTGTGGATGTGACTGGTGATGGAAGTAAAGTCCGATGCTGTAAAGAACAATATTGCATCAGTTCATTTCAGTTCAGTGCAGTTGCTCAGTCGTGAATGACTTTGCGATCCCATGAATCACAGCACGCCAGGCCTCCCTGTCCAAAAACAACTCCTGGAGATCACTCAAGCTCACGTCCATTGAGTGGTGATGACACCCAGCCATCTCATCCTCGGTCGTCCGCTGCTGCTCCTGCCCTGAATCCCTCCCACTATCAGAGTCTTTCCCAATGAGTCAACTCTTCACATGAGGTGGACAAAGTACTGGAGTTTCAGCTATAGCATTATTCCTTCCAAAGAACACGCAGGACTGATCTCCTTTAGAATGGACAGGTTGAATCTCCTTGCAGCCCGAGAGACTCTCAAGAGCCTTCTCCAACACCACGGTTCAAAAGGATCAATTCTTCGGTGCTCAGCTTTCTTCACAGTCAAACTCTCACATCCATCCATGACCACTGGAAAAACCATAGCCTTGAATAAATGGACTTTTGTTGGTAAAGTACTGTCTCTGCCTTTGAATATGCTATCTAGGTTGGTCATAACTATCCTTCCAAGGAGTAAGCGTCTTTTAATTTCATGAATGCAATTACCATCTGCAGTGATTTTGGATCCCCAAACATAAAGTCTGACACTGTTTCCACTGTTTCCCCATCTCTTTCCCATGAAGTGATGGAACCAGATGCCATGATCTTCGTTTTCTGAATGTTGAGTTTTAAGTCAACTTTTTCACTCTCCTCTTTCAATTTCATCAGGAGGCTTTTTATTTTATTTATTTATTTTTTAATTTTTTATTTTTTTTTAATTTTAAAATCTTTAATTCTTACATGCGTTCCCAAACATGAACCCCCCTCCCACCTCCCTCCCCACAACATCTCTCTGGGTCATCCCCATGCACCAGCCCCAAGCAAGCTGCACCCTACGTCAGACATGGACTGGCGATTCAATTCTTACATGACAGTATACATGTTAGAATTCCCATTCTCCCAAATCATCCCACCCTCTCCCTCTCCCTTGAGTCCAACAGTCTGGTATACACATCTGTGTCTTTTTTCCTGTCTTGCATACAGGGTCGTCATTGCCATCTTCCTAAATTCCATATATATGTGTTAGCATACTGTATTGGTGTTTTTCTTTCTGGCTTACTTCACTCTGTATAATTGGCTCCAGTTTCATCCATCTCATCAGAGCTGATTCAAATGAATTCTTTTTAATGGCTGAGTAATACTCCATTGTGTATATGTACCACTGCTTTCTTATCCATTCATCTGCTGATGGACATCTAGGTTGTTTCCATGTCCTGGCTATTATAAACAGTGCTGCGATGAACATTGGGGTACATGTGTCTCTTTCAATTCTTGTTTCCTCGGTGTGTATGCCCAGCAGTGGGATTGCTGGGTCATAAGGTAGTTCTATTTGCAATTTTTTAAGGAATCTCCACACTGTTCTCCATAGTGGCTGTACTAGTTTGCATTCCCACCAACAGTGTAGGAGGGTTCCCTTTTCTCCACACCCTCTCCAACATTTATTGCTTGCAGATTTTTGGATCACAGCCATTCTGACTGGTGTGAAGTGATACCTCATTGTGGTTTTGATTTGCATTTCTCTAATAATGAGTGATGTTGAGCATCTTTTCATGTGTTTGTTAGCCATCCGTATGTCTTCTTTGGAGAAATGTCTATTTAGTTCTTTGGCCCATTTTTTGATTGGGTCGTTTATTTTTCTGGAATTGAGCTGCAGAAGTTGCTTGTATATTTTTGAGATTAGTTGTTTGTCAGTTGTTCCATTTGCTATTATTTTCTCCCATTCAGAAGGCTGTCTTTTCAACTTGCTTATATTTTCCTTTGTTGTACAGAAGCTGTTAATTTTAATTAGATCCCATTTGTTTATTTTTGCTTTTATTTCCAGAATTCTGGGAGGTGGATCATAGAGGATCCTGCTGTGATTTATGTCTGAGAGTGTTTTGCCTATGTTCTCCTCTAGGAGTTTTATAGTTTCTGATCTTACATTTAGATCTTTAATCCATTTTGAGTTTATTTTTGTGTATGGTGATAGAAAGTGATCTAGTTTCATTCTTTTACAAGTTGTTGACCAGTTTTCCCAGCACCACTTGTTAAAGAGATTGTCTTTACTCCATTGTATATTCTTGCCTCCTTTGTCAAAGATAAGGTGTCCATATGTGTGTGGATTTATCTCTGGGCTTTCTATTTTGTTCCATTGATCTATATGTCTGTCTTTGTGCCAGTACCATACTGTCTTGATGACTGTGGCTTTGTAGTAGAGCCTGAAGTCAGGCAAGTTAATTCCTCCAGTTCCATTCTTCTTTCTCAAGATTGCTTTGGCTATTCGAGGTTTTTTGTATTTCCATACAAATCTTGAAATTATTTGTTCTAGTTCTGTGAAAAATGTGGCTGGTAGCTTGATAGGGATTGCATTGAATTTGTAAATTGCTTTGGGTAGTATACTCATTTTCACTATATTGATTTTTCCGATCCATGAACATGGTATATTTCTCCATCTATTAGTGTCCTCTTTGATTTCTTTCATCAGTGTTTTATAGTTTTCTATATATAGGTCTTTAGTTTCTTTTAGTTCTTCTTCACTTTCTGCTATAAGTGTGGTATCATTTGTATATCTCAGGTTATTGATATTTCTCCCCACAATCTTGTTTCCAGCTTGTGCTTCCTCCAGCCCAGCATTTCTCATGATGCTCTCTGCATAGAAGTTAAATAAGCATGGTGACAACATACATCCTTGATGTAATTGTTTTCCAATTTTGAACCAGTCTATTGCTCCATGTCCTGTTATAACTGTTGCTTCCTGAACTGCACTCAAAATTCTCCAAGCCAGATTTCAGCAATACGTGAACTGTGAAATCCCAGATGTTCAAGCTGGTTTTAGGAAAGGCAGAGGAACCAGAGATCAAATTGCCAACATCCACTGGATCATTGAAAATGCAAAAGAGTTCCAGAAAAACATCTATTTCTGCTTTACTGACTAAGAAAAAGCCTTTGACAGTGTGTATCAAAATAAACTGTGGAAAATTCTGAAAGAGATGGGAATACCAGACCACCTGACCTGCCTCTTGAGAAACCTATTTGCAGGCCAAGAAGAAACAGTTAGAACTGGACAAGGAAAAACAGACTGGTTCCAAATAGGAAAAGGAGTACGTCAAGGCTGTTTATTGTCACCTTGCTTATTGAACTTATATGCAGAGTACATCATGAGAAACGCTGGGCTGGAAGAAGAATAAACTGGAATCAAGATTGCCAGGAGAAATATCAAATACCTCGGATATGCAGATGTCACCACCCTTATGGCAGAAAGTGAAGAGGAACTAAGAAGCCTCCTGATGAAAGTGAGAGTGAAGAGTGACAAATTTGGCTTAAAGCTCAACATTCAGTAAACGAAGACCATGGCAACTGGCCCCATCATTTCATGGGAAATAGACGGGGAAACAGTCGAAACAGTGTCAGACTTTATTTTTTTGGGCTCCACAATCGCTGCAGATGGTGACTGCAGCCATGAAATTAAAAGATGCTTACTCTTTGGAAGAAAAGATATGACCAAACTAGATAGCATATTTAAAAGCAGAGACATTACTTTGCCAACAAACGTCCGTCTAGTCAAGGTTATGGTTTTTCCAGTGGTCATGTATGGGTGTGAGAGTTGGATTGTGAAGAAAGCTGAGTGCCGAAGAATTGATGCTTTTGAACTGTGGTGTTGGAGAAGACTCTTCAGAGTCCCTTAGACTGCAAGGAGATCCACCCAGTCCGTTCTGAAGATCAGCCCTGAAATTTCTTTGGAGGTAATGATGCTGAAGCTGAATCTCCAGTACTTTGGCCACCTCATGTGAAGAGTTGATTCACCTGAAAAGACTCTGATGCTGGGAGGGATTGGAGGCAGGAGGAGATGGGGACGACAGTGGACGAGATGGCGGGATGACATTCCTGACTCGATAGACGTAAGTCTGTGTGAACTCCAGGTGTTGGTGATGGACAGGGATGGCTGGGGTGCTGCGACTCATGGGGTCGCAAAGAGTCAGACATGACTGAGCGACTGAATTGTACTGACCTGCATATAGGTTTCTCAGGAGGCAGGTCAGGTGGTCTGGTATTCCCATCTCTTTCAGAATTTTCCACAGTTTATTGTGATCCACAAAGTCAAAGGCTTTTTCATAGTCAATAAAGCAGAAATAGATGCCTTTCTGGAACTCTCTTGCTTTTTCCATGATCCAGTGAATGTGGGCAATTAGATCTCTGGTTTCTCTGCCTTTTTGAAAATCAGTTTGAACATCTGGAAGTTCACAGTTCACAAATTGCTGAAGCCTCCCTTGGAGAATTTTGAGAATTACTTTACTAGCATGTGAGATGAGTGCAATTATGCGGTAGTTTGAGCACTCTTTGGCATTGCCTTTCTTTGGGAATGAAATAAAAACTGACCTTTTCCAGTCCTGTGGCCACTGCTGAGTTTTCCAAATTTGCTGCCATATTGAGTGTGGCACTTTCACTGCATCATCTTTCAGGATTTGAAATAGCTCAACTCGAATTTGATCACTTCCACTAGCTTTGTTCATTTTGATCCTTTCTAAGGCCCACTAGAGTTTTGCCAAGAAAATGCAGTGGTCAGAGAAATCACCCTGTTCCAACAACACAAGAGAAGACCCTACACATGGACATCACCAGATGGTCAACACCAAAATCAGACTGATTCTATTCTTTGCAGCCAAAGATGGAGAAGCTCTATAAATACAACAAAAACAAGACCAGGAGCTGACTGTGGCTCAGATCATGAACTCCTTATTACCAAATTCACATTCAAATTGAAGAAAGTAGGGAAAACCACTAAGACCATTCAGGTATGATATCAATCAAATCCCTTATGGTTATACAGTAGAAGTGAGAAATAGATTTAAGGGCCTAGATCTGATAGACATAGTGCCTGATGAACTATGGAATAAGGTTCGTGACATTGTACAGGAGACAGGGATCAAGATCATCTCCATGAAAAATAAATGCAAAAAAGCAAAATGGCTGTCTTTTGAGGCCTTACAAATAGCTGTGAAAAGAAGAGAAGCAAAAAACCAAGGAGAAAAGGAAAGATATAAGCATCTGAATGCAGAGTTCCAAAGAATAGCAAGAGATAAGAAAGCCTTCTTTAGTGACCAATGCAAAGAAATAGAGGAAAAGAACAAAATGGGAAAGACTAGAGATCTCTTCAAGAATATTAGAGATACCAAGGGAACATTTCATGCAAAGATGGGCTTGATAAAGGACAGAAATCGTATGAACTTAACAGAAGCAGAAGACATTAAGAAGAGATGGCAAGAATACACGGAAAAGCTGTACAAAAAAATATCTTCAAGACCCAGATATCATGATGATGTGATCACTAATCTAGAGCCAGACATCTTGGAATATGAAGTCAAGTGGACATTAGAAAGCATCACTATGAACAAAGCTAGTGGAGGTGATGGAATTCCAGTTGAGCTGTTTCAAATCCTGAAAGATGATGCTGTGAAAGTGCTGCACTCAATATGGCAGCAAATTTGGTAAATTCAGCAGTGGCCAAAGGACTGGAAAAGGTCAGAGTTCATTCCAATCCCAAAGAAAGGCAATGCCAAAGAATGCTCAGACTACCGCACAATTGCACTCATCCCACATGCTAGTAAAGTAATGCTTAAATTTTCCAAGCCAGGCTTCAGCAATACATGAATCGTGAACTCCCTGATGCTTAAGCTGGTTTTAGAAAAGGCAGAGGAACCACGGATCAAATTGCCATCATCCGCTGGATCATGGAAAAAGCAAGAGAGTTCCAGAAAAACATCTATTTCTGATTTATTGACTATGCCAAAGCATTTGACTGTGTGGCTCACAATAAACTGTGGAAAATTCTGAAGGAGATGGGAATACCAGACCACCTGACCTGCCTCTTGAGAAATCTGTATGCAGGTCAGGAAGCAACAGTTAAAACTGGACATGGAACAACAAACTGGTTCCAAATAGGAAAAGGAGTGCATCAAGGCTGTATATTGTCACCCTGCTTATTTAACTTATATGCAGAGTACATCATGAAAAATGCTGGACTGGAAGAAACACAAGCTGAAATCAAGATTGCTGGGAGAAATATCAATAATCTCAGATATGCAGATGACACCACCTTTATGGCAGAAAGTGAAGAGGAACTAAAAAGCCTCTTGATGAAACTGAAAGAGGGGAGCGAAAAAGTTGGCTTAAAGCTCAACATGCAGAAAACAAAGATCATGGCATCCGGTCCCATCGCTTCATGGGAAATAGATTGGGAAACAGTAGAAACAGTGTCAGACTTTATTTTTTGGGGCTCCAAAATCACTGCAGATGGTGACTGCAGCCATGAAATTAAAAGACGCTTACTCCTTGGAAGAAAAATTATGACAAACCTAGATAGTATATTCTAAAGCAGAGACATTACTTTGCCAACTCTGGTCCGTCTGTTCAAGGCTATGGTTTTTCCTGCGGTCATGCATGGATGTGAGAGTTGGACTGTGAAGTAGGCTGAGTGCCGAAGATTTGATGCTTTTGAACTGTGGTGTTGGAGAAGACTCCTGAGAGTCCCTTGGACTGCAAGGAGATCCAACCAGTCCATTCTGAAGGAGATCAGCCCTGGGATTTCTTTGGAAGGAATGATGCTAAAGCTGAAGCTCCAGTACTTTGACCACCTCATGCAAAGTGTTGACTCATTGGAAAAGACTCTGATGCTTGGAGGGATTTGGGGCAGGAGGAGAAGGTGATGACAGAGGATGAGATGGCTGGATGGCTTCACTGACTCGATGAACGTGAGTCTGAGTGAACTCCGGCAGATGGTGATGGACAGGGAGGCCTGGCATGCTGCTATTCATGGGGTCGCAAAGAGTTGTATACGACTGAGTGGCTGAACTGAACTGAACTCTACTGAAGTCCCATTTGACTTCACATTCCAGGATGTCTTGCTCTAGGTGAATGATCTCAGCATCGTGATTATCTTGGTCGTGAAAATCTTCTTTGTACAGTTCTTCTGTGCATTCTTGCCACCTCTTCTTAATATCTTCTGCTTCTGTTAGGTCCATACTGTTTCTGTCCTTTTCGAGCCCATCTTTACATGAAATATTCCCTTGGTGTCTCTAATTTTCTTGAAGATAGCTCTAGTCTTTCCCATTCTGTTGTTTTCCTCCATTTCTTTGCATTGATCGCTGAGAAAGGCTTCTTTATCTCTTCATGCTTTTTTTTTTTTTTTAAACTCTGCATTCAGATGTAAATTGCAAGTGGTCAAACAGGAAATGGCATGACTGAACATTGACATTTTAGGAATCAGGGAACTAAAATGGGCTGGAATGGGTGAATTTAATTCAGATGACCGTTATATCTACTACTGAGTGCAAGACCCCTGAGAAGAAATGGAATAGCCCTCGTAGTCACAAAAAGAATCCAAAGTATGGTACTTGACAGAATGATCTCTTTTCCTTTCCAAAGCAAACCGTTCAATGTCACAGTAATCCAAGTCTATGTCCCAACCGGTAATGCTTAAGAAGCTGAAGTTGAATGGTTCTATAATGACTTACAAGACTTTCTGGACTAATGCCAAAAAAAAAAAAAAAAAAAAAGTCATTTTCATCACTGAGAACTGGAATGCAAAAGGAGAAAGTCAAAAGATACCTGGAGTAACAGGCAAGTTTGGTCTTGGAGTAAAATATAAAGCAGGGCAAAGTTTAACAGTTTTTAAACAGGTAGTTAGTAGATGCTGCACTCTATTTTTCATTTAATATTTTTATCTGGGAGTATTTTAGACTGAACATTTTTCAGTAAGACACTGTATATAGAGATTCCATATACCCTTTCACTCTGTTTTCTCTAATGTTGTGAAGTGAAAGTCACTGAGTCTTGTCTGACTCTGCAGCCCCATGGAGTCCATGGGATTCTCCAACCCAGAATATTGGAGTGGGTAGCCTTTCCTTTTTCCAGGCGACATTCCCAACCCTGGGACCAAACCCAGGTCTCCTGCATTGCAGGCAGATTATTTACCAGCTGAGTCACAAGGGAAGCCCAAGAATGCTGGAGTAGGTAGCCTATCCCTTCTCCAGGGGATCTTCCTGACTCTGCATCTTTGTATTTAGTTTTCTGTATTATTAGTTTTCTGTATTTTAAATGTGTGTACCCATTTTTATAGATATGCACTGGTACCTTATTGGGGTTTTTATTTTTTTTCCTGTTGTTAATGATGTTGAACTTCTTTTCATGTGCTTGTTGATCATTTTGAACAGCCTCTTCCATGAAATATCTATTTATGATTTTTGCCCATTTTATAGTTGAACTGTTTGCTTTTTGAGAAAACTTTATATAGATACTAGTTCTTTTTTCAGTTGTGTGGCTTGCAAACATTTTCTCTCAGTCTTCAGCTTGTCTTTTCATCTTTATGTCAGGGCTTATCACAGAACAAAATTTTAATTTTGATGAAGTCAAATTTATCAGTTTTTATTGATTTCATTTTCGTTGTCAAGTTTAAAGATTCTTTGCCTTGCCTCAGCCCCTGAATATTTTATCCTATGTGATTTTCTAAAAGAAATATTGTTTTGCCTTTGATATTTACACCTGATTCATTTTTAATCAGTGTTGTTAAGAGTTGTGGGATTTAGACTGAAGTTCAGTTTTTTACCTTTGTTCAATTCCTCCAGCATCAGTCATTGAAAAGACTATCATTTCTCCATTTATTTGTTTTTGCACTTTAGTAAAAAGACATTTGGGTATATTTTTTGTGAGTCTATATCTGTGTCTTTTATTCTTTTCCACAGTTCCAAGTACCTATCCTTCTCATTACCACAATGCTTAATTTTAAGCCTTAATATTGAGTAGAACAATTCATTCCACTTTTATCTTCCCCCCACTCCTTGGCAGGTAATCTTAACTATTTTAGTTGTTTTGCTTTTCAATATATATTTTCAAATGAGCTTATCTAATTCTACAAAAAAAAAAAAAAAGAAGAAGAAGAAGATAGAATTTTCATAAGCATTGCATTAAATATGTAGATCCATTTGGGAAAATTAAAATCTTTAGCACATTTTTCAACCCATGAAAATAATGTTACTTAATCTAGGTCTTTATTGATCATTTTCACAATATTTTATAATATTTAGGATACAGATCCTGTACATATTTTGTTAAAATTATACTAAAATATTTAATTTTCTTTGAAGAAACTGTTGATAATAATGGTTTTGATTTTAGTTTTGATGTGTTTGTTCTTAGTATATATAATTTTCATCAATATTTTGTTGATCCTATATACTGTGATTTTGATAAACTTATCAGTTTCCAAGAGATATTTTTGTCCCCCACAGAGGTATCTTAACCACTGGACTACCAGGGGAGTCCAGTCTCTTGTCTTCTTAGTTAAGGCAATTCTTTCACTCGAATTATTTTTGATAAGGCTCCCTGCTGCATAGATTATGGTATGAGTAAATAGGAAGTAAAAATAAGTGAAACCTTGGGAATTTAAAGCATATCAAGAGATAAATAATTTTGTCTTTAAAACATTGCTTCCTTTCATTTGAAAATTTTTGCCTCCATTATAAAATTTCTGACTGTCATCAGAGCAACTCAGGGAGCCTCAATGAATATAAGAGTAAATATGTGAAAGGAGATAGAAAGATGTAAAGACATTAGTAGACCAGAAAAAATGCATCCTTTTCTCTCAGTCCCACATGGCTACAGTCAGTCTCCTTCAGCTCAGGATCTAAACAGAAGGTACAGAGATTTTCAAACTTTCTCTTAAAGTGTCTCCACTTGCCCTGAGAAATTCTGGCAACAATTCTTCACAGTAAATATGTGCCAAGTGTGAACTTTAAAAACAAAACTACTTTTCAGCTTCCAGTGTTTTAAAACTGTCTGAACAATTTCTTGAATTTCACCTTTAAATAACACAAAATGACTTAATGGAATTTTACTAACCTTTGCAAATATTGTACCTTGAAACTGAATGCAAGATTGAGAAATTTTGGCTTAAAGATAAAATCAAGAAAAATGTAAATGCTTGAAACAAAGAACTATAAAATGTGTTTTCTTTTTCTTTTTCTTTCCAATAAAATAATTAATGTTTAAATAAAAAATTATGCCATTAAACATTTTTATTCTTAAACATTTTGTGTTTTTATAAATGGCTTATTAAATGATATCCCCCAATAGAAGATTGACAGCTGTTCTACACAGTGACTTATAGTAACTATATCTGTAAGTTATAATAGAATACTTGTTAAGAATACTAGTCAATTAGGATATGAGAGAAACACAAATGTGATGAAATTATTTCATATAATTTTGGTAATAACTAAACCAATATGCAATTATGTTATAAAATTTAATATAAATACTCAAAAAATCATGATAAAATTTTTAGTAATCTCATATTTACATTTACTTGATAATATACAATATGTAATTAAATTTCATTCTATTTGGGTCATAATTTTTGCTCATCCACTATTAACTTTAGATACAAAAATGGGTCAGCATAGATATTTCCTTTGGCTCATTATGGTTGTCAAGCACTTCTGTAAGTTTGTACTTAATTTGCTAAAGCTTTTTCTCCTAATATATTTGAAAAAATATATAAATAGATTGAACATTAAATGAAAATCTGAAAGTATGAAATAATACAGTAAATAGTGTGGGATAGCACCTGTGGGGAAATTAACAAGAGGGCACCAGTCAGGCTCTCTCACCTCAGGCTCTCATGCCATCTTGGCCCATATTCTGTAAACAATGACTTTTCACTTTTGTGTAACAGCTTAGATTGCTTATGGCACTGTACATGTGCATCAGGAGGTACTCTCTAGACCATGGGCTGCTTTTGTTCTGAAAGTATATATAAGTTTCACCTGGAAAAGCCCTGAAGGGTTGCCTGTGGTTATTTTGTGTTATGTCTGCTTCTATGACTGCTGGGGCCTCCCAGAAGAGAATAAATGTGTCTAAAATTCTTACTCTTTGAATTTTCTTCCAGTTTCTTAACTTGTGCCCTGCTTACCATGGGGTCAGCAAACAGTGTGAACAGTGTGATACAGCAAGAAAATTGACAATGTGAACAAGATCAGCAATACAGAATCAAAAATTAAGACCCAAGAAACACGATGATAAACAATGAGAAGAATTAGGGAATTAAGACATACATTATTTTTGCTTATACAGAAATAAATGAGTATTTTAAATTTATGGTCATATTTTCAAAAAGTTTGCTTAAAAAAGTAAATGAAGTAAATGCTAGGTCTAACAGTGTTTGAATATTACAACTTCATTAATAACGTGTTACTCAAATATTTTATTTAATGAAATCCATAAATTTGATAAAACATTTAGATTCATCTGTGTAATTTCCTCAAGTTCCTTCCTATATTGTATTCAACTTCTCCATTTTGATTCACATAATATTTGAATAAAATACTTTTATCTAGTCCTAAAAATATGCCAAATTATTACCTGGAATATGTTGGTTTCAAAACCCTTATTTTTTTCTCTATTCCTCTAATAATCAAAAATACAGTATGCCAGTTTTCCAACTAACATGAAAGATACAAGTAGAAAATATCAGCTTCCTGAAGATTTCTTTCTAAATTTATATAAACCTTTTCCAAACTATGGCACATTATTTTTCACCATCCAGCTTTTGGTTATGTTAACAAAAATTCTGCCTGTTTTCAGTCTTTACAATCCCAATACTGCAAAAGCAAGAAAGATATTACTTCCAGTAAACCGACTCAAAAGAGGAAATAAGTGAAAGCAGCTTGTCATGATTGTGAATATAGGAAACTGGAAGTGATAATTAACAAATATCAGGGTCCAGATACACATGTGCATTTCTAAAGACATGTGATAACAAGAAATCTTGTGTAGAATGCATTGAATTCGACCTCATGTTGTGATCAGTTGTTCAAAACTGTTATTATGTTATAGATTTAGACTAACATTGCCATCAACTCAATAATTCAGAGCTTTTACATACATAAAATTCTCAGGCTTTTTTTTTTTTTTTTTTTTTAACGATCTCTGCAAAAAATAGAATCATTCTTCTTTTAAGAAGAGAAGTGACCCTTATCAGAGCTTAAGGGGAGGAACAAGATACAAACTAAAATTTATCCCCTTTTTTCCTTGATATTTATTTTTTAAATGTAGGTTTCAAATGCATAATTGATTTCTATTTCTTTCCTCAAAGCCAGTTTTGATCTGTATAAAGAGCCTATTCAAATTCTACAAACACAGTGGCATCAATCACTAATGGATATTTTATGTATACCCTTGGCAGAATGACAATTTAATTTTCACAGAGGCAAGCAAATACCTAAACTTGTCAAACTGGCTTCTAATCAGCTGGTTCTTTGGGGTTGGAACCTATCAGAGAAACAACATTTTAACTTACATACCAGATGTTGTCTCCTACAGAAATATGACAGCATCATTTGTTAAACTCAAGCAACAGGTCAAGGTTCCAAAATACCATCCGGACTCTCTGTTACCGTTAGTAAATGTTTCCTTTTTACTGTAAAACAAAAATGATTAATCAATCTCTCGGTGATTACATTGAAATGCTGACACCTGACACAGCTGATAGGTCATGGCTAAGTGAGGAAAGGCGGAAATTATATGTAGAATATTTCCACTGAGGACGCATTTATCTGAGCTGCATCCTCTGCCCACAATGTGCGGTTTGTCTCTCGTTATGTTGATTTTGATAACATAAAACAATGGGTTTAAATGATACAAGTGAATGATGAAGAATCTTTATTCTATTTTTTTTTTTTTTCCTCTTTCGGAGGTGGAGTTAGTTTAAATGGAGGTGCAAACCTGTTCAGTGGAATTGGACTCTCTGTGAACCTATGGAATGTAGCCCTCCAGGCTTCTCTGGTCCATTTCCCAGGCAAGAACATTGCAGTGGGTTACTAGATCCTTCTCCTGGGGATCTTCCCTGTCTTAGATCCAGCTCACATTTTCAGCAGTGGCAGGCAGATTATTTACCACTTGAGCCACCTGTGATGATATTAGTTTAAATGGGATGATCAAATGTCTCTGTGTAAGATTTTAAATCTGAATATCCCGAGTGCCTTGAGGCAAAGCCAGATTTGCCTACACATTCAAATGTCAAGCTTCCTGTAACTCCGTGAAAGAATCTCTATGGTGGAAGTTTTGTTAGCAGATAAAATTTTTTCAGGATGGCATAATCTTGGGGGAAAATTTTTTTGGAAATTGGGCACTCCCTTTATATCACTAAGATTTTATTTTATATATTAATTTATATCACTAAAAATAAAAATATTAGAAGTAAATTGAGATTTGCCACTAAGTCCCTAATTCATGTTAATTTTCCACAGAAAGCACAAATATTTGGAGCTACATAATGTGGGCAAAGGCTACTAGAGTTCTACCAAGAGAATGCACTGGTCATAGCAAACATCCTCTTCCAACAACAAAAGAGAAGACTACACATGGACATCACCAGATGGTCGAACTGAAATCAGATTGATTATGTTCTCTGCAGACAAAGATGGAGACGCTCTATGCAGTCAGCAAAAACAAGACTGGGAGATGGCTGTAGCTCAGATCATGAACACCTTATTGCCAAATTCTGACAGAAATTGAAGAAAGTGGGTAAAATGACTAGGTCATTCAGGGATGACCTAAATCAAATCCCTTATGACTAAAAAGTGGAAGTGAGAAATAGATTTAAGGGAGTACATTTGATAGAGTTCCTGATGAACTATGGACAGAGATTCCTGACACTGTAGAGGAGACAGGAAATAAGACCATCCCCAAGAACAAGAAATGCAAAAGAGCAAATTGGCTGTCTGAGGAGACCTTACAAATAGCTGTGAAAAGAGGAAAGAAAAAAAAAAAGGGGGGGTAAAAGGAAATATATACCCATTTGAATTCAGATTTCCAAAGAATAGAAAGGAGAGAAAAGAAAGACTTCCTCAGCAAACAATGCAAAGAAATAGAGGAAAAGAACAGAATGGGAAAGACTAGAGACCTCTTCAAGAAAATTAGAGATACCAAGGGAATATTTCACGCAAAGATGGGCTCAATAAAGGACAGAAATGATATGGACCTAACAGAAAAATAAGATATTAAGAAGAGGTGGCAAAAATACACAGAAGAACTGTACAAAAAAGATCTTCACAACCCAGATAATCACGATGGTGTGATCACTCACGTAGAGCCAGACATTCTGGAATGTGAAGTCAAGGGGGCCTTAGGAAGCATCATTATGAACACATCTAGTGGAGGTGATGGAATTCCAGTTGAACTAATTTAAATCCTGAAAGATTATGCTGTGAAAGTGCTGCACTCAATATGCCAGCAAATTTAGAAAACACAGAAGTGGCCACAGGACTGAAAAATGTCAGTTTTCATTCCAATCCCAAAGAAAGGCAATGCCAAAAGAGTGTTCTAACTACTGCACAATTTCACTCATCTTAAATGTTAGTAAAGTGATGCTCAAAATTCTCCAAGCCAGGCTTCAGCAATACGTGAGCTGTGAGCTTCCAGATGTTCAAGCTGGTTTTAGAAAAGGTAGAAGAACCAGAAATAAAATTGCCAACATCTGCTGGATCAAAGGTAAAGCAAGAGAGTTCCAGAAAAGCATCTATTTTTGCTTTATTGATTATGCCAAAGCCTTTGACTGTGTGGATAACAATAAACTGTGGAAAATTCAAAAAGAGATCGGACTTCCAGACCACCTAACCTGCCTCTTGAGAAAACTATATGCAGGTCAGGAAGCAACAGTTAGAACTGGACATGAAACAACAGACTGGTTTCAAATAGGAAAAGGAGTACGTCAAGGCTGTATATTGTCACCCTGCTTATTTAAATTATATGCAGAGAACATCATGAGAAATGCTGGACTTGATGAAGCACAAGCTGGAATCAAGATTACTGGGAGAAATAACAATAACCTCAGATACGCAGATGACACCACCCTTATGGCAGAAAGTGAAGAGGAACTAGCAAGCCTCCTGATGAAAGTGAAAGAGGGGAGTGAAAAAGTTGACTTAAAGCTGAACATTCAGAAAAAAAAAAAAATTTCATGGCATCTGCTCCCATCCCTTCATGGCAAATAGATGTAGGAAGAGTAGAAGCAGTGGCTGACTTTATTTTGGGGGGCTCCCATATCACTGCAGATGCTGATTGCAGCCATGATGTTAAAAGACACTTACTCTTTGGAAGGAGAGTTATGACCAACCTCAGTTCAGTTCAGTTCAGTCACTCAGTCGTGTCTGACTCTGTGACCCTATGAATTGCAGCATGCCAGGCCTCCCTGTCCATCACCAACTCCTGAAGTTCACTCAGACTCACGTCCATTGAGTCAGTGATGCCATCCAGCCATCTCATCCTCTGTCATCCCCTTCTCCTCCTGTCCCCAATCCCTCCCAGCATCAGAGTCTTTTCCAATGAATCAACTCTAAACAACATATTAAAAAGCAGAGACATTACTTTGTCAACAAAGGTCCGTTTAGTCAAGGCTATGTTTTTCCATTGGTCATGTATAGATATGAATGTTGGACTATAAAGAAAGCTGAGCACCAAAGAATTGATCTTTTGAACTGCATTTGTTGAAGAAGACTCTTGAGGGTCCCTTGCACTGCAAGTAAATCCAACCAGTCCATTCTAAAGGAGATCAGTCCTGGGTGTTCTTTGGAAGAAATGATGCTAAAGCTGAAACTCCAATAATTTGGCCACCTGATGTGAAGAACTGACTCATTTGAAAAGACCCTGATGCTGGGAAAGATTGAGGGCATGAAGAGAAGGGGACGACAGAGGATGAGATGATTGGATGGCGTCACTGGCTCAATGGACATGGGTTTGGTAAACTCCGGGAGTTGATAATGGACAGGGAGGCGTGGTGTGCTGTGGTTTATGGGGTCACAAAGTTTTGGACATGACTGAGCGACTGAACTGAACTGAATGTGGACTTAGCTAAATTGATAAACTGAGGCAAGCTCAACATTATCAAAAAGATTTTATTTGGTAATAGCAGAGGAACTGCTACTCAGGATATTCAAAGTGGCAAATCCCTTCACGGTTTGAGGTGGGATTTTTTAATGGGAAAGAAATGTAAAGGGTGAAAGGGGGAATGGGATGGTGGAGTGGGGGAGTTCATTGAGAGTCTACTAAAAGTAAAAAAAAAAAAAAAAGAAAGAAAAAAAAGGAGACTATCTTTTAAAATTCCCTGAGCATACGAAATACTTTTATACACACAAAACTCAATTCAGCTCCTTATGTGAGATCTATAGACCTGGTTCATTCATATTTTGTTCATGTCTGTGAAAACCATAATTAAAGTTTCCAAAGTTGATATTGGGCAACCCATGGCCAACACCCTATCATTTAAGAAAATGTCAGTATTTTCAGTTTTCTGTAAATCAGGCATTTACAGGAAAACAGTGTCTCAGTCCTTAGGTTTTGTTTTTCTGAGGGCACAAATATGAAATTTTCCATTTTATCTCTTCCAGTTCCATTTTTTTATTAAATTTCTTTCATAATGATATTCTAAAGTATGGTTGGAAAAGTGTTTTTACTGAAATATTTTGTGTGAAAATAAATTAGCTTCCAAACAAAACCTTTAAACAAATACTTTGACTAACCATTGATTGTTGTCTAAGTTTAGAAAATGTTTTGGATTACAAATGTTGTTTCTATATTAATAAGACTATAAAATCTTAATGTAAACTCAGGGACAATTTTAAACTGTATATAGAAACACAAAACCCAGAAAAATGTGTTTTTAGACATGTCTCAAGATGGCCATCTTCTTATTTTGCCTTGTTTATTGAGTTCCGACAATTTTCCTTTCACCACACTGAACTGAGTACAGAGGCCATGTAGTTGTGAAAACGGTGTTTATTCCCTCTTCTAGCTTGCATTCTGTTGGAGGGATAGATGATTAAGCAATAGAGAAAACATATATTATATGATTAGTGATAAATGCTATGGAGTAAAACAAGAGGTTAAGAGTCTAAAGTGACAGATTAGAGTATAATCTATATAGGGTGATAAGAGAAGAAAGTACTGATAAGACTAAATTTAGTGAGCTTCAAATAAGGGTTCAGTTTTAGGGGGAGTCTTGTGGATATCTGGCTAGAACACACACAATACAAAGGAACTCTAAATAAGCCAAAACTTTGGGGGGGGGGGTATGTTTGACAGGTCCTAAAAAAGCCAGATGTAGATGAAATGTTGCTGCAGTGAGCTACACCAGGATATGTGACCTCCGGAGGAGAGGATTTCGATCTGGGGCCAGAGACCAGGCTTGACCAATTGGAGCTTTTCATATAAAATAAGTATAAGAGAGTTATAGAAAACTTCTGACATAGACATCACAATGGGCAGAAACATGCTTCCTTTCTAGTTTTTAGCAAGGAGTTTTATGTCTATTTAGGTTAGTTCAGTTCAGTTCAGTCACTCCGTCATGTCCAGCTCTTTGCAACCTCATGAATTGCAGTACACCAGGCCTCCCTGTACATCACCAACTCCCGGAGTTCACTCAGACTCATGTCCATCAAGTCAGTGATGCCATCCAGCCATCTCACCCTCTGGCATCCCCTTTTCTTCCTGCCCCCAATCCCTCCCAGAATCAGAGTCTTTTCCAATGAGTCAACTCTTCGCATGAAGTGGCCAAAATACTGGAGTTTCAGCTTTAGTATCATTCCTTCCAAAGAAATCCCAGGGCTGATCTCCTTCAGAATGGACTGGTTGGATCTCCTTGCAGTCCAAGGGACTCTCAAAAATCTTCTCCAGCACCACAGTTCAAAAGCATCAATTCTTCGGCGCTCAGCCTTCTTCACTGTCCAAATCTCACATCCATACATGACCACTGGAAAAACCATAGCCTTGACTAGACAGACCTTAGTCAGCAAAGTAATGTCTCTGCTTTTGAATATGCTATCTAGGTTGGTCATAACTTTTCTTCCAAGGAGTAAGTGTCTTTTAATTTCATGGCTGCAGTCACCATCTGCAGTGATTTTGGAGCTCAAAAAAATAAAGTCTGACACTGTTTCCACTGTTTCCTCATCTATTTCCCATGAAGTGATGGGACCGGATGCCATGATCTTCGTTTTCTGAATGTTGAGCTTTAAACAAACTTTTTCACTCTCCACTTTCAATTTAATCAAGAGGTTTTTTAGTTCCTCTTTACTTTCTGCCATAAGGGTGGTGTCATCTGCATATCTGAGGTTATTTCTATTTCTCCCAGAAATCTTGATTCCAGCTTGTGTTTCTTCCATTCCAGCATTTCTCCTAATGCACTCTGCATATTAGTGAGCTTCTAATCAGGTAAAAGAAACACCTCCAGACTGAGGGAGTTTCACCAGGACCCTCTCCCAGGATATGGATTTTTGAGATAGTATGTCACAAGGTGTAAAATCCCTGGCCATAAAACAATTGACATGAATACTGGTGTGTTGAGCCATTATCAGTCCAAGGTTTGAGAAAAGAAGAAAAGTTAGTCTCTTGAAGAAAGGCAGATTCCAAAGCAAATAAATAGTTTCATTAGCACTGCTTAAGAAAAACATTAGCATATGAGAATCTCATTGGTTTGTTCAAGGCAGAACCAGGTGTAATCAACACAGAATTAAAAGAAGCCTCTTTTAAATTTGTGTAGAGAAGAAAAAATAAAGAAGTGTCTGCCACTTGTACTTTATTTCCTCCTGCTGCTTGGGGTCCTCTAGCCTTCCTACCCTCTCATAACTTCAGGGAGGACATGGAAAAATATGGTTGTGGATGAGTTCAGTGAAATAGATAGCAGAGTCTACACCCTTTATCCAAAGGTTTATGTTTCAAGGCTCCCAGCGGATGCCCAAAACCATGCATATTACAACGTCTATATATGCCGTGCCTTTTCTTATATAGGCATACATGTGAAAAACTTTGGGGCGTCCCTGGTAGCTCAGACAGTAAGGAGTCTGCCTGCAATGTGAGAGATCCAACTTCAATCTCTGGGTGAGAAAAATCCCCTAAAGAAGTGAAAAAGTACCCACTCCAGTATTCTTGCTTGGAGAATTGCATGCAAAATTTAACTTATATTAGGCACAATTGGATAATATCTGAATTACCAACATCTCCATCTTTGCTCTGAGGGGCCCTTATTAAGTAAAAGAAGGGTCACTTGAACACAAACACATACCAAGACAGGCCATCTGATCAAGGAGAAGGCTGCAGAATGACTAACAGGTGGGTAGCATATACAGAGTCAATGTGTTGGACAAAAGAATGAGTCACATTCTGGGGTTGACAGAGCAGGATGGTGGGAGGGTTCAAAACACCACTCAGAACAGCTTGCAATTTAAGATTTATTATTTATGGAATTCTCCATTTAATATTCTTAGACTTCAGCTGACCATGGTAACTGAAACTAGGGAAACAGAATTGAGAATGAGGTGGAGTTTTTCCCTTGTGCCTTATACTCCATGGTAAGGCTGTGGATCAGAGGGGATAGAAACGACAGTGGGTGACACTCAGTGTCAGTAACTGGGGCTTTTATTTCAAGTCCAAATCAGCAACAAAAAGAAGATTGCAGGTAAAGATCCACGCCCCCGTTTGGGGAATGATATTAAATACCTATAATCCTTGATGTGAGAACTGAACTGCCCCTTATTTGGTGAAATATGACATGCTTTATACTAACACACAGGCCAGCCCCCTGGCAGAAGCAGCGGCAGTGTTGGCAGCACCAGCACCTAGTGGCAAGCATTGTTGAGGACCCGGGGGCAACAGAGCACTTTTTCCGTCTTGGGCTGTCTCTTTACAAGCAATGCTATAGAAAGCAGCAGGGACTCATTAATTTTATCACTGTTGTAAATATCATTCAACTTTGCTTTTCTATTAATTGGAGCTTGGACTACGACATCATTTAATGTCGAATGGTAATTTTTCATGGATGGCTAGCCTTAATATGAGAACTAATGCCAGCTATGGAAAGGAAACAAAGGCAAGGTAGGCATACAAGAAATAAAGCTGTAGGATTCCAAGTCCTAAGACATGGGGAGAAAAGAGGAACACAGACCCTGACTGCAATGTCAAAGACACTGGACTCTCTCACTACTGATGAGGTCTTTATTACCCTGTCTATTTGCAGAGAATGTTCATTTTCTGTGATTCGGTGCCTCCCATCACCTTAGAATTATGTTTTGATGGTGCCTTCTACGTAGTTGTGATTTTAATTGCAATTCTGCTTGTGTATAATTTCTGCTGTTAGGCACTTCTGGCATGACCTCCTATTTATCTCATGAATGTGTCAGTTTTCATCCAGGAAAGTACATTAAATTTAGCAGTGATACTTTGGTAGTTTTCAAATATGAATTAAGACTGTTTATGCCCTCAAGCTGTCTTCTACAACTAGGTTCAATTAGTCCAAGTACAGTCTTAGAAACTTAACCAATGTGAGTTTGTAAATAGACAATATTGTGGCTGATATTATGATAAATATCTTTAATAAGTTATTCATCCAAAGTTATGCACAGTTCCTGAGCTAATATTTTAATCATGAAACCAATTGTAATAACTGCCTTATGGGTAAATGAAGTTCAAAATTACAACTAAGTTGTCTCTTTTTGTTTTTAATGTGCATATAATCTTTAACTTGAATATGATTTTCTTGTAGAGTTTACATGCCTCCTTTTCCCATTTATTTCCTATTTTTACTAAAGTCAGTGCAGATGTGATAAAAATAAGCCTTAGCTGTTAAATTTTTCAAATATTTATTTTATTCAAGTCATTTATATAGAGTAAGGACTAACATCTTTCAAGACAGGGAAAGCACGACTACAAACATAATGCAGTGTGTTAAGTTGAATCATATGATTCAACTACATTTGATCTAACTGTTTAATGAATTTCAACCTAAATAAAATAGATTTCTCTCATGGCTCAAATGGTAAAGAATTTTCCTGCAATGCCAGAGACCTGGGCTAGATCCTGGGTGGGGAAGATCCCTTGGTGTGGCAACCCACTCCAGTATTCTTGCCTGGAGAATCCTCATGGACAGAGGAGCCTGACGGGCTGCAGTCCATGGGATTGCAAAGAAAAAGTCGGAGATGACTGAGTGGCTAAGCACAACACAACTAAAAGACAATAAGAAGAGATGTCATAAGATTAATCTCATGCATTTCAGTCTGTAGTCCTATTTAGAATAAGAAAATACTTTAATTAACTGGTAATCCAGGGATTTTCCGTTGTATTTCATAGTCAAAATTATCTTTCTTTGTAACCTTACATCCAAGACCTATATATACAGCAGGTAAATGAAGCTTCTTGTGATTCACATCAGGAACAATCCTATATTCTCGAGTCCCAGGATTTCCTTCCTCTCTCTACCTAGTGATCCCTGAGATAGTTGAGAAGGCAGTGTGAAACAAATGCTCTAGTAAATTGAAACCATTTACAAATAATAAGTTTGACTAAACCAAATTTGTAAGACATATCTGTGGCAGATTAATGACTAAAATGCATCCTTACAATTTCTGCACTGAACAGATGGGCATGGTATAAATAAAATTTAAATTTCTCAAAAGCATTCATCTCATAAGCATTTAGAATTTTTAGCTTGTTTATATACTTCTATATCAGTGTGTCGATATTCAACAATATTCTAAATATGCCATGCAGCCAGTTACAGTTTGCATAGTACATTCCCATGTTGTCACTTATTAGAGTGTTTGAATCCACTGCATGCATGTGGCCCACTGGAGAAGGGAATGGCAAATCACTTCAGTATTCTTACCTTGAGAACCCTATGAACAGTATTTAAAGGCAAAATAATAGAATACTGAATGAGGAATTCCTCAGGTCAGTAGGTGCCCAATATATTACTGGAGATCAGTGGAGAAATAACTCCAGAAAGAATGAAGGGATGGAGCCAAAGCAAAAACAATACCCAGCTGTGGATATGACTGGTGATAGAAACAAAGTCGAATGCTGTAAAGAGCAATATTGCATAGGATCCTGGAATGTTAGGTCCATGAATCAAGGCAAATTGGAAGACGTCAAACAAGAGATGGCAAGAGTGACCGACGACATTCTAGGAATCTGTGAACTAAAATGGACTGGAATGGGTGAATTTAACTCAGTTGACCATTATATATACTACTGCAGGCAGGAATGTCTTAGAAGAAATGGAGTAGCCATCATGGCCAACAAAAGAGTCCGAAATGCAGTACTTGGATGAAATTTTAGAAATGACAGAATGAACTCTCTTCGTTTCCAAGGCAAACCATTCAATATCACCGTAATCCAAGTTTATGACCCAATCAGTAATGCTGAAGAAGTTAAAGTTGAATTGTTCTATGAAGACCTACAAGACCTTTTAGAACTAACACCCAAAAAATATCTCCTTTTCATTCTAGGGGACTGGAATGCAAAAGTAGGAAGTCAGGAAACACCTGGAGTAACAGGAAAATTTGGCCTTGGAATGCAGAATGAAGCAGGGCAAAGACTAATAGAGTTTTGTCAAGAAAATGCACTGGTCATAGCAAACACCCTCTTCCAACAACACAAGAAAAGACTCTACACATGGACATCACCAGATGGTCAACACCAAAATCAGATTGATTATATTCTTTGCAGCCAAAGATGGAGAAGCTCAGCCAAAACAAGACTGGGAGCTGACTGTGGCTCAGATCGTGAACTCCTAATTACCAAATTCAGACTCAAATTGAAGAAAGTAGGGAAAACCGCTAGACCATTCAGGTATGACCTAAATAAAATCCCTTATGATTATACAGTGGAAATGAGAAATAGATTTAAGGGTCTAGATCTGATAGATAGAGTGCCTGATGAACTATGGAATGAGGTTTGTGACATTGTACAGGAGACAGGGATCAAGACCATCCTCATGGAAAAGAAATGCAAAAAAGCAAAATGGCTGTCTGGGAGGCCTTAATAATAGCTGTGAAAAGAATAGAAGTGAAAAGCAAAGGAGAAAAGGAAAGATATAAGCATCTGAATGCAGAGTTCCAAAGAATAGCAAGAAGAGATAAGAAAGCCTTCCTCAGGGATCAATGCAAAAAATAGAGGAAAACAACTTAATGGGAAAGACTAGAGATCTCTTCAAGAAAATTAGAGATATCAAGGGAATATTTCATGCAAAGATGGGCTCGATAAAGGACAGAAATGGTATGAATCTAACAGAAGCAGAAGATATTAAGAAGAGGTGGCAAGAATACACAGAAGAACTGTACATAAAAGATCTTCATGACCTGGATAATCACGATGGTGTTATCACTCATCTAGAGCCAGACATCCTGGAATGTGAAGTCAAGTGGGCCTTAGGAAGCATCACTATGAACAAAGCTATTGGAGGTGATGGAATTCCACTGGAGCTATTTCAAATCCTGAAAGATGATGCTGTTAAAGTGCTGCACTCGATATGCCAGCAAATTTGGAAAACTCAGCAGTGGCCACAATACTGGAAAAGGTCAGTTTTCATTCCAGTCCCAAAGAAAGGCAATGCCAAAGAATGCTCAAACCACCACACAATTGCACTCATCTCACACACTAGTAAAGCAATGCTCAAAGTTCTCCAAGCCAGACTTCAACAATATGTGAAGTGTGAACTCCCTGATGTTCAAGCTGGTTTTAGAAAAAGCAGAGGAACCAGAGATCAAATTACCAACATCTGCTGGATCATCAAAAAAGCAAGAGAGTTCCAGAAAAACATCTATTTCTGCTTTATTGACTATGCCAAAGCCTTTGACTGTGTGGATCACAATAAACTGTGGAAAATTCTGATAGAGATGGGAATACCAGACCACCTGACCTGCCTCTTGAGAAATCTGTATGCAGACCAGGAAGCAAAAGTTACAACTGGACATGGAACAACAGACGGGTTCCAAATAGGAAAATGAGTACATCAAGGCTGTATATTGTACCCTGATTATTTAATTAATATTCAGAGTACATAATGATACATGCTGGACTGGAAGAAACACAAGCTAGAATGAAGATTGCCAGGAGAAATATCAATAACCTCAGATATGCAGATGACACAACCCTTATGGCAGAAAGTGAAGAGGAACTGAAATCTTTTTGATGAAACTGAAAGTGGAGAGTGAAAAAGTTGGCTTAAATCTCAACATTCAGAAAACGAAGATCATGGCATCCTCTCCCATCATTTCATGGGAAATAGATGGGAAAAAGTGAAAACCGTGTCAGACTTTATTTTTGGCGGCTCTGAAATCACTGCAGATGGTGACTGCAGCCGTGAAATTAAAAGACGCTTACTCCTTGGAAGAAAAGTTATGACCAACCTACATAGCATATTCAAAAGCAGAGACATTACTTTGCCGACTAAGGTCCGTCTAGTCAAGGCTATGGTTTTTCCAGTGGTCATGTATGGATGTGAGAGTTGGACTGTGAAGTAAGCTGAGCGCTGAAGAATTGATGCTTTTGAACTGTGGTGTTGGAGAAGACTTTTGAGAGTCCCTTGGACTGCAAGGAGATCCAACCAGTCCATTCTGAAGGAGATCAGCCCTGGGATTTCTTTGGAAGGAATGATACTAAAGCTGAAACTCCAGTACTTTGGCCACCTCATGGGAAGAGTTGACTCGTTGGAAAAGACTCTGATGCTGGGAGAGATTGGGGGCAGGAGGAGAAGGGGACGACAGAGGACGAAATGGCTGGATGGCATCACTGACTCGATTGACGTGAGTCTGAGTGATCTCCGGGAGTTGGTGATGGACAGGGAGGCCTGGCGTGCTCTAATTCATGGGGTCACAAAGAGTCAGACACGACTGAGTGAGTCAACTGTCTGAATCTGTCAGTGATTGGACAGTAGATAGTTTGGGAAGATGTGTTATGATTATAGAGAATGCCATTTCATGAATAAGTGTAGTTAATCACTACAGAAGCATGGCACCAAATTTGGTTGTTTTTTTTTTTTGAAACAATTGGCTTAAACCACTAGATATTACTACTCAAGATTTTGGTGATTCAGTTAGAGTAAGGCTTCAACACATTTCCCCATGAACTCCCTTAGGATTGTGAAATTAAAAGGAGCATGGGTATCATAAAAACTCAATCTGTGCATTGCAGCAATTAACTTGGAAGAGATAATTGTAATATAGCTTGAAAGAAGTTCAAAGAAAAAGACACTGACTTAGCTTCTGATCAAATGAGCTATCTTCTGAACTCTTAGATATCCACAGTTGTGTATATTAATATTCTGCTTGTATTACCTGAAAATGGCAAAATTTTCTAAGGCCTTTTTAGTGCTAGCAACCTTAGATCTGGAAGACATCCACATTGTTTAATCAACTTCACTTCAAATCCTTCTCTGTCTCTAGACAGTTTGTAAAATTTAGACTTGTCTTTAAACATCTTTTGGGATGTAAGGTTTCTGTTATTCTAATCTTTTCTGTTTGTTTGTTTGTTTGTTTTCTTTCTTTCTTTTTGGTTTTCTCATCCTGAGGCATGTGGAATCTTAACTCACTAAACAAGGATCAAACCTGCATACCCTACATTGGAGGGTAAACTCAAAAACTGGACCATCAAGGAAGTCCCTAAACTATAGCCTTTGGGCAAAGTAGCAGAATATATGCCTGAGCCATATTCTCAAACTCAATCTTATTGCAATAAATCTGATTCTTATATTACTACTGCTTTGAGTTGTATTTCTTTTAAGCTGTTAGGGTGAATGTGAGTGACTGCACTACTAAATTCTCAGAATAACAAATGATCTGTACTATATTCTTAAGTTTAACATCCATTTCCCCTCTACAATGTCAGCTTCATGAGGATAGACTTGGTATATGTAATTCTCTAACAATATCTTGTATTTCGAGAGTATATTCTAAAATATTTGGACTCTTCAAGTCCCTCTTAACAGTTCTGGTATTGTATGAACTAGAAGTGGGTGATGGACTGGGTTGTGTAGCTATCTTTTAGAAAATCTGACATACATAGTCCTAGTAGCCTTTTATAAAGTAGTACACCTCAACAATTTTCTCCAATTTCAACATTCACAATAACTACAAAATTCTAATCACATTCTCTTTTCTATTACACTAGCATAAAATTAAAACATTTTAAAAGTGTTTTTATATCTCCTATTTGATATCATTGGTTAATCCACAAATTTGTTAAAGAAGAAAACTATAACAAGTGACAGCCATATGCATAAGTCTTTTAATCTGAAAAATGGATGCATTCATTCACTGCTCTTTATACATATGGCCATTATCCATATTGTTGATCACACTCCACAGCTACTTCCTATCAATACTTTAACATGAAACATAGCCTTATTATTTTAGGAATTTTCAAAACTTACTTTTTTTTTCTTTAGAACAGGGAGATAATAATAGCATGCAAAAATAATACCTGTCCAAATATTCCACTATTTACAAAATTCCTCATCTTTTCCCCAAATTGTATCATTTGTTTTTTCCATTCCAAAATTTTTAGCATTTTTGAATGCTTCCAAAGATTTCACTGAAATAATTTTGTTATTCTTCTCTCATAGGCTTACTTAACATAAATACTCATTTAACTATAAAGATTTCTATGGTAATTACAAGATTTGGAAGCCAAATTTATTCTCAGATTAATACTCTTTCGTGCATGCATGCTAAGTCACTTCAGTCATCTCCGACTCTTTGTGACCCTATGAGCTGTAGCCTGACAGGCTCCTTTGTTCAAGGGATTCTCCAGGCAAGAATACTGAAGTAGGTTGCCATGCCCTCCTCCAGGGGATCTTTCCAGCCCAGGGATTAAAGACACATCTCTTTTGTCTCCTGCATTGGCAGGTGGGTTCTTTACTACTAGTGCTACCTGGGAAGTCCTAATACTCCTCCAGTAGAAGCTAAACTCAACTGGTGTCTACAGAAATGTCTAGTTGTCAAAATACTTCAGTATTCTATAGTATAGTCATTTTAGTATTGGGTGTTGAGATTAAAGAATAATTGTTAAATTTCCTAATCAATTAAATGTAGACTAGTTCCATTAACTTATCCAATTAGAATACACCACTATCGTTGGCTTAAAGCTCAACATTCAGAAAACTTAAGATCACGGCACCAGTCCCATCATTTCATGGCAAATAGATGGGGAGACGGTGGAAACAGAGGCTGACTTTATTTTTCTGGGCTCCAAAATCACTGCAGATGGTGATTGCAGCCATGAAATTAAAAGATGCTTACTTCTTGGAAGGAAAGTTATGACCAACCTAGACAGCCTATTAAAAAGCAGAGACATTACTTTGTTAACAAAGGTCCGTCTAGTAAAGGCTATGGTTTTTCCAGTAGTCATGTATGGATGTGAAAGTTGGAGTATAAAGAAAGCTGAGCACTGAAAAATTGATGCATTTGAACTGTGAGGTTGGAGAAGATTCTTTAGAGCCCCTTGGACTGCACGGAGATCCAACCAGTCCATCCTAAAGAAGATCAGTCCTATGTGTTCATTGGAGGGACTGATGGTGAAAATGAAACTCCAATACTTTGGCCACCTAATGCTAAGAGCCAACTCATTTGAAAAGATCCTGATGCTAGGAAAGACTGAGGGAAGGAGGAGAAAGGGACGACAAAGGATGAGATGGTTGGATGGCATCACTGGCTTGATGGACAAGGGTTTGAGTGGACTCTGGAAGTTTGTGATGTACAGGGAGGAATGGTGTGGTGCATTTTATGGGGTTGCAAACAGTCAGACATGACTGAGCAACTGAACTGAACTGAACTGAAATATTGTTAGTGTTTTTAGAAAGGCAAAGGTGGTTCACTACAGGAAAAACATAAATATATTCTACTGTTTAAATATTCACAAATATATCTATGTATTCTACCATATCTCTATATCTATGTATATATAAATACCCAAATTTCATTTGAGAAAATGTATATTAAGAGCTTTTACCCCTTCCTGGATCACTTCCTTGTCTTAGCAAAGGGGCTTGCATAACTTAATGAAAGTATGAGCCATGCCATGCAGGGCCACCCAAGATGGATGGTCATAGTGGAGAGTTCTGACAAAACGTGATCCACTGGAGAGAAAATGGCAAACCACTCCACTGTAATTATCATGAGAACCCTATGAACTGTATGAAAAGGCAAAATTATGTGACACGAAAAGATGAGCCCCCCAAATCAGAAGGCGTCCAATATGCTAATAGAAAAGAGTGGAAGACAACTACTAATAGCTCCAGAAAAATTAAGTGACTGGGACAACGTTGAAGTGATATTCAATTGTTTATCTGTCTGGTGATGAAAGTAAAATCTGATGCTGCTAAGAACAGTACTGCACAGGAACCTGGAATGTTAGGTCCATGAATCAAGGTAAATCAAATGTAGTCAAACAGGAGATAGTTAAACATTGTCATTTTAAGAATCAGTGAACTAAAATCGATGGGAACGGGCAAATTTAATTCAGATGACCATTACATCTACTACTGTGAACAAGAATCCCATAGAAAAAATGGAGTAGCCCTTATAATCAACAAGTCTGATATTCAGTAATAGGGTATAACCTCAAAAATGACAGAATGATCTACATTCATTCCAAGGCAAACCAATCAATATCACAGTAATTCAAGTGTATGCCCAAGTCAACAATGCCAAAGAAGCTGAAGTTGATCAGTTCTATGAAGACCTACAAGAACTCCTAAAACTAACATCAAAAAAGATGCCCTATTCATCATAGCAAAAGTAGTAAATCAAGAGATACCTGAAGTAACAGGCAAGTGTGGCCTTAGAATACAAAATGAAGCAGGGCAAAGGCTAACAGAATTCTGCCAAGAGTTCATTGGGCATAGCAAACAACATTTTTCAAAAACAAAAGAGATAGTTTTACACGTGGATATCACCAAATGGTCAATACCAAAATCACATTGATTACATTCTTTGTAGCTGAAAACAGAGAAGCTATATACAGTCAGCAAAAGCAAGATTTGGAGCTGACTGTGGCTCAGATCATTGGCTTGTTATAGCAAAATTCAGGCTTCAACTAAAGTAAGTGCAGAAAACCACTAGGTCATTCAAGTAAAATGTAAGTCAAATCCCCTATGAATACACAGTGGAGGTGATGAATAGATTCAAGGGATAAGATCTACTAAAGAGAGTACCTGAAGAACTATGGACAGAGGTTCATTATATGTATGGGAGGTGGTTAAAAAAAAATCTGAAAGAAACACAAATTCAAGTAGACAAAGTGGTTGTCTGAGAAGGTTTTACAAATAGCTGAAGAAAGAAGAGAAGCAACAAGCAAGGGAGAAAGGGTAAGGTATATTCAAATGAATGCAGAGTTCCAGAGTGTTGCAAGGTGAGACAAGAAGGCCTTCAATGAACAACACAAAGAAATTGATGAAAACAACAGAAGGGAAAAGACTAGAGATCTCTTTAAGAAAACTGGAAATAGCAAAGGAATATTTCATTCAAAGATGGGGCCCATAAAGGACAGAAATGGGAAAGACCTAATAGAAGCAGAAGATATCAAGAGAGAAGGCAACTGCAGAAGTACTGTACAAAAAGCAAAGCAAAACAAAACAAAACAAAAAACTTAACAATCCAGATAACCAGGATAGTATGGTTACTCACCCAGGGCCAGACATTCTGGATTCTGAAATCAAGTGGGCCTTACAAAGCACTACTGACAATAAAGCTAGTGTAGATGATGGAATTAAAGATGATGCTACCAGACAACCTTATCTGCCTCCTGAGAAATCTGTATGCTGGTCAAGAATCAAAATTTAGAACTGGACATAGAACAAGGTAATAATTCCAAATTGGGAAAAGAAGTATGTCAAAGCTGTATTTTGTCACCCTGCATATTTAACATATTCAGAGTATCCCAGTCCCCTTAGAGATATAAGAAGCAGATCCTTCCTTGGTCAAGCTTCAGAGCTTGTAATGTAGAGCTTCAGAATGTAGCCAACACCTTGGTTTCAGCCTTGTAATACTCCAAGTAGAGGACCCAGCTAAACATGGATTTAGCCAGATTCCTAAACAATATAACCCATGAGATAATACATGTGTATGATTTTAAGCTACCAGTCTGTGGTAAATTATAATACATCAGAGAAAACTAATATAAATAATTCATATTGTTTGTTATGTGTCTCTTTCCAAGTTGACTCATTTAAATTTTCTCTTTATTGCCTCTCATATTATGATTAGCTTCGTGTGTCAGATTTGATAATTCACCTTCAAATCCTCTCTAACCTCAATTCACATGGAACATCTCTCCGTACTTTTGCCCAAGATAGGAGAAAGGACTTCCAGTACTATTTTAATATACTTTGCTAAAATAATATGCATAATCACATAAAGTTGAACCATTTTATGTTATTTTTTAACTTCAGAACATTTTAAAGCCAGTAGTACACTAACATGCATAGAGTTCTCCAACATGGAAATTTATAATATTTAGTACTTTGTGAAATTGTCTGATCAAGAAAGTCCCTCAAAGCATCTATGAAAAGCTCATGTGACACTACTACTTAGAGCAGTTTAAGAAACATAGGTCTAGACTTTCTGTTGGTCACGATATCAAAGCAAGTGATGAATGGTATTGTTACTTGGACAAACAAATCTAACTCCATGCGGGATATTTTCCTTTAACCTTTGTGTTCTATTCCTTTTGCTACAAATTAAGAATGTTCTCAACCACCTGAAATATATAGGCTGGCCCATCCTTAAGGCTCTGACTTTTAAGGATACAATATTTTACCATTCATATAGAGATAAAAAGTTACAGAACAAACAATAACATTTGTTTTGTTGAAGGTTTACAGAAACATTGTTCTTGTTGCTGCAACTACAAGGACAGATGCAAGAACAGGGGATTCCTACAGCAAGAAGTGTGAAATCAACAACCATGCCCCTCCCTCACCTTGCCTTTAAAAATGCTTTACTGAAACCCTTTAGTTTAGAGATTGGGGGGCGCAAGCCATCTATCTCCTTGCATGGACCTGCAACAAAACCATTTTCTGCTCCAAACTCCAATGGTTCAACTAGTTTGGGCTCACTGTCAGGCACATGAACTTACATTTTGCAAAAATCTGAAATATGAAAATGATGCTTATTCTGAAATGATATTTATTATTCTTCCATAGATTAGAGAAAAATCAGACTAACTTTTACTGAAATTCTACTATGGGCCAGGCATTGTGCTAGGTTGACTTCACTGATTAGATGTCTTCCGTGATACAATACTGTAAGGAAATAGTCCCAAATTACCTATTTTAGACTTAAAGATCAATGGAATGAAACATTTGAACCAGGTCCACAACTCCCAAGTGTTCAAATTCAGACTCAAACCTTGCTAGTTCTGGATTCCAAGTTTATACTTGTCACTAGATAATTCTTTTTACATTACAAAAAGCATTGACAAGCACCTCTATTTTGTCTGTGAAGAGAACACTTAATCAAGAAATCCTGTAAATTTTGAGCCTCATATTGACAAATATTGATAGTATTTACAAATGAATATTGTTTCATGTAAATAATTAAATGATAATTAAAAATTCACTAAATTCCATAGCATAGTTCAAGTTAAAAATTAGTATTTCCTTGATGCGTTTTGAGAAACAAGACATCACTTACTGATAATTATATTTTTGCCTTTTGCACTATTTAACTAGGTTTCTTAATATCTCACTGAAGTTTCATTGTATGTTAAAAAATTGGCAAATCAATATTAAGAGAACATTTTTAAATGCTCACCTGCACTTCTTCAAACGTAAGCAGGTAGAAAAATAGCCCCATGTAGCATATAACTGCTCAAATGTCATCTTGGCACCTTTTCCCAATAGTAAGTTTAAGGAATTTGTTGAAGAATATCCATCCTAAACTCAAGATTCAACAAAATATGTGATATTATCTTTAAATTTAATGTGAATTTTGAATCTATTCATACTGGTTTCAATGCAAAAAACTATCTTAAGAACAAGCACTGTTGGAATTAGTCTATTGATTTGAAAATTAAAGATAAATTAAAGAGAAGAGAACTGAAAACACATGTCAAGATAAACATCCTGTTAATTTCTCTTCCCTATCTTCAGATCACTTTTTTTTTTCCCCAGATAAGAGACTTCCACAAATACAGGAAGATACAAAGCTAACATTTCACACAATGGAATATTACTCAGCTATTAAAAAGAATACATTTGAATCAGTTCAAATGAGGTGGATGAAACTGGAGCCTATTATACAGAGTGAAGTAAGCCACAAAGAAAAACACCATTACACTATACTAATGCATATTGATTTATCCAGAGGCTATAAAACAACTCCCCTTCATATGATTTGAGCTTGAATAAAACATAGTTGTTCATCATTACTGTTCCTCAATCTAGGAAGGAAAAAAGACAGGGAAAAAATTAAATCCAGGAAGTGAAGAAAGTCATCTATGAGTCTCTAACTAAATATGCAGTATTTCCATTATCACCTTAGGGTAGAAAGCTTGATTGACCTTTATAAAATCACATTCTGAATAGTGATTAGGGGACTGGTTGGATACAGTAACAATAAACCAAACAGCAAACAAGCAACAAAAAGATCACTGAAAATCAGGGGGAAACGATAAGAAGGAAAAAAAAGAATTTATTCATTGCTTCACAGACAATATGAAAATATGGTAGACAGAAAAAGACAAAGAAGATTGAAGAGAGCTCCCCAAAGCTGATTGGCAATAATGCAAGAATTAGGTTTGAAATTGCTTTAGAGGGATTTTGTGATTCATTAATTCAAATAGGGTATCTGAAGATGAATCAGTTCGGTTCAGTCACTCAGTCATGTCCAACTCTTTGTGACCCCATGAATCGTAGCATGCCAGGCCTCTCTGTCCATTGTCGACTTTCAGGAGTTCACTCAAACTCATGTCCATTGACTCGGTGATACCATCCAGCCATCTCATGATCTGTCATCCCCTTCTCCTCCTACCCTCAATCCTTCTCAGCATCATCGTCTATTCCAATGAGTCAACACTTTGAATGAGATGGCCAAAGAACTGGAGTTTCAGCTTTAGCATCAGTGCTTCCAAAGAACACCTAGGACTGATCTCCATTAGAATGAACTGGTTGGATCTCCTTGGAGTCCAAGGGAGTCTCAAGAGTCTTTCCAACATCACAGTTCAAAAGCATCAATTATCCAGTACTCAGCTTTCTTCACAGTCCAACTCTCAAAAACTCATACATGACCACTGGAAAGACCATAGCCTTGACTAGATGGACCTTTGCTGGCAAAGTAATGTCTCTGCTTTTTAATATGCTGTTTAGGTTGGTCATAATTTTCCTTCCAAGGAGTAAGAGTCTTTTAATTTCATGACTCCAATCACCATCTGAAGTGATTTTGGAGCCCCCCAAAATAAAGTCTGACACTGTTTCCACAGTTTCCCCATCTATTTCCCATGAAGTGATGGGCCTGGATGACATAATCTTAGTTTTCTGAATATTGAGCTTTAAGCCAAGTTTTTCACTTTCCTCTTCACTTTCATCAAGAAGCTTTTTAGTTCCTCTTCACTTTCTGCCATAAGGGTTGTGTCATCTGCATATCTGAGGTTATTGATATTTCTGCCAAGAATAGCTACTCCACCTTCAAGGTCAGGAAGGGCGGCCGTGAGGAGATTCCCCTTGTCCAAGGTAAGGAGCAGTGGCTGCGCTTTGCTGGAACAGCCAGGGAGAGATACCCCACTTTCAAGGTAAGAGAAACCCAAATAAGATGGTAGATATTGCGAGCAGACATCAGAGGGCAGACACACTAAAACCATAATCACAGAAAACTAGTCAATCTGATCACATGAACCACAGTCATGTCTAACTCAATGAAACTAAGCCATACTGTGTGGGGCCACCCAAGTCAGTTGGGTCATGGTGGAGAGGTCTGACAGAATGAAGTGAATGGCAAACCGCTTCAGTATTCTTGTCTTGAGAACCCCATGAACAGTATGAAAAGGCAAAATGATAGGATACTGAAAGAGGAACTCCGCAGGTCAATAGGTGCCCAATATGCTAACTGGAGATCAGTGGAGAAATAACTCCAGAAATACTGATGGGATGGAGCAAAAGCAAAAACAATACCCAGCTGTGGATGTGACTGGTGATAGAAGCAAGGTCTGATGCTGTAAAGAAAATATTGCACAGGAACCTGGAATCGTAGGTCCAGGAATCAAGGCAAATTGGAAGTGGTCAAAGAGGAAATGACAAGAGTGAATGTCAACATTCTAGGAATCAGCGAACTAAAATCAACTGGAATGGGTGAATTTAACTCAGATGACAATTATATCTATTACTGTGGGCAGGAATCCCTTAGAAGAAATGGAGTAGCCATCATGGTCAACAAGAGTCCAAAACGCAGTACTTGGATGAAATCTCAAAAACGACAGAATGATCTCTGTTCATTTCCGAGGCAAACCATTCAATATCACAGTTATCCAAGTCTATGCCCCAACCAGTAACACTGAAGAAGCTGAAGTTGAAAGGTTCTGTGAAGACCTACAAGACCTTTTAGAACTATCACCCAAAGATGTCATTTTCTTTATAGGGGACTAGAATGCAAAAGTAGGAAGTGAAGAAACACCTGGAGTAATAAGCAAGTTTGGCCTTGGAATACGGAATGAAGCATGGCAAAGGCTAATAGAGTTTTGCCAAGAGAAAACACTGATCATAGAAAACACCCTCTTCCAACAACACAAGGGAAGACTCTACACATGGACATCACCAGATGGTCAACATCAAAATCAGATTGATTATATTCTTCAGAGCCAAAGATGGAAAAGCTCTATATAGTCAGCAAAAACAAGACCAGGAGCTGATTGTGGCTCAGATCATGAACTCCTTATTGCCAAAATCAGACTTAAAGTGAAGAAAGTAGGGAAAACCACTAGATCATTCCGGTATGACCTAAATCAAATCCTTTATGATTATACAGTGGAAGTGAGAAATAGATTTATGGGACTAGATCTGATAAATAGAGTGCCTCATGAACTATGGACGGAGGTTCATGACATTGTACAGGAGACAAGGATCAAGACCATTCCCATGGAAAAGAAGATGCATCAGGTAGGTAAAAATATAATATGTGAGGAATGTTATGAAATAGGTTGAGAAGCTAATCCTAGTGTTTTCTAAGGGTGAGAAGAGAAGGAGCACAAGGCAGAAGAAACAAGTGCAAATACCTCAGCGCAACTTATATGGAATTTGGAAGGAGATGGAATCAGATCTGTGACTTAATTTGTATAGGGCTTGTGAAGATTCTGGCTAAAGGAAACTATTGAAAGAGGAGTTCCATGATCTGATTTACCATAGAAAATGATAATTCTGGGATTATGTTTAGGTCATACCTGAATTGCCTACTGGTTTTCCTTACTTTTTTCAATTGAAACTTTTATTTTGCAATAAAGAGCCCATGATCTGAGCCACAGTCAGCTCCAGGTTTTGTTGTTGTTGACTCTATAGAGTTTCTCCATCTTCTTTTTGCAAATAATGCAATCTACCTGTTTTAAGCATTAACCATCTGGTGATATCTATGTGTAGAGATGTCTCTTGTATTGTTGGAAAATGGTGTTATGACCAGAGTGTTCTCTTCACAAATGTTAGCCTTTGTCCTGCTTCATTTTATACTCCAAGGCCAAACTTGCTGTTACTCCAAGTATCTCTTGACTTCCTACTTTTGCATTCCAGTCACCTATAGTGAAAATAAAATCTCTCTCTCTCTCTCTCTCTCTCTCTCTCTCTCTCTCTCTTTCTCTCTCTCTCGCTCTCTCTCTCTCGCTCTCTCTCTCTCTCTCTCTCTTTTTTTAATGTTTTTGAATAGTCTAAAAGGTCTTGTAGATGTTCATAGGACTGGTCAACTTCAGCTTTTTCAGCATTAGTGGTTGGCACATAGAATTGGATTACTGTGAATTTGAATATTTACATTGGAGATGAACTGAAATTATCCTTATCATTTTGAGATTCCACTCAAGTACTACATTTCAGATTCTTTGGATGAGTGTGAGAGTTACTCTATTTTTTCTAAGGTATTCCTGCCCACAGTAGTAGATATAATGGTCATCTGAATTAAATTCCCCCATTGCTTTCCAATTTAGTTCACAGATTATTAAGATGTCAATATTTAATCTCCTGTTTGAACACATACAATTTGTGTTGATTCATGGACCTAAACTTTCTTGATCCTATGTAATATTGTTCTTTACTGCATTGAACTTGACCTTCAACACCAGACCCATTCACAACTAAGTATCGTTTCTGCTTTGGCGTAGCTGCTTCATTCTTTCAGGAGATGTTAGTAATTGCCCTCTACTCTTCCCAGTAGCACATTGGACACTTTCTGACTGGGGAATGATCTCCCAGTGTCATATATTTTTTGCCTTTTCATACTTGTTCTTGTGGCAACACTTTAGTGGTTGACCATTTCCTCCTCCACTCCACAACAGTTTGCCAGAATTCTTCACTATGAGCCATCTGTCTTCTGTGACCCTGCACATCATGGCTCATAGCCTTATTGAGTTATGCAAGCCTCCTTGCCGTGATAAGGCTTTGATCCATGGAGAGGATTCTGATAATATGCTGAGTCTAAATGGAAGGCAAGCCAAGTTCAAAGTGGGAGGGTGAGAAGGGCCAACCTCATTAATTCAGATTAGCGATGAAGGTGATTTAAACCAGAGTACTGCTTACTGTGTGTGATCGTGGTTTCAAATCATATATCAGTTCAGATCAGTTCAGTAGCTCAGTTGTGTCCAACTACTTGCGACCCCATAGACTACAGCATGCCAGGCCTCCCTGTCCATCACCAAATCCCTGAGTTTACTCAATATAATGTGCACTGAGTTGGTGATGCCACCCAACCATCTCATCCTCTATCATCCACTTTTCCTCCTACCTTCAATCTTTCCCAGCATCAGGGTCTTTTCCAATGAGCCGTCATTTTCATATCAGGTGACCAAAGTATTGGAATTTCAACTTTAGTATCAGTCCTTCCAATGAATATTCAGGACTGAGTTCTTGTAGGATGGACTGGTTGGATCTCCTTGCTGACCAAGGGACTATGAAGAGATTTCTCCAACACCGCAGCTCAAAAGCATCAATTCTTTGGTGCTCAGCTTTCTTTATAGTCTGACATTCACATTCATACATGACTACTAGGAAAACTATAGCTTTGACTAGATGGACCTTTGTTGGCAAAGTAATGTATCTGCTTTTTAATATGCTGTCTAGTTTGGTCATAAATTTTCTTCCAATGAGAAAGTGTCTTATTTCATGGCTGCAGTAATTATCTGCAGTGATTTTGGAGCCGCCCCCCCCCCAAAAAAAAAAAAATAAAATAAAATAAAATTTGCCACTGTTTCCACTGTTTCTTCTTCTTCTTCTTTTTTTTTTTTTCCCATGAAGTGATGGGACCAGATTCTATGATCTTAGTTTTCTGAATGTTGAGCTTTAAGCCAACCTTTTCACTCTCTTCTTTCACTTTCATCAAGAGGCTCTTTATTTCTTTGCTTTCTGCCGTGAGGGTGGTGTCATCTGCATATCTGAGGTTATTGATGTTTCTCCCCACAATCTTGATTCCAGCTTGTGCTTCATCCAGCCCAGCATTTTCATGATGTACTCTGCAAGGAAGTTAAATAAGCAGGGTGACAATATACAGTCTTGATGTACTCCTTTCCTTATTTGGAACCAGTCTGTTGTTCCATGTCCAGTTCTAACTATTGCTTCTTAACCTGCTTACAGATTTCTCAGGAGGCAGGTCAGGTAGTCTGGTACTCCCATATCTTTAAAAATTTTCCACAGTTTGTTGTGATACGCGCAGTCAAAGCCTTCAGCATAAAGCAAAAATAGATTTTTTTTCTGGAACACTTTTGCTTTTTTGATGATCCAGCAGATGTTGGCAATTTGATCTCTGGTTCCTCTGCCTTTTCTAAATCCAGCTTGAACATCTGGAAGTTCACAGTTCACATATGTTGAAGCCTGGCTTGGAAAATTTTGAGCATTACTTTGCTAGCATGTGAAATGAGTGCAATTGTGCTGTAGTTTGAACATTTTTGGCATTGGGATAAAAACTGACCTTTTCCAGTCCTGTGGCCATTGCTGAGTTTCCCATATTTTCTGGCATATTAAGTGCAGAACTTTCACAGCATCAACTTTTAGGATTTGAAATAGCTCAACTGGAATTCCACCACCTCCACTAGCTTTGTTCATAGTGATGCTTCCTAAGGCCCATTTGACTTCACATTCCAGGATGTCTGGCTCTAGGTGAATGATCACACCATCATGGTTATCTGGGTCATGAAGATCTTTTTGTATAGTTCTTCTGTGTATTCTTGCCACATCTTCTTCACAAATAATATATATTATTCTTCTATATACGCAAATATTTGTATATATTATTCTTCCCAAATTATATATAGGTAGTGAGTAATTATGCTATCATTGCAGAAGAATAGGGTACAGGGGACTGGCCATATCTCACCAGGTGAGTCTCTAGGACAGACTGCCAAATGAGGTTTCTTGGCTTTATGCAGGAAATAACTCAAAAAAAATCCATATAAAAGTGAAAATAGATTTATTTGGAGACGTTCACATGCCATAGGCAGAATATTGTCCGTCTCAAAAGGCAAGCATGTCTCTGGGAGAAATACATTCCATAAATCAGAGTGTTGGCCATCTCGTAGGACAAGAGGCCTTGTTATCAAGGTTGTATATTGTCACCCAGCTTATTTAACTTGTAGGCAGAGTACATCATGGAAAATGCCAAGGTGGATGAAGCACAAGCTGAAATCAAGATTGCCAGGAGATATGTCAATAACTTCGGATGTGCAGATGACACCACCCTTATGGCAGAAAGCAAAGAGGAACTAAAGAGCCTCTTGATGAAAGTGAAAGAGGAGAGTGAAAAAGTTGGCTTAAAACTCAACATTTAGAAAACTAAGATCATGGGGTCTGATCTCATCACTTCATGGCAAACAGATGGGGAAACAATGGAAACATTGAGAGACTTTTTATTTTGGGGGGGGGATCTCCAGAATCACTGCAGACAGTGACTGTAGCCCATAAATTAAAATATGCCTACTCCTTAGAAGAAAATTTATGACCAACCTAGACAGCATATTAAAACACAGATACCACACTTTGCCAACAAAGATCTATCTAGTCAAAGCTATGGTCTTTCCAGTAGCAAAGTATGGATATGAGAGTTGGATTATAAAAAAAGCTGAACACGGAAGAATTGATGCTTTTGAACCATGGTGTTGGAGAAGCCTCTTGAGAGTCTTTTGGACTGTAAGAAGATCCAACCAGCCAATCCTAAAGGAAAGCATTCCTGAATATCGATTGGAATATTCTTTAAAGGTCTGGTGTGCTGCAGTCCACGGGGTTGCTAAAGTCGGGCAAGACTGAGTAACTGAACTGCACTGATGCCATTACACTGGAAGTGAATTGCTAAGAGATGGAATGTTGTATGGCTATACTTTATTATTTTTTTGTTTGGTTTTAGCCAGTCTGAAAATATTTGTGTTTCAATTAATGTTCTTCCTACATATATGTTTAATGTAGTTATTGATGTATTTCATTTTATTGATATATTTGATATAGATGTACCATTTTATTATCTGTGTTTTTTTATGCTTCCTCTAATTTTTTGCTCCTATATTTACACTTTTGCCTCATTTTGGAATAGTTGAGATATTTTATTATTTCATTTTATTTTATTACATCTTTTTGTATTTTTTCTGTTGTTTCCTGCAGACCCACATAAGGGCAACTAATTTTTTCAAAGTCTACTTAGAATCTTTCATTTAGCACTTAAAGTGGAATTTTTAAAATTTACTGCCATATATATACCTTCAATCTTTTTTGTAATATTATATATATATATATATATATATATTACATCTGCACACATTAAAAGCTGCATTAGTTATAGATTTTGTTTACAATCAACAAATAGAATTTAAAATGTTTAAAATAGAATCATCTTTTTTATACACTTAGAGTGTTACTATCTTCACTGATCACTTTTCATTCTGATATATCTTAATGCTTCCTTTCTATCATTTAACTCCTGTCTGAGCAAACTCCTTTAGCAATTTTTATAGCATGTCTACTGGCAATAAAAAAAAAAAAATTAGTTTCCCTTCCCCTGATAGTTTCCTTATTTCAGATTCTTTCCTAAAATTATTTTCACTGGATATGTAATTTTACATTAATGATTCTCTTACTTCTGTACATTAACAATCGTTTCCACTTCTTTGTGAACTATATATAGTCACATTCTTTCCCTACAGATAAAGCTTTATCTTGTAAAGTAATTAGCCTCCAATTAAAATAAATAAATTTAAATTTTAAAAAGCTTTATTTCTCATTATATTCTATATAGTTTTATCCTATTTAAACTTTTTGATTATGATGTGACAAGGAATGGGTTTTTTTTGTGTTTATATTGTTTAAAGTTTTCTGGACTCTTTGAATCTGTTAATGTATATTTTCACCAAACTTAGGAATTTTCTACTATTATTCCTTCAATTATTATTGAAGCCTTTCCCCTCTCTTGTAATTTATCTGGTTAGCATCAAGCTGTAAATTTCAACTCAAATTCTTTAAACTGTAATTACAATGTCCATTTAGTTTTCAAATAATTTGTGTTTCCATTTGGTTCTTTCCCTTGCATGCACTGCCAACAATTCTGAGACCAAAGTGATTGTTTAATTCAGTCCTTCATCTCCAGCATATTAATTGAGATCAGATTCATATACACATGGTTTTGGAATGGCTTCTAAGACTCCATGGGAAGTATTGTGGGGTTGAATTCTGAAAGCCACCCCTTTGCGTGGTTTCCTGTAGCTCCTCGTATTTCTCAAGCCAGAGAGCTGAGGCTATAATTATTCCATTTTGTTACATACTTCTGTAATGCTCCCTTCATTCAAGATCAAGTGATGGAATAGAGAGACAAACAAAAATTAAAGGATGTATCCTATCCATCTGTATCAGAGTACCACTTGTGGGAGGAAAATATTCTATGGCTGAGGGTCTCAATCCTACAGACTTCATTTGTGGCTAAACTTCTGCCAACATTGCCTTGAAAGACCAAGGAAAAGAAAAACATGGTGCTAATTATATGTCTAAACTGTCTCCATATCCTACTTTTCAGTCCAAACTGGCCAGCCTCCCCTGGAGCTTTCTCTGTGCATGATCATATTCACATCAGGATTTCAGATTATTTTGCTTTCTAGCTAGGGTATGATAGCAGGCAAAAAAATGGTAAATTTACTGTTGATATTGTAGCATTTAAAATTTTCATCTTTTTCTCCAGCCTTCCTTCTATTATTTATTTTTTAGAGTCCTCAGATAATTGATTCATGCATTCTGCCCATATTTTATATTTACCTTCAGTGGAGGAGCAAGGAGGTTTGTGCTTATTTTCTTCTACCCTGAACTGGACCAGCATTACTAATTTAGATCTCCAGTTTTGCCTTTTAATAGCAATTGCTATGTTCTATGTGATACATTATGTCAAAGTCCAGATGCATTGTATTGGCCATATTTTTCCTCTAATTAGTATCAGTGCCCACAAGTATTTATACGTTTGCCTGTGGGATTCTTAGTCATTCCATAGCTCTCTGATTAACTCAGTCAGGATCGTTATCTCCTGATGAGTTTCTGTTAAATTTTGTTTACACAGATGTCTCCTTCTGAGTCACTTGGTGACCCATAAACCTTGTCATTTTCCTGTGTGTTTGTTATCTGGTTTGAAGAATTGCCTAATTAATAAGCTAATAATACATGTTACTACTACCGAACCAGTAATGCTGAAGAAGTTGAAGTTGAACAATTCTATGAAGACCTACAAGACCTTTTAGAACTAACACCCAAAAAAGACGTCCTTTTCATTATGGGGGACTGGAATGCAAAAGTAGGAAGTCAAGAAACACATGGAGTAATAGGCAAATTTGGCTTTGGAATGTGTAATGAATCAGGGAAAAGACTAATAGAGTTTTACCAAGAAAATGCACTGGTCATATCAAACACCCTCTTCCAAAAACACAAGAGAAGACTCTACACATGGACATCATCAGATGGTCAACACTGAAATCAGATTGATTATATTATTTGCAGTCAAAGATGGAGAAGCTCTATACAGTCAACAAAAACAAGACCAGGAGCTGAATGTGGTTCAGATCATGAACTCCTTATTGCCAAAATCAGACTTAAATTGAAGAAAGTAGGGAAAACCGCTAGACCGTTCAGGTATGACCTAAATCATATTCCTTATGATTACACAGTGGAAGTGAGAAATAGATTTAAGGGTCTAGATCTGATAGATAGAGTGCCTGATGAACAATCGAATGAGATTCATGACATTGTACAGGAGAAGGGATCAAGACCATCCTCATGGAAAAGAAATGCAAAAAAGCAAATGGCTGTCTGGGGAGGCGTTACAAATAGCTGTGAAAAGAATAGAAGTGAAAAGCAAAGGAGAAAAGGAAAGATATAAGCATCTGAATGCAGAGTTCCAAAGAATAGCAAGAAGAGATAAGAAAGCCTTCCTCAGGGATCAATGCAAAGAAATAGAGGAAAATAACAGAGTGGGGAAGACTAAAGAGCTCTTCAAGAAAATTAGAGATACCAAGGGAGCATTTCATGCAAAGAAGGGCTCGATAAAGGACAGAAATTATATGAACCTAACAGAAGCAGAAGATATTAAGAAGAGGTGGCAAGAATACATGGAAGAACTGTACATAAAAGACCTTCAAGACCCAGATAAGCATGATGGTGTGATCACTCATCTAGAGCCAGACATCCTGGAATGTGAAGTCAAGTGGGCCTTAGAAAGCATCACTATGAATAAAGCTATTGGAGGTGATGGAATTCCAGTTGAGCTGTTTCAAATCCTGAAAGATGATGCTGTTAAAGTGCTGCACTAAATATGCAAGCAAATTTGAAAAACTCAGCAGTGGCTGCAGGACTGGAAAAATGTCAGTTTTCATTTCAATCCCAAAGAAAGGCAATGCAAAAAGAATGCTCAAACTACTGCACAATAGCACTCATCTTACATGCTAGTAAAGGAATGCACAAAATTCTCCAAGCCAGGCTTCAGCAATAAATGAACCGTGAACTTCCTGATGTTCAAGCTGGTTTTAGAAAAGGCAGAGGAACAAAAGATCAAATTGCCAACATATGCTGGATCATGGAAAAAGCAAGAGAGTTCCAGAAAAACATTTATTTCTACTTTATTGACTATGCCAAAGCCTTTGACTGTGTGGATCACAATAAACTGTGGAAAATACTGAAAGAGATGGGAATACCAGACCACCTGACCAGCCTCTTGAGAAATCTGTATGCAGGTCAGGAAGCAACACTTAGAACTGGACATGGAACAACAGACTGGTTCCAAATAGGAAAAGGAGTACATTAAGGCTGTATATTGTCACCCTGCTTACTTAACTTATATGCAGAGTACATCATGAGAAATGCTGGACTGCAAGAAAAACAAGCTGGAATCAAGATTGCCAGGAGAAATATCAAGAATCTCAGATACGCAGATGACACCACCCTTATGGCAGAAAGTGAAGAGGAACTAAAAAACCTCTTGATGAAAGTGAAAGAGGAGAGTGAAAAAGTTGGTTTAAAGCTCAACATTCAGAAAACGAAGATCATGGCATCTGGTCCCATCACTTCATGGGAAATAGATGGGGAAACAACGGAACCAATGTCAGACTTTATATTTTCGGGCTCCAAAATCACTGCAGATGGTAATTGCAGCCATGAAATTAAAAGACACTTACTCCTTGGAAGGAAATGTATGACCAACCTAGATAGCATATTAAAAAGCAGAGACATTACTTTGCCGACTAAGGTCCATCTAGTAAAGGCTATGGTTTTTCCTGTGGTCATGTATGGATGTGAGAGTTGGACTGTGAAGAAGGCTGAGCACCGAAGAATTGATGCTTTTGAACTGTGGTGTTGGAGAAGACTCTTGAGAGTCCCTTGGACTCTAAGGAGATCCATCCAGTCCATTCTGAAGGTCGGCAGCCCTGGGGTTTTTGTGGAAGGAATGATGCTAAAGCTGAAACTCCAGTACTTTGGCCACCTCATGAGAAGAGTTGACTCATTGGAAAAGACTCTGATGCTGGGAGGGATTGGGGGCAGAAGGAGAAGGGGACGACAGAGGATGAGATGGCTGGATGGCATCTCTGACTCGTTGGACATGAGTCCGAGTGAACTCTGGGGGTTTGTGATGGACAAGGAGGCCTGGTGTGCTGCGACTCTTGGGGTCTCAAATAGTCGGACGCGACTGAGTGACTGAACTGAAGTACATGTTATGTTGCTCCTAAGATGGCAGAGTAGAAGGATGTGTGCTCATCTTTTCTTGCAATAACACCAAAATCACAACTATTTGCAAAACAACCAATGACAAGAGAATGCTGAATCCCACCAAAAAATGATACCCTGCATCCAAGGGCAAAGAAGAAGCCCCAACAAGATGGGAGGAGCGTCAAAATTACCTTTAGAATCAAACCTCATGTCCACCAGAGACACTTGAAGGGCACAAACAAAACCCTTGTTCACATCAGCACACAGGGAATGGAGCAGTGACCCCACAAGAGACTGAGTCAGACCAGCCTGTGAGTGTCTGTGTGTCCCCTGCAGTTGCCTGGTTCACCAGTTACCTGCCACTGGGACAGGAGCTCTGGCTGCAGCAGATCTAGGAGGTTAAGCATGTAGCATAAGCCCTCTTGGAGGAGGTCACCATTAGCCCCACCACAGAGCCACCAAGTAAACAATTCACAAACTTGTGAACAATTATACCAAAGAAGTTTTCACAATGTTGCAAAAGTTCTGGGGCCCACACAGATTTCCCAACCTGGGAATCTGGCAAAGGGACTGAGAATCCCTAGGCAATTTGACTTTGCAGGCCACTGAAATTTGATTACAGAACTTTCACAGGACCAGGGAAATAGAGTCTTGGAGGGCACAAGCAAAACCTTGTGTGCCCCAGGACCCAGGAGAAAAGATCAATGACCCTACAAGAGATTGAGCCAGACTTGCTTGTGAGGGTCAAGGAGACTCCAGCGGAGGCGTGAGTCAGCAATCAGGGGCACTAAACACAACATTCCTATGAGTCACTGGCATAAGTCCTTTTGAAGGAGGTTGCCATTACTGCCATTACCCCCTACCACAGTTTGCCCTCAGGTCAAACTATAGGGAGGGAACAGAGCACAGTCCATCAGCAGAAAATTAGATTAAAGATTTACTAAGCATGGCCAAACCAGCGCAAGACCTATTTTCCCTACAAAAAGTCCCTCCTATCAGGAAACTTCACAAGCCTCTCACCACCCATTCATGGGATTTTCCAGGCAAGAATACTGGAGTGGGTTGCCATATCTTTCTCCAGGAGATCTTCCTGACCCAGGGATTGAACCCAGATCTCCTGCATTGTAGGCAGATGCTTTACCATCTGAGCCACCAGGGAAAATCACCAGAGGGCAGACAGAATGAAAGCCAGTCACAGTAAGCTAACCAAACTGATTACATGGATCACAGCTCCGTGTAACTCAAATAAACTATGAGCCATGCTGTGTGGGGCCACCCAAGACAGACAGGTCATGGTAGAGAGTTAAAACAAAATGTGGTCCACTGGAGAAGGGAATGACAAACCCTTCAATATTCTTGTTTTGAGAAGCACATGAACAGTATTAAAAGATCTGCCCCTGAAAGATGAACTCCCCAGGTAGGTAGGTGCCCAATATCATATTGGAGAAGAGTGGAGAAATAGCTCCAGAAGGAATGAAAAGCCTGAGCTCAGGGGTGGATGAATCTGGTGGTGAAAGTAGAGTCCAATGCTACAAAGTGTTCTGCAATATTAGGTTTATACAGCAAAGTAAATTAGAGGTGGTCAAACAGGAGATGGCAAGAGTGAACATTGACATTTTAGGAATCAGTGAACTAAAATGGAATGCAATGGGCACATTTAACCCGAGTGAAAATTTTATCTACTATGGTGGGCAAGAAACCCTTATAAGAAATAGGCAATCCCTCATAGTCAACAAAAAGTCCAAAATATAATATTTTAGTGCAATCTCAAACACTAGAGAATAATCTCCATTTGTTTCCAAAGCAAAACATTTAATATTACAGTAATTCAAGTCTATGCTTCAACCACTATTGCTGAAGAATCTGTAGTTGAACCCACATGTAAACTGATATTTTCCAGTTTTGTGGCCACTGGTGAGTTTTCCAAATTTGCTGGCATATTGAATGGAAACTTACATGACCTTCAAAGTCTCTCTCTCTCTCTCACACACACACACACACATACACACACGCACATACACACACACACACACACACACACACAAAGTGTCCTTTTCATCATAGGGGACTGCAATGCAAAAGAAGGAATTTAAGAGATACCTAGGAAACAGATATGCTTGGCCTCAGAGCACAGAACAGAGTTTTGCCAGGAGAACACACTGGTCATAGTAAACACTCTCTTCCAACAAAACCAGAGACTACACATGGAAATTACAAGATCATCAGTACCAAAATGAGATTGATTATATTCCTTGAAGGTGAAGATAGAGAAGTCTAGACAAGCAACAAAAATAAGACCGAAAACTGACTGTGGCTCACATTGTGAAATCTTTATTCCAAAATTCACACTTAAGTTGAAGAAAATAGGGGAAATCACTAGACCATTTACATACCACCTAAATCAAATCACTTATGATTTTACAGTGGAAGTGACAAATAGCTTCATTAGATCTGATAGAGTGCCTGAAGATCTATGGATGAAGGTTTGTAACATTCTACAGGAGGTGGTGATCAAAGCCATCCCTAAGAAAAAGAAATGCAAAAATTCAAAATGATTGGCAGAGGAGGCCTTACAAATAGCTGAGAAAAGAAGAGAAGAGGAAGGCAAAGGAGAAAAGGAAAGATATACCCATCCAAAGGCAAAGTTCCAAAGAGTAGCAAAGAGAGATAAGAAAGCCTTCCAAAGTGAAAACAAATAGAAGAAAACAATAGAATGGGAAAGACTAGAGATCTCTGAAGAGAAATAGAGATACCAAAGGAATATTTCATGCAAAGATGGGCACAATAAAGGACAAGAATATTATGACCTAAGAAAAGCAGAATATATTAAGAAGAGATGGCAAGAATATATAAAGAACTATATGAAAGAGATCTTAATGACCCAGATAACTATGATGGTGTGATCACTCACCTAGAGCCAGATATCCTGGAATGTGAAGTCAAGTGGGTCTTAGGAAGCATCACTATGAACAAACCTAGTGGAGGTGATGGAATTCCAGCTGAGCTGTTTCAAATCCTAAAGGTTGATGCTATAAAAGTGCTGTACTCAATATGGCAGCAAAATTTGGAAGACTCAGCAGTGGCCACAGGACTGGAAAAGGTCCATTTTGATTTCAATCCCAAAGAAAGATAATGCCAAAGAATGTATAAACTACTGCATAACTGCTCTCATTTCACACACTAGCACAGTAATGCTCAAAATTCTCCAAGCTAGACTTCAATAGGGCTTTAACGGACAACTTCCAGATGTTCAAGCTATATTTAGAAAAAGCATTGGAACCAGATCAAATTGCCAAAATCCATTGGATGACAGAAAAAGTAAAGAATTAAAAAAAAAAAAAAGAATTTCAGAGGAACATCTACTTCTGCTTCATTGACTGCACTAAAGGCTTTGGAAGTGTGGATCAGAACAAGCTCTGGAAAATTCTGAAAGACATTTGAATACCAGACCACATTACCTGACTCCTGAGAATGCTATATGCAGGTCAGGAAGCAATATTTAAAACTGGACATGGAACAGCAGACAGGCTTCAAATTGGGAAAGGAATATGTCAATGCTGTATATTGTCACTCTGCTTTTTTAACTTATATGCAGAGATCAGTTCAGTTCAGTTCAGTTCAGTCATTCAGTCGTATCTGACTTTTGAGACCCCATGAACTGCAGCAGGTCAGGCCTCCCTGTCTGTCACCAAATCCCAGAGTTCAGACAAACTCATGTGCATTGAGTCAGTGATGCCATCCAGCCATCTCATGCTCTGTCGTCGCCTTCTCCTCCTGCCCCCAATCGCTCCCAGCATCAGAGTCTTTTCCAATGAGTCAACTCTTTACATGAGGTGGCCAAAGTAACGGAGTTTCAGCCTCAGCATCAGACCTTCCAATGAACGCCCAGGAATGGTCTCCTTTAGGATGGACTGATTAGATCTCCTTGCAGTCCAAGGGACTGACAAATGTCTTCTCCAGCACCACAATTCAAAAGCATCAGTTCTTCGGTGCTCAGCCTTCTTCACAGTTCAACTCTCATAGCCATACATGACCACTGGAAAAACCATAGCTTTGACTAGATGGACCTTTGTTGGCAAAGTAATTTCTCTCTTTTGACTATGCTGTCTAGGTTGGTCATAAGTTTCCTTCCAAGGAGTAAGGGTCTTTTAATTTCATGGCTCCAATCACCATCTTCAGTGATTTTTGGAGCTCAAAAAAAAAAAAAAAAGTCTGACACTGTTTCCCCATAGAGTTCTCATGAAGTGATGGGACCAGATGTCATGATATTAGTTTTCTGAATGTTGAGCTTTAAGCTAACATTTTCACTCTCCTCTTTCACTTTCATCAAGAGGCTTTTTAGTTCCTCTTCACCTTCTGCCATAAGGGTGGTGTCATCTTCATATCTGAGGTTATTGATAATTCTGGCAATCTTGATTCCAGCTTGTGCTTCTTCCAGCTCACCAGAGTACATCATGTGAAATGTTGGGCTGAATGAAGCACAAGCTGAAATCAAGATTGCCAGGAGATATATCAATTACCTCAGATATGCAGATGACACCACCCTTATGGCAGAAAGTGAAGATAAACCACAGAGCCTCTGAAGAATGTGAAAGAAGAGAGTGAAATAGCTGGCTTAAAATTCAACATGGGACGACCCAAAGGGATGATACGGGGAGGGAGGACGGAGGCGGGTTCAGAATGGGGAACATGTGTATAGCTGTGGTAGATTCATGTTGATGTATGGCAAAATCAATACAATATTGTAAAGTAATTAACCTCCAATTAAAACAAATAAATTTAGAATATGAAAAAAAGAAAGAAAAAAAGTCAACATTCAAAAAACGAATATCATAGCATTTAGTCCCATCAGCCAGTCAGTTCAGTTCAGTTGCTCAGACGTGTCCGACCCTTTGCGACCCCATGAATTGCAGCATACCAGGCCTCCCTGTCCATCACCAACTCCCAGAGTTCACTCAAACTCACGTCCATCGAGTCTGTTATGCCATCCAGCCATCTCATCCTCTGTCGTCCCCTTCTCCTGCGCCCAATCCCTCCCAGCTTTGGAGTCTTTTCCAATGAGTCAACCCTTCGCAGGAGGTGGCCAAAGTACTGGAGTTTCAGCTTTAGCATCATTCCTTCCAAAGAACACACAGGACTGATTTCCTTTATAATGGACTGATTCAATCTCCTTGCAGTCCAAGTGACTGTTAAGAGTCTTCTCCAATACCACAGTTCAAAAGCATCAGTTCTTTGGCAACCAACTCTCACATCCATACATGACCACAGGAAAAACCATAGCCTTGACTAGATGAGCCTTTTTTGACAAAGTAATGTCTCTGCTTTTTAATATGCTATCTAGGTTGGTCATAGCTTTCCTTCCAAGGAGTGTTTTTTTTTAATTTAAATAAGAAAGTGTCTTTAAATTGAATTTTAACTTAATTTTAGAAAAGGCAGAGGAACCTGAGATGAAATTGCCAACATCCCCTGGCTCATGGAAAAGGCAATAGAGTTCCATAAAAATATCTATTTCTGCTTTATTGACTATGCCAAAGCCTTTGGCTCTTTCTGGTCCCATCACTTCATGGCAAATAGATGATGAAGCAATGGAAACAGTGACAGAATTTATTTTCTTGGTCTCCAAAATCACTGCGTTTGGTAACTGCAGCCATGAATTTAAAAGATGCTTACTCCGTGGAAGAAAAGCTGCAATAAACCTAGACAGCATATTAAAAATGTAGAGACATTACTTTGCCAGGAAAGGTTCATATAGTCAAATACATGGTTTTTCCAGTAATGTACGAATGTGAGAGTTGGTCTCTAAAGAAAGCTGAGTGCCGAAGAATTGATGCTTTTGAACTCTGGTGTTGGAGAAGACTCTTGAGAGCCCCTTGAAATGCAAGGAGATCCAACTAGTCCATCTAAAGGTAATTAGTCCTGAATATTCATTGGAAGGACTGATGCTGAAACTGAAACTCCAATACTTTGGCAACCTGATGCAAAGAACTGACTCATTGGAAAAGACCCTGATGCTGCAAAAGATTGAAGTCAGGAGAATTGGATGACAGAGGATGAGACGGTTGGATGGCATCACTGACTCAATGAACGTGAGTTTGAGTAAACTCTGGGAGTTGGTGGTGAACAGGGAGGTACAGTGTGCTGCTATCCAAGGGGTCAGAAAGAGTTGGACACGACTGAGTGACTTAACTGAACTCAACTGATGCAAATAGCTGACATATTGGAAAAGACCCTGATGCTGAGACATATTAAAGGCAAGAGGAGAAGGGGAAGACAGAAGACAAGATGTTGGATGGCATCACTGACTCAACGGACATGAGTTTGAGTAAGCTACAGGAGATGGCAAAGGGCAGGGAAGTCAGTATGATTTAGTCCATGGGGTCAGAAAGAGTTGGAAACAAGCCTTAGTGATTGAACAACAGCAAGAATTATTTTAATTATTTCCCAATCAATAGTCTATATATTCAATCCTATAACATGTATACTCAAAGGGAACAGCTTGCCAGATAAGTACTGTTGATATGTTTCTTCTGACTTTAGAGGTGAAATTAAGTTCAGTTCAGTCACTCAGTCATGTTCGACACTTTGCAACCCCATGGACTGCAGCACACTAGGCTTCCCTGTCCAACTCCCAGAGTTTTCTCAAACTCATGTCCATTGAGTCGATGTTGCCATCCAGCCATCTCATCCTCTGTCATCCCCTTCTCTTCCTGCTTTCAATCTTTCCCAGCATCAGAGTCTTTTCCAGTGAGTCAGTTCTTTGCATCAGGTTGCCAAATTATTGGAGTTTCAGCTTCAGCATCAGTCCTTCCAATGAATATTCAGGACTGATTTCCTTTAGGAAGAACTGGTTGGATCTCCTTGCAATCCAAGGGGCTGTCAAGAGTTTTCTCCAATACCATAGTTCAAAAGCGTCAATCTTTTGGTGCTCCGCTTTCTTTATGTTCCAACTCTCACATCCATACATGACTACTGGAAAAAACATAGCTTTGACTAAACAAAATTTTACATTGTCTTTGCTTTTGAATATGCTGTCTAAGTTGGTCATAGCTTTCCTTCCAAGGAGCAAATGTCTTTTAATTTCATGGCTGCAGTCACCATCTAGAGTGATTTTATGTAATGAGACATAACCAGGTTGACAGAGCTATGAACGGTAGAGCCAGGCATCATGAATATTCTAACTCCCCTGTTTTCTGTTACTATATTAGGTGTTCTTCAATATCTCATGTTTCTTTGTCTGAGATTATTATTCATCTTTGTATATCTGCTCTGTTTTGCCAAATACTTTACTTGATCTTATTTTTCGTCATTAGTGACCTATGAAATATCATGAATTATTATTACTTTTTTTCAATATATATTCTGGTTTTTAGTTCTGGGAAATATTCTAAAAATCCTTCAATAACAACTCCTTGATGATTTTCAGTTTATTATTAATGTCCCCATCTCTCTCTATTTGGTACTTTTTCAGTGTTGGGGAGGGCAACATTTCAGAGACTGGGAATTATTTGTCTCTGAGCTGAGATACATAGGAAGAGCCCCTTGTTAACAGCCCTCTCTGAATGTAAGAGTCTACCTGCTTCACTACTCATGGACAGAATAATTCCATTTATTAGTGTCTGGGTTCCTCTGGATCCCAATTACAGCAGGATTGAGAATTGACTCTCTGGTCCATTCAAGTGTGTCCACTTATACAGATGGACTCCTTGCTTTTGTCATGAAATTTATAAGCATTTCTTCATTATTTAGCAGGGGTGGCCCTTTCCTTTTGTTGTTTTCCAGTTCTCTTTGTACTCTAAATATAAGGTTCATCCCTAGAATTGACCAACATAAAAGAGGCATTCAGAGTATAATCTAAGCTAAACAAGCATGTTTACTTATTTGGCATGTTATTCCAAAGAGACAGATACAGTATGAGGAGGATTTGGAAATTATGTTCAACCTATGTATTCCCAGAATCCACAATACTCACGTTACTTTTTAAAATACACTTTTCTAACCCTCTCAATGATGGGAAAACTGGTCAACCACTAGTAAAAGAATGAAACTAGATCACTTTCTAACACCCCACACAAAAATAAACTCAAAATGGATTAAAGATCTAAACATAAGACCAGAAACTATAAAACTCCTAGAGGAGAACATAGGCAAAACACTCTCCGACATAAATCACAGCAGGATCCTCTATGATCCACCTCCCAGAATACTGGAAATAAAAGCAAAAATAAACAAATGGGATCTAATTAAAATTAAAAGCTTCTGCACAACAAAGGAAAATTTAAGCAAGGCGAAAAGACAGCCTTCAGAATGGGAGAAAATAATAGCAAATGAAGCAACTGACAAACAACTAATCTCAAAAATATACAAGCAACTTATGCAGCTCAATTCCAGAAAAATAAATGACCCAATCAAAAAATGGGCCAAAGAACTAAATAGACATTTCTCCAAAGAAGACATGTGGATGGCTTACAAACACATGAAAAGATGCTCAACATCACTCATTATTAGAGAAATGCAAATCAAGACCACAATGAGGTACCACTTCACACCAGTCAGAATGGCTGTGATCTAAAAGTCTGCAAGCAATAAATGCTGGAGAGGGTGTGGAGAAAAGGGAACCCTCCTACACTGTTGGTGGGAATGCAAACTAGTACAGCCACTATGGAGAACAGTGTGGAGATTCCTTAAGAAATTGCAAATAGTACTCCCTTATGACCTAGCAATCCCACTGCTGGGCATACACTCCAAAGAAACCAGAATTGAAAGAGACACATGTATCCCAATGTTCATCGCAGCACTGTTTATAATAGCCAGGACATGAAACAACCTAGATGTCCATCAGCAGATGAATGGATAAGAAAGCTGTGGTACATATACACAATGGAGTATTACTCAGCTATTAAAAAAATACATTTGAATCAATTCTAATGAGATGGATGAAACTGGAGCCAATTATATAGAGTGAAGTAAGCCAGAAAGAAAAACACCAATACAGTATACTAACATATATATATATATATATATATATATATATATATGTGTGTGTGTGTATGGAATTTAGAAATATGGTAATAATGACCCTGTGTGCAAGATAGCAAAAGAGACACAGATGCGTAGAGTGGACTTTTGGACTCTGAGGGGGGGGGGGAGAGGGTGGGATGACTTGGGAGAATGGCATTAAAACATGTGTACTATCATGTGAGAAATGAATTGCCAGTCTGTGTTCAATGCAGGATGCAGGATGCAGGATGCTTGGGGCTGGTGCACGCGGATGATCCAGAGGGATGATGTGGGGTGGGAGGTGGGAGGGGGGTTCATGTTTGGGAGTTCATGTACACCCGTGGTGGATTCATGTCAATGTATGCCAAAACTAATACAGTATTGTAAAATAAAATAAAGTAAAAATAAAAATTTAAATTACAAAAAATAAAATAAATAAAATAAAAGTTGATTCTTAGGCTTTCCATTACCCCTTTTACATTTTGAAATGCAAAATGTATTGCATTTTTTTAGAAGGCTTATGCTGCATAACATTTGCCCATTGACTTATGAACTATACATGAATTTGCTCTTCATTGTCAACATGTAAAGCTAAAGAAAAACACTGTAAAACAAAATTATGTTTTGCAACATTGTGAGGCAAATTTAAATGCTACTGCATAATAATTGAGAAGAATACCAATTAATATTCAAGATAGTGAGTTTTTCATGGAAGACAATCAAAAATGCAATTATTAGAAATGACAGAAGTATGGAGTTTATACAAAATAATTTAATTTATGTAACTGTAAGCTGCTAGTAACAGTTTATGTATCATTATTGTTTTTGCTTTTGGCTTTGGGTCTGGAGAACAGGGCAGATTTTCAGGAAGGAAAGTTGGATGTGGCAGGGAGAACAAAAAGGGAAAATTGGAGTCCATAGAGATCAGCTAGGTCTGCACTGGTCTCAGTTTTGATGATCAGGTGACACACTAGAGAAACTGGTGCCCAGGAGTTGCAGAAAATGAAAGTCTGGTGGGAGCTGAAGAAGCTATAGTTGGGCCTGGTTCTGTCCCAGGCTAACAGGGTCAGCCAGCAGCAAATCTGCAATGATATGTGTGAACTACAACATCAGTTGGTCCTTCACTGCCCTCTGAGCCTGAAAATAACCTGGTTGTCACTTCCCTTTGGTCTTCCAGGCCCCATACAAAATGTACCTTGTGGCCCATGAGACCTAGAAAAACGGAGCTGAAAACTTGGTCCCAGTTCTGCTCAGCTAACTCAATGCAGATATGTCTACAATGAGTAAGGAATATATGCTGCTTAATGGAATTTTAAACAGAAGTTATTATAAAAGTCTATATTTACTTCAATCAGTCTATTAATGTGAGGTATTGTATTATTAAAAACTATATTACTTTAGCAAATTATATTCAGGGAAAGAAAAACATCCTGTTGAATACATCTCTGAACTCTTAATATATTAACATCTGAGTACTCTGTGTCCACTTTGATTTTCTGTCAATATCTGGCTTTGTTTTCTTGATAAACCCTTCATATATTTACAGGATAATCTGAGTAAAGACATGTAAACACTAACATTGTTAAACTATTTTTAGTAGAAGCAATCATGAACTGTGCAGGTGGATCATAAAGTACATATTTGCCCAAAGAAAAACGACTTTGTCCTATGATAGGGGAAAAAAAAAAAAATTCATAGCACCTAAAAAAAAAAAAAAAGGAAAATAATGGATCAAACTTTAATCAAAATTACACACATAATGTGGTGTGAGAGTACTTGTTAAAACTCAAGTGCAAGAAACAGAATCCAAAGCTTATCTTACATTTTTTTCGTACCTATTTAATGCCTATTAAGGATTATGAAAGAATAAAGTTAAAGTTATTCAGCAATAAAATTCTATGGTGCTTTTCAAACTAATATAATGATAATGTATTATTCAGATTTTCGGTGTCATTAACACTGAAACAAAATGAGAGTAGAAGTTATATGTTTTCTTTCTTGAAATATTAAAATGCTAGATAATTCCACAAAGGATGATAGTACTGGAATAATAAAAAAAAAATAAGCCAAAATTAAGATATTGTTATTATAGGTAGTGTGACATTTTATTAATAATATAAAGCTTTGATGTACATTATCAACTAGTCTAAAAAGTATCAAATATAAGCAAAAATGGACTTCTCTGGTAGATCAGTGGTAAAGAATCCACATACCAATGCAGAAGACACTGATTTGACCCCTGGGTCAAGAAGGAAATGGCAACCCACTCCAGGATTCTTGCCCGGGGAAACCCATGGAAAAAGGAGTCTGGCGGGCTACAGACCATGGGGTCACAAAAGAGTTGGGCACAACTGAGACACTAAACACCAACAACAAACCTGTGTTTGTTTTAGGTAGTGAGGAGCATTTGGTCAATCATTGTTTGTCTCCACATTTCTGTGCATTTTGTCCAATCTCACCTTCTTCTAGGTTTGCTAACTAGATCAGGGGTCAGTAAGCTAGAAAAACAAAGCTTAACCCTTATCACACATTATTGGTATGAATTTCAAGCTGAGAATACATTTTCCATATTTAAAGGTTGCAAAAAATAAACAACAAAATAATACCATAAAACAAAAAAAGATGCAACAAAGTTCATGTGTGGCCTACAGAGTCTAAAATAGTTATCACCTATTCATTCAAGCAAGTTTCTAATTCCCTGGAGTGGACTATAAGTTCCTGGGCATCATGATATATATATACACACACACACACACACATATATACACACACACACATATATATATACACACACACATACATATATATATATACATATATATACACACTATGATATACTTAGCTTGCTGCTGCTGCTGATGCTAAGTTGCTTCAGTCATGTCCGACTCTGTGAGACCCCATAGACAGCAGCCCACCAGGTTCCCCCATCCCTGGGATTCTCCAGGCAAGAACACTGGAGTGGGTTGCCATTTCCTTCTCCAATAGTTAGCCTAATACATGTTTAATATACATATATGGGCTTCTCAGATTGTTCAGTGGGAAAAAAAATCCACCTGCCATGCAGGAGAAGCAAGTTCTATCCCTGGGTTAGGAAGATCCACTGGAAAAGTAAATGGCACCCCCTATTCCAGTATTCTTGCCTGGAAATGCCATTTACAGAGGAGCCCAGTGGATACAGTCAATGGGGTCACAAAGAGTCTAAATCAACTTAGCAACTGAACAAGGAAAACAGACAATAAAGAATCTGTCTGCAATGCATACATGACACAAAATGAATATTCAATGGGTTTGTTGAATTTATGAAAACTTACGTTATGATAACTAGTATGGGAAGGCAATTCACATCTGGAGCTAATGGTATAATGATAAACATTGGAGGAACAGTCTTCGACATGAATGGTGTAGCAATATAGCTATTGTATGAGTTTTGTTGGTGGCTCAGAACACTGAGTGCCTAATTGACAATTTTGAACTGTGATGCTGGAGAAGACTCTTGAGATTCCCTTGGACACCAAAATGATCAAACCAGTTAATCCTAAAGGAAATAAACCCCTGAATATTCATTGGAAAGATTGTGCTGAAACTGAAACTCCAGTACTTTGGCCACCTGATGCGAAGGGCTGACTCATTGGAAAAGATCCTGATGCTGGAAAAGATTGATGGCAGGAAGAGAAAGGGATGACAGGGGATGAAATGGTTGGATGGCATCACTGACTCAAACATGAGTTTGAGCAAACTCAGAGAAACAGTGAAGGACAGAGAAGCCTGGTGTGCTGCAGTTCACGGGATCACAAAGATCGGACAGGTTTAGTGACTGGATAACATCAACAGATGTTAAAGAATCTGTCTGCAACGCAGGAGACTTGGGTTTGGTCTCTGGGTCTGGAAGACCCCCTGGAAAAGGAAATAGAAACCCATTCCAGATTCTGACCTGGGAAATTCCATGGACAGAGGAGTCTGGCGGGCTACAGTCCATGAGGTTGCAAAGTGTCAGAAACGACTGAGAGACTAACACACACACACACACACGCACACACACACACACAGCTATTGTATTAAGAAAACTCATAATTCTTTTCTTTAATGTAAAGTTGTTTTGAAAAGTGACTTCCTAGCTGCAGACTCTATATCTTAGTGTCTGAGATATAGATATAGACTTGTGGCCAGCTCTTGAATGAGCCAGATATTTCTCTTTCTTTCATCAACCAAAAAACAGCAAACAAACACATGCACACAGTGCATACATCATGATATTATGACATAAAGTGTTTGCATGCAGCAAATTGCATCTCAAAACTATACCTTTAAACATATAATTTGACTGATAGTGCCATAAGTATATATGTATTCAGTTGAAACAAAAATAAACTGTACACACAGATACTGCCTCTGGCAGAATCCCCAAGGATTTGCAGGATGCAAGTGGAGAGCTACTGCTGTGTACTAACTCCCTGCCACCTACTTGACCTAGAGTACCTCATTATTTTTATGCAATTATAATATTTATGGTTGACGCTATTTCTTAGAGTAAAAATTTAACTTGACCCAAAGATCTAAAAAAAACTAACACTCTATATAATTAATTTTAAGAAGCAGGTAAAATGAGTGACAGTCTTTAACTCATATACTTTCTCTTTCATTCTTTTTTTTTTTTCCCTGTTGTTTTTCCCGACTATGCTTCTGTGAGGCATTACTTTCATATCAAATTCAGGACACTCATTACAATTTAAAATAATGGGGTAACTTTGAGCTGCCAGTATATGGAAGCTCAGGGGTGTGTTCCTGTGTTGCTGGAGAATTTGTGTGGTATGTCTTGTTCTGGAACTTGTTGGTCCTTGGGTGGAGCTTGGTTTCAGTGTAGGTATGGAGGCATTTGATGAGCTCCTATTGCTTAATGTTCCCTGAATTCAGGAGCTCTCTGATGTTTTCAGGCTTTGGACTTAAGCCTCCTGCTTCTGGTTTTCAGTTTTATTTTTACAGTAGCCTCTAGACTTATCCATCTATACAGTACCAATGATAAAACATCTAGGTTAAAGATGAAAAGTTTCTCCACATTAAGGGACACTCAGAAAGGTTCACTGAGTTAAAAGGAGAAGAGAAGAGGGAGGGGCTAGACATAAATCACAGCAGGATCCTCTATGATCCACCCCCCAGAATACTGGAAATAAAAGCAAAAATAAACAAATGGGATCTAATTAAAATTAAAAGCTTCTACACAACAAAGGAAAATATAAGCAAGGTGAAAAGACAGCCTTCTGAAAGGGAGAAAATAATAGCAAATGAAGCAACTGACAAACAACTAATCTCAAAAATATACAAGCAACTTCTGCAGCTCAATTCCAGAAAAATAAACGACCCAACCAAAAAATGGGCCAAAGAACTAAATAGACATTTCTCCAAAGAAGACATACAGATGGCTAACAAACACATGAAAAGATGCTCAACTCACTCATTATTAGAGAAATGCAAGTCAAAACCACAATGAGGTACCACTTCACACCAGTCAGAATGGCTGTGATCTAAAAGTCTGCAAGCAATAAATGCTGGAGAGGGTGTGGAGAAAAGGGAACCCTCCTACACTGTTGGTGGGAATGCAAACTAGTACAGCCACTTTGGAGAACAGTGTGGAGATTCCTTAAAAAATTGCAAACAGAACTGCCTTATGACCCCGCAATCCCGCTGCTGGGCATACACACCGAGGAAACCAGAATTGAAAGAGACTCATGTACCCCAATGTTCATCGCAGCACTGTTTATAATAGCCAGGACATGGAAACAACCTAGATGTCCATCCGCAGATGAATGGATAAGAAAGCTGTGGTACATATACACAATGGAGTATTACTCAGCCATTAAAAAGAATACATTTGAATCAGTTCTGATGAGATGGATGAAACTGTAGCCGATTATACAGAGTGAAGTAAGCCAGAAAGAAAAACACCAATACAGTATACTAACACATATATATGGAATTTAGAAAGATGGCAATGACGACCCTGTATGCAAGACCGTAAAAAAGCCACAGATGTGTATAACGGACTGTTGGACTCAGAGGGAGAGCGAGAGGGAGAAGGTGGGATGATTTGGGAGGATGGCATTGTAGCATGTATACTATCATGTAAGAATTGAATCGCCAGTCTATGTCCGACGCAGGATACAGCATGCTTGGGGCTGGTCCACGGTGGTGACCCAGAGAGATGTTATGCGGAGGGAGGTGGAAGGGGGGTTCATGTTTGGGAACGCATGTACACCCTTGGTGGATTCATGTCAATGTATGGCAAAACCAATACAGTATTGTAAAGTAAAATAAAGTAAAAATAAAAATTTAAAAAATAAATAAACAAAATAATGGGCATTATTTTTTCACTAAAATATTATCCTATTAAAATTATTCCTGGCAGTGTTGCCACAGTACAAAGAAGTTTTTTATTATATGTGAGATTAAAAGAATGATGAGCCCGGTACTTCCCTCATGGTTGATTAGTTAAGAATCTGCCTTCCAAAGCAGAGTATGTGGGTTTGATCTCTGTTCGGGGAACTGAGATCCCACATGCTGCAGGGCAACTAAGCCTGCCTGCAGCAACTAGAGAAGCCCATGTACCACAATGAAGACCCAGAGAAACCAAAATTTAAAATAAATAAAGGATGGGTCCATACTAAATGCAGTAGTGAAGGTAAGTCTGCCTACAGCTGTGGTGGATGCTACTTGTTACCCAGTGAACATTTCCTTTTCTTCCCTGCTAGAAAAATGGTATGATTTTGTTTAAGGAATAGTTCAAAATCTCTTGATCTTAAGAATGCCAAATTACTTTCATGTATGCATGCTGAGTAGTATCTGACTCTTTGTGACCTCATGGACTGTAGCTCATCAGGTTTTCCTAACCATGGGGTTCTTCAGGCAAGAATACTGGAGTGCCATGCTGTTTCCTCTTCCAGAGGATCTCCCCAACCCAAGGGTTGAATCTGTGTCTCCTGCATTGGCAGGCAGATTCTTTACCCTGAGCCACCTGGGAAGCCCCAGTTTCTAGGTAGATTTTCTTTCCTATTAATAAAGAGTGGCTGAAAGAAGTCTGTATTTTTGTGGTGCTACTTTCTTTTTGGATATGTGTATGTGTTCTGATGCCTTTTTGTCACCACGTATTGAAAGACTTGGGCTTCCCTGGTGGCTCAGTCGTGAAAAAATCCACCTGCCAGTGCAGGAGATATTGGTTCTATCCCTCAGTTAGAAAGATCCCCTGGAAAGGGGAATGGTAACCCACTCCAATATTCTTGCCTGGAAAATCCCATGGATGAAGGAGCTGATGGTCTACAGTCCATGGGGTCACAAAGAGTTGGACATTACTGAGCAACTAAACAACAATTGAGGGATATGGGCTCTGAAAAGCAAAATTATTGCATCCAGTAGTTCCTGACAAAGGATGAGACAGTTGCATGGCATCATCAACTTGATGGATATGTTTGAGCAATCTCCAGGAATTGGTGATGGACAGGGAAGCCTGGTGTGCTGCAGTCCATGGGGTCGCAAAGATTCAGACATGACTGAATGATTGAACTGGTCTGAATAGTTCCTGAACATAGGGACCAGTTTACATTTTATTTATGCTGGAAGCAAGAAAGCTTGGTTGTTCTACAACATTCCAAAATCATGCACTACTTCAAAAATGTATATACACTCAATATAAATAGTGGCAGATTTGACCCTGGCTAAAGTACAAGCCTGTGTAACAGAGTATAATTCAGCCTGTAGAGTCAAAGTAACAATCATAGTTAAAGATGCCACATGATTAACATTGAAAGGAATTTCAGTAGCATGCCCAGCACAATATTTGTCACTGTCAACTTAAAAAAAAAAAATCAGTGAAATTAAAGGGTTATGTGAAGAGCAGTTAACAAAAGAACTTCCTAGGAGGGAAGACCGCTGAGTAAGATATAGTGAGCATGATGAGGATTCAGTAGGGTCCAAGTTGATGGTGATCTCCATGGTTTTGGGTGAGTAACTCCAAGGGCATTCCCTTCCTTTTCATATACAAAAAGGAAAAATAAATCAATCATTGAGATGCCCAAGAGCAAGTGGGCTCACAAATTCTACTTTAAGTCCTTAAAATATATGTCATCAGGTTCTTCATATAAAATTGGGTCAGATTACTTTTCTTTAGCAAAATATACAGAGGTTCGATTGTAAGATTACAATTTGGGTTTCTGTTTCAGCAATAATTAACAGCCAGAGAGAACCTTGCAATTGGGGCTTAGTATTGGGTTTAGTGTAACTTAGGACACCAAGAAGTCTATCCAGATCTAGGGGTAGCCTTTATTCTCATACCTGATACTCTAAATATTAAAAATAGGTTTGGGCAAACAGCAATTATTCTTTGCCAACTTCATGTTCCTTTATGGCTAAAAGTTTAGCAAGTGAGGAGGCTTTAGAAGAAGGGCAAAAAAAGTCATTCATATACAGCAAAAAAGTAGAACCCCTAGGAGATTTTGTATTATCCATATCAGCTATCAGGATTTGCAAGAAATAAGGACTCTCAGTAAAACCCTGGGGCATTATTATCCAGGTAAATTGTGTTCTTCTGATATAAAGTCAAAAAATGCATTGACCAGCTTCAACTGAAATACTAAATAACACACTGCATAAATCAATTGCAATAGAGAATATGCTTCTGGTGGGATGATGTTAGTTGCACCCACAAGGCTTAGCTCAACATGGTGTTGAGGGACAACAATGTTGGTTATTCCTCAGGGTCCTGGACAAGTGTCCTCCCTAAGCCCTTAGATTTCCTCACTGGTAAAATGGGAATATTACATGGAGTAGTATAGGAGATAATGACAGCTTGAACCCTATTTTCTATTATGGTCTTTGTACCTCAAAAGACTTCTTTACTTATAGGATACTGATTGATTGTTAGAAGAGGTTTTGAGGGATCTATTTGAATCTTGGTGGGGGATGTGCTGTGAATTTTGTTAGTATCATGTGGAAATTTTGCCCTTAAGGGATTTAATAGCTGATTCATTAGAAACAAGTGATCATTGTTCCCAGATCAGATCTAGTATCATCAGAAATGGTGGGGAGGGGGGGTACATAATAAACATCAAAGCGTCTTTTAATTCATCTAGTTGATTACTTTATTACTGTCAAGTTCTATAATTATCTCCCTCTTTTTGTAGATGGACATTTCTACATGATGCTTCCTTAAGAACTCTTGGCCTAGATGTATAGGTTGTTAGATGAAAAGAATGTGTATTTATCAAAGGACTTAAAAAGAATGGAGTAGGTTGACAGATCCCCACTATTTGACCTCTGAGGCAAGGGCTTTTAATAACAGTGGAGCTAAGTACCCAGTTTATGGCTCTGGTATCAATTAAGACTAGAAGAAATTCATCCTCAATCTGGAGAAATGTTTCTCTGAGCCATTTATGAAGGAGCACTGGGAAGAGCCATTTCAACTCCTTTAAACCCTATCACAGAATTGGGAGGACATTGGAAAGTCTTCCCCAATGGCTCAGTGGGTAAAGAATCTGCCATCAAATGCAGAAGACATTGGAGACATGGGTTCAGTCCCTGGGTTTGGAAGGTAACCCTGGAGTAGGAAATGATAACCCACTCTAGTATTCTTGCCTGGGAAATTCCATGGACAGAGAAGCCTGCTGAACTACAGTCCATGGGGTCACAGAGTCAGGCACGACTGAATGACTGTCTTTGCTTGTTTTTGGAAAGGCTGATTAGAGGAATAATAGTGCCTAAAGTACTTGAAGATGGTGACTGCAGCCATGAAATTAAAAGACACTTACTCCTTGGAAGGAAAGTTATGACCAACCTAGACAGCATATTCAAAAGCAAAGACATTACTTTGGCGACTAAGGTCTGTCTAGTCAAGGCTATGGTTTTTCCAGTAGTCATGTATGGATGTGAGAGTTGGACTGTGAAGAAGGCTGAGTGCCGAAGAATCGATGCTTTTGAACTGTGGTGTTGGAGAAGACTCTTGAGAGTCCCTTGGACTGCAACGAGATGCAACCAGTCCATTCTGAATGAGATCAGCCCTGGGATTTCTTTGGAAGGAATGATGCTGAAGCTGAAACTCTAGTACTTTGGCCACCTTATGCTCGAAGAGTTGACTCATTGGAAAAGACTCTGATGCTGGGAGGGATTGGGGGCAGGAGAAGGGGACGACAGAGGATGAGATGGCTGGATGGCATCACTGACTTGATGCACATGAATCTTAGTGAACTCTGGGAGTTGGTGATGGGCAGAGAGGCGTGGCGTGCTGCAATTCATGGGGTTGCAAAGAGTCAGACATGACTGAGCGACTGAACTGAACTGAACTGAAAGTACTTGAATTTGTAAAAATCTCATTCCCAATGTCCTGGCTCTTTGCAATAATAGCAGAAAAGGAAGTGTTTGGTTTCATTTAGTAGCCTCCATTTACTGGAGTTGAAGATTAAAAATTTTGATGGGCTCCCTTTGCAGTAGCTCATCTAGACTCTGGTTCACCAGATTAGCTAAATTTGGAGTGGACATTTTTTTTTTTTTTCTGATTCCATTTTACTAGAAGGGAAAGGTCCCTGTTCAAATCATTAGTAAAAATAGACTTAAAAGCTACCTAAGTTAAGTCAACATTGAAAGGAAGACTAGAATTTTCTTTGAAAACAATTTGAAAGTGAAGTGAAGTTGTGCAGTCGTGTCAGACTCTTTGCAACTCCATGGACTGTAGCCTGTCAGACTCCTCTGTCCACGGGATTTTTCCAGGAAAGAGTACTGAAGTGGGTTGCCATTTCCTTCTCCAGGGGATATTCCTGACCCAGGGATCGAACTCAGGTCTCCTGCATTGTAGGCAGACACTTTTTACCTCCTGAGCCACAAGGGAAATCTGTCTGTTGTAATCTTCATGAACAGGTTTATAAGATTTTTGTGTCTAAGCCTTACTTGTTCTAATCAACATGCTTTGGAAAGGCCCTAGAAATTCACAGTGAAATCCTTATATTATTGTCTTCCAGTTGTCATTCTAGAGAACTTCCAATATTTCCCCACTTAACAGTTTTCATCAAATGCTGGATATGGCTTTCACTGACAAGTATATGAACTTGCTGATATAAGTCAGAGAAACTCAGACTGCTATATGTGAATAACTGTATTACATCCTCAAGCAAACTTGTGAGACTCTTCAGATACTTTGGGAAAATCTTTGCCTATGGCTCCCAGTTCAGCTTTGGTTCAGGGAACATAAGAAGTTAAGGGTGTAGCCTCTGGATCCTCAGGTTCTGATAGGTTCAGAGGAAAAGCATGTGGGGGGAATTTCCGAGAAAGACTGAAGTTTGGTGCAAGAATTATTATGTGAGAACTGAGGGTCCAGAGGAGGTGTAGGTAGCATAGAGGGAGGGAGGAGGTGGCACAGAGGTGGGGATTGAGTCACAGAAGTGAGAGAGGATGAGCCCCAGGCTTCAGAGATATTTTCTCTTTGAACATTACCTATTTGCCTCAGTTAATCTTAAAGATCTCAGTTTTTAGAGACACATTATTAGACTTCTGAAGATATTTGGAAGCCTCAAAACACCAGTTGAAATAGGCATTCTATTCAGTTTTGGATATTTTAGAGCTATGATTGTCCAATTCAGTTGTAATAAAATTAGGTTCCCCTCAAGAGCTATTTATATTCTCCAAATTGCCTTTGTTCAGGTCAGTCTATTTGGTTAGAAATGCACCATATTTTCAAACAAAATAGGTTGGGGTTTCTGTAAAGGACATGCTCTCAAAATATTTAATTTATTGAGATCCTTCTCAGGATTTTCTCTAATGTATAAGAACACTTTTCAGTTAAAACAGCTGAAACAGCTCAAATAGCCTGCAGGCCTAATAGCAGCCAGTTCTAAGACAACAATCTGACCCCGAAACTGCCAGGTGAAAGGCTTCTCATCAGAGTTTCAGCAGAACAGCCACTGTTCCAAAGGAATGGGCTGAAGGCTGAAATGGCACATTTCCAATTAAATAGCCCTTAATTTCAAAAGGAACAGGCCAAAGCCAAGCTAGATCCAGATGGAAGAGCCTAATTTTAAAAATCATGCTAAAATGTGAAACAAATTCTTGTACACAGAACAAGGTCTTAACCAGAAAGAACAAAACCTTAACAAAGATTCCAAATAAAACATGGAGAACTTCAATACGAAAAAAAAAAAAAAAAAAAGGCATAAAATCAGATTCAGGGGGAAAACTCACCCTCAAGTCCCAATATCAGTAAGAAAAGGAGTGAGCACAGTGAACTCAGTATAGGTACTGTACCTGTTTGCTCATTAGTCTCAGATTTCTTGTCTGGCTTTCCTGGTGGCTCCAGAGGTAAAGAGTTTGCCTCCAATGCAGAAGACCTGGATTTGATCCATGGAGAAAGGAATGACAACCCACTCCAGTATGCTTGTCTGCAGAATTCTATGGACAGAGGAGCCTTGTGGGACACGGACCTTAGGGTCACAAAGAGTCAGACATGATAACATTCTCAATTGTCTTGTATGGGGGGGGGTGAGTCTTCTCTGGTCCCCATATAGGCCACCAAAATATTGATCTAAAATATATTACCAGTTATTTCTCCAGCAAAAAATTGGATTATTCTATGTCAGTAAAGAATGCAATTCAGGCTCACAGCCATGGTGAGTTAAGTGCAAATTTCTTTCAAAAATTTAGAGGAGAATGCCTTTATAAAGCAGGAAAGGAAGTGGGAGCACTACAGCAAACAGAGTCCATGGATTTTCACTGGCTGAATTATTACCATCTTTTATTGGTTGAGCCCTTGCCAGGAAACAAGAGGGAGTCTCTCTTCTTCCTGTTGGACTCTGCTATTATTGTAGAGCATAACTCCCTCTTCTGACTTCCTGATTGTATATTTTTTTTCTACAAGTTTTATTCAGATATAATTGGTACACACCACTGTAGAAGTTTAAAGTGTAATAATTGCTTGTCTTACATACATCATGGAATGCTTATCACAAAAATTTTATTGAACATCTGTCATCTCATATAGATATGAAATCAAAGAAACAGAAAATAAATTTTTGCCTTGTGATGAAAACTCTTAAGGATTTACTCTCTTAACAACTTGCATATGTAACATAGAACAGCATTACAGTTAGGATATAGTACAGTACATTCTAGTACTTATTGTCATCTGACTGGAAGCTTATATATTTTGACATTCATCATTCAATTACTATCCCTCCTCCCCCTGCCTTTGATAACCTCAAACCTTATCTCTTTATCTGTGAGATACTTTGATTGTTATTTTTGAAGTAAAATTGGCCTACAACACTATGTAAATTCCTCTTTTATAACATGGTGATTTGGTATTTTTTTGTACAGTTCAAAATAATAACATAACTATGATTATTAAAACAGACTGGTTCCAAATAGGAAAAGAAGTATGTCAAGACTGTATATTGTCACCCTGCTTATTTACCTTATATGCAGAGTACATCATGAGAAACACCTGGCTGGAAGAAGCATAAGCTGAAATCAAGATTGCCAGGAGAAATATCAATAACCTCAGATATGCAGGTGACACCACCCTTATGGTAGAAAGGGAAGAGGAACTAAAAAGCCTCTTGATGAAAGTGGAAGAGAAGAGTGAAAAAGTTGGCTTGGAGCTCAACATTCAGAAAACGAAGATCATGGCATCTGGTCCAATCACTTCATGAGAAATACATGGGGAAACTGTGGAAACAGTGTCAGACTTTATATTTTGGGGCTCCATAATCACTGCAGATGGTGATTGCAGTCATGAAATTAAAAGATGCTTACTCCTTGGAAGGAAAGTTATGACCAACCTAAATAGCATATTCAAAAGTAGAGACATTACTTTGCCAATAAACGTCTGTCTAGTCAAGGCTATGGTTTTTCCAGTGGTCATGTATGGATGTGAGAGTTGGACTATAAAGAAAGCTGAGCACTGCAGAATTGATGCTTTTGAAGTGTGGTGTTGGAAAAGACTCTTGTGAGTCCCTTGGACTGCAAGGAGATCCAACCAGTCCATTTTGAAGGAGATCAGTCCTAGGTGTTCTTTGGAAGCACTGATGCTAAAGCTGAAACTTCAGTACTTTGGCCACCTCATCTGAAGAGTTGACTTATTGGAAAAGACTCTGATGCTGGGGGACATTGGAGGCAGGAGGAGAAGGGGATGATAGAGGATGAGATGGCTGGATGGCATCACCGACTCAATGGACGTGAGTTTGAGTGATCTCTGGGAGTTAGTGATGGACAGGAAGTCCTGGCATGCTGCAGTTCACGGGGTTACAAAGAACTGGACATGACTGAGTGACTGAACTGAACTGAACTGATGATTATTATGGTTCTAGATACAGTATATATGTATATATATATATATACACACATATATATATATACATTTAGATACAGTCATATACATTTATAATACAAAAATATTACATAATTATTGATTTCTCACACTGAACATTTCATACTCATGACATTTGTTTTGTAGCTGGAAATTTGTATCTCTTAATCTCTCTCATCAGTTTCATTCATCTGCCCATCACCCTCCTCTCTGGCAAACATCTGATTCTTCTCTGAATTTATAACTCTATCTGGTTTTCTAAATTGTCCATTTGTTTTTAGAATCCACATATATGTGAAATCCCTCAGTATTTTACTTTCTTTGTCTTATTTATTTCACTATGCACAACATAATCTAGGTCCAACTCGGTTCAAACACATTGTGGCAAAAGGCAGAATTTCATTCTTTTTTATGGATGATTAATATTTGTCTGTAAACATAAGCAATAGGCTTCCCAAATGGCTCAATTGCAAAGAATCTACCTGGCAATGTAGGAGATGTGGATTTGACCCTTGGACTGGGAAGATCATTTGGAGAAAGAAATAGAAAATGACTCCAGTATGCTTGCCTAGGAAATCCTGAGGAGAGAGTTGGGTTATAGTCTATAGGGCTGCAAAATACTTGGACATAATGTAGGGAATAAACAACAAGGGAATAAACAACAAATATAGGCCACATCTTTTTATCTACTCATCCATTGATTGGCCGTTAGGTTGCTTCCATATCTTGACTATTGTATTAATCAATAATGCTGCAATGAGTATCAGGACATCTATCTTCTTCAATTAGTGATTTTGTTTTCTTCAGATATCCACCCAGGGATGGAATTGCTGGATCATACAGTAGTTCAGTTTTTAATTTTTCTGAGGAAACCCCATACTGTTTTCCATAGTGATGACACCAATATAATACATCCAAATAATCCACCCTAAAGGAAATCAGTCCTGATTGTTCATTAGAAGGACTGATGCTGAAGCTGAAACTCCAATATTTTGGCCACATGAGGTGAAGAACTGACTCATTGGAAAAGACCCTGATGCTGGGAAAGATTGAAAGTGGGAGGAGAAGGGGAAAACAGAGGATGAGATAGTTGGATAGCATCACCAACTCAATGTACATGAGTTTAAGTAACCCCAGGAGTTGGTGATGGACAGGGAGGCCTGGCCATGCCACAGTTCATGGGGTCACAAAGAGATGGACATGACTGAGCGACTGAAATGAACTGAACCAATAGTTCATGAGGAAGCCTTTCTCCACATTCTGTCCAACACTTGTTTCTTGTTGCCTTTTTGATGATAGCCATTGTGAGAGTTATGAATTGATATATCATCACGGTTTAGATTTGCATTTCCCTGATTATTAGTGAGGTTGAGCATCCTATTATTTACCTGTTGGTCATCTGTGTGTCTTAAAAAAAAAAAAAAGTCTATTTAGATCTGTTGCCTATTTTTATTTTTATTTATTTATTTTTTTCTGCTGTCTGTTTTTAATCTGGTTGTTTTCTTGATTTTGAATTCTTTTTTTTAAATTTGGATTTTAACCCCTTATCAGATACGATGTTTGCAAGTATATTTTCCTATTCAGTAGGCAGACATTTTTGTTGTTGTTGTTGTTGCTGATAGCATCCTTCACTCCTCAATACTTTTAGGTTTGATTCAGTTCAGTTCAGTTCAGTTGCACAGTTGTGTCTGAATCCGAGACGCCATGAACTGTAGTGTGGCCTCTCTGTCCATCACCAACACCCAGAGTTCACCCAAACTCATGTGCATCGAGTCAGTGAAGCCATCCAGCCATCTTACACAACATCATCCCCTTCTCCTCCTGCCTGCAATCCCTCCCAGCATCAGGGTCTTTTCCAATGAGTCAACTCTTCACATGAGGTGTCCAACGTATTGGAGTTCCAGCCTCAGCATCAGTCCTTCCAATGAACACCCAGGACTGGTCTCCTTTAGGATGGACTGGTTGGATCTCCTTGCAGTCCAAGAGACTCACAAGGGTCTTCTCCAATACCACAGTTCAAAAGCATCAGTTCTTTGGCTCTCAACTTTCTTCACAGTCCAACTCTCACATCCATACATGACGACTGGAAAAAGCATAGCTTTGACTAGACGGACCTTTGTTGTCAAAGTTTTATCTCTGCTTTTGAATATGCTATCTAGATTGGTCATAAGCTTCCTTCCAAGGAGAAAGCATCTTTTAATTTTATGACTGCAATAACCATCTGCAGTGATTTTGGAGCCCCCAAAAGGAAATTCTGACACTGTTTCCACTAGGCCTCCCTTATTTTTGTTCTTGCCTTGGTGAAGAGGAACTAAAAAGCCTCTTGATAAAAGTGAAAGAGGAGAGTGAAAAAGTTGGCTTAAAGCTCAACATTCAGAAAATGAAGAACATGGCATCCGGTCCCATCATTCCATGGGAAATAGATGGAGAAACAGTGGAAACAGTGTCAGACTTTGGTTTTTTGGGCTCCAAAATCACTGCAGATGGTGATTGCAGCCATGAAATTGTCGCTTACTCCTTGGAAGCAAAGTTATGACCAACCTAGATAGCATATTCAAAAGCAGAGATGTTACTTTGCTGACTAAGATCCGTCTAGTCAAGGCTTTAGTTTTTCCTGTGGTCATGTATGGATGTGAGAGTTGGACTTTGAAGAAGGCTGAGCGCTGAAGAATTGATGCTTTTGAAGTGTGGTGTTGGAGAAGACACTTGAGAGTTTCTTGGACTGCAAGGAGTTCCAACCAGTCCATTCTGAAGGATATCAGCCCTGGGATTTCTTTGGAAGTAATGATGCTAAAGCTGAAACTCCAGTATTTTGGCCACCTCATGCTCGAAGAATTGAATCATTGTAAAAGACTCTGATGCTGGGAGGGATTGGAGACAGGAGGAGAAGGGGACGACAGAGGATGAGATGGCTGGATAGCATCACTGACTCGATGGACGTGAGTCTGAGTGTACTCCGGGAGTTGGTGATGGACAGGAAGGCCTGGCGTGTTGCGGTTCATGGGGTTGCAAAGAGTTGAAAACGACTGAGCGACTGAACTGAACTGAACTGAACGAAACATATGAATAATAATAATAATAATAAATAATAAGACCAATAGTAAAGTGCTTACTGCACAGTTGAATTTCTAAAACTTTTATGGTTTCAGGTCTTCAGTTCAGTTCAGTTCAGTCGCTCAGTCATGTCCAACTCTTTGCAACCCCAAGAAATGCAGCAGGCCAGGCCTCCCTGTCCATCATCAACTCCCGGAGTTCACTCAGACTCACGTCCATCGAGTCAGTGATGCCATACAGCCATCTCTTCCTCTGTCGTCCCCTTATCCTCCTGCACCCAATCCCTCCCAGCATCAGAGTCTTTTCCAATGAGTCAGCTCTTCACATGATGTGGCCAAAGTACTGGAGTTTCAGCTTTAGCATCATTCCTTCCAAGAAATCCCAGGGCTGATCTCCTTCAGAATGGACTGGTTGGATTTCCTTGCATTCCAAACATTTAGTTATTGAAACCATTTTGAATTAACTTTGTGGATGAGGTCAGTTAATAGTCCGCTTTGATTCTTTTGAATGCAGCTGTTCAATTTTTCCAATACTTTTTATTTGGGACCATTTTTTCTTCATTTCATATTTTTGCCTCCTTTTCTTATGTTAATTACCCATATAAGTGTAGGTTTACTTCTGGAATATTTATTCTGTCTTGTTGATCTATGTGTCTGCTTTTGTGCCAATAATGTTTTGATTACTGTAGCTTTGTAGTATAGTTTGGAATCAGGGTGTAGGATACCTTTAAATTTGCTCTTTTACAAAAGTGTTTTGATCTTTTGTGTTATCATAGAAAATTTAGAATTATTTTTTTTCAAGTTCAGCGGAAAATGCCATTGATACCGTGACAGGACTTGCAATGAATATGTAAATTGCCTTGGGTAGTATGGTCACTATAATAATACTAATTATTCCTATTATTTAAATTCTCTCCATTTGCATGGTCTTCAGTTGCTTTCATTGGTGACTTATAGTTTTACAAGTACAACTCTTTTACCTCCTAAGTTATATTTACTCCTAGATATTTTGTATATTTTGATATGACTTTGATCATTTTCTCAGTTTAGGTTTCTGATAGTTGTTTTCTAGTGTACAGAAATATAACAGATGTCTATATATTAATTTTGCCTCCTACAGCATTGCAAAACTCACTGCTGAGTTTTAGTACTTTTTTTGTGTTACCTTGAGAATTTTCTGGTTTTAGTATCATGTCATCTGCAAATAGTGACAGTTTCACATCTTCCTTTCCAATTTGGATTATTTTACTTCTTTTTTATGTTTGACTGCTGTAGCTAGGACTTCCAACCTTATGTTGAATAAAAGTGGTGAGAGTGAACATCCTTGTCTTTTTTCTGATCTAGATGAAATGATTTCAACTTTTCACAGTTGAATATGACATTAGCTATGGGCTTGCTTTGTATGGTTCTGTGTTATGTTGAGGTATGTATGCTCCACTTTGTTGAGAGTTTTAATCATAAATGGATGCCAATTTTTTTCAATTTTTTTTCTATATCTATTAATAAATCATATAGTTTTAGCCTTTAATTTTGTAATGTGATATGTCATATTGATTGATTTATGGATATTGAACCATGGTTGCATCCTTGGGATATATCCCACTCCATTATGCCGTATGATGTCTTGAATATATTGTTGTATTTGGTTCATAAATATTTTGTTAAGGATTTTTGCATGTATGTTAATCAATGATTCTGCCTATAATTTTCTTTTCTATGTATGTGATATCTTTGCCTAGTTTAAATATCAGAGTAAGTCTTACCTCCTAGAATTAGTTCAGTATTTCTTTCTCAGCTATTATGTCTTTAACTATGTTCTCTGCTCATTTTTTCTTTTTTTCTTACTGGGACTCCTATAATAAGAATGTTAGTTTCCTTTATGTTACCTCAGAGGTCTCCAAAACTGTTGTCATTTTTTTTTTTTATTCTCTTTTACTTTTTCCCCCCTGTTCAACATCATTGAGTCCCAATACTCAGTCCTCCAGCTTCCTCATTCATTTATCTGTATCATTTGATTTGCTTTTTCCTCTTAATGGATTTTTGCATTTCTCTTATTATTTTCTTCATCTTTTTTGGATCATCTTTATACTTTCTAACTCTGTTAAGAACATTTAACTTGTCACTATGTTTATCCAACCTTCTCCCAAGTTTTTTGAACATGTCATATTCATTACTTGGAACTCTTTTTTGGATGGTTTTCCTATCTTGCTTAGTTCACCTCACTTAATTCTCCACCTCACTTAGTTTTTTTTTCCGAGTTTTACTTTTTTTTTTTTTTTTTTTTTTCATTGTTTGGTTCTCAGTTTCTTGTCTCTGGCTGCAGGGCCCTGGGGTTTCTTGGGCTAGTGTCAGAGCACTGGTATGAAAGGCCATGTCCTGGGCGTTCTGGTAGACAGGGCTCTGAATGGGGCAATGGTAGGCTCAACAGGTCTTAAGGGAGCAGACTTGCTGGTGGGAAAAGTTGTGTCTTCACCCAGGCTGCTAGTTGTTTGGCCTGGGACATCTCAGCCTATAGACTGGTAGGTGGGATTGGGATGGGTCCCTGTGCTAATAAGCAAGAGGGACGATTTCCAATTTTTCCTTGAAAACACCAGTGTCTTCATGGCAGATGAAACTTCCAAACATGACTGCCACCTGTGCGCATGTCCAGGGTGAGCCTCAGTCTCCTCCTGTTTCCTCAGAATGTTCCCTGAGATCAGCACATAGGTCTTACCCAGAATCCTCTCGAATTCCTATTTTTTGCCCTAGATCCTGGAACATGTGAGATATTGGTATGTACACCTTAAGAAAGGAATCTTTATGTCCCACAACACCTGGATCTCCCAAAAGTAAGCTCCACTGGCCTTCAAAGCAAAGTGTCTTAAAAACTCATCTTCTCAATGCAAGATCCCTGGTCTTTGTAGCCTTATGTAGGGCTAGGACCTCTCACTCATTGGGAGACTCACTGCAATTGTAACTACCCTCCTATTTGTGGGTCACTTATCCAGTGGTATGGAACTTGGCTATACTGCATCTCTGTGCCTTCTACCTGTCTCCTTGTGGTTTATTCTTTATATTTTTAGTTGTGGAAGATCTTTTATCCTAGTCTTGCAATATTTCTCATCAATAGTTTCTTTGTTCTGTCTCAGTCATATTTGACTCTTTGCCCCTCTATGGACTGGAACACGCTAGGCTTCCCTGTCCATCTCCAACTCCTGGAACTTGTTTAAACACATGTTCATCGAGTCAGTGATGCCATCCAATCATCTTGTCCTCTGTTTTCCACTTCTCCTCCTGCCTTCAATATCTCCCAGCATCATGGTCTTTTTTAATGAGTCAGCTCTTTGCATCATGTGGCCAAAGTATTGGAGCTTTGGATTCAGCATCAGTCCTTCCAATGAACACTCAAGACTGATCTCCTTTAGGTTTAACTGGGTTAATCTCTTTGCAGTCCAAGGGACTCTCAAGCATCTTCTCCAAAACCACAGTTCAAAAGCATCAATTTGAAATGGTAACAGGCAGGAAGAAGAGGGGTTTTCATACAGGGAAAATAGGCTGCAAGTGTCAGACATTTTTTAATCTCTTTCTTAAGTGGCAGAAGGAAACAAACAATGTTAGATTTTTCTCCCCCTTCTCTATACAAATTTAAAAGGCAATTTCTCTTAAAATTCTGCATTACCTTGATGACACCTGGCTCCACCTAAACTTAACCTTTCCCAAACTTTGAGCTAACCAATGCATTTTTCTTATGGAAATGTTTTTCTTAAGCTATCTTAATGAACCATGTATTTACCCTAGACTCTGTCTTCAAGTTCAGTTTCACTTGAGACTCAGAATCAGTAAGGAATCAACAAACCTATATGTTTTACTCATACATTGTTCTCTTAATCTATGTTAATGAAACTATATATTTACTTGGAAACCTGCCTTTCTACAAGACTCATGTCAATCATTTTATGGCCTGGGATGATTCAACTGATGCCAAAGTTATCTCAAAATGCATGCTGTGGGTGAGGGGACTGAGATTTGAGAGATTTCTTTTCTCTAATTGACAGCTTGCTGATAGGTAGATAACATACTGCTAAAGGATAGCTGGGGGGCAATCTTTGCCCCCTTCTGATGTATGTGTCAGAAGCTTTCTCTATCTCTTTTACACTTTAATAAAACTTTCTTACACAAAAGTTCTGAGCAATCAAGCCTTTTTCACTGTCCCCAAACTGAATTTCTCTCCTCTGGAGTCTAAGAATCCTGGCGTCTTTCATGGCTCAGCAACAACATTTCAAATCCTTCAGTGCTCAGCTTTTTTTGTGGTCCAACTCTCACATCCATACATGACTACTGGAAAAACCATAGCTTTGTCTAGACAGAAATTTGTTGGCAAAGTAATATTTGTGCTTCTTAATATGTTGTCTATGTTGGTCATAGATTTTCCTCCAAGGAGCAACCATCTTTTAATTTCATGACTGCAGTCACCATCTGCCGTGATTTTGAAGCCTAAGAAAATAAAGTCTGTCACTGTTTCCATCGGTTCCCCATCTATTTGTCATGAAGTGATGGGACCAGATGATAAGATCTTAGTTTTTTGAATGTTGAGTTTTAAGCCAGATTTTTCACTCTCCGTTTCACCTACATCAAAAGGCTCTTTAGTTCTTCTTCACTTTCCGCCATAAGAGTGATGTAGTCTGGGTATCTGAGGTTACTGATATTTCTCCCAGCCATCTTGAGTTTAGTGTTTGCTTCATGCAGCCTGGCATTTCACATGATATACTCTGCATATAAGTTAAATAAGCACGGTGACAATATACAGCCTTGACATACTCCTTTCCCAATCTGGAACCTGTCCATTGTTCTATGTTTGGTTCTAACTGTTGCTTCATGACCTGCATGCAGATTTCTTAGAAGGTAGGTAATGTGGTCTGGTTTTCATATCTCTGAGAATTTTCTACAGTTTGTTCTGATCCACACAATCAAAGGCTTTGGGGTAGTCAATGAAGCAGATGTTTTTTCTGGAATTTTCTTGCTTCTTCTATGATCCAACAGATGTTGGCAATTTGATCTCTGGTACCCTTGCCCTTTCTAAATCCAGCTTGAACCTGTGGGAGTTCTTGGTTAATGGGCTATTGAAGTCTAGCTAGGAGAATTTTGAGCATTACTTTGCAAGAATGTGAGATGAGTACAATTGTGAGGTAGTTTGAACAATCTTTGGTATTGCCTTTCTTTGGGATTGGAATGAAAACTGATCTTTTCCAGTCTTGTGGCCATTGTTGAGTTTTCCAAATTTGCTGGCACACTGAGTGCAGAATTTTCACAGTATAATCTTTTAGAATAGTTGCAAATTTGGTTTCTTTCTGGTAAGAGGCTAGCAATCTCAGCCACACCCTCCTTATATTATTTTAACTATGGTTTCTATTTATTAAATATTACGTTTTCTGAGGAAAGACTGAAGTATGTGTCAGCACATATACATTCTCAGTCCACTAAACCTTTATATTTTACTCACTGGAAGAGGAGCTAAAATGAATGACTACAAAGCAGAAATTGTATGTAGTCTTTACCTAGGTTGATCCATGTTCGCATTATTGGAAAAATGATAGTTCCTGAAAAATTTACAAAATAGTGTTAACCCCAATAACATAGTCACCTATAATTATACAAGTTGGTATGATATGAATGATATTTTGGTACATTATTTTCTTATGAAACAACTTTAATGAGATGATCTGAAACTGACTTAAATTATTTCATTAAATACTTTCACAAGCAGACACCCTTTGTAATTCTTGCAATGGTCTCACATTCCATGCTTTCATCTCATGACTGCTTCAGTCTGCCCTCTGTGCGCATTGTAAATTGAATTATGTGTTTCACTTTGATACATCAAACTTGCTTCTGAAATTTTTTCTTTAGGATTAACCTATTCTTTATGTTCTTCAAGCTCCCTATATAAAGAGAGACATTTTTCCTGAATTCAGTTTGATCCTGAGTACTGTCCATTCAATGTCCAAGCACTGACTTGACTTGGTGAGATAAATACAAGACTAGGACAGTAGTGGCAGAATCTGATAGCACAAAATATCAGGCCTTTCTACAAGGCCTTATTTATGCCTACAGTGTATATTGCCAGACATATTTTAGGCTCTTTCAGTGCAGAACATAGATTTTGCATGGAATTATTACTTTTTTTAACAAACAAGAAGGGAGAGAATACTGCATTATATGAAACAAATTATATTGACTAAATTTCCTATTCAGTTGTCATGACAACCCTCATATTTTCTATAATGTGTAGACTATTAAGTGTTGAACCAGATGCATTTGAATAAAGGATATAATATTCGGGGAGACATCTTCCATCAAAAAATCTTTGAAGGGACCACAGGATTATTACACTTCAACAAAACAACCTGTCATCTTTATGTTATTTCTTTAGATCACAAAACAGGTGAGAAAATCATGAAAAACAACCTATAATATCAGGGTTCAATAATATATTTTTAAATGTCACTTTAACCATCAAAAGATGCTTGAGTCGTGTCTATGGATTCTGTGACTGCTGCTGTCCAGCTAATGTTAAGTATCTCCATTGACTGAATTCACAATTCCCTCAGTGTAAATACAGTCTGAAAATTAGAAAACTTTTCTAAAGCCATTCCCCTTTGTCTTTCAGCTATTTTTGTTTCTTTTGAACCATGAATGACTTACTCAAGAATTTAGGTTTATCTAGCTTAATCATCCACTAATGAGTTTTAATCACACTGCTAATAATGATCTATGCTGTCTTCTGGTAGAGATCTATATTGTTTCTTTAATTATCTGAAAACAATATTTGAAGGTAAGGCCTTACATCTAACATGCTATTATAATATATAACATGGTTTTATTGAAAATTTAAGTAAAATATTAACCTGACTTTATATGATTAAACATTTTGTTTTAAAAGTCATCTGTTGTATTTTTCAAAGAATATGATCAGTCAACTCTTTTGTTCTCAGATTCTAGTCATTTTTTAATGTTAAATAAATCCCAAAGACAGGAAGTAGTTCCTCCATTGACCATCTTAAACTATTTTATTGCAAAGGATGTTGGATTCCACAACTGGGAAAGTTTTGGATTCTTTAGTACATCTGTAGGACAGCTTGACATCTGCCTTATAATATGTTTAAATTGTTTAAAAGATGAATTGAATATAAAATCTTTTAAAATCATACTTCTCTGTGAGCAATCATTTGCAGAACTTCAATCTCAAAGCAAGCAGCTTCTAGTGAGTTCAGTATGTTGACTCATTTATGTATCTGGGAACTAATTCACATCTACATGGAATTACAAAATCATTATTCTTCTGTGACAATTCACACTCCAGAAGATAAAGCTATGTCCTGGCACAGGTGAATAAAATTTCTGCCTTACCAAAGCAAGCCAGAGCACATGGAAGAAAACGGACATCACTCATGAGCAATAAATCACAGTGCATTCTTCCTACTAAATCCTAAAAGAAATTATTTTATAGTGCTGTTTAATAGCTCTGTTAGACACACAGAAGATAGAAATGAATTTTAGCACATTAATTTATGGTAAAATTTGCTGCCAGAAAGTGTAAGTAATCAAGGAGAACTACCAAGACCAAAATTCTGTCCTAACTCTGTTCCAAGCAGGTGACATTAGAGAGATTATCTATTATCTTAGTTTTGATGGTCTGTATTTCCATGTATGTAAAATGTTGTAGGAGGTACATCACAATCAGTCAAAATATTAACAGTTATGTGCATAGATTTATTTTCCAAATACCATATTTTCAATAAATAATATGATAGATAATGTTGTTTGCATACCTAAACTGGCTAATTTTATTGATTTGTGCGCAGGGTTAATGAGGTCAAAGTTTTTATTTCAATCTCTACAGGAGCCCAGTAAGCTTCACACAGTGTTCTAACAAGATAAGCTGCATTTAGCCATAATCCCGGGCAGCTATATCTCAAATATCTGGTGTGGATCATAATGGAAACTATAAAATTTCTAACTATCCTCACTCAAAAAAAAAAAAAAAAAGTGATCCAGTTTCCTATCTAAGCCAGGTTATTTACATAATTTTGAAGGTGTATTTATCAAGAATTTTCTAAAAATAATTTTATTATTTTTATTGTGTTGATTTTCCAGTTTATCTTAAAGAATAGTAAATATGTACCTATGTTTTACATTTATTATAAAATCTTAGCACATTATTTATAATTCATTGGTTTTTAAAATATATTTCCAAACTTAAAACATTAACAGTTTACTAAATTCCTAGGTAAATATGTGTGAGGGTTCTTGGATTACCTATATAGACACAGTGAAAGATGTGTCATGTACTCAGGCATATTTACTCTCACACATAGTCAATCGCTTTCATCTTCAAAACACAGATCCATTGTGTATAACTTTTGAGTCAAGAAACATCATCTGAAGAAACTAAATATTAAATTATCCTTAAATGATATTCTTTTTTTAACCGTCTTATGTAAAATGTGCTTTTCCATATTTCAAATATTCTAAGAACAATAAATATGGAATTTTACATTTATATTCTCCCATGGAAAGATATGGATGTGTGTCCTGGCCACCAAATCCTCCATTTGAAGATCAGAGTACTTACATTTCTTATTGTTAAAATTATTATATTTTTTCATTAGTATTAAATATTATACATATTCTTATTTGTAAGTGTTACATTAAATAGATTATTAGACTATGCTTAATGAGGCAAAATAGAATGGAAACTTCAACTCTTTTTATTTTTCAAATTGTATATAAACTATAATTTACACATGCTATCCCAGTGAATCACTATTAAGTTTTGTGCTATGCTTTCTCTGATAATCACAACTTCTGTCAAAAGCATTATATTTTTCACTTTTGAAAGGGAAGGTGTTCTATACTTTCACCTCCATAAACAAAGAAACAAACAAAAAATAGATGACCACCTTTTATTTATTTTCTGTTATATTCTCCAGCCTATCTAGTATATTCTATGATATAAGTACTTCCTTTAAACAATTTATAAGCAAATTATCTCCAATCCAAGAATGAGAAATTTGGGTAGAATGGCCAGTTAACTAGCAAACATCAAATAATAATCACAGTAGAATAATAACAAGTAGCCCTTTAGTTGACTGCTACAGATTGGAAGAGAGTGTATTAATTAGATTACATTAAATTGCATAAGCATAGGTAAATCTAAAGGAAAAGAAGAAAGATTCAATTTTTTAAGGGTTGAGATAATAGCAGTATACTGCGGTCACTTAGAGCCTATTTCCACCTTGGAAAACTAACTCAGATACATTTCTTCATGTGTGGACTTGGCATGTCAGACTTCACAACCTTCAAAGGCCATTTGACCTTCCATAATTACCTATTTATTTATTTATTTATTTATTTATTAATGAAGGATAATTGCTCTACAGAATTTTGCTATTTTCTGTCAAACCTCGACGTTAATCAGACATCAGTTAAGTTCAGTTCAGTCACTTGGTCGTGTCCGACTCTTTGCAACACTGTGAATTGCAGGATGCCAGGCCTCCCTGTCCATCACCAGCTCCTGGAGTTCACTCAAAGAGTCACAGATGCCATCCAGCCGTCTCATCCTCTGTGGTACCCTTCTCCTCCTGCCCCCAATCCTTCCCAGCATCAGGTTTTTACCCATTGAGTCAACACTTCGCATGAGGTGGCCAAAGTATTGGAGTTTGAGCTTTAGCATCAGTCTTTCCAATGAACACTCAGGACTGATCTCCTTCTGGATGGACTGCCTGGAAGCACATTGCAGTCCAAGGGAATCTCAAGAGTTTTCTTCAACACAGCAGTTCAAAAGTATAAATTCTTCAGTGCTCAGCTTTTATTTATTTATTTATTTATTTATATATTTACTTTATTTTAATTTACAACACTGTTTTGGTTTTGCCATACATTGACATGAATCTGCCACGGGTGTACATGAATTCCCAATCCTGAACACCCCTTCCACCTCCCACCCCATATCATCTCTCTGGATCATCCCTGTGCACCAGCCCCAAGCATCCTGTATCCTACTCTCGCATCCATACATGACCACTGGAAAAAAAAAAAAAAAAAAAGGCCTTTACTAGATGGACCTTTGTTGGCAATGTCTCTGCTTTTTAATATTCTATCTAGGTTGGTCAAAACTTTCATTCCAAGGAGTACGTGTCTTTTAATTTCATGGCTGCAATCACCATCTGCAGTGATTTTGGAGCCCCAAAAAATAAAGTCTGACACTGTTTCCACTGTTTCCCCACCTATTTCCCATGACGTGATGGGACCAGATGCCATGATTTTAGTTTTCTGAATGTTTAGCTTTAAGCCAACATTTTCACTCTCCTGTTTCATTTTAATGAAGAGGCTTTTAATTCATCTTCACTTTCTGTCATAAGTGTGGTGTCATCTGCGTATCTGAGGTTCTTGATATTTCTCCAAGCAATCTTGATTCCAGCTTATGCTTCTTCCAGCCCAGTGTTCCTCATGATGTACTCTACATATAAATTATGTAGGATGATAATATACAGCCTTGACATACTCCTTTTCCTATTTGGAACCCATCAGTTGTTCCATGGACAGATCTTACTGTTGCTTCCTGACATGCATACAAGTTTCTCAAGAGGCAGATTAGGTGGTCTGATATTCCCATTTCTTTCAGAATTTTCCACAGTTTATTGTGATCCACACAGTCAAAGGTTTTGGCGTAGTCAATAAAGCAGAAATATATGTTTTTCTGGAACTCTCTTGCTTTTTCCATGATCCACCAGATGTTGGCAGTTTGATCTCTGGTTCCTCTGTCTTTTCTAAAACCAGCTTGAAAAATCGGGAAGTTCACGGTTCACATATTGCTAAAGCCTGGTTTGGAGAATTCTGAGCGTTAATTTAATCATGGGAGATGATTGTAATTGTTTGGTTGTTTGAGCATTCTTTGGCATTGACTTTCTTTGAGTTTGGAATGAAAACTGACCTTTTCCATTTATGTGGTCACTGCTGAGTTTTCCAAATTTGCTGGCATATTGATTGCAACACTTTCAGAGCATCATCTTTCAGGATTTGAAATAGCTCCACTGGAATTCCATCACCTCCACTAGCTTTGCTCATATTGATGCTTTGTAAGGCTCACCTGACTTCACATTCCAGGATGTCTGGCTCTAGGTGAGTGATCACACCATCGTGATAATTTTGGTCATGAAGATCTTTTTTGTACAGTTCTTCTTTGTTTTCTCGCCACCTCTTCTTAATATTGTCTGCTTCTGTAGGTCCATACCATTTGTTTCCTTTTATTGTGCCCATCTGTGCATGTATCACAGCCATGTCTAACTCAATGAAACTAAGCCATGCCTTGTGGAGCCACCCAAGACAGGCGGGTCATGATGGAGTGGTCTGACAGAATGTGGTTCACTGGAGAAGGGAATGGCAAACCATTTCAGTATACTTGCCTTGAGAACTCCATGAACAGTATGAAAAGGCAAAATGATAGGATACTGAAAGAGGAACTTCCCAGGTCAGTAAGTGTCCAATATGCTACTGGAGATCAGGGGAGAAATAACTCTAGAAAAAATGAAGGGATGGAACCAAAACAAAGACAATACCCAGTTGTGGATGTGAATCGTGACAGAAGCAGGTTCCGATGCTGTAAAGAACAATATTACATAGGAACCTGGAATGTCAGGTCCATGAATCAAGGCAAATTGGAAGTGGTCAAACAAGAGATGGCAAGAGTGAACATTGCCATTCTAGGAATCAGCACACTAAAATGGACTGGAATGTGTGAATTTAACTCAGATGACCATTATATCTTCTACTGTGGGCAAGAATCCCTCAGAAGAAATGGAATAGCCATCATGGTCAACAAAAGAGTCCGAAATGCAGTACTTGGATGCAATCTGAAAAATGACAGAATGATCTCTGTTCATTTCCAAGGCAAATAATTCAATATCACAGTAATCCAAGTCTATGCCCCAACCAGCAATGCTGAAGAAGCTGAAGTTGAATGTTTCTATGAAGAACTGCAAGACCTTTCAGAACTAACACCCAAAAAAGATGTCCATTTCATTATAGGGAACTGAAATGCGTAAGTAGGAAGTCAAGAATCACCTGGGGTAACAGGCAAATTTGGCCTTGGAATATGGAATGAAGCAGGGCAAAGTCTAATAGAGTTTTGCCAAGAGAACACACTGGTCATAGCAAACACCCTCTTCCAACAACACAAGAGCAGACTCTACAAATGGACATCACCAGATGATCAACACCAAAATAAGATTGATTATATTCTTTGCAGCCAAAGATGGAGAAGCTCTATACACAACAAAAACAAGACCAGGAGCTGACTGCGGCTCAGATCATGAACTCTTTATTGCCAAATTCAGACTTAAATTGAAGAAAGTAGGGAAAACCACTAGACCACTCAGGTATGACCTAAATAAAATCCCTATGACTATACAGTGAAAGTGAGAAATAGATTTAAGGGACTAAACCTAATAGATAGAGTGATGAACTATGCAGTGAGGTTCATGACTTTGTACAGGAGACAGGGATCAAGACCATCCGCATGAAAAAGAATTGCAAAAAAGCAAAATGGCTGTCTAAGGAGGCCTTACAAATAGCTGTGAAAAGAAGAGAAGCAGAAAGTAAAAAAGAAAAGTAAAGATATAAGTATCTGAACGCAGAGTTCCAAAGAAGAGCAAGGAGAGATAAGAAAGCCTTTCTCAGTGATCAATGCAAAGAATAGAGGAAAATAACATAATGGGAAAGACTAGAGATCTGTTCATGAAAATTAGAGATGCCAAGGGAACATTTCTTGCAAAGATGGGCACAGTAAAGGACAGAATCTGCCATAGGCATACATATATCCCCTCCCTTTTGAAACTACCTCCCATTTCCCTCCCCATCCAATACATAACGATAAACTCAAAATGGACTCAAGACCTAAATGTAAGACCGGGATCTATAAAACTCTTAGAGGGAAACATAGGCAGAACACTTGATGACATAAATCAAAGCAAGTTCCTCTATGCACCTCCTTGCGTAACAGAAAAAAAAAAAAAAAAAAAAAAAGGAAGTGGGACCCGATTAAACTTACAAGCTTTTACACAGCAAAGGAAACTATAAGCAAGGTGAAAAGACAACCCTCAGAATGCGAGAAAATAATAGCAAATGAAACAACTGACAATGGATTAATTACCAAACTATATAAGAGCAGCTCATACAACTCAATGCCAGAAAAACAAATAATCCAATCTAAAAGTGGGAAAAAGACCTAAACAGACATTTCTCCAAAGAAGACATACAGATGGCTAACAAACACACGAAAAGATGCTCAACATCACTCATTATCAGAGAAATGCAAATCAAAACTACAGTGAGATATCACCTCACACCTGTCAGAAAGTCCAAGATTATCTTAAAGTACCCATACTACTCCCCCAGATGGAGACCCTCACACTAAGGCCCTTGTTCAGCAAACCAATATTGAACCAAGTTTCTTTGATCTGCTCTTCCTGAAAAGGAAAGCTTAGGTCCATCTGCCCAATACAAGTTACCTAACAGGGTCCTAAGACTCGGCTTTGATCCATGTAAGGAAAGTAACCTTGCCTTAACCAACAGCAGGTGCCCAGTATAACTTCCTGCTTACTTTGGTCTATGAAAATCTCTCACCTTTCACAAGTCTCTGGAACTCCTTTCTATCTAATAGGTTGGATGCCACCCAATTCATGAATCCTTGAATACAAGCCTACTAGGTCAGTAAATTGTGGAAATTTTTCTTCTAACAATTACTATAGCACAGGTAATTGGGCTCTTTAACACTGGTGAATTTCATCCAGGTCCTGGGACCCTATTATAGAAAACATCTACAATCAAGGAAAGCCGTTATGACTTGTTTCTAGAAAAGAGCTTATTGCAAAGAAACATGTTTATAACACAGACTCTCCAAACCCCCATTCTTTGCCTCATAAATGAATAGCTGAACTGTTTGTCTCTACTCATCAACTGAAACAAAATACTTATTAAACAAACTTTAGATAAAATTCTCCCTTTCCTCCAGGCTCCTGAACTTGACCCATCCTCAGCTTGAAAAATGAGCCCTCCTTAAATTCACAGGGAGAGGAAGCTAGCCTCAGGGTAAAGCATTCACTGGGCTGCTGTCTCACCTGGGCCCTGTTATTGATCCTACCTACTTCCCCACACTGCCTTCCTGTTTACTCTTTCCTATAAAACAAACAATTTTTGGCCTATTCATTGAGATATTTGCATCTTTTAGGATCCAAATGTGCACCCTGTTTTAATAATTTCCCCTTCCCTATTGCCATGGCTCCTGCCTCCTTGAATAATCCTTTCTTCAGTCTCTCCTTATTGAATCTTGCTTTTTATTTGACAGTTTCTATTAAGAACTGGTATATTTCAATTCTGCTCATGTTTCATTGGGCACAGCAATTCAAATGGTCATGCTTGACCTCAAGGTCAGATAGATGCCATTCCCAATGACCCAATGGTTACTTTCTTTATGGCTTTCACAATAAAATGTGTGAGCAAATCTTCCATTTAAGAATAGATGAAATATCATCATTGTGACTCTCACAAAACTTTAATAATCTCTAAAGCAAAAAATTAAACTTGGTTTTTGGCCTCAAGATTTCTGTTCTAATATCACGGTGTTATTTTAAGCTTTATTTAGAGCTGCTTTAGTTTTCTTTCAAGTTTGACAGGTCTCTATTACTCAACATCACATCATGATACTCCAAAAAAAAAAAAAAGAAGTCTTGATGAATGTAATTGAAAAATTGTCTTTGATAAAGTCACTGACTACTGTTCATCTTAACAATGATTTTTCCAGACAATAACTAAATGAAAGACTAAGATTATGTCATTTTATCATTATTTATTTAAAGAATCATAAAAATGCTTATATTCAAAATGTTACTAATTTAGACTATAATTAGCAATGGAGAAGGAAATGGCAACCCACTCCAGTGTTCTTGCCTGGAGAATCCCAGGAATGGGGGAGCCTGGTGGGCTGCCGTCTATGGGGTCGCACAGAGTCGGACACGACTGAAGCGACTTAGTAGTAGTAGTAGTATAATTAGCAAAATATAGCTTGGGGACAAAATCTGGTCCATTGTCTGTCTTATATAATCTAAGAGCTAAAACTTAAAAAAAAAAAGTTTATCTATTTTAAAGTGTTTTAAAGTGTTATAAAATAATCAAAGAAAATATAAGTAACAGAGCTTATGGAACACAAATAAGTTACTGTTCGTAAAATAGTTTTACTGACCCCTGATTTAGATAATTAAACATGAGTCATAATATGATTAAGATAGTAATTAATTTAAATGTATTTTCATATTTTGTGGAAAATGTAGTTTATAAAAATGTAGATATATGGCAAATATTATAAATTACTTGTCACTCCTAAAATGTTTGGATTCATTCATTCTCAGATTTTTTTTAAAATTTTACATAAATGTTATATATTACCCTCTATCTTGATAATGAGTTATTTTATTTTTTTCAATTTATTTAACTGCTAGTAGAAATATATGTTGCTCTTCTTAAAAACATTGAATACATATATAATTCAAATGTTAGAATATTTTAAATAAACTATTAAGTGAAGTTGGATATATCTTGAAGTTGCACTGTGCTTCTGAGCACTTTTATCTCAACATTAAATGTTATTGAGTACAGGAGATAAAAAGACTTACTATATTTCAAGTGTAATACATTTTGGCAGGGCTCAATTATGCCACTAGATGGAGCATTCAGCACTAGAGAGAGCTCTTGAATTAAATTCATGGGTTTGTTTTGGTTTGGTTTGGTTTTTTAAATATATTTTAAAGAGGTAATATATAAAACTGTGACAAAGAACACTTTCCTTCACTTTTATTGACAAAATCATGTCAATAATGTATGATTATTTTACAGTCAAAAATAATTTTTAGGCTATCCAAATTGATATGCAAGGTAAGGATTAGACTTTAATCAAAGAAAAAATGGCAATGGTATTGTAAACTGACTTTTCAGTGGCATTCTTTAATTCCTCTTATTTGGTACACGTTCCAAAATCACTGTATGTTTGTGAGGTTTTGAGAATAAAGAAATACTGGAACTATTAACATTAGAAAATGACAACTTTTAACAATGATAATAGAGTCTGCATGAGTTGGCATTCATGAAAAGGAAAAAAAAAAAAGAAAGACAAAAAAGAGGGACAGTTGCACATGAATGGAAAGGAAGCAGCAGTGGATGTTCTCTGTCACTGTATGGCTCTGAAAATAAGAAAAGGGTAGCACAGAGCTCTTTGAAGCCCCTGGCCCTCCAGAGGTTAGCACAATGACTGAGAGCCCATATAGGTCCAAGTCACACGGTCAGTTAAAAGCTGAATAATAGCAGGTTGGAAAAACATCAAATGAGTATGTCTACTGTGTTGATCAGCATTCCCCAAATTCTAATGGATCTGATGGATAAAGGCTCAGCTCATTGGCCTAGGAAGTGAAATTCAGGCCTATTGACTATTGCAAACATGCATGTATATGAGGGGAAGCAATTAAAGTAAAACAAAAATTAGATTTTTTTCCTTCTTGGATAAAAGCCAGGAAAATTCTGAATGGAGACTTCAGAAAGGCAGAATGCAAAATTGTCAAGTGTGAAATAGTTCCAAATGGCAGATTATGTGGAAAAACACTAATCAGAAAGAATTTCCCAGTTTTAGAACTATATTTTACAATAACATGGCTACCCAAATCAAGTAGCATTCCAAAACAAAGGATGGTTTTTGCTTCAGTATTTATTTGTGAATGAAAAAATACATTCAAAAAGAATATTCCTGACACAAATATTTGCTTTCAAGGGTTCATTGAACAATATTACTTTAACAGAAATTAGTATATGGCTGGCCTTTATAGATGACACATATTTATTTTGGGAATAATTATATTTAGGTAAGTATAATTTTTTTTTTTTTTTTTTTTTTACTGAACTTTGAGATCTATTGTGTGGTTTGTTCATCTCTTCAGCTTTAAACTATACTCAAGTTTTACAAATGTTCTCAGCTGCTTTGCAGGACAGCCTTATAATGGGGCAACTACCTGGAAATGGTTATCACTTTTCCATTAAACTTGTTGATTCAGGCCAATGATTAAGAGAAAATGGTAATTAATGAACAAACATATTTTTATTCTTGAGGATTTATAAGTAGTATTAAGTCATTTAGGAAACAACTTATGGCTATAGAGTATAGAAAAACAGGTATATGCCCTAGACATGAACATTATACTCTAAAAATATTTCAGCACTGAGTCTTGAGTTATTCTGTCAATTGTTATTGTACAAAGTTGATTTTGGAAAGATGAGAAAGGAAAAAAAAATCCATGGACAATATTGTGACAGAAAGACTTCATCAGAGATAAAACTCATCCCATTACTTGGATAAGATAATTTAATTTAGATATTAGCATAAATTATTCAATTGAAGTGTTCTTGGTTGTTTGTCACATTGAACATATTTAAGCATTTGGAAGTGAAAAGATTATGGCTGAAATGATGACCTCCTTCCTGGTGACTTGATGTGCATAATTTACCTCAACCCCAAGCTCTTGTTGTACGACATGGAGATAATGGTGTCATGTCAAAAATTTATTGAGATTGTACTATATGGATTACTTTTAGTCTTCGTTATTAGTAGTAATGGTGCATGCATGCTAAGTCGCTTAAGTCATATCTGACTCTTTGCAACTGTATGCCAGGCTCCTCTGTCCATGGGATCCTCCTGACAAGAATACTGGAGTAGGTTGCCATACCGTCCTCCAGTGGATCTTTCCAACCCAGGAATGGAACCTTCATCTCTTTGGTCTCCTGCATTGACAGGTGGGCTCTTTATCACTAGCACCCCCTGAGAACAATAAGTAGTAAAGGTGAATATCTTTGCTTTGAAGATATATTTTTTAGTGATCTGTATGTTTTGTTTCTCGTGGTTCAGACAGTAAAGAATCCTCCTGCAATGCAGGAGACCCAGGTTCAATCCCTGGGTTGGGAAGATACCCTGGAGAGGGAAATGACAACTCTCTCTAGTATTCTTACCTGGAGAAGCACATGAACAGAGGAGCCTAGCAGGTCGCAAGGATTCCAACGTGACTAAGCACATACACACGTTTCGTTTTTATCATATCCTTGGCTAACATAATACAACTATTTGAAATTTGTAATATATATAGTTATAAGAATTCTAAGATTTAGATTCAGCTGCCAAATATATATATGCAAATATGTTCATAATAGGAAAAGCTAAGTGAAGTGTTCAGTTCAGTTCAGTCGCTCAGTCATGTCTGACTTTTTGCGACTCCATGAACTGTAGCATGCCAGGCCTCCTTCACCAACTCCCGGAGTCCACCCAAACCCATGTCCATCGAGTCGGTGATGCCATCCAATCATTTCATCCTCTGTCATCCCCTTCTCCTCCTGCCCTCAATCTTTCCCAGCATTAGGGTCTTTTCAAATGAGTCAGCTCTTTTCATGAGGTGGACAAAGTATTGCAGTTTCAGCTTCAACATCAGTGTAATCTGCCTTATTTTCCTTCCAAACATAGGGTCCATATTTATGATGCGCTTCCCATAATATATACAGAAGCACCCTGGGTCCAGGGTGTTATTTTTAAGAAGTCTAAAAGTAGACAAAAAATATACATTTTTCCAACTATAGGTCTATAAATACATTCATTCAACAGATATATTAATTTTGGAGGTCTTTTTGTGGCTTTAATATATGACTTGATTAAACATTGTTTTCTTATTGCTTCATCTTTACTAGTTCTCATCAAATAGTACTTAAATTATAAATTGCAAAAGCAAAGTAAAATAGATAACAGCTGTGATCATCTAAAATAGCAATGAGACGTTAATAAAACAACAGTTTTTTTCCTTAGATAATGAACATTATTATTAATACATCTGGCATAACTAAATAACTAATGGTCTCTTCAGTTTATCTTTTCAAATTTAGACATTTTTCTATTTGAAAGCATCATTGAGAGTTGTCATGAAGAAACTGACATAATATATTCTACCAGATTAAGACTTTAAAAATGTATATTATTGACTTCCTTTATATAATTTCCTCTTTGTAGCCATTACAATCATTCATGTAGATATGTATTTGGGGAAGCATCAAAAGTAGATTATTTACCTAGTGAAGCATGACAGCCTCAGAGGATTTACTGTGTTTATCACTGCATTTGTCACCAAAAACTGTTAATTCACAAGCACTGCTATGCAACTTTACATTTAAATGTCTATCATTCTCCTCATTAAATCAAAGAGAAGTCAAATTTGTATGGAACAAAATCTTAGACTTATTTTGAAAAGGTTAATAGAAGAGGAACAACTTTCTTCAGTAATGACATTTCAAAAGTACATTTTAATTTAAATACCTTGCTTTTTAAGAAATAGGAGCAAATGTTTAACAGTATTGTTCAGGATGCACTTAATATCTCATTTTTGAAAAAGAACATATAATTTGGAATAAGTGCTTACATATATCTTCTAGTTAAAACTTCTATAATTCAGGCTCAAAAATACAATGCAATATTTAGTGAAAGAACCCTCAAATTCATATTGTCATTATATTCCTGCTACATACATGGTATACTTTTTGAGTTAAAATGCTGTTGGGTAGATGCTTCTTTCTGTCCATAGAAAAGTTTTTATCTGCTGTTTGAAAGATATGGTGGAACGATTGTTAAGGGTGAACTGAATGATTATTATTTAAAAATGAGATTTTTGTTTGTTTGTTCTTTGTCTGCTTGCTTGTCTTCTTATCTATTTGAGGTAATAAAGAAAAACTATTCCAGGGTTGTTTTCTATCAGGTAATAGGGATAAGTAGATGATAGGTAAAAGTAGATAGATAGGTAGGTAGATATATATCCTGCAGTTAGCAGATGAATGTACTTTTATCTGTAGAGAATGTGAAAGGAGGAAAAAAAAAAATGTGTTCTAATCTTTGCACAATGAACATTCTTAACTGCTCAAATAAAAATATAAATTAAATATTTAATGTCATGTAAAAACTTTCAGCATTTTCTAAACAAATTATCTATGATTCCTAAAAGCTACCATCTCCTACAGTAATGAGTGCTCACTCAGCACCCATCCAACCCATTGACGCCATAAAATTACTTTAGAGGATGGACTCTCATTTTTTTTATTGCCTTTATTGGCTTAATCTGCTCCGGGCACAAACTAAAACCCCTAAATTCTTGCAAAAGTACTGAGTATTCTATTTTGAGTATCTCAACATCAGACAACCATTAGTCACAAGTCTTCTTTGAGCTTATTATTCCAATATGCAGTGGTGGTAGAATTTTCTTCCAACCTCAAAACATTTTGAGAGAATTAATAATACAAAATGTATAAAACATTGTAAAAAGCTTAGAAAAACTGTTGATTACAAACTGTTAATTTTAATTTTCAGGACATTGAAAATGCTCTTTGGCATAAGTGTTAAGACAGTTTAACATTAGTTATATAGTCTGAATGCTTTGAGAACTGTTGGTGGCATCATAACACAACATCATAATTAAGACTAAAGTGAGACCAAAGCCTCACATAAGTTTTATTCAAGTATATGTGCATTAGTATAATAATGTTTTTCTTTTTTTCCATCACAGTAATAGTTCTATCTCTTTCTTTAAGCTAAATATAGTTGGAAACTCAGAGACTATATAGAGCTTCCCAGATGGCACTAGTGGTAAAGAATCTGATGGCCAATGAAGACGTAGGTCCAGTCTCTGTGTTGAGAAGATCCCCTGGAGGAGGACATGACACCTCATTGCAGTATTCGTGACTGAAGAATCCCGTCGACAAAGGGATACAGTTCATAGGGTTGCAAAGAGTCAGACATGAATAGAGCTATTTAGCATGCTCACACCCACAGACCATATACATCTATTTACTATAACCAATGTCAGTTATATTTTATCAAGTGATTTATTTCTTACTTATGTGGCAAGCTATGAAACTGGGAGGAAAACATAAGCTTAATTTATACTCAACTATAAGTAGTTTAAAATAAATGTATATGTATGTGTATATATATATATATATATATACACATATACATATATACTAGAATAAATATACTGAAACATTTAAATTTAACTTTAATACATGATAATATCCATGTATTAAAGGTAAGGTTAGATGTCTTTATAGATATTGTACATTTTTGCAAATTTCATTAGCTCTTATTATGTTTCTGTTTTGTTCATTTTTCTCTTTGGTCCTGGGAATTCATATTACCTATCTGCAAGATATGAGACTTCTTCCTTTTATGCTTTTCATAAGTATAAACTGACTTTCTGTCCAAGAGATTATCACTGGCCTAAAACACATGCAATTTTGGAGCAGGTCTGTGCACATCACTTCCCTATTCTGTGTGCAGTGACAGGTCATTGGAAGTTTGAAATCAACAATAGTGTGATGTTTACCCTTCAGATATTGGCAAATGCTAGAAATCAGAATTTGTTCCCCCTGGGGAATTTGTTGTTAAACATTTCCTTCTACACATTACTTTTAACTGAAATTCATAGAAACAATTACCACATTTCAGGTTAATACAGAGTGCATGTGAAATCAGGAGAAGTACTTTCACTGATAAATGACTATACATTTACCTATGTACATTATATGGTGATAGAAGAAAGGTCCTATTCTGTAAAGAGCAATATAGCATAGGAACCTGGAATGTTAGGTCCATGAATCAAGGCATATTGGAAGTGGTCAAACAGGAGATGGCAAGAGTGAACATTGACATTCTAGAAACCAGTGAACTAAAATGGACTGGAATGGGTGAATTTAACTCAGATGAACATTAAATCTACATCTGTGGGCAGGAATCCCTTAGAAGAAATGGAATAGCCAGCATAGCCATAAAAGAGTCTGAAATGCAGTCTTGGATGCAATCTCAAAAATGACAGAATGACCTCTGTTTGTATCCAAAGCAAACCATTCTATATCATGATAATCCAAGTCTATGCTCTGAACAGCAACACTGGAGAAGCTGAAGTTGAATAGTTCTATGAAGACCTACAAGACCTTTTGAAACAAACATCCAAAGAAGATATTGTTTTAATTATAGGGGACTGGGAATTAAAAGTAGGAAGTCAAGAAACACCTGGAGTAACAGGCAAATTTTAGCATTGGACTATAGAATGAAGCTGGGAAAAGTCTAATAAAGTTTTGTGATGAAAATGCACTGGTCATAGCAAACACCCTCTTCCAGCAACACAAAAGAGGACTGTACACAAGGACATCATCAGATGGCCAGCGCCAATATCAGATTGATTATATTCTTTGCAGCTAAAGATGGAGAAGCTCTATATAGTCAGCATAAACAAGACTGGGAGCTGACTGTGCTTCAGATTATGAACTCCTTATTGCCAAACTCAAATAGAAACTAAAGAAAGTGGGGAAAATCACTAGACCATTCAGTTCAGTTCAGTTCAGTTTAGTCGCTCAGTCGTGTCCGACTCTTTGCAACCCCATGAATCGCAGCACGACAGGCCTCCTTGTCCATCACCAACTACTGGAGTTCACTCAGATTCACATCCATCGAGTCAGTGATGCCATCCAGCCATCTCATCCTCTGTCATCCCCTTCTCCTCCTGCCCCCAATCCCTCCCAGCATCAAAGTATTTTCCAATGAGTCAACACTTCGCATGAGGTGGCCAAAGTACTGGAGTTTCAGCTTCAGCATCATTCCTTCCAAAGAAATTCCAGGGCTGATCTCCAGAATGGACTGGTTGGATCTCCTTGCAGTCCAAGGGACTCTCAAGAGTCTACTCCAACACCACAGTTCAAAAGCATCGATTCTTCGGCACTCAGCCTTCTTCACAGTCCAACTCTCACATCCATACATGACTACTGGAAAAATCATAGGCTTGACTAGACGGACCTTAGTCGGCAAAGTAATGTCTCTGCTTTTTAATATGCTATCTAGGTTGGTCATAAATTTTCTTCCAAGGAGTAAGCGTCTTTTAATTTCATGGTTGCAGTCACCATCTGCAGTGATTTTGGAGCCCCCAAAAATAGAGTCTGACACTGTTTCTACTGTTTCCCCATCTATTTCCCATGAAGTGATGGGACTGGATGCCATGATCTTCATTTTCTGAATGTTGAGCTTTAAGCCAACTTTTTGACTCTCCTCTTTTACTTTCATCAAGAGGCTTTTTAGTTCCTCTTCACTTTCTGCCATATGGGTTGAGTCATCTGCATATCTAAGTTTATTGATATTTCTCCCGGCAAACTTGATTCCAGCTTGTGTTTCTTCCAGTCCAGTGTTTCTCATGATGTACTCTGCATATAAGTTAAATAAGCAGGGTGACAATATACAGCCTTGATGTACTCCTTTTCCTATTTGGAACCAGTCTATTGTTCCATGTCCAGGTCTAAGTGTTGCTTCCTGGCCTGCATACAGATTTCTCAAGAGGCTGGTCAGGTTATATGACTTTAATCAATTCCCTTATGATTATACAGTGGAAGTGAGAAATAGATTTAAAGGACTAGATCTGATAGACAGAGTGCCTGATGAACCATGGATGAAGGTGTGTGACATTGTACTGGAAACAGGGATCAAGATCATCCCCCCTCAAAAAAAAAGAAATGCAAAAAAGCATAATGGTTGTCTGAGGATGCCTTACAAATATCTGTGAAAAAACAGAAATGAAAAGCAAAGGAGAAAAGGAAAGATATAAGTATTTGAATGCAGAGTTCCAAAGAATAGCAAGGAGACATAAGAAAGCCTTCCTCAGCAATCAATGCAAAAGAATAGAGGGAAACAATAGAATGGGAAAGACTAGAGATCTCTTCAAGAAAATTAGAGATACCAAGGGAACATTTCATGCAAAGATGGACTCAATAAAAGGAAGAAATAATATAGACCTAAAAGAAGTAAAAGACATTAAGAAGAGGTGACAAGAATACACAGAAGAAATGCACAAAAAAAGATCTTCATGACCCAGATAATCACGATGGTATGATCACAAACCTAGAGTCAGACATCATGGGATGTGAAGTCAAGTGGGCCTTAGGAAGCATCACTATGAACAATGCTAGTGGAGGTGATGGAATTCCAGTTGAGCTATTACAAATTCTAAAAGATCATGCTGTGAAGGTGCTGAACTCAATATGTCAGCAAATTTATAGAATTCATCAGTGGCGACAGGACTGGAAAAGTTTAGTTTTCATTCCAATCCCAAAGAAAGGCAATGCCAAAGAATTCTCAAACTACCACACAATTGAACTCATCTCACATGCTAGTAAAATAATGCTCAATACAACCCAAGCAAGGCTTCAGCAGTATGTGAACTTTGAACTTCCAGATGTTCAAGTTGGTTTTAGGAAAGAGAGAGGGACCAGAAATCAAATTGCAAACATCCACAGGATCATCAAAAAAGCAGGAGAGCTCCAGAAAAAAACATCTATTTTTGCTTTATTGACTAGCCAAAGCCTTTGACTGCGGACCACAATAAACTGTGGAAAATATCTAAAGAGATGGAAATACCAGACCACCAGACCTGCCTCTTGAGAAACCTGTATGCAAGTCAGGAGGCAACAGAACTGGACTTGGGACAACAGACTGGTTCCAAATAGGAAAAGGAGTAGGTCAATGTTGTATATATTCATCCTGCTTATTTAACTTATATGCAGTGTACATCACAAGAAATGCTGGGGTGGAAGAAGCACCAGCTGGAATCAAGATTACTGGGAGAAATATCAGTAACCTCAGATATGCAGATGTCACCACCCTTATGGCAGAAAGTGAAGACGAACTAAAAAGTCACTTGATGAAAGATAAAGAGGAGAGTGATAAAGATGGCTTAAAACTCAACATTCATAAAATTAAGATTATGGCATCCAGTCCCATTACTTCATGGCAAATAGATGGGGAAGCAGTGGAAACAGTGGCTGACTTTATTTTTTTGGGGGGAGGGAGCTTCAAAATCACTGAAGATGGTGATTTCTGCCATGAAATTACGACACTGATTCCTTGGAAGGAAAGTTATGACCAACCTGCTGCTACTGCTACTAAGTCGCTTCAATCTTGTCTGTCTCTGTGCGACCCCATAGACAGCAGCCCACCAGGCTCCCCCGTCCCTGGGATTCTGCAGGTAAGAATACTGGAGTGGGTTGCCATTTCCTTCTCCAATGCATGAAAGTGAAAATTGGAAGTGAAGTCGCTCAAGTCGTGCCCGACTCATAGCGACTCCATGGACTGCATTCTACCAGGCTCCTCCGTCCATGGGGTTTTCCAGGCAAGAGTACTGGAGTAGGTTGCCATTGCCTTCTCCATGACCAACCTAGACATCATATTAAAAACCAGAGACATTATTTTGTCAACAAAAGTCCATCTAGTCAAGGCTATGGTTTTTCCAATAGTCATGTACGGATGTGATTTCTGGACTATAAGGAAAGCTGAGCACTGAATAATTGATGCTTTTGAACTGTGGTGTTGGGGAAGACTCTTGAGAGTCCCTCAGACTTCAAGGAGATCCAGCCAGTCCATTGTAAAGGAGATCAGTCCTGGGTGTTGTTTGGAAGAACTTATTTTGAAGCTGAAACTCCAGTACTTTGTCCACATGATGCAAAGCACTGACTTGTTTGAAAAGACTCTGATGCTGGGAAAGATTGAAAGCAGGAAGAGAAGTGGATGACAGAGGATGAGATAGTTGGATGGCATCACCGAGTCAATGGACATGAGTTTGGGTGAATTCCAGGAGTTGGTGATGGACAGGAAGGCCTGGCGTGCTGCGGTTCATGGGGTTGGAAAGAGTCAGACACTACTGAGTGATTGAACTGATTACAGAGAAGGAACAATGGGACAGCATATAAAGGTATTACAAGACTTCAGTAGGAAACATAGAGGTACAACTTTAACAAGTTTTCTCTTTGGAAAGATAATGTATTTTCTTATCAATGATTTTTTTTGTTTGTTTTTGAAAGAAGAAAAGTGGTAATGTTTTAAAGAAGAAATATAAATACAAATTTGTTAACACTGTTCTCTCCTATGTTTTCTGATGCAAAATATGCCCTGCATTTTAACAGGAGGGAGACAAAAGAGACATGCTTCTATAAAAGCTATTGCTCCACCATTCCAGTGTGCCTGTCCTAAGTATAGACTACAATTATTTCAAAGCTCAATGTGTCCAAATTAAAAAAAAAAAAAAAAAAAAAAAAACACAACTTCTTTCCTTAAAACTACTTCACATTCTCTACACCTCACCTTGACAGAAGACCCCATCATATCCACCCTTAGTCCCATCATCTGTCTCCAGAAACATTTCCTAACACCATACTCCTCTGTGTGTTACCCTAATATCATCATTAGCCACATGAAAAATACCCTTTGACGTTACTGAATCAGACATTTCCAGGTGGTCACTTTAAAAAATGGAATCTAATTTTGCCAGTTTTCCGTTTGGGGCATTCCAGAGCTTTATTTTCTGAGTCATGAAATCTAAAATCCTAATAACTAAGACTGGAATAGGAAAGGGGCACCGTGTAATCTTTAAAAGAATGATATGATTGTTGGGGATATAATATAAATCAATTAGAACCAACCAAATTGGTGGATGGGCCAAATTCCAGTAGACCTGGAGCCTCAGTAGTCTCATGAAATTTTCCAGGCAAGAATACTGGAGTGGGTTGCCATTTCCTATTCCAGGGTTTCTTCCCAGTCTAGGGATAGAACCCATATCACTTGTGCCTACAGCATTGGCAGGGAGATTCCTTACCATTAGTGCCACCTGGGAAGCTCCATTGTAACACATCAGCATACTAAATGACACACCCACAGGCACCATGATAGTTTCAAGAAGCCAGACCATATAAGGTCAACAAACGGGCAATGGTCTAATTCCTGGAAACCCCCACCCCTTCTCCCAAGATACCAGGAATAATTCTCCCATCCATTAGCCTATGAAATTACCCACCCCAATAAAAACTGAAACCCCCATATTCTGGTGCCTCTCACCTTCTGAGATGGCCCAACTTTGTAGAGTGTGCATCTTCCTGAATCAACCTTGTTTCACTTTACTGTGGCTTGCTCTTAAATTCTTCCCTGTGTGAAGCCAAGAACTCATCCTTGGAGGCTGTCCCAAGGACTTGCCTGAGACCTGGGCTGTGAACATCTTCTTGTGCCGTACTTTCTTTCCTGTAGAAAGGCCATTCTTGGCTTACTCCTACTTGTTCCCTAAATGTAATCCCATTAACTCCTGTCCATTGTATTCAGTATCTCAAACATTCTACCCTATCCACTGTGTGTTCTCTAGCTGTATTGTTTGTCTCTTATAACACTTATACTATTTCTATGTGCCCTAATTGAGATAAATATTCCAATAGCATATCTGAATGTTGTCATCTAGATGATGAATCACAGACAACTGTTACTGACCTCCATCTGCAAATGCTTCTGATTGTTTTTAACTTAGTCAGTTGTGAAATCTTCAACAGCAAATATCACAGATACTCAACTTTGGGGACCAGTGTTCAGCACACAGTACCACTATATAGATGTTTGCTGATGAAAGAATATATTTACCACACTATTCACAAAAGTACTTTTTGAATATAATAACAATAACAGATTCATTTTCCTATCTCAAGTAAAACAATAATCACATGGTGAGAGTTATACTAAGACCAAAGGAAGACAGTGAAATAGTTTTCTCAAACAACTCTCACTGGAGAAGAAGCAGAAAATTCTAAGATAGAAGGAGCGGACTTTGGCAAACTGATAAAGCCTTCTAAATTAGCAAAGGGGGAATGTTCCAAGAACATTGAACATTTATTTTTAATTTAAATAAGGTATATATTTAAGATTTTTTTTTGGGCGGGGGTTAGGTGAACCACACAGTGATTCGACTTTTACAGGCATTATGATATGATCCTTCTTCATGGATCACAGCCTTGTCATGGTGGAAGGGCTTGCATAATTCAATGCAGCTATGAGCCATGCCATGCAGTGTTACTGTATTGTCAATCGTCCTGTTTGTGATGCCAATTGTCTTGCTGTTTACACTGACTGCACTGTTCACTTAACCCAGGGTAGGCAAGGCATGAGCTAAGAGGCTGGCAGAAGACTCGAGGAGCCATAGGAACTGCAGACACATTTATCTTATTTTGGCTGGCACAACAGCTGTAGCAGCAGAAATAACATAGCATGACATAACTGAACACAACCTCTCTTCTGGCTGACACTGCAACCATAATTAACTCAACAGACACAGCAGTGACAGAGCAGTAATGCTGCTACTTTCTAGGTGGAGCTTGCATCTCCCTACAGCACAAAGTAACTCGTGACCAAGGGAGTACCTCGTGACATTCATGCACAGTGCTATAAATGAGCTCAGCTGTTACATACATATTTACAAAACATGGGATGTGAGAGCCTGAACATGCCTTCTTGCATAATTTGATCAGATGGAGGGGTCATAATGAAGAGTTCTGACAAAAATGTGGTCCACAGAAGGAAGGAATGGCAAATCATTCAAGTATTCTCACAAAGAGAATCCTATGAACAGAATGAAAAGACAAAAAGATATGACACTAGAAGATGAGCCTCCCCCCTTCCCAGGTTGGAAAGCATCCTATATGCTACTTGGAAAGGGCAAAAGTAATTACTAATAGCTCTAGAATGAAGTGATTAGACCAAAGTTTAACTGATCCTCAGTTGTGGATGTGTGTGGTGGTGAAAGTAGAGTATGATGCTCTAAAGAACAGTATTGCATAGGAACCTGGAATGTTAAGTTCATAAATACAGGTAAATTGTATGTAGTCAATGAGCAGATGGCAAAAGTGAACACTGACTTTTTAGGAATCAGTGAAATAAAATGGACAAGAATAGGAGAATTTAGTTCAGATGTTCGTTATATAAACTATTGTGGGAAAGAATCCCTTAGAAGAAAAGTAGTAGCCCTAACAATCAACAAAAGAGTCCAAAATGCAGTACTTAGGTGCAATCTCAAAAATGATAATATGATTCATTTTGTTTCCAAGTCAACCATTCAACATCACAGTAATTCAAGTCTATACCCCAACACTGATGCTGAAGAAGCTGAAGCTAACCAGTTATATGAAAACCTTCTAGGACTAAGATAAAAAAATAGATGTACTTTTCATCATAGGGAATTAGAATGCAAAAGTAGGAGACACCTGGAGTAACAGGCAAATTTGGCCTTGGAGTACAAAATGAGGCAGGCAAAGGCTAACAGTTTTGTCAAGAGAACACACTGCTTATAGCAAACACATTTAGAAAAACACAAAGGATGATTCTACAAATGGACATCACCAGAGGTTAGAATTGAAATCAGACTGATTATATTATTTGCAGCTGAAGATGGATAAACACTATAATGTCAGCAAGCACAAGACCTGGAGATGACTATAGCTCAGATCATGAACAACTTATTTCAAAATTCAAACATAAAGTAGGGAAAACCACTAGGCCATTCAGGTACCTAAATAAGATTCCTTATGATTACACAGTCCTCAGCAGTGGCCAAAGTCCTCAGCAGAGGCCACAGGACTAGAAATGTTCAGCTTTCATTTCAGTGCCAAAGAAGGGGAATGGCAAAGAATGGTCAAACTTCTGCACAATTGCACTCATTTCACATGCTAGCAAGATTATGCTCAAAATCCTCCAAGCTCAGGTTCAACAGTATGAATCAAGAACTTCCAGATGAAAAATCTGGATTTAGAAAAGACAGAGGAACCAGAGATAAAATTGCCAACATCCGTTGGATTATATAAAAAGCAAGAGAATAGCAGAAAAATATCAACTTCTGCTTCAATGACTATGCTAAATCCTTTGACTGTGTGGATCACAACACACTGTGGAAAATTCTTAAAGAGATGGGAATGTCAGACCACCTTACCTACCCCTTGTGAAACATTTAAGCAGACAAAGAAGCAATATTTAGAACTGATCATGGAACAACATGGTTCAAAATTGGGAAAGGAGTATGTCAAGGCTGTATGTTGTCAACCCGCTTGCAGTGTACATCATGCAAAGTGCCAGACTGGATGAAGTCCAAGCTGGAATCAAGACGGCTGGGAGAAACATCAATAACCTCAGATCTTCAGATGACATCACCCTTACAACAGAAAGCAAAGGGGAACTAAAGAACCTCTTAATGAAGGTAAAAGAGGAGAGTGAAAAATCTGGCTTAAAATTCAAAATTGATAAAACTAAGATTATGATATCCAATCTCACTATTTCATGGTAAATAGATTGGGAAACAATGGAAACAGTGACAGATTTTATTTTCTTGGGAGCCAAAATTGCAGTGGATGGAGACTGCAGCCATGAAATTTAAAGACACTTACTCCTTGGAATAAAAGCTAAGATAAACCTAGACAGTATATTAAAAAGCAGACATCACTTTGCCAACAATGGTCCATACAGATAAAGATTTTTTTCTAGTAGTTATGCACAGATATGACAGTTGGACCATAAATAAATTTGAGCACTGAATAATCAATATTTTCAAACTGTGGCTTTGAAGAAGACTCTTGAGAGCTCCTTGAACAGCAAGGGGATCAAGCCAGTGAATCTTAAATGAAATCCACCCCGAATATTCACTGGAAGGATTGATGTTGAAGCTGAAACTTCAGTACTTTGGCCACCTGATGCAAAGAGCTGACTCATTGGAAAAGACCCTGATGCTTGCAAGGATTGAATGAAGGAGGAGAAGGGGACAACACAGGTTGAGATGATTGGATGGCATCACTGGCTCAATGGACATGAGTTTGAGCAAGCTCCAGGAGATGGTGAAGGACAAGGAAGATGGCATGCTGCTGTCCATGGGGTCCCAACAGGACAGAAAAGGCTGAGCAACTTAGCTGAGCTTATGACTATACAATGGAGGTGACAAATAGTTTCAAGGGAGCAGATCTGGTAGACAGAGTTCCTGAGGAACTAAGAATAGAGGTTGCTAATATTGTACAAGACACAGTAACCAAAATCATCTCAAGGAAAAAAGAAATGCAAGAAGGCAAATTAGCTGTCTGAGGAGACCTTACAAATAGCTGAGGAAAGAGAACTGAAAGGCAAAGGAGAAAGGGAAAGAAATTCCCAACTGATTTCCAGAGAATAGCAAGTATAACAGGAAGACCTTCTTAAATTGTCAGGAAGCATTTAACAGGAGGCTTTCTGTATGCGGTTTTGGATCTGTCAGGAATCCTCTGTTCCTTATTAGTTGAATATTCAGGAATTAAGAGGAGAGGCAAGTCGCTCCCAGGGCTGAGTGAATCCAGGCATTTCCTTCATTAGTTTTTCAATACAGTGATAAGTACCCTCTTCCTTGTTGATTAAAACACCTTTGCTCCATCTCTCTCTCTCCCCCACCCCCCCCCCCCTTTGCTCCATCACTCTCTCTTTCTCCCTGGCTAATTCTTTTGGTGTGAAGAGACCCGTCACATTCATTCTCCTGCCCAGGCTTCTGAGACCCTCTGGTCAAGGTGCACTGCACCTTCACCCACTAAAGAGGGCGCTAGGTGCCTTCGTGAGCGACGCAAGCACTGTGTCAAAGGGCTTTATTGGTTTTCTGTATAAACCAATAAATATCGACCTCTTTCTTTCTTTTACTTTCTTATCATCGACTCCAGACCACCAGGTTCTGGTCCATTAAAGGACTTCAACACTAAATGAACAATGCAAAGAAATAGAAGAAAACAATAGAATGGGAAATACTAGACATCATGGCAAGAAAATTGGATATATCAAGGGAACATTCCATGCAATGGGTGGGCATGCTGAAGGACAGAAATTGTATGGACCTAACAGAAGCAGAAAAAAATTAAGAAGAGGTGGTAATAATACACAGAAAAACTGTACAAAAAAGGCTTTAATGACCCAGATAACCATGATGATGTGGTCACTCATCTAGAATCAGACATCCTGGAGTGTCAACTCAAGTGTTCCTTAAGAAGCATTACAATGAACAAAGCTAGTGGCAGTGATGGAATTCCAGCTGAGCTTTTGAAATACTTAAAGATGATGTAGTTAAAATGCTACATTCAGTTTGTCAGTGGAAAACTCTGCAGTGGCCACAGGACTGAAAAAGATCAGTTTTCACTCTAATTCCAAAGAAGAGTAATGCCAAGAAATGTTCCAACTAAGGTAAAACTGTACTTATTTCACATTCTAGCAAAGTTATGCTCAAAATCCTTAAAGCTTTCAAGAGTATATGAACCAAAAAGTTCCAGATGTGCAAACTGAGCTTAGAAAAGGCAGAGGAACCAGAGATCAAATTGCCAATATTTGTTAAGTTATAGTGAAAGCAAGGAAATTCCATAAAAACATCTACTTCTGCTTCATTGACTATACTAAAGCCTTTGACTGTGTGGGTCACAACAAACTGCGGAAAATTTTTAAAGTGATGGGAATACCAGACCACCTGACCTGCCTCCTGAGAAACTGGTATGCAGGTCAAGAAGCAAAAGTTAGAACTGGACATGGAACAAAGGACTGGTTCAAAATTGGATAAAGAGTATGACAAGTTTATATAGTGTCAATCTTCATATTTAACATTTAAGCAGAATAAGTCATGCAAAATGCTATGTTGGATGAATCACAAGCTTGCCTAGAAAAATCTCAACATCCTCAGATAAAGCAGATGATACAACTCTAATGGTAGGATGTGAAGAGAAACTAAAGAACCTCTTGATTGAAAATGAAAGAGACAAGTGAAAAAGCTGGCTTAAAATTCAACATTGAAAGAACTAAGATCATGGCATCTGGTACTGTCATTTCCTGGCAAATAAATGGGAAAAAGTAGAAGCAAAAACAGATTTTATTCCCTTTGGCTCCCAAATCATTCAGGTTGGTGACTGCAGCCATGAAATTAAAAGACACTTGCTCCTTGGAAGAAAAGCTATGACAAACCTAGATAGCATATTAAAAAGCAGAGACATCACTTTTTATAATCAACAAGTCCATATATTCAAGATTATGGTTTTCCAGTAGTCATGTATGGATGAGAGAGTTGGACCATGAAGATAGTTGAGTGCCCCAAAATTGATACTTTCGAATTGTAGTACTGGAGAACTCTCTTGAGAGTCTCTTGGATGGCAAGAAGATAAAACCAGTCAATCCTAAAGGAAATCAACCCTGAATATATATTGGAAGGAATGATGCTGAACCTGAACCTCCAATAATTTGACCATGTGATACAAATAGCTAACTCGTTGGAAAAGACTCTGATGCTGGGAAAGGTTGAAGGCAAGGGGAGAATGGGGCGTCAGGGGATCAGATGGTTAGATAGCATCACAACTCAAAGAATATGAATTTGAGCTAACTCTGTGACACAGTGGAGGACAGAGGAGACTGGCAAGTTGCAGTCCATGGGGTCAAAAAGAGTCTAACAGAGCTTGTCAACTGAATAGTAGTAACAGCATACGATATGATCACCACAATAAGTATACTAAACTTCTCTACCCATACAACGATATTACAGTATTATTGCCCTTATGCTGGATGCTATATATCCATGGTTTATTTTAAGTTGGACGTTTGTACCTCTAAATCCCCCTTCAGTTATTTAATTCATCCCTCACTTCCCTTCCCTATGGCAACTACCTATTCATACTTTGTATCTATGAGGCTGATTTTATTTTGTTTGTTTGTGTGTTTGATTTATTTTTTAGGTTCCAAATGTAGGTGAGATCATTGGTATTTGTGTTTTTCTAACTAACTTACTTCACTCAGTATAATACCCCATAACCATCTATGTTTTCATAAACGAAAATATTTCTTTCTTTTCAAGGCTGTAACATTTCTGTGTGTGTGTGTGTGTGTGTGTTTACCTCATCTTTCATCCATGTACATTTATGTTGCTTCCATAACTTGGCATTTGCAAAATGCTACAGTGACAATGGTATGCACATATCTTTTTGAAAGTGTTTTTCTTTTCTCCAGGTTAATACCCAGAAGGGAAATTCCTGGATTTTATGGTACTTCTAGTTTTAATTTTTTGAGAAATCTCCATGCTGTTTTCAGTAGCCGCAGCACTGCTTTGCAATCCCATCAACAGGGTATGAGGATTCCCTTTTTATCACATCCTCACCATACAAGTTATTTGCAATCTTTTTGATAATAGCTATCCTGATAAGTGTGAGGTGATACCTCATTGTGGTTTTGATTTTCATTTCCTGGATGATTAGTGATGTGGAGCATCTTTTCATGCATCTGTTGACAAGCGTTGCATTTTTGTGTATGCATTTGTGTGTTAGTAGTTCAGCTGTGTCCAACTCTTTGTGACCCCATGAACTGTAACCCACCAGATTCCTCTGTCCATGGAATTTTCCAGGCAAAAATACTGGAGTGGGGTTCCATTTCCTTCTCTAAGGTATTGTCCTGGCCCAGGGAGCCAACCCAGGACTCCTGCATTGCAGGCAGATTCCTAGCTGTCTGAGTCATTCTGTACAAGCCACCAAATGTCTGTTCAGGCCCTTTGCCCATTTTTGTGTTTGATTGGATTATTTGCTTTCTGAGTTGTATGAATTTTTTTGTATATGTTACACATATACCTCTTATCTGACATATCATTGTCAAATATCTTTTCCCATTCAGTGTGTTGCCTTAGTTTTGTTGATGGTTTCCTTTGCTGTACAGATTTATTTGGTTTAATGAGTTCCATTTGTTTATTTTTTGGCTTTTGTTTTCCTTGCCTGAGAACACAGACCCCCCCAAAATATTGCTACAACCTATGGCATCCTGTCCCATCATTTCATGGCAAATAGATGTGGAAACAGTGGAAACAGTGGTTGACTTTATTTTTGGGGCTCCAAAATCACTGCAGATGGTGATTGCAGCCATGAAATTAAAAGACACTTACTCTTTGGAAGGAAAGTTATGACCAACCTAGACAGCATGTTAAAAAGCAGAGACATTACATTGTCAACAATGGATGTGATTGTTGGACTATAAAGAAAGCTGACCACTGAAGAATTGATGCTTTTGAACTGTGGTATTGGAGAAGACGCTCGAGTTTCCATTGGACTGAAAAGAGATCCAACCAGTCCATCCTAAAGGAAATTGGTCCTGGGTTTTCATTGGAAGGACTGATGTTGAGGCTGAAACTCCAATATTTTGGCCACCTGATGTGAAGAGGTGACCCATTTGAAAAGACCCTGATGTTGGGAAAGATTGAAGGCGGGAGGAGAAGGGGATGACAAGATGAGATGGTTAGATGGCATCACCGACTCGGTGGATATGAGTTTGGGTAAACTCCGGGAGTTGGTGATGGACAGGGAGGCCTGGCATGCTGCTGTTCTTGGAGTCGCAAAGAGTCAGACACGACTGAGTGACTGAACTGAACTGAACTGAACAACCTATGTCAAAGAGCATACTGCCTATATTTTCATCTAGAAGTGTAGAGTTTCAGATCTTACGTTCAAATCTTTAACACATTTTTAAGTTTATTTTGGTATGTCAAAGTTGCCCAGTTTCATTCTTTGGCTTGTAGTTTTGTAGTTTTCCTAATGCCATTTATTGAAGAAGATATCTTTCCCCCATTGTATATTCTTTCCTATTTTGTCATAGATGAATTGATCACAGGTACATATTTTTATTTCTGGACTTTTTATACTGTTTCATGTATCCATGTGTCTGTTTTTGTACCTATACCACACTCTTTGTTATTGTGGCTTTGTATTATAGTCTAAAGTCAGAGAGTGTGGTATGTCCATGTTTGTTATTTTTTTCTCAAAATTGCTTTGGCTGTTTTGAAATCTTGTTTTGCATAAGTTTTTGTGTGTTTACTCTATTTCAGTTTAAATTTTAATTGACGAAATGACAGGGTTTGTATTGAATCTGTAGATTGCCATGGGTAGCATGATTATTTTAATAATAGTCATTCTTCCAATCCATGAGCATTGTGTATATTTACATTCATTTGTATCAGCTTCAGTTTCTTTCATGAATATCTTATAAGTTTCAGAGTACAGGTCTTTTACCTCCGTAGTTAGGTTAATCACTAGTTGTTTTTTTTTTTTAATTGCAATTGTAAATGCATTTGTTTTCTTATTTCTTTTTGATTGCTCTTTATTAGTGTATAGAAGCACAGTAGATTCATGTATAGTAATTTTTTATTCTGAAACTTTACTGAATTTATTTTTTAATTTTAATAGCATTTTGGTAAGTCTTTAAGAGTTTCTGTATAGTAAGTATCATATTACACTTACTGTAAAGATTGAGTAAAAAGTGGAAAGAGTGTCTTTTTCCTCATATTATATGAAATGCTTTCTGCTTTTCACCATTGAATATGATGTTAGTTGTAAGTTTATTGCACACAGGTTTTATTATGTTGAGGTATGTAACCACTACACTCACTTGGTTGAGACATCAATCATTCTAATATATAGACACTGGTGGTCACATTCAATAGTTACATAGAAGTCATTTTTTAAAATTTGTTCATTTTTTATTAGTACATATAATTAATATTTTGATTTCATGATGAAATTTTATATTAGAAAATGAAAATAGTTATTCTTACTTAAATATACCACAGGCTGCATTTCTTTCCTCCTACTTTGTCATTTAAAACTCTTAAGTTATTTTACACGTTGAAGGTTATTAAATACATTGAATCCATGGAAAGCTTCATATTTTAAATTTTCCCTCCAGCTTAGAGAATCAAAATAGACATTTCCTTTTAACAGTCAGAAGTTACATTCAAAAGCTTACCATTATGAAACTGAATGGTAATTTTTGTGTGGATAGCTCAGGGAAGCCTTTCCTGCCTATCTTTCCAATGTTTACAGATTTTAATGAAACTGAAAAGAAAATCTGACAAAAAGTAAACTTATAAAAGTTTTTCCGTATGAAACAATTGTTTCATTTACCCTGTTTGGGTGATTTAATGCCATGCAGAGTGAAAACTGTGTAGTAATTTTCTGTAAAGGATATGAAAAACAAAGCCAATCAGTTAAAGGAAAATTATAAGGCATTCTAAAAGAACTAAAGATAAAAGTCCATGAACACTGAGAAAGAAAAATACTGATTCTAATCTTACAATTATTGTTCAGTCACTGATGACTATATTTTTTGCTATTTGATTTTGTGGGCTAACTCCTTGTGAGCTGAAGTAGTGAAATAGTGGTTTCTATGTACTGTAATCAAGTGGTTCTAATTGACACCCATGTCTGCTTTTGGCTACAACTAATAACCTTGATAATTCTAATTTTTTGCAATTTCTGCCCTATTTTTTTTTCAGTTTTTATTTTTAATGTACATTTCTAAGGTCCACACACTGTTCTAAGCTATTTAAAAATTATTATTATTTAAAAATGTTGCAATTATTGTAACATTCCTATGAAACAAATAGTATTTTGGCCTGATATTACAGGTGAAGAAACAAGGTCCTGATGAAGCAGATTGCTGGAGATCACACAGTGAATACATGGTAGTGAAGATTTAACACTAGGCATCCAGATTCTGGAATGTAACCAATACCCTCTGTCCCTCTGTTTCTACTTGGAAAGGACTTTAGAAAATCTGCATACATTTGTTATCTAGACTAGCTTCAGACTTGTGAAAATCTTCATGCATTACATAGCACATATCTAAACTTAGCTTAGGGTCTAATAGAAGAGAAAACTTGATAAACAGTGTAGTAATGTTGACTGTAGATGGATAAGATTATCATTTATAATGCAATTTTAAAATTAATTTCAATTAACATATTAAGAGGAATAAATTACATTCTCTTCTTTGCATAAAATGAGCCAGTCTTCCTGGCAAGAAACAACTGCCTTTGCATCAAAACATATTGTGCTTCTGCAATCAGGCTTATTTAAAGAGGTGAAGTCCCCTGCCAATTCATTGAACAAGTGTGTTTCTGAGTTACTGGCTACTTGCCTATTGTTCTAAGCTGCCAAAACAGAATATAAAGAACTTAATCACTTCCTCTCTCAAGAGCTAAAAGCAGGGTAGGTAGGCAAGGTCTGAGGAAAAATATATATCTGAGTTCCTAATGATATGAGCCAGAGTTACTTAAACTGATTTCTTATTGTGTATTAGAGCTGATTCTTACATAAAGGAAGTGAGACAAAAACTAAAATTGTTAGTACTTGGCTCACCTTTGAAAATAAGGAACAATTACCTGACCATAGATCACTGCAGATGGTGACTGCAACCATGAAATGAAAAGCTGCTTACTCCTTGGAAGAAAAGCTATGACCAACGTAGACAGCATATTGAAAAGCAGAGACATTACTTTGCCAACAAATGTCCATCTAGTCAAGGCTATGGTTTTTCCAGTAGTCATATATGGATGTGAGAGTTGGACTATAAAAAAAGCTTAGCACTGAAGAATAAATACTTTTTAACTCTGGTGTTGGAGAAGATTCTTGAGAGTCCCTTGAACTACAAGGAGATCCAACCAGTCCATCCTAAAGGAAATCAGTCCTGAATATTCATTGGAAGGACAGATGTTGAAGCTGAAACTCCAATACTCTGGTCACCTGATACGAAGAACTGACTCATTTGAAAAGACTGATTCTGGGAAATATTAAAGGCAGGAGGAGAAAGGGACAACAGAGAATGAGATGGTTGGATGGCATTGCCAATTCAATGGATGTGAGTTTCAGTAAACTCTGGGAGCTATTGTTGAACAGGGAGGCCTGGTGTGCTGCAGTCCATGGGGTCGCAAAGATTCAGACACAACTGAGCGACTGAACTGACTGACTAACTGACCTGACCATAGGCTGACTCAAAGAAGCAAAGATCTTCATTACAGACCATCTTCATTATAGATCAACTACAGTTTTTTAGTAGTTGCCAAGAGATAAAATTTAATATGAAAAATTATAGGCTCCTTACTCTGTGTGCTGGGTCAGGTACTTTTATGCAGGTGCAGCCAAATACCTTTAGACTTGCTGCCGGTGGTGCAGTCATCAACCTGTAATCATTCATGCCTTTACTGTGTTAGTTTACTGTTGATGCTGCAACAAATTACTATAAACTGAAAACAACACACATTTATTCCGTTATAGTTCTGGATGTCAGAAGTCTGGAATAAGTTTTCCTGGGCTAAACTCTAGGTGTCTTTAGGGCTAGTTCTCTCTGGAGGCTCTGGAGTGGAGAAACCACCCCCTCCTTGAATTTATAAGCTTCTAACAGTTTGTGGCCCCTTCTTTCATCTTCAAAGCATTTAATTCTCATCCATCATCACCTCCTCTTCTCTTACTCTTCTCTTACTTTTTACAAGGACCATTGTGACTACACCAGGACCAAAAGAAGATCTCTCATCTCAGGATACTTGACTTAACCATGTGGGTGGGCAAAATCCTTTTTGCTGTATAGAGTAATATTTTTAGTTTCCAAAGTATTAGGATGTGCACATATTTTGAGAACCATTATTCAACTGCAATTGCATAGACTTATCATTTCCTTTCCTTGTTGTGTTTAAGAGCTTTCCTTTTGCTACTTTTGAAATGTAGAGGACTTCATATAGATGGAAGATTTGGGAAGACAAAGATGACAGAGCTAGAATATGGTATTTGTTTCTCCTTCAATCTGGTGAACTAGACTGAGCTCCTGTGGGGAAGGGAACTTAATTAAAATATTTGGCACAGGCCAAACCACAAATCTTTGAGTTTTCAGGCATTATTATACCTCACTGAGTAGGAGAGAAGGCTCTCCTGTTGCTCTGCTCAAAATTTATGTCTGTTCTGGCCCCTCAAGCAAAGGCCATATGTTGTTTACAAGATATTCAGAATCAATGTTATATATTCTGCAAAAATATCAACAAACAAGAGCAAAGACTTTCTAAATTCAACTGTGGGCAATTAGTTTGAAATCAGTTTTTCACTTAGTACTGAGAGGAGAAACAAAGAACCAATGTTATAGGAAGATTGTCATAGGTGATTATTTTGTGGATATGTAAAAAAAAAAAAAAAAAAAAAAAGACTATTTTATGTATCTACTGCTCCAAAACAAATAATCACATAATTTAGTAGCTAAAAGCAATGTGCACTATATTATCCCTTACCTCTTATGTGCTAGCTGTATTCAGCCTGTATCACTTGGGATTGCTTAACTACTTGTAGTCAAATGGTGGCTCAGCCTGGAGTCATCAGAGGCTCAACAGAAACACTGGGTTGACTGGAATTTCCTCATTCTTCATACTGCCTCAAGGCATCCTTGATTATATATCTTTCTATGCACAGTCTTCTTTTATTTTCCCCAGAAGAGTGGCCAAATTTCTCATTGCTGTGAGTTTCCAAAAAGCACAACAAATTCAAATACTAACAAGATCTAAATGTGTGGGGTTGGAAGTCCCAGGTTATTTCTCTGATTCTTTTCTATTGATGAGTTGAGTCAACAACTGGATCAAATTCCGTGAGTATGATACAAGGGCATGAGTGCCAGGATCATCATCATTGAGAGCCATGTCTTTAGTGACGATAAAACACAGAGTAGACCTGTTCTAATTTTTCTAGGATTAAGGGAGTTCCCTGGAAATCAGATTTTCAGTGTTAAAACTTGGATATTTCTAGGAAAAATGAAATGAACTAGCCATTAAAAAATAAAGCAACCAATGAAGAGTTTGCAGATGGGAGGTAGGTATAATGGTCTTGTATTACATGAATAGGAGCTATCGAGGCAAATATATTTGAGATATATAGATTAACCCATTTGTTCTCATCACAATTTTAGACCTAATTATCATTTGACCAGTTTTATCAATGAGGATATACAAGCTAAAAAAAAGAAATATTTTACTTATGTTTGGTCAGCCAATTATAAGGAGAAGAGCTTGGATTTAAAACCCATACTTTTTCCATCACACCAATGACTGTCCGAAAGTCATTTTCAATGGATTTTTTAAAATGGATTTTCCTATATTTTGTGGGCTTCTTAATTTGTTGAAGCTTGGTGTTTGGCCTTCTAGCTGTTTCTTGCATAAGATATTAATGGGCCATGCACTATTACTTGAGATCTTGAAGAAGAGAGATCATGCTATTTACCCTTGAGGTGGCTGCCACAGAGCTTTGTACACAATATGTGTTAATAACTGCTTGTGAGTTATAAATACTAAGTGTTGAAAATTTTAGTACTATTTTGCTCTTTAATTTTATACTACTGCTACCAACTGTGTGACAATTCCATAATCTCTTTTGCTTTTTTCAAGTTACTGTGTTAATCTCCTGAGGTGGCTGTAACAAATTATCACAAGTTTAGTGGCTTTAAACAACAGAAATGTATCCTCTCACAGTCCTGGATGCTAGAATTCTAAAATTTTGGCAAGTTCAAGCCCACTCTTGAAGGATGTAAGAAGGAATTTGCTGTTTGCCTCTTCTAAATTTTAGTGTCTGCTGGCATTTTTGACCTGGTCAAGTCGTTCCAATTTCTCTCCTTGTAGCCACATGTCTTCCTCCTCTGTGTCTCTATGAAATCAGCCCCTGCTTTGCTAGTATAAAGAGGGTCATGTTTTAGGTCTTATCTACATAGTGCTAGGATACTCTCTTCCTATCATAATTCTGAATTATATCTTTTGAAATCTAAGTTAGTAGTCACATGTACTTGATAGTCCTTGGCATTCCAGTAGTTAAGACTCCACTCTCCCAATGCAGGGGGAAGAGTTTCAACCCCTGGTTGAGGAAAGAAGATACCATATACTGCATGGTGTGGCTAAATAAATTATATATATATATATGTATATATTACACATATATGTATATATTACATATATATATATGCAAGCTCCTTTCTAAAATAAAAATAGTCACAGAGCCTTAAAATTACATGTAGAAATATCTTCTGCAAGGCTATCATTAAACCCATTAGAGATACTTATGTAAATTTGTGTACAAATATTCAGAGTTAAAAATAAAAGTCTAATTCACTTTATAGGATAATTAAAATAAACACAACAAATCACATGATGGTGAAAACCAGACTATCTTAACTCAAATTATTAAAATAGTTTTATATTTTTATATTAATATGACAGAAGAAATTCCTATTATATAGTTTTCTTAAATTAAAAAAAATCGAATTAAGAAATTGAAGACATGAATACCTAATTTATTTGAGAGAACAAAGAAATTTGTGAATCCAGAATAAGAGATGATGAGCTCAGTGAGAGACTTGTGACTGTACCAGATGGATTTCAAAATTGTGTGCTGAAATCAACTGAGGTATAATCAAAGAAAAAGTCTTTTCCTGGAAATGAGAAAGAAGTAATGGAGCTTCCTTCTGAAGTATGTGTGTGTGTGTTATTTACTTACAGACCCAGGAATTGACATATTCCTAAGAAAGAGAGTTGAGTTAATTAGGAGAGATAGTTATCTAAAACCAGAATGTTATAACTACAAAGTCATCTAAAACTATCCTTGGACTTATGCCATAAATAACGATAACAAGATGTCTGTATTTCCAGAAGAAGATAGGACATATTGTATAAAATAACAGTTTGATGCTTATAGACTCTTTGTTTTCTACAAACATCTAAATTAATTAGCATAATTACTTTTTATCTGTTTACATTTCCTACTCCATGGAAACATCCACCACACATTTAGTAATGGATTTGGCCCAACAATACATTTCTTAAAATATTAGCCACTTTTAAGAATAGTTTGATGAATATTTATTTTATTAGATCTGAGTAAGAAATCAAGGGTATGAACAAAATTTCTCTATAAATATTTTCAAACACATGGAAGACAAGACATGATGAAAGGATTCATGCTTCATTATTTTTCTGTCCTGTTCTGAGTTATAATTACCACTCTATATATTTTGGTTCTTTTCTTGTTCATACAGTACATCCCTTTGAACTATATTTTAGTGTAATATCCAGAAATGCCTATTGTCCTTCTCTTTGCAGAAGAAAGCTGAGAGCCACAGATTTGATGCTGTTGAACTATGGTGTTGGAAAAGACTCTTGAGAGTTGCTTGGACTGCAAAGAGATCTAACTAGTCCATCCTAAAGGAAATCAGTCCAGAATATTCATTGGAAGGACTGATACTGCTGAAACGCCAATAATTTTGCCACCTGATGCAAAGAACGGACTCATTGGAAAAGACCCTGATGCTGGGATAAATTGAAGGCAGGAGGAGAAGGGGCTGACAGAGGATGAGATGGTTTGATGGTATCACCGACGCAATGGATATGAGTTTGAGCTAGCTATGGGAGTTAGTGAAAGACAGGGAGGCCTGGTGTGCAGCAGTTCATGGGGTCAAAAAGAGTCAGACATACTGAGCAATTGAACCAAACTGAACTAATACCACAAATGGTGCATGTATTCATGGGATTGATAGAAAAACCATCTACCAGAACACTAACTTTAGCTGATATTTTGTCAAATTGTGCCAGTGACATGTAGAGAAATTCAAAATATATTAAATAATTGTAGTGTTTTTCCCTTACATTCCAAGTCTTCATCCTAATTTAGCAAAGTATGATACAATTTTATCTTCTGAAAATAGATATTTTCCTCAAATGTTCTCTTCAGCCTGTTTCTAAGGTATCATCCTTGAGCATGTTTTTATTTTTTTTTCTCTTTGTCTTCTTTGAGAGTGTCAGATATTTAGCTTTTGCTAACCTACAGCAGATTAAAATTATATATAAGTGAATTTATATTTAATGCATATTTTATAATGTAAAAAAATTGGAACAATGAGAATGTTTTTTGTGAGTTTCATATTTTAAAAGTTTTCAATATAGATTTATTTATGGATAAATATTATTTTAACAATCAGATGAGTAGAGGAAATCACAGTGCAAGAGGTTTATCTTTCAACTTTCTCTAAATAAATAAATAAATAAATAAAATGAACATATTATGTAAGTTAAAGTAACACCTATGACTTTTAAAGTATTTCATCTTTTTCTGTATTCTTTGTTACATACTCTATAGAGATTGTGTTTAAATTTATTTCTGAGAATCAATTTGAGGAGAAGTGATATGTAAACCTCAGCCAAGTTACTTTTTAATGCTGAATTCTCAGTATGAAAGAGATTCTGAAAGATATAATTCAATAAAAAGGAAGGCAGTTTCACCCAGGATAGCCAAACAAGTTGGAAGCAAGGCCATTGTAATTATTTTTGTAGGCTATTTGTTTTGAAATTATAATTCTCACAAATAAGTGTGAAGAGATGATAACATGATTTGAGTTTTCTTTTTTTAATTGTATGAAGATAATATAAGGAGAGTATAAAGATGAGCATAAAATGTACAAGTTTACAAAAATTTTGATATAATTTTGTGCAATAAATTTCTAGCCCACATTTTCCATTATCACTATCTCTTTATTTATTACAAGTAATTAACTCTTACTATTACCATTTCTAAATAACATTAAAATGAGTATTTTTAACTACATGCCACTAGAATTTACAAGTTTATTTAGGAAAAATCAGTAGGGGATAAATCTGAAAAGGTATATGCAACAATGGAGCCAGTTAGAGTTGAAATAGTTGCCTGGCTGTGTAATGATGAGAGCATGGATTGGGGTAGCAGTTGTGGGTGTGTAGGATGAGAAGCTGGATACATGACTAGTGTGATGGAAATAGTGCAAGCTGAGGGGTGGAGGGAAACAAGATAGGAAAGAGAAAACAGGGGAAGCAAAATATACTGAAAGGAAACAGTGTTACTTCATACATATTGAGCTTAGGAGAAGGGGATGATAGTGATGTTAACAAATTGTATTTATGAGAGTGGATTTTCAAAGTAAACAATAAATTACTTACCTACACATCAACTATAATCCTCTTCTACTTATTATCTTTCATTTTCTACCTATGCTAGCTCTCTATAAATAAATCAACCTCAGGGAGACCATGTGAATTAATCTTATGAAAATATATTGCTTTAAATGCACTAGGGTAAAGTCGCTTGAAATCATCTTCCTATGTTTTATACCTCAAATATACCAAAAATCTGTAACCACATTGTTGTTGTCTAGTTGCTCAGTCATGCCCAACTCTTTGTGATCCCATGAACCATAGCCCACTAGGCTCCTCCATTCATGAGATTTCCTAGGCAAGAATACTTGAGTGGATCCCCTTCTCCAGGGGATCTTCCCAAGCCAGGGATCGAATTTGTGGCTCCTGCATCTCCTGCATTGGCAGGTGGATTCTTTACTACTGTAAACACATAATTCCACAGTAAATATTTAGTTTCAGAAAGAATTCTTAAGATTTCATTCATCTTGCTTCTGAGGCACATCTGTCAGTTTGTGTGTTCTAAGAGAATATAAATTAATTACAGCATAATCTTGAGCAAGAGCTACTTGCTAAAACAATTATACTCTGAACTTCAGGTAATAAATTTAATTAATATAACTGTGATTCTTTCTATTGAAATATTGTGGGTTGCTTATCTATTTGTAAGTGCTTTGGAGATTCAATCATTTATGAGCATTACCACTATTCTTCTTTTTGAGTCTATATGTTTAATGTCATTTTTAAAATTTAAAAAAATTGTATTTCCCAAGTGACATAGCAAGTTTATAATGTTCATATGTTTATGATTGAAAGCACTAGATAGAATCTTGAAGAGGTTGGCTTGGCATAATGGGAGAAAGTCTGAAATTATCTTAATCCATTAACATTTAAATCTACACTAAAGCAACAATGAAGCCTATGAAATATTTTAACTCATTTTTAGTGACTGAGTGGACATTTTAAAAGCTGTCAGAGCCCTATATATGTGTTATATTCTACCATTCTACTTACATGCCCCATTCTTCAATACTCAACCACTTTCCTTGCGTATTTGCTCACAAGTTCTTCACGTGATACTTGACCAATGACATTCTCTTATGTCCCTCAATGTTGGATCTTCACTGGACAACTTCATTATTATACTTCCAGAAAAATATTTATTTCTGCTTATTGACTATGCCAAAGCCTTTGACTATGTGGATCACAATAAACTATGGAAAATTCTGAAACAGATGGGAATATCAGACAACCTGACCTGCACCGTAGGAAACCTATATGCAGGTCAGGAAGCAACAGTTAGAATTGGATATGGAACAACAGACTGGTTCCAAATAGGAAAAGGGGTACATCAAGGCTGTATATTGTCATCCTGCTTATTTAACATATATGCAGAGTACATCATGAGAAACGCTGGGCTAAAAGAAGCATGAGCTGGAATTAAGATTGATGGGAAAAATATCAATAACCTCAGATATGTAGATGACATCACTCTTACGGCAGAAATTGAAGATGAACTGAAAAGCCTCTTGATGAAAGTGAAAGAGGAGATTGAAAAAGTTGGCTTAAAGCTGAACATTCAGAAAACTAAGATAATGGCATCTGGTCCCATCACTTCATGGGAAATAGATAGGGAAACAGAGTCAGACTGTTTTTTGTTTTTGTTTTTGTTTTTTTTTTTGGGGGGTGGGGCTCCAAAATCACTGCAGATGGTGATTGCAGCCATGAAATTAAAAGACGCTTACTCCTTGGAAGGAAAGTTATGACCAACTTAGATAGCATATTGAAAAGCAGAGACATTACTTTGCCAACTAAGGTCCGTCTAGTCAAGGCTATGGTTTTTCCAGTAGTCATGTATGGATGTGAGAGTTGGGCTGTGAAGAAGGCTGAGCACTGAAGAATTGATGCTTTTGAACGGTGGTGTTGGAGAAGACTCTTGAGGGTCCCTTGGACTGCAAGGAGATCCAACCAGTCCATTCTGAAGGAGATCAGCCCTGGGATTTCTTTGGAAGGAATGATGCTGAAGCTGAAACTCCAGTACTTTGGCCACCTGATGCGAAGAGTTGACTCATTGGAAAAGACTCTGATGCTGGGAGTGATTGGGGGCAGGAGGAGAAGGGGATGACCGAGGATGAGATGGCTGGATGGTGTCACCGACTCGATGGACATGGGTTTGAGTGAACTCTGGGAGATGGTGATGGACAGGGAGGCCTGCTGTGCTGCGATTCATGGGGTCGCGAAGAGTAGGACACAAATGAATGACTGAAGTGAACTGAACAGAACTGATGTTCCACCTTGACCAATGACAACCGGTTTTTTGTTTCTTTGTTTTGCTTTTTTGTTCTTGATAATATTATTATAATTGACTAGAAGTTTTGACCTTCCTGTGTATAAAGGATTACATTTCAGTTATTACGTTTAAGGTTTCTAGTGGTTATTTTTTATTTATTTATTTTTTTAGCAATATGACTATACTTCTTGTGCTACTTATCTGAATTATTACAGCACATTTCTATAATATACAGCATAAGAAGATGGCAGAACTTTACCAATGTCTTTTCACTTTATGCATTTTAAAGAATGTTGGTAATACCCTGTTTCCTCTCCCAAAAGAGTACAGTTAAATCAAAACCCATGACTACCAAGTTCCTAATCATGATGATAAAATTTCCATTGGTCAACTCAATCAGTTTAGATTAAGAATATCGCTTTCAACATTCCTTTCCTGGTGTCAGCCTCTATTTGGTAAGACAACTTGTTGCCAATTACACATATCCAGCTGAACTTAATAAAATACAGGCAAAGTTTGTATCTTCGAAACTTCTGTGAGCCAGATGTTTCATATATCTGGCTCAGCTCAGTTCAGTTGCTCAGTTGTGTCTGATTCTTTGTGATTCCATGGACTGTAGGGGGCTATGCCTCCCTGTCCATCACCAGCTCCCAGACTTGATCAAACTCATGTCCATCGAGTCTGTAAGGCCATCCAACCAACTCATCCTCTGTCATACGTTTCTCCTCCGGCCTTCAATCTTTCCCAGCATTAGGGTCTTTTCCAGTGAGTCAGTTCCTTGAATCAGGTGGCCAAAGTACTGGAGTATGAACTTCAGCATCAGTCCTTCCAATGAATATTCAAGACTGATTTCCTTTAGGATTTTCTGGTTGGATCTCCTTGAAGTCTAAGGGACTCTCAAGAGTCTTTTCCAACACCATAGTTCAACAGCATCAATTCTTTGGTGCTTAGCTTTCTTTATAGTCCAACAATTACCTTAATACATGACTACTGGAAAAACCATAGCTTTGACTAGATGGACCCGTGACAGCAAATTCATGTCTCTGCTTTTTAATATCCTGTCTAGGTTGGTCATAGCTTTTCTTCCAAGGAGCAAGTGTCTTTTAATTCCATGGCTGCAATCATCATCTGCAGTGATTTGGTAGGCAAAAAAAAAAAAAAAAAAAGAAAGTCTGTTGCTGTTTCCATTGTTTTCCCATCTATTTTCCATGAAGTAATGGGACTAGATGACATGATCTTAGTTTTCTGAATGTTGGGTTTTAAGCCAACTTTTTCACTTTCCTCTTTCACTGCCACCAAGAGGCTCTTTTAATTCTTCTTTACTTTCTGCCATAAGGGTGGTATCATCTGCATATCTGAGGTTATTTGATATTTCTCCCAATAATCTTGATTCCAGCTTGCACTTCATCCAGCCTGGAGTTTCACATGATGTACTCTGCATATAAGTTAAATAAGCAGGGTGACAGTATACAGCCTTGACGTACTCCTTTTCCAATTTGGAACCAGTTTGTTGTTCCATGTCCAGTTGTAACTGCTGCTTCTTGATCTGCACGCAAATTTATCAGGAGGCAGGTCAAGTGGTCTGGTATTCCCATTTTTTAAGAATTTTCCACAGCTTATTGTGATCCACACAGTCAAAGGCTTTGGCATAGTCAACAAAATAGAAGTAGATATTTTTCTAAAACTCTTTTGCTCTTTTGGTGATCCAACAGATGCTGGCAACATGATATCTCATTCCTATTCCTTTTCTAAATCCAGCATGAACATCTGGAAGCTCATGGTTGACATATTATTGAAGCCTGGCTTGAAGAATTTTGAGCATTTATTTGCCAGTGTGTGAGTTGAGTGCAATTGTGCGGTACTCTGAGCATTCTTTGGCATGTCCTTTCTTTGGAATTGGAATGAAAACTGACCTTTTCTAGTCCTGTGGCCACAGCTGAGTTTTCCAAATTTGCTGTCATATTGAGTGCAGCTCTTTCATAGGATCATTTTATCGTTTAGGATCTGAAATAGCTCAACTGGAATTCCATCACCTCCACTAGCTTTGTTCATGGTGATGCTTCCTAAGGCATACTTGACTTCACATTCCAGGATGTCTGGCTCTAGGTGAGTGGTCACACCATCATGATTATCTGGGTCATAAAGATCTTTCTTCTATAGTTCTTCTGTGTATTCTTACCACCTCTTTTTAATATTTTCTGCCTCTATTAGGTTCATTCCATTTATTTCCTTTTTGTGCCCATCTTTGCATGATATATTCCCTTGGTATCTTTAATTTTCTTGAAGAGATCTATAGTCTCTCCCATTCTGTTGTTCCCTCTATTTCTTTACATTGATCCCTGTGGAAGGCTTTCTTATCTTTCTGTCCTATTCTTTGAAACTCTGCCTTCAAATGGGTATATCTTTTTTTTTTTTTTTCTCCTTTGCCTTTCATTTCTCTTCTTTTCTCAGCTATTTGTAAGGCATCCTCAGATAACCATTTTTCCTTTTTACATTTCTTTCTCTTGGAGACGGTCTTGGTCATTGCCTTCTGAACAATGTTATGAACCTCAGTTCATAGTTCTTCAGGCACTCTATCGGATCTAATCTCTTTAATCTATTTGTCACTGGCTAACATAAAGGTCCATCTAGTCAAGGCTATGGTTTTTCCAGTGGTCATGTGTGGATGTGAGAGTTGGACTGTGAAGAAAGCTGAGCACTGAAGAATTGATGCTTTTGAACTGTGGTGTTGGAGAAGACTTTTGAGAGTCCCTTGGATGGCAAGGAGATCCAACCAGTCCATTCTAAAGGAGATCAGCCCTGGGATTTCTTTGGAAGAAATAATGCTAAAGCTGAAACTCCAGTACTTTGGCCACCTCATGTGAAGAGTTGACTCATTGGAAAAGACTCTGATGCTGGGAGTGATTGAAGGCAGGAGGAGAAGCGGATGACAGAGTATGAGTGGCTGGAAGGCATCACCGACTAGATGGACGTGAGTTTCAGTGAACTCCGGGAGTTGGTGATGGACAGGGAGGCCTGGCGTGCTGCGATTCATAGGGTCACGAAGAGTCAGACACGACTGTGCAACTGAACTAAACTGAACTAAGCTGAGCATCCATGAAATCTATCTTCCTCTGGCTAGCATCCATGAAACTAGCAGGCTAGCTTTAGGTTGAAAGTAGGGGAAAAAATTTTATATTTCTTGACATCATTCATGTTTTCATGTATATATAAATTGTCTCTATTTTATTAATAGAACTATTGAAAACAGAAGTTCTAAACATTTGTGTACACACTTCATATGTATATTTTCTTTCTTTTCTCTCTAGAATAGAATGCATAGATCATAAAGTGCGTGCATGTTTTATCTAGTTTTGAAGTTGATAGAATGTTTCTCATTTGGCGGTTTTACCTTTTCATATTTTCATCAGAAATGTATAGAAGTGTTTCCTGTGCATTTTCCAATTTGCTATGATTAAGTAAACCTTTTCCTAATGATTTACTGTGCATCTTTTCCTGTAGTTTTTTTGTATATTTTAGTTATTTATATATCTTCTTTGGTAAGATTTCTATTCAAATACTTGACTTATTTTTATGTTGAGATATTTATTATTATTACTTAATTTGGGGAGCTATTTCATCTATTTTCAATAAAGGTCGAATATAAAATGTGAAAAATGTTTTCTCACTTTATATATTGTCTGTGCATTCTCTTAACAGTTTGTTCGGAATATTAAATTTGTTGTTGTTGTTTTATGAAGTCAACTCTTCATACTGTTTATGTTGTATCTCAGTAACTTTTGCTTAGTCTTATGTCACAACGATTTTATCTGAATGCTATTTACTTCTGTTTTTGTCACTAATGGCTCTGACTAAAACTTCAAATACAGTGTTGAACAGCATTGACAAAAGATCCTTGACTGGTTTCTCATATTAGAGGGAAAGCTTTCTAACCATTGAGCATGATATTAGCTGTGGGTTTTCATGAAAGCTTTCTATGTGTTTGAGAAATGTTCCTCTATTCCTAGGTTTCTTTTTGTTTTTAATCATGAAACTGTGTAATATTTGTCAAATGCTTTTTCTGCATCAATTTAATGGTCATGTGATTTCATTTCTTCATTACTAAAATGTATTATGTTGACTGATTCCCTTACTTAGAACTATAGGGATTATGAATTTCAGCACTAGGATATATTCAACTCAGTTATGGTATATAATCCTTTTAATATGCTGCTGGATTCAGTCTGCTATTGTTGCTTTGAAGATGTTTACATTTATTTTAATAAGAACTGTTAATTTGTATTTGTCTTTTCTTGTGCTGTCTGGCTTTGATATCAGAGTAATATTAGCTTCATACAATGAAACACAAAGATTTTATTCTATTTTTTGAAGGAAATTCACTAGAGTTAGTGTTTATTTTTAAATATTTGGCAGTGTTCACTAGTGAAGCCATCTTATCCTGGGCTAATTTTTGTTGGAAGACTTTTGATCACTGATTCAATTTCTTTGCTTATTTTAGGCCTTTTTGATATCTTCTGTTTCTTCTAGAGACAGTTTGGTAATCTATATGCATCTACTAATTTATCAATGTAATCTAAGTTGTCCAATATTTTGGCATAAAATTATTCATAGCATCATCTAATAATCTTTTGGATTTCTCTAGTTGGTGGTTATATTCCCACTGTAATTTCTGACTTTACCTTCATCTTTTCTCTATTTTTGTTGGTTGGTACTTAGGCTTGTTAGTAGTTTCTGAAGTGGAAAAGCCTTGTAGCTCCATGTAGAAAACAATAGCACCCTATTATCTTTTCCATCTTAAGGTTTGCCTGTATTTTAAGTTAGCCACCTCCCCTGTGATGAGTTAGTGGTTAGTTTGTATATGCAGTACACTGTAGAATTGTCTGAGACAGTTGTGTCTGTCTAAAGGTTTTCAGGGGACCTATTAGAAAAGTAAAGGGGATGCTTTGCCTCAAAAGCAATTCATAATCTAGTAAGAATTGGGAAGGAGAAATTTTGAGTAGTTCATCTGAAGGCTAAAAAAAAGAGCAAGCCCTTCATTATGAAACACAAGTTCAGGAAGAAAACACTTTTACCCTTATAAGGCTGGCACTGCCAAATTAAATATTCAGCAGTTCAAATTTTCTGACCAAAATACAAGTATACAAACTTCTATATCAATAGCTATAGCTTTTTTGTGGCTCAGATGGTAAAGAATCTGCCTGCAATGCAGGAGATCTGGGTGCAATCCCTGGCTTGGGAAGATCCCATGGAAAAGGGAATGTCAACCACTCCAGTATTCTTGCCTGGAGAATTCCATAGACAGAGGAGCCATGGGGTCATAAAGATCTGAACACAACTGAGCAACTAACACTGTGTCTTAGAGTGATCCTCACTCAAATAAGAAACAAGGGGTCAGTTTGATGGTAGATCACTTTGACCTCTCTTATTTTCCAGCATGTGTGATCAAAACTCTTCATCTCCTTAACCAACAGGGAACAGTTAAAATGGGCAATAAATTAAGGTGGGGAGATAGGTGTATTAAGAAAAAGCAATATAAAGGAAATTAACAAAGATAAATTACATCTGGTAAGTCAGGTGGCCATGGGGAGGGGAGCTGCTGATGCAGCCAAGGCCTTCCTGTTCACCACAGGAACTGGATACAGGAGCACTGCAAGAAGAGTAACTGCTCCTCTGCAAAGACCAGTCAGTTAGATTAACAAAGTGCTCTGACTTTACAGTTCCCCATCTTGCCCTATCCTTTATTTACAGTAGGCATGCTATCATTGACCATAAGATAAGGAAGTGAATGATCTTCTATACCTGTGAGTCTGCTTATGATGGTGCAATCTACGCACTTTGGAAAGGTACCCCGTTGAAGGTATGGTGGAGGAGTGGCATACACAATGACACTATGTCTATGTGAATGCAGGAACATTTTCTTCTTTGTAAAAAGGCTTGATCTATTCATATGACATGTTCCTGCCAACTTGTATCCACTAACAGGAATCTCGCTTTTCCATTGTGCTTAAAGATACTCTGTACACTATGTGTGTACATATTTGCATACGCCTACATTCAAGTGTACATACACACTTTCATTAGACTGGCAGAGGGAAGGAAAATACAAAATACTGCTTTTGTTCTACTGATGAACACTGCAAATACCTCAGACTCCTTTTTGATTTGAAATTGGGTGGTCAATAAACCCAATGAACCCAATATGCAACTACAAGGTTTTTAATACTATACATTAAAGCTTGGGATATAAGAATGATGGAAATGTAGAATTTTTGTTATTATTATGCCTTTAATTGACCTAACCTCAAATATGCAGATGACATCACCCTTATGGCAGAAAGTGAAGAGGAACTCAAAAGCCTCTTGATGAAAGTGAAAGAGGAGAGTGAAAAAGTTGGCTTAAAGCTCAACATTCAGAAAACTAAGATCATGGCATCTGGTCCCATCACTTCATGGGAAATAGATGGAGAAACAGTGGAAACAGTGTCAGACCTTATTTTGGAGGGCTCCAAAATCACTGCAGATGGTGATAGCAACCACAAAATTAAAAGATGCTTACTCCTTGGATGGAAAGTTATGACCAACCTAGATAGCATATTGAAAAGCAGACATATTACTTTCCAACAAGGGTCCGTCTAGTCAAGGCTATGGTTTTTCCAGTGGTCATGTATATGGATGCAAGAGTTGGACTGTGAAGAAGACTGAGCACCAAAGAATTGATGCTTTTGAAGTGTGGTGTTGGAGAAGACTCTTGAGAGCCCTTTGGACGGCAAGGAGATCCAACCAGTCCATTCTGAAGGAGATCAGCCCTGGGATTTCTTTGGAAGGAATGATGCTAAAGCTGAAACTCCAGTACTTTGGCCACCTCATGTGAAGAGTTGACTCATTGGAAAAGACTGATGCTGGGAGGGATTGGGGGCAGGAGGAGAAGGGGACAACCGAGGATGGGATGTCTGTATGGCATCACTGATTCAATGGACGTGAGTTTGAGTGAACTCCAGGAGATGGTGATGGACAGGGAGGTCTGGCGTGCTGCAATTCATGGAGTCACAGAGTCAGATACGACTGAGCAAGTGAAGTGAACTGATAACCTGTCTTCTGGATCAACTTCAAAGCAAATATTTGTTTAACAAAAAAATGACTGAGAAGGTCAAATGGCATGTGAACAAATTTTGAGAAAATTACATTATATGTCGTATATTACTACTTTGAACCAGATTCCAAGTCTTACTGCTAAACCATATTTATGTAATTCAGCCAAACTGAAAGTTAAATTCCCAGTTTGTAATTGTAGTATATTAGCTTACTCACCTATGGTGAATGCGTTTTTTTTTTTTGTTTGTTTGTTTGTTTTGTTTTGTTTTGTTGTTATGTTTTCCTTTGTCAAATTCATTCTGACTCACTGGCTTCAACATTGAGAAATGTGCACAAAGGTGGTGCCATATTTGATGTTTTTAATTAGATGGAAATAAAAATGCATATTTCCTGTTATTCTCTTGCACATGTGTACATCCCCATTCTTGAAATAATTTGCTTGGATTCTGCACTAAGCATGAAATAAGGAAGGAAAAATCCTCTGGAGAGTAACTAAAATTAGGATAGTTACTATCTTCATACTGATTTGTAAGTTTTTACTAGCAACCTCTTTATTTCTCTTATTGAATAAAATCAGATTTAATATATCTTTCCCTGGTTATATTATTGTGCACCAGAAAAAAAAAAAAAACAACAACAACAACAACTCACTTAAAGCATTTGAAAGCAGAGACATATTTCAGTTACAGTGAGTGACTCCAGCCTTGATGCCAAGGTTAAGTTTGTAGCACACACACACAGAACAAATCCGATTAATAGATTCTGTATAAATAAATCCAACTGACTGTCAGATTTTGTTAAAAATTGACTTTTTAACAAGAATTTATTATTTAGTACTATAAAATCTCAACTACCATAATTGCTTAATAGAAATAATATGATACACTGGTTTAGTAGAAAATTTGGATTAACTATATTTATAATTTATAGTTTCCTTCTCATAGTAGGCTAATTAAAGAAGGATTCCCTAATTGTGACATGTTTTTAATGTTGATAAATTTTCTAGATTAAGTTCACATTCAATATTGATTCACAATTTCAAAAATTAATAGTAAAATTGGAAACATTTTATTATATATATATATATATTTCATATTGCATCTTCACTCATTTATCACAAAAACCTATGATGGTGCAATCATTCACCTAGAGCCGGTCACCTTGGATTGTGAGCTCAAGTGGGCCTTAGGAAGCATCAATATGAACAGAGCTAGTGAAGGTGATGGAATTCCAGCTGAGCTATTCCAAATTCTAAAAGATGATGCTATGAAAGTGCTGTACTCAATATGCCAGCAAATTTGACAAACTCAGCAGTGGCTATAAGACTAGAAAAGGTCAGTTTTCATTCCAATCCCAAAGAAAGGCAATGCCAAAAATGTTCAAACTACCACAAAATTGCACTCATCTCACACTCTAGCCTATTTATCCTCAAAATTCTCCAAGCTAGACTTCAAGACTATATGAACCAATAACTTCCAGATGTTCATGCTGGATTTAGAGAAGGCAGGGGAACCAGAGATCAAATTACCAACATTCATTGTATCGTCGAAAAAGCAAGAGAGTGCAGAAAACCTACTGCCTTCATTGACTTCTGTGTCATTGACTACGCTAAAGCCTGTGACTGTGCGGATCACAACAAACTGTGGACAATTCTTAAAGAGAAAAGAATGCCAAACCATCTGACCTGCCTCCTAAGAAATCTGCATGCAGGTCAAGAAGCAACAGGTAGAAACAGATATGGAACAGCAGACTGGTTCCAAATTGGAAAAGGAGTATGTCAAGCTCTTTATATTGTCACCCAGATTATTAAACTTATATGAAGAGTACAGCATGTAAAATGCTGGACTGGATGAAGCACAAGTTAGAATCCAGCTTGCCAGGAGAAATACATAAAACTCAGATATGCAGATGACACAAACCTTCTAGCAGAAAGCAAAAAGGAACTAAAGAGCTTTTTAAGGAAGGTGAAAGAAGAGTGAAAAAGCTGGCTTAAAACCCAACATTCAGAACATTAGTTTCATGGCATCCAGGCCCATCAGTTAATGACAAATAGATGGTGAAACAGTGGGAACAGTGACAGGCTTTATTTTAGGGGGCTCCCAAATCACTTCAGATGGTGACTGCTTCCATGAAATTAAAAGACGCTTGCACCTTTAAATAAAACGTATGACCAACCTAGAAAGTGTATTAAAAAACAGAGACATTACTTTGCTGTCATAGGTTCGTCTAGTCAAAGCTATGTTTTTTTTTTTTTTTTTTTTCCAGTACTCATGTATGGATGTGAGAGTTGATCTATAAACAAAGCTGAGCACCGAAGAATTGATGCTTTTGGACTCTGGTGTTGGAGAAGACTCTTGAGAGTCCCTTGGACAGCAAGGAGATCCAACCAGACAATCCTAAAAGAAATCAGTCATGAATATTCATTGGAAGAACTGATGCTGAAGCTGAAACTCCGGTACTTTGGCCACCTGGTGTGAAGAATTTAGTCATTGGAAATGATCCTGATGCTGGGAAAGACTGAAGGTAGTAGAAGAAGTGGAGGAGAGGATGAGTTAGTTGGATGGCATCACCGACTTGATGGACATGAGTTTGAGTAAGCTCTGGGAGTTGGTGATGGACAGGGAAACCTTGTGAGCTGCAGCCTATGGGGTCACCAAATTCAGACACGATTGAACAACTGAGCTGAACTGAACTGAACTTCAAGAAAGTATGGCTTTCATGTTCTGTTTCCAGGAAGGCATTTTTTAGGTTAATGAAAAACTGATCATTTTCTGTGATGGTCTTGAACTCCCATCAAAAGTAACCAAAGCCTGTAACATAATGAACAAGTTAGAGGTTTGATAAGTAAATTCAAATGATTGAAACTATTCAGTACAAACCTCTGAGTGACTCAGATAGCCAGAACCACCCATCATAAAATCAGCGGTATATTCCACAGAAATAATAAACTTGCATGTATTCAAGTATTTTCATACCAAATCACAGAGAGAATAAGAAAGTAAAGATGTAAAACTCATATCTAGCCAGTTTTAGAAAGAACAGAAAGAATTAAAATGTGTTATAAAATATTATCATATGTGAAAATAATATAGTTTAGAAATAAAATACTTTTCTGCTTATATTTTTTGTTACTTTCTAATTATACCTATTCTATGATTAGTCTTTAGAGAACCATGCCACCACCATTACCACCACAATTGAAAGCTCTTCCTCAAGTCAGAAAATTTAACTCAACATTGTTGGATTCTTTCATAAAATTTAATTTTTAAATTCACTTCTTATTGTCACAGTATTTTTCCCCCGGTAAAAGGTAAGCTGCTGGAGAAGGTGTTTCAGAAAATATGAAGGGTAATTGAAATCAGCAGATGTGAAAATGGTCAGTCCTCACTTGGGTTGGCTGCTCTCCATTCATTTCTCCATATTTATTCTTCACTCCGCCCTGATTTGGGTAGGAAAGCTGAACTCTGTGCACTTCATCATCCATATTCCCTTGCCCTCCACTTTCTTTGAGGTTTCGCTAAAGGAGGGAACAACCTGGGATCAGAGAACCAGCCCCTCTGACACTCAGTCTCACCAGAATTCAGCACTTTAGAGTACCTGTAGCAATTTGTTCTTCCCTCACCTCTTCGGGTGTTTTTCAGCCCTTCACAGGCTTTTAGCCATATCCTCATCTCTTGTTTGCTACACTGAGTCGTCTCCAACCACTCTCTGCTTGAACCCTATGTGAGATGCTGACCCAGACTGAGAGTTGGACTATGAAGAAGGTTGAGCACCAAAGAATTGATGCGTTTGAACTGTGGTGTTGGAGAAGACTCTTGAGAGTCCCTTGGACTGCAAGGAGATCCAACCAGTCCATTCTGAAGGAGATCAACCCTGGGATTTCTTTGGAGGGAATGATGCTGAAGCTGAAACTCCAGTACTTTGGCCACCTCATGCGAAGAGTTGACTCATTGGAAAAAGACTCTGATGCTGGGAGGGATTGAGGGAAGTAGAAGAAGGGAATGACTGAGGATGGGATGGCTGGATGGCATCATGGACTCAATGGACATGAGTCTGAGTGAACTCCGGGAGATGGTGATGGACAGGGAAGCCTGGCGTGCTGTGATTCAGGGGGTCGCAAAGAGTCGGACACAACTGAGCGACTGAACTGAACTGAACTGAATGATATTTAAGCTTTGGGGCCTACAACTGTGTAAGCCTCCAGAAGCTCTGCAGTTACTAGACATGTTAGGGTGTTGAAGCAAATAAAGTGGTAATCTGGAAGCATTACTTTCTAAGATTTCTGAAAAATGACATGAAAATATTTCAGAAGAAAGAGACCTGTATCTCTAAATCTCAGATAATTGGATTTAATTTACTTTTCTCATCTTAAATAATAAATAATTTTATATGAATTTTTCCTGAAAGACATAGAACAATACTCTGGTTCCAAATTGGGAAAGGAAAACATCAATGGTGTCTATAGTTACCTTGCTTATTTAACTTGCATGCAGTGTACATCATGTGAAATGCCAGGCTGGATGAACCACAAACTGCAACCAAGATTGCCTGGAGAAATACCAATAATCTCAGATACACAGATGACATCACCCTTATGGCAGAAAGTGAAGAGGAGCTGAAGAACCTCTTGATGAAAGTGAAAGAAGAGTGTGGCTTAAAATATTTTGTAAAAGCTGGCGTAAAACTCAACATTAAAAAACCTAAGATCATGGCATCTGGTCCCATAACTTCATAGTCAATATATGGGGAAACAATGGAAACAGTGACAGACTTTATTTTCTTGGGGTCCAAAATCACTGCAGCTGATGACCTCAACCATACAAGTAAAAGAAGGAATGATGCAAAAGCTGAAACTCCAGTACATTGGCCACCTCATGCAAAGACTTGACTCATTGGAAAAGACTCTCATGCTGGGAGGGATTGGGGGAAGGAGGAGAAGGGGACAACAGAGGATGAGATGGCTGGATGGCATCAACGACTCAATGGACATGAGTTTGAGTGAACTCTGGTAGATGGTGATGGACAGAGAGGCCTGGTGTGCTGCAATTCATGGGGTCACAGAGTTGGACATGACTGAACAACTGAACTGAACTGAACTGAAGTAAGAACTGAAGACATAGCTTGAGCCATGGTTAGCTCAAGTGTTGAGGTGAGAAATGGTTTTATTTTGTATATACTCGGAAGGTAAAAATAACTGTTAGCGAAATATTTGGATGTGGGCTATAAAGAGGTAAAATGATAATTAAGATGGAATCAATTACTGTTTAGCAAATAACATTGGCAAGGACAAATTTTTAAGGAGCAAATCAGGAGTTTGACTTGCAATGTGTGAATTGATAGGACTTCCCTGATAGCCCAGACTGTAAAGAATCGGTCTGCAATATAGTACACCCAGGTTCGAACCCTGTGTTTGGAAGATTCCCTGGAGAAGGGAATGGTGACCCACTCCAACATTCTTGCTGGAGAACTCCCATGGACAGAGGAGCCTGGCAGGTTATACAGTCCATGGGGTCACAAAGAGTTGGCTGCGACTGAGCAAATAAGCACACACAATGTAACTTTACAAATCAAATTGCATTTAACTAAATTAGATTTTGCCATTGTGATATTTTTATTGTTCAGGCACTAAGTTGTGTCCTACTCCTTCCGACCTTATAGACTGCAACACACCAGACTTCCCTGTCCTTCACCATCTCCTGGAGTTTGCTGAAACTCATGCCATCATGATGCTAGATGTTAGCACAAATATCTCTTGTACACTTAACATTTAAATAACAGGTAGATTTTTACATAGCTCACTGTTATTCATTATTTTCTCTTTTCAGTAGCCTTTACACTTTGAATTATTTTCTAATAATTTGCATTTTATTTCACTTCTTAGAAGCTCTTCAGCACACTAACATCAAGTTCAGTTTTGCATTTAAACAGATGCTATTTGTAGACTATCTAATCTTTTATATTTTTGAAACAGAAGTTAAATTTAGATTTGAAGTTCTTTTTTTTTTTTTTAGTTGTTGTTTCTTATGTTAAGAGGTAGAAGCCTTTATCACTTTTATTTATTTTTATTTTTTTATGTCTTCAGAAAAATGTTTTATTTGTTATATAAATAAGCAAGGTCTGTTGTCTTGGAAACTCTTCAAAAAGATATAAAGAAAATTGGAGGGAACCTCTAAAAAAATGACAGATTGCCTTTTTTAAAGTTGAAGTGTAGTTGATTTACAGTATTATTTAAGTTATAAGTGTACAATGTAGCGATTCACAGTTTTTAAAGTTATATCCCATTTATAGCTATTATAAAATATTGACTATATTCTTTGTGTTGTAAAATATATCCTTGTAGCTTATTTCATATATAATAGTTTTATATCTTTTCTTATCACTTATTTTATATCCTATCTCTTATTCCCCTAACCCTATATTGCCCCTCCCCCCACCCCTCTCCCTACTTGTAATCTTAGTTTGTTCTCTGTATCTGTGAGTCTGATTTTTTTTTTACTATCTTCACTAGTTTGTTGTATTTTTTAAATTCATATATGTGATATATATTGTTGCTTTTCAGTCGCTGAGTGTCTGACTCTTTGCAACCTCATGGACTGTAACATGCCAGGCCCCCCTGTCCTTCATTGTCTCACGGAGTTTGCTCAGATTCATGTCCATCGAGTCAGTGATGCTGTCTAACCATTTCATCCTCTGCTGCCCCTTCTCCCCCTGCCTTCAGTCTTATCACTTTTAATTACTACATCTAGTTATATTATTTCTATGAGGAGTCATTTAGGTATTTCAGGTAGCTAACACACAACATAATGAATACACAATGTCATTTAAATGTTCTCCAATTATTAAAATGTTAAATGTAGAAACAAGTTAGATGGTCTGATATTTCTATAGTTCTAGGGATTCCATATTAGCCACCTTGTGAATCTGTGCATTATCTCACAGTCTTAGAAAATCATGCAGTCTGTGTCCTCTTTAAAGGAAATTTTGCCTTATTGATAAACCTATATCTCTAGCATCAAAATAATGCCAGCACACACTAGAGGTAGAAATTGCAAGCAGTCAGTATAGGCCTCTGAGACTTCAGTCTTGTTTTCAATAAACATCTCACTCCATTAACTCCATTAACCCTATACCCTTTGTCCTGAATTCCTTGGATGTGTCCTTGGTCTAATAAATTACCAGCACTCAGATCCAGGGAAGGGGAGTAATTAACTTCTGTTCCATAAGCCTGAGGGAAAAAACAGCTGGTGAAGTTAAACAATTTTGACCTTTAAACTGATGGGTTAAAGGTTACATAGTTTAAGAACAGGAGCCACCCAAAAATGTATAGATATAAACTGCTGCAATTCGCAACTTTGGGTGGATTCTTTACCTCCTCTCAGGGTCTCTGATGAGAGGTTTGTACTTTCCTTCTCTTTAATAAATCCTATTCACTTGCTACCATGAGTTTTCATTCTTTGACTCCATGAACAACAACTTGGATTCCCATTTTACGCTGAACATTGGTACTGACATAATTAAATCGTATATCCCTGCAGTACTATTAACTGACAAGCTAGTATATGGCAGACAAAATCAGCAAGATATTAGTCATAGACTTTGAGTATACTGAGATGTGAAATTAACTCAACCATAAGACACTGGAGGAACTAGAATCAGATTTCTGTTTTATTTTTTTCTCCAGAACACCATCATACCATCATAGCTTCACCATCAATAAGCATTTTGGTAAATTATACAAACTGTGTTTAATAATAGAAACAAAGTAATATCAAAAAATCTATTAATTTTAATAACCTTAATGACAAAATCGATTATAAAATTATATATCTGACAGCTCCACAACTTACATATAGTAGTTCCAAGTAAAAAGAAAATTCATTATACTCAAATTCTACACTGTTCAGCTAAACACAATCATTCAATACTATTAATTATTTTAATGAAATGAAAGTGTTAATCACTCAGTCATTTCCAACTCTTTGCGACCCCATGTACTGTAGCCCACCAGATTCCTCTATCCATGGAATTTTCAAGGCAAGAATACTGGAGTGTGTTGCCATTCCCTTCTCCAGGGGATCTTCTGAACCCAGGGATCACATCTGAGTCTCTTGCACGGCAAGTGGATTCTTTGCCATCTGAGCCACTAGGGAAATCAAAATTATTGTTATACAGATAAGTATTAACAATTGTACGATTATGTTTTTATACATGATAAACAAAAATCCATTAATTATATCAAATCAGCTTCTCCTGAATTTAACCACTAGAAAATTTTTTCAACATTCACTACACTAGGAAAAAAATATTTCAGGCTAATTTAATGCTGTATATCATAGTAGAACTCAAAGATTAGACCAATTTGTAGAACACAAACATTTATAGATTTTTTTTTCCTATAAAAGAGGTATTCTACTTATAAACCTACTAAACTATGCTTGATAGGCTTAATGTAAATTTTTTTTTTTTAATGTTTTTAAATTTTTTCACCATGCTGTGGGATGTGTCCTCACTGGGGAATGAAACTGTGTCCTGTTTATTGGAAACATGGAGTCTTAAAAACTGAACAGAAGGGAAATTCCTGAATATCTTTTAATATATAGTTTTCTGTCAGTAGAATGCAACTAAAAGTTAAATTATCAATATGGATAATTCATATGGTATATTAATAGGCTTAATCTATCCTCAAAAAGTACTATGTTAAAACTCACTAATGACAAGGAAAACACACAAAATTGTTTTGAAAGATAATTCAAAATTTGTTTTAGATTTTTGACAGATTCTCTAAATACTGAATCAGGGATCCTCCTGCTTTTTCTTTTCCTTCACCTTAGGCCTGCTTGGATGAAAGACAAAATCTCACAGTATCTCTAACTTCGCTGGACCTTAGTTACATCTCCTAATTTGTTCAACAGCTTTTAATCCCAGCCCTCCCCATCAGTTCAGTTCAGTTCAGTCGCCCAGTCGTGTCTGACTCTGTGACACCATGAATCACAGCACACCAGGCCTCCCTGTCCATCATCAACACCCGGAGTATACTCAGATTCACTCCCATTGAGTCAGTGATGCCATCCAGCCATCTCATCCTCTGTCGTCCCCTTCTCCTCCTGCCCCCAGTCCCTCCCAGTATCAGAGTCTTTCCCAATGAGTCAACACTTCGCATGAGGTGGCCAAAGTACTGGAGTTTCAGCTTCAGCATCATTGCTACTTAAGAAATCCCAGGGCTGATCTCCTTCAGAATGGACTGGTTGGATCTCCTTGCCATCCAAGGGACTCTCAAGAGTCTTCTCCAACATCACAGTCCAAAGTATCAATTCCTCAGCAGTCAGCCTTCTTCACAGTCCAACTCTCACATCCATACATGACTACTGGAAAAACCATAGCCTTAACTATATGGACCTTTGCTGGCAAAGTAATATCTCTGCTTTTGAATATGCTATCTTGGTTGGTCTTAATTTTTCTTCCAATGTGTAAGTGTCTTTTAATTTCATGGCTGCAATCACCATCTGCAGTGATTCTGGAGCCCAAAAAAATAAAGTCGGAGACTGTTTCCACTGTTTCCCGATCTATTTCCCATGAAGTGATGGGACCAGATGCCATGATCTTAGTTTTCTGAATGTTGAGCTTTAAGCCAACTTTTTCACTCTCCTCTTTCACTTCCATCAAGAGGCTTTTCAGCTCCTCTTCACTTTCTGCAATAAGGGTGGTGTCACCTGCATATCTGAGGTTATTGATATTTCTCCTGGCAATCTTGATTCGAGCTTGTGCTTCTTCCAGTCCAGCGTTTCTCATGATATACTCTGCATGTACGTTAAATAATCAGGGTGGCAATAAACAGCCTTGACATACTCCTTTTCCTATTTGGAACCTGTCTGTTGTTCCATGTCCAGTTCTAACTGTTGCTTCCTGACCTGCATACAGATTTCTCAAGAGGCAGATCAGGTGGTCTGTTATTCCCATCTCTTGAAGAATTTTCCATAGTTTATTGTCAACACAGTCAAAGGCTTTGGCATACTCAATAAAGCAGAAAGAGATGTGTTTTTCTGCAACTCTCTTACTTTTTCCATGATCCAACGGATGTTGACAATTTCATCTCTGGTTCCTCTGCCTTTTCTAAAACCAGCTTGAACATCAGGAAGTTTACAGTTCATGTATTTCTGAAGCCTGGCTTGGAGAATTTTGAGCATTACTTTACTAGTATGTGAGATGAGTGCAATTGTGCGGTAGTTTGAGCATTCTTTGGCATTGCCTTGTTTTGGGATTGGAATGAAAACTGACCTTTTCCAGTCCTGTGGCTACTGCTCAGTTTCCCAAATTTGCTGGCATATTGAGTGCAGCACTTTCACAGCATCATCTTTCAGGATTCGAAACAGCTCACCTGGAATTCCTCCACTAACTTTGCTTATAGGGATACTTTCTAAGGCCCATTTGACTTCACATTCCAGGATGTCTGTCTCTAGATGAGTGATCATACCATCGTAATTATCTGGGTCATGAAGATGTTTTTTGTATAGTTCTTCTGTGTATTCTTGCCACCTCTTCTTAATACCTCTGCTTCTGTTAGGTTCATATCATTTCTGTCCTTTATCGAGCCCATCTTTGCATGAAATGTTCCCTTTGTATCTCTAATTTTCTTGAAGAGATCTCTAGTCTTTCCTAATCTGTTCTTTTCCTCTATTTCTTTGCATTGATCACTAAAGAAGGCTTTCTTATCTCTTCTTATTATTCTCTGGAACTCTGCATTCAGATGCTTGTATCCTTCTTTTCTCCTTTGCTTTTCACCTCTCTTCTTTTCACAGCTATTTGTAAGGCCTCCCCAGACAGCCATTTTGCTTTTTAGCACATTTTTCCATGGGGATGGTCTTGATCCCTGTCTCCTGTACAATGTCACGGACCTCATTCCATAGTTCATCAGGCACTCTATCTATCAGATCTAAGGCCTTAAATCTATTTCTCACTTCCACTGAACAATCATAAGGGATTTGATTTAGGTCATACCTTAAAGATCTAGCAGTTTTCCCTACTTTTTTTCAATTTAAGTCTGAATTTGATAATAAGGAGTTCATGATCTGAGCCACAGTCAGCTCCTGGTCTTGTTTTTGTTGACTGTATAGAGCTTTTCCATCTTTGGCTACAAAGAATATAATCAATCTGATTTCTGTGTTGACCATCTGGTGATGTCCATGTGTAGAGTCTTCTCTTGTATTGTTGGAAGAGTGTGTTTTCTAAGACCAGTGCATTTTCCTGCCCAAACTCTATTAGTCTTTGCCCTGCTTCATTCCGCATTCCAAGGCCAAATTTTCCTGTTACTCCAGGTGTTTCTTGACTTCCTACTTTTGCATTCCAGTCCCCTATAGTGAAAAGAACATCGTTTTTTTTGTGTGTTAGTTCTAAAAGGTCTTGTAGGTCTCCATAGAACCGTTCAACTTCAGCTTCTTCAGTGTTACTGGTTGAGGCATAGACTTGGATAACTGTGATATTGAATGGTTTGCCTTGGAAATGAACAGAGATCTTTCTGTCGTTTTTAAGATTTCATCCAAGTACTGCATTTTGGACTCTTTGTTGACCATGATGGCTACTCCACTTCTTCTGAGGTATTCCTACCTGAAGTAGTAGATATAATGGTCATCTGAGTTAAATTCACCCATTCCAGTCCATTTTAGTTCACTGATTCCTAGAATGTTGACGTTCACTCTTGCCATCTCTTGTTCGACCACTTCCACTTTGCCGTGATTCATGGACCTGACATTCCAGGTTCTTACGAAATATTGCTCTTAACTGCATCAGACCTTGCTTCTATCAGCAATCACATCCACAGCTGGGTATTGTTTTTGCTTTGGCTCCATCCTTTCATTCTCTCTGAAGTTATTTCTCCACTGATCTCTAGTGGCATATTGGGTACTTACCGATCTGGGGAGTTCCTCTTACATTATCCTATCATTTTGCTTTTTCATACTGTTCATTGGGTTCTCAAGGCAAGAATAGTGAAGTGGTTTGGCATTCCCTTCTCCAGTGGACCACATTCTGTCAGACTTCTCCACCATGACCCATCCATCTTGTGTTGCCCCGTGTGCATGGCTTAATTTCATTGAGTTAGACAATGCTGTGGTCCTAGTGTGATTAGATTGACTAGTTTTCTGTGAGTATTGTTTCACTGTGTCTGCCCTCTGATGCCCTCTTGCAACACCTACCATCTTACTTGGCTTTCTGTTACCTTGGGCGTGGGGTATCTCTTCATGACTGCTCCAGCAAAGTGAAGCCACTGCTCCGTACCTGGGACGAAGGGTATCTTCTCACTGCCGCCCTTCCTGACCTTCCACATGGGATAGATCCTCTGGCCCTCCTGCACCTGGTAAAGCAGGCTGTCTGTTGGCATGTGTCTGTGTTTCCTGGAGCACTTGTGCCAAGAGTTGCAACTGGGATGTCAATCCCACTCACAAGGAGATGACAGCAAGGCAGTACTTCGCACCCTGGAAGCTGGTGGTGGCCGAAGTTGGCGCACTTGTGGTTGGGCTCAGGGTGAAGGCATCTCTAGCCAGTACTTGGGTGCCGGCGGCTGGGCCGATGTCCCCTGCACTCCCCATGCATCGCCGGCAGTGCCTGGCAGAGCCGGAGTGTTAAAGTGATAAATTCTCATATGTAATAGTTTGCTTTCCCAAGAAATAGTGAAATACCTTTCTTAATAGTATTTCTTGGTTTTAAGTCACTAAGTAGTGCCTGACTTCTTGTGACTTCATAGACTGCAGTATACCAGAGTTCTCTGTCCTTCATTATTTCCTAGAGTTTGCTCAAATTCATGTCCACTGAGTTGGTGATGTTATCTTTTCCCTTCAGTCCTTCCCAGCATCAAGGCTTTATTCCAATTGAGTGTGCTCTTTGAATCAGGTGGCCAAAGTATTAGATCTTCAGCTTTAGCATCAGTCTTTCCAATGAATACTCAGGTTTGATTTCTGTACAACTGAGCGGTTTGATCTCCTGACAGTCCAAGGGACTCTCAAGAGTCTTCTCCAGCACCACAATCCAAATGAATCAGTTCTTTGGTGCTTAGTCTTCTTTGGTTGGTTTTCTGTGATTGTGGTTTTCATTCTATTTGCCCTCCAATGAATGAAGATAAGATCCTTGTGGAAGCTTCTTGATGGAATGGACTGGATATGCAGAAAACCAGGTCTTTCTCTGGGCCATGCTTAGCAAATATTTAATCCAATATTTTATCCAATTTTCTGCTAATGGGTGGGGCTCTGTTCTCTCCCTGTAGTTTTGCCTGAGGTCAAACTATGGTAGAGATAATGGCATAATAGTGACAAAATAATTTATGCTCTTAGGACTGTTGTATTCAGTGCCACTGATTGTTGACCCATGCCTCCACCAGAGACTCCTGGACACTCACGGGTAAGCCTGGCTCAGTCTCTTGTGGGATCACTGTTCCTTTCTCCTGGGTCCTGGTGCATGCAAAGTTTTGTTGTGCCCACCAGGAGTTTATTTCCCCAGTCCTGTGGAAGTTTGTAATCAAACCCCACTGCCCTTCAAAGTTAAATTTCCTGTGGATTCTCAGTCCCTTTGCTGGATCCCCAGGTTAGGAAGTCTGTTGTGGGCCCTAGAACTTCTGCAACAGTGCAGAAACTCCCTTGGTATAATTTTTCTCCAGTGTGTGGACTGTCTGCTTGTTGGCTGTATGGTAGTGTTAATGGAAATCTCCACCAAGAAGACTTATGCCAAAGACCACACCTCCCAGGTCTGCTACAGCCAGAGACCCTGTTCCACTGCTGACCTGTGCCTCCACAGGAGCCACTAAAACACTTAAATGTAGATCTGGCTCAGTCTCTTGTGGGGTCACTGCTCTTATCCTTCGGTCCTGGTGCCCACAGGGTTGGTTTCCATCCTCTGAGCATCTCTGGCAAGTATGAGGTTTGGCTTTGGAGTAAAAAAATGATGAAGAACAAATGCAAACAGAGTTTCACCAAGAAAACACATTGGTTATAGCAAACACCCTCTTCCAACAATGCAAAGGATGACTCTACACATTACCAGAGGGTCAATACTGAAATCAGATTGATTATATTCATGCAGCTGAAGATGGAGAAGCTCTACACAGTAAGCAAAAACAAGACTGGGAATTGACTATGGCTCACATAATGAATTCCTTTTGGTAAAATTCAGACTAAAATTAAGTAAAGTAAGGAAAGCCACTAAGACACTCAGATATGACCTAAATTAAATCCCATATGGCTACACAGTGAAAGTGACAAGGGATTGGATCTGATAGACAGAGTACCTGAAGAACTATGGATGGAGGTTCATAACATTGTATAGGAGACAGTGATCAAGACCATTCCCCCAAAAAAAGAAATGCAAGAAAGACAAAATGATTGTCTGTGAAGATCTTACAAATAGCTGAGAAAAGAGGGGAATGGCAAATGAGAAAAGGAAAGATATACCCATCTGAATGAAGAGTTCCAAAGATTTGCAATGAGAGATAAGAAAGCCTTCCTAAGTGATCAATGCAAAAAAATAGAAGAACACAATAGAATGGGAAAGACTAGAGAAATCTTCAAAGAAGTTAGATATACCAAGGGAACATTTCCTACAAAGACGGGCACACCAAAGGACAGAAATGTTATGGACCTAACAGAAGTAGAAAGTATTAAGAAAATGTAGTGAGGATACATAGAAGAACTATACACAATGGATCTTGGTGACCCGGACAACAATGATGGTATGATCACTCACCTAGAGTCAGACATTTTGGAGTGCAAAACCAAGTAGGCCTTAGGATGCATCACTGCAAACAAAGCTAGTAGAGGTGATGGAATTCCAGTTGAGCTATTTCAAATCCTAAATGATGATCCTGTGAAAGTGCTGCACTCAATATGTCAGTAAATTTGGAAAACTCAGCAGTAACCACAGAACTGGAAATGGTTAGGACTAGAAAATTCCAATATAAATGGTATGAAAGAAAAATTCCAAAGAATATTCAAACTACTGTACTGTATTCATCTCACACGCTAACAAAATAATGCACATAGTTCTCCAAGGTAAGTTTCAATAGTACATGAACTGAGAATTTCCAGATGTTCAAACTGGATTTAATAAAGGCAGAGAAACCAGAGATTAAATTAGTGATATCCATTGGATCATAGAAAAATCAAGATAATTCCAGAAAAAAAACATTTACTTCTGCTTCATTGACTGCACTAAAGCTTCTGCTGGTTGAAAAACAACAAACTGTGGAAAAACCTTAAAGAGATGGGAATATCAGAAAACCCTACCTACCTCCTGAGAAACCCATAAGCAGGTCAAGAAGCAACAGTTAGAACTGGACATGGTGCAATTTACTGGTTCCAAACTGGGAAAGGAGTAAGTCAAGGCTGGGTATTGTCACCCTGGCTTTTGAATTTATATTCAGTGTACATCATGCAAAGTTCTGGCTGGATGAAGCACAAGCTGGAATCAAGTTTGCCAGGAATAATATCAATAACCTCAGATATGTAGATAACACCCACATTATGGCCAAATCACCTCAGATACTCAGAGGACAATAACTTTATGGCAGAAAGTGAAGAACTAAAGAGCCTCTTGAAGAAATTGAAAGAAGAGAGTGAAAATGCTGGCTTAAAACTCAACATTCATAAAGGATCATGACATCTTGTCCCATCATTTCATGGCAAAGACTTCACTTTCTTTGTTTCCAAAATCACTGCAGAATGTGACTGTGACCGAAGCCATTAAATTAAAAGATGCTTGCTTTTTGGAAGAAAAGCTATGAGAAACCTAGATAGCATATTAGAAAGCGAAGATATTACTTTGTCAACATAAGTCCATATAGTCAAAGCTATGTTTGTTCATTTGTTTGTTTTCCAGTATTCATGTATGGCTATGAGAGTTGGACTATGAAGATGGATGAGCACCAAAGAATTGATGCTTTTAAACAGTAGTCTTGGAGAAAACTCTTAAGAGTCACTTGGACTGCAAGGAGATGAAGCCAGTTAATCCTAAAAGAAATCAGTCATGAATATTCATAGAAAGGACTGATGCTAAAGCTCCAATACTTTGGCCACCTGATATGAAGTCCCAACTCATTAGAAAAGACTCTGGTGCTGGGAAAGATTGAAGGGGATGACAGAGGATGAGATGTTTGCATGGCATCACCAACTCAATGGACATTTGTTTGATAAAGCTCCAAGAGATGGTGAAGGACAGGAAAGCCTGACATGCTGCAGTCCATGGGGCTGCAAAGATTCGGACATGACTGAGCCACTAAATAGCAACAATATCCTTCTTTATTGTTCACCTCTCACATCCATACATTACTACGGAAAATCCATAGTTTTAACTCTAGTCTTCTGCTGGCAAAGTGACGGCTCTGCTTTCTTTCTTTCTTTTCTTTTTTTTTTTTTTTTTTAATTTCTGCTTTATTTTACTTTACAATACTGTATTGGTTTTGCCAAACATTGACATGAATCCACCACGGGTGTACATGAGTTCCCAATCATGAACCCCCTCCCACCTCCCACGCCATATCATCTCTCTGGATTATCCCCATGCACCAGCCCCTAGCATCCTGTATCCTTTATCGAACATAGACTGGTGATTTGTTTCTTACATGATAGTATACATGTTTCAATGCCATTCTCCCACATTATCCCAACCTCTCCTTCTCCCTCAGAGTCCAAAAGTCTGTTCTATACATCTGTGTCTCTTTTGCTGTCTCGCATACAGGGTTATCATTACCATCTTTCTAAATTCCATATATATGTGTTAGTATACTGTATTGGTGTTTTTCTTTCTGGCTTACTTCACTCTGTATAATCAGCTCCAGTTTCACCCATCTCTGCTTTCTAATACACTGTCTAGTTTTACCATAACTTTCCTTCCAAAGAGCAAACGTCTTTTAATTTCATGTTTGCAGTCAACATCCACAGTGTTTTTGTAAACCTAGAAAATAAACTGTCACTCCTTCTTGCTTTCCCCTTCTATTCACCATAAAGTGATATTTCCACATGACATTATCTTAGTTTGTTGAATGTTGAGCTTTAAGCCTGCTTTTTCACTTTTATCTTTCACCCTCATCAAGGGTTTCTTTAGTTCCTCTTCACTTTCTCTAATTATAGTGGTATCATCTGCATATCTGAGGTTATTGGTATTTTTTCTTTTTTGAAGCAATCTTGATTCTAGATAGAGCTTCATCCAGCCCAACATTTCACATGTTGTTGTCTGCATATAAGTTAAATAAGCAGGGTTGTGACCACATTGGCTACAGTAATACAATAAAATAATACAGTAGTCAACATTAAGTATATATCTCTTAATAAAGCAGAATTTTGGAGTCATTGCACTATTATTTCCAGTATACTATGAAACTAAAGAAATTCAGAACAATGTAGAGCTGGTAGAAAAACAAAATAATGATCAGTAAAACAGAATATATAGTATTGGAAATAAATTTATATGTAAAGCACAAGTTAACTTTCTACAAAGTCACAAGACAATTTAAAAGACAATGAAAAGTATTTTCAGCAGATGGTGTGAAAATTATTGGATGAATATGGGGAAAAAATAACTTAAACATTCATATCAAGCACAAAAATTACCCCAGCATAAAGAAACACAAAATAATATATCCACAACATTAGAGTAAGCAAATATTGCTGTACATTCTCTATGAGAAGAAATAAGATGCTCTCCACAAGAGAAAAAAGAATGTTACTTAGGATTCATCAAAGTTAAACTCATATCTCTGGTGGCTCAGATGGTAAAGAATCCACTTGCAATGCAGGAGACCTGGGTCCAATCCCTGGGTTGGGAAGATCCCCCAAAGGAAGGTATGGCAACCCACTCCAGTATTTTTTCCTTGGGGATCCCCATGGACAGAGGAGCCTGGAGTGCTACACTCTGTGGGGTTGCAAAGAGTTGGACAGGACTGAGCGAGTAAGCATAGCACATGCATCTTTATAAGCATCATTTAAAAAATAAATATTGTTCAGTAGCACTAGTTGTATGGAAAATTATTTGTGAAATTAAACTTGACAATTGCCTAAATGGCTAATAGTAAAATTATTGGCAAAATCGAATGCTAGTGAGAATGCGGAACTGCTCTAACTTTTATCCTTTGCCAGAAGGCTGTGAAATGATACAAATATGTTGGAAAAGTATTATACAGCCTTATAAAATTAAATACACATGTATCTTTTTATCCAGTTCCATTCTTAACTATTCACACAGAAGACCTAAAAATTATTTTTGGAAATTAAAATATAACAATATCTATATATATTTTTAATTCATTCATTCCTACACATTTTATTTTTTATTTTTATTTATTTATTTTTAAAATTTTTATTTTTACTTTATTTTACTGTACAATACTGTATTGGTTTTGCCATACATTGACATGAATTCACCACGGGTGTACATGAGTTCCCAAACATGAACCCCTCTCCCACATCCCACCCCATATCATCTCTCTGGATCATCCCAGTGCACCAGCCACAAGCATCCTGTATCCTGCATCAAACATAGACTGGTGATCCGTTTCTTACATGATAGTATACATGTTACAATGCAGTTCTACCAAATCATCCTACTCTCTCCCTCTCCCTCTCCCTCAGAGTCCAAAACTCCGCTCTACACATCTGCATTTCTTTTGCTGTTTCGCATACAGGGTCATCATTACCATCTTTCTAAATTCCATATATATGTGTTAGTATACTGCATTGGTGTTTTTCTTTCTGGCTTACTTTACTCTGTATAATCGGCTCCAGTTTCATTCATCTCATTAGAACTGATTCAAATATATTCTTTTTAATGGCTGAGTAATACTCCATTGTGTATATGTACCACAGCTTTCTTATCCGTTTATCTGCTGATGGACATCTAGGTTGTTTCCATGTCCTGGCTATTATAAACAGTGCTGCTATGAACATTGGGGTACATGTGTCTCTTTCAACTCTGATTTCCTTGGTGTATATGCCCAGCAGTGGGATTGCTGGGTCATAAGGCAGTTCTATTTGCAGTTTTTTAAGGGCTCTCCATACTGTTCTCCATAGTGGCTGTACTAGTTTGCATTCCCACCAACGGTGTAAAATGGTTTCCTTTTCTCCACACCCTCTCCAGCATTTATTGCTTGTAGACTTTTGGATCACAGCCATTCTGACTGGTGTGAAGTGGTACCTGATTGTGGTCTTGATTTGCATTTCTCTAATAATGAGTGATGTTGAGCATATTTTCATGTGTTTGTTAGCCATCTGTATGTCTTCTTTTGAGAAATGTCTATTTAGTTCTTTGGCCCATTTTTTCTTTGGGTCGTTTATTTTTCTGGAATTGAGCTGCATAAGTGCTTGCTTATTTCTGAGATTAGTTGTTTGTCAGTTGCTTCATTTGCTATTATTTTCTCCCATTCAGAAGGCTGTCTTTTCACCTTGCTTATATTTTCCTTTGTTGTGCAGAAGCTTTTAATTTTAATTAGATCCCATTTGTTTATTTTTGCTTTTATTTCCAGTATTCTGGGAGGTGGATCATAGAGGATCCTGCTGTGATTTATGTCTGAGAGTGTTTTGCCTGTGTTCTCCTCTAGGAGTTTTATAGTTTCTGGTCTTACATTTAGATCTTTAATCCGTTTTGAGTTTATTTTTGTGTGTGGTGTTAGAAAGTGATCTAGTTTCATTCTTTTACAAGTGGTTGACCAGTTTTCCCAGCACCACTTGTTAAAGAGATTGTCTTTACTCCATTGTATATTCTTGCCTCCTTTGTCAAAGATAAGATGCCCATATATGTGTGGATTTATCTCTGGGCTTTCTATTTTGTTCCATTGATCTATATGTCTGTCTTTGTGCCAGTACCATACTGTAATTATCCTGTTGACAAGTTTGGTTGTTAAATTATCCAGTTGGGTTGTTTGGCTTGGTCTGCTGGAACATATATGGATGTTGACCATATATGTTTTAACAGACCAAAACAAACAACCCAACTGGATAACTTAACAACCAAACTTTTCAACAGGATAGCAGACAAATTTGGTACAGTCAGTGGACTACAGCTAAATGATATAAAAATAACTCAGTACTAAACTTCACAACAGAGAAGATGAATCTCAAAATCATTATATTCAGTTTGTAAAAAAGCCAGAAAAAATATATGAATTTTGTTTTTAGGAGGATCAAACCAAGTGAAATAAACTTATGGTGATAGAAACCAGAGCACTGGTTTCCTGTTGGAGATAAATAGTAAGAGGAAGATTTAAAAGGAAAACCTCTAGGATGATAAACATATTTGACATGCCCACATATTTGATATGTCCATATGGTTACATGGGTACATACAAACATCAGAGTTAAACAAGTAGTGCACCTAAGACATACTCATTTCATTGTATATATATTTGACCCCAAGTTAAAAATTAACAATGCAGTAAGAAATAAATGCAAAATAATCACCAGTCTAATAAAATCAATAAAGTCCAGAGTTTAAAAATAGTCTTTAATTTTGGTTGTTTGTATGAATCCTCATCATAGCATATTTTTTGGTAGAAGTAAAATTTCATTTTATCAACTTGATTAGATTTTGATTTATTACTACTAGAAAGAGAAGCAGATAATAACTTTTATAATTATATATATATTTAAATTGTTAAATGTATAGGACATATCCATTGCAATATGCATAATTTTGATTATTTTATAATTTCAATGAATCCCAAGCATGCAAGATAAATTGTGTCAATTAGGAATATAACAGTACATTTTCAGAAAAATTCAAAACAGAAATTCCCAAACCCTTTCTATAAGGCCACCATCACCCTGATAACAAGACCAGGCAAAAGTGCCACAAGAAAATCAGAGACCAATATCACTGATGAACACAGATTCAAAAATCCTTAGCAAAATTCTAGCAAACAGAATCCAACAACACATTAAAAAGATCATACATCATGATCAAGTAGACTTTATCCCAAGGATGCAAGGATTCTTCAATATAAGCAAATCAATCAAAGTGTTACATCATAGTAACAAATTGAAAGATTAAAAACCATATGCTCATCTCAATATTTGCAGAGAAAGCTTTTGACAAAATTCAACACCCATTTATAATAAAAGCACTCCTGAAAGCAGGCATAGAAGAAACATATCTACACATAATCAAGGCTATATGAAAAACTCACAGCAAATGCTATTCTCATTCTCAATGATGAAAAACTTAAAGCATTTCCTCTAAAGACAGGAACAAGACAAGGGTACCCACTCCTATCACTATTACTCAACACAGTTTTGAAAGCCCTAGCCCCAGCAATCAGAAAATAAAAATAAATAAAAGGAATCCAGGTTGAAAAATAAGCAAAGCCCTCACTGTTTGCAGATGATGCGATTCTTTACATAAAAAAAAAACTTAAAAATACCACCAGAAAATTACTAGTGTTAATCAATGAATATAGTAAAGTCACAGAATTAAATTAATACACAGAAATCCCTTGCCCTTGTATACACTAACAATGAAAAATCAGAAAGAGAAACTAAAGAAACAATCTCATTCATATTGCCACAAAAATAATAAAATACTTAGGAATAAATTTACTTGAAGAAACAAAAGACCTGTATGCAAAAAACTATGAGACTGATGAAAGAAATTAAAAATGACATGAACAGATGGTGAGATATACCATATTCTTGGATTGAAAGAATCAACATTGTGAAAATGACTATACTATCCAAAGCAAGATACTGACCCAGAATTGCCACAAGAGACTGACCCAGACTTGCTCCTGAGTGTCCAGGAATCTCTGGTGGAAGCGTGGGTAGGTGACAGCCTGCTGCAGGGTTGGGGGCACTGAGCACAGCAGTGCCGGCACTGAACCTTTTGAAGGAGGTCACCATTATTTCCATTATCTCCACTATATTTTGACAGAGGTCAAATAATAGAAGGGGAACACAGCCTCAGCCATCAACAGAAAATTGGGTTAAAGATTTACTGAGCACAGCCCTGCCTATCAGAATAAGACCCTGTTTCCCCCTCAGTCAGTCTCTCGCATAAGGAAGCTGCCATAAGCCTCTTATCCTTCTCCATCAGAAGGCAGACAGAGTGAAAACAATAATCACAGAAAACTAACCAATCTGGTCACTAACCATGGACCAAAGCCTTGCCTAACTTAGTGAAAATATGAATCATGTAGTATAGGGCCACTCAAGACAGATGGGTCAGGGTGGAGAGTTCTGACAAACTGTGGTCCACTGGAGAAGGGAATGGCAAACCACTTTATTATTCTTGCCTTGAGAACCGCATGAACAATATGAAAAAGCAAAACGATAGGATACTGAAAGATGAACTCCCTCCGTTGGTAGGTGCCGAATATGGTACGGAAGGAGACTGGATAAATCAATCCAGAAAGAATGGAGAGACGGAGCCAAAGCAAAAACAACAACCAGTTGTGGATGTGACTGGTGGTGGAAGTAAAGCCTGATGCTGTAAAGAGCAACATTGCATAGGAACGTGGAATGTTAGGTCCATGAATAAAGGCATTCTGGAAGTGGTCAAACAGGCAATGGCAAGAGTGAACACTGATATTTTAGGAATCAGTGAACTTATGGACTGGAATGGGTGAATTTAATTCAGATGACCGCTATATCTACTACTGTGGGCAAGAATTCCTTAGAAGAAATTAAGTAGCCATCAGTCAACAAAAGAGTCCAAAATGCAGTACTTGAATGCATTCTCAAAAATGACACAATGAACTCTGCTCATTTCCAAGGCAAAACATTCAGTATCACAGTAATCGAAGTCTATAACCCCACCAGTAATGCTGAAAAAGCTGAAGCTGAATGGTTCTATGAACACCTACAAGAACTTCTAGAACTAACAACCCACAGAATATGTCCTTTTTATCATAGGGGACTGGAATGAGAAAGTAAGAAGGCAAGAGATACCTGAAGCAACAGGCAAATTTAACCTGGGACTACAAAATGAAGTAGGTCAATGGCTAACAGAGTTTTCGCAAGAGAACATACTGATCATACCAAATACCATCTTCCAACAGCAAAAGAAGACTATACACAAGGACGTCACCAGATGGTCAATATCAAAATCAGATTGTATTCATTGCAGCCAAAGATGGGGAAGCTCTATAGAGTCAGCAACCAGACTGGAAGCTGACTATGGCTCAGATAATGAAATCCTTATTGCCAAATTCAGACTTAAGTTGAAGAAAGTAGGGAAAATCACCAGACCATTAAGTTCAGTTCAGTTCAGTCACTCAGTCACTCAGTCGTGTCCGACTCTTTGCGACCGCATGAATTGCAGCTCCACAGGCTTCCATGTCCATCACCATCTCCTGGAATTGACTCAGACTCATGTCCATCGAGTCAGTGATGCCATTTAGCCATCTCATCCTCTGTAGTCCCCTTCTCCTCCAGCCCCCAAGCCCTCTCAGCATCAGAGTCTTTTCCAATGAGTCAACACTTCACATGAGCTACCCAAAGTACTGGAAATTCAGCTTTAGCATCATTCCTTCCAAAAATCACCCAGGGCTGATCTCCTTTAGAATGGACTGCTTGGATCTCCTTGCAGTCCATGGGTCTCTCAAGAGTCTTATCCAACACCACAGTTCAAAAGCATCACTTCTTCAGATCTCAGCTTTCTTTACAGTCCAATTCTCACATCCATACATGACTACTGGAAAAAAAAAATAGCCTTGACTAGATGGACATTTGTTGGCAAAGTAATGTCTCTGTTTTTGAATATGATATCTAGGTTGGTCATAACTTTTCTTACAAGGAGAAAGAATCTTTTAATTTCATGGCTGCAATCACCATCTGCAGTGATTTTGTAGCGCCCCCCCCCCAAAAAAAAAGTTTGACACTGTTTACGCATCTATTTCCCATGAAGTAATGGGACCAGATGCCATCGTCTTAGTTTTCTGAATATTAAGCTTTAGGCAAACATTTTCACTCTCCTCTTTCACTTTCATCAAGAGGCTTTTTAGTTCCTCTTCACTTTCTGCCATAAGGGTGGTGTCTTCTGCATATCTGAGATTATTGATATTTCTCCTGGTAGTCTTGATTCCAGCTTGTGCTTCTTCCAGCCCAGCGTTTCTCATGATGTACTCTGCATTTAAGTTATATAAACAGGTGACAATATACAGTCTTGACATATTCCATTTCCTATTTGGAACCAGTCTGTTGTTCCATGTGCAGTTCTAATTGTTCCTTCCTGACCTGCATACTGGTTTCTCAAGTGGCAGGTCAGGTGGTCTGGTATTCCCATCTCTTGAAGAATTTTCCAGTTTATTGTGATCCACAGAGTCAAAGGCTTTGGCATACTCAATAAAGCAGAAATAGATGTTTTTTTCTGGAACTCTCTTGCTTTTTTGACGGTCCAGCAGATGTTGGCAATTTGATCTCTGGTTCTTCTGTCTTTTCTAAAACCAGCTTGAACATCTGGAAGTTCACGGTTCATGTATTGCTGAAGACTGTCTTGGATAATTTTGAGCATTACTTTACTAGTATGTGAGATGAGTGCAATTGTGCGGTAGTTTGAGCATTCTTTGGCATTGCCTTCCTTTGGGATTGGAATGAATACTGACCTTTTCCAGTCCTGTGGCCACTCTTAGATTTCCAAATTTGCTGGCATATTGAGTGCAGCACTTTCACAGCATCATCTTCCAGGATTTGAAATAACTACTGGAATTTCATCACCCACTCTAGCTTTGTTTGTAGTAATGCTTTCTAAAGCCCACTTGACTTCACATTCCAGGATGTATGGCTCTAGGTGAGTAATCACACCATCCTGACTATCTTGGTTGTGAAGGCATTTTTTGTAGAGTTCTGTATACTCTTGCAACCTCTTCTTAATATCTTCTGCTTGTGTTAGGTCCATACCATTTCTGTCCTTTATCAAGCCCATCTTTGCATGAAATATTCCCTTGGTATCTCTAATTTTCTTGAAGAGATCTCTAGTCTTTCCCATTCTGTTGTTTTCCTTTATTTCTTTGCAGTGATTGCTGTGGAAGGCTTTCTTATCTCTTCTTGCTTTTCTTTGGAACTCTGCATTCAGATGCTTATATCTTTCCTTTTCTCCTTTGCTTTTCACTTCTCTTCTTTTCACAGCTATTCCAGACAGCCATTTTGCTCTTTTAAATTTATTTTTCATGGGGATTGTTTTGATCCCTGTCTCATGTACAATGTCACCAACCTCCATCCATAGTTCATCAGACACTCTATCTTTCAGATCTAGTTTCTTAAATATATTCCTCACTTTCACTGTATAATCATAAGGGATTTGATTTAGGTCATACCTGAATGGTTTAGTGGTTTTTCGTACTTTCTTCAATTTAAGTCAGAATTTGTCAATAAGGAGTTCATGATCTGAGCCACAGTCAGCTCCTGGTCTTGTTTTTGCTGACCGTATAGAGCTTCTCCATCTTTGGCTGTAAAGAATATAATCAGTCTGATTTTGGTGTTGACCATCTGGTGATATCCATGTGTAGTCTTCTCTTGTGTTGTTGGAACAAGGTGTTTGCTTTGATCAGTGTATTCTCTTTGCAAAACTCTATTAGCCTTTGCTCTGCTTCATTCCATCTTCCAAGGCCAAATTTGCCTGTTACTCCAGGTGTTTCTTGACTTCCTACTTTTGCATTCCAGTCTCCTATAATGAAAAGGGCATGTTCAAGGAGCGGTGGCTGCATCGGCATAGGAGGACTGAGAGGAGCTACTCCACATTCAAGGTTAGGAGGGTCGGCGGTGAGAAGATACCCCTCGTCCAAAGTAAGGAGCAGCGGTTGCTCTTTGCCGGAGCAGCCGTGAAGTACCCCATGTCCAAGGTAACAGAAACCCAAGTAAGACAGTAAGTGCTGCGAGAGAGCATTAGAGGGCAGACACTGAAACCATAATCACAGAAAACTAATCAATCTAATCACATGGACCACAGCCTTGTCTAACTCAATGAAACTAAGCCACGCCCTGTGGGGCCACCCAAGATGGGCGGGTCATGATGGAAAGGTCTGACAGAATGTGGCCCACTGGAGAAAGGAATGGCAAACCATTTCAGTATTCTTGCCTTGAGAACCCCATGAACAGTATGAAAAGGCAATATGATAGGATACTGAAAGAGGAACTCCCCAGATCGGTAAGTGCTCAATATGCTACTGGAGATCAGTGGAGAAATAACTCCAGAAGGAATGAAGGGATGGAACCAAAGCAAAAACAATACAAAGCTGTGGATGTGACTGGTGATAGAAGCAAGGTCTGATGCTGTAAAGAGCAACATTGCATAGGAACCTGGAATGGTCTAACAGGGGTTGGCAAGAGTGAACGTCAGCATTCTAGGAATCAGTGAACTAAAATGGACTGAAATGGGTGCATTTAACTCAGATGATCATTATACCTACTACTGCAGGCAGGAATCCCTTAGAAGAAATGGAGTAGCCATCATGGTCAACAAAAAAGTCCAAAATGTAGTACTTGGATGTAGTCTCAAAAACGACAGAATGATCTCTGTTCGTTTCCAAGGCAAACCATTCAATATCACAGTAATCCAAGTCTATGTCCCAACCACTAATGCTGAAGAAGCTGAAGTTGAACGGTTCTATGAAGACCTACAAGATAGAACTAACACCCAAAGACCACTCAAGAATGACCTAAATCAAATACCTTATGATTATACAATGAAGGGACACATAGCTTCAAGGGATTAGATATGGTAGACAGAGTGCCTGAAGAACTATGGATGGAGGTTCATGATATAGTACAGAAGGCAGTGGTCAATACCATCCCCAAGAAAAAACAGCTGAAAAAAGCTTGTATGAGGAGGCCTTAAAACTAGCTGAGAAAATTAAAAAAAAAAAAAATGTGAAGGGCAAAGGAGAAAAAGATATACCCATTTGAATTCAGAATTCTAAAGAATAGCACAGAGGGGTAAGAAAGACTTGTTCAGTGATCAACGAAAAGAAATAGGGGAAAACAGTAGAATGGGAAAGACGAGAAATCTCTTCAAGAAAATTAGAGATACCAAAGGAATATGTCGTGCAAAGATGGGCTCGATAAAAGACAGAAATGTTACCGACCTAACAGAAGCAGAAGATATTAAGCAAAGGTGGCAAGAATACAGAGAAGAACTGTACAAAAAACATCTTCATGACCCAGATAATTACGATGGTATGATCACTCACCTAGAACCACACATACTGGAGTTCAAAGCCACATGTGCTTTAGGAAGCATTACTATGAACAAACCTAGTGGAAATGATGGAATTCCAGTTGAGCTATTTCAAATAATAAAAGATGATGTTGTGAAAGTGCTGCACTCAATATGCCAGCAAATTTGGAAAATTCAGTAGTGGCCACAGGACTAAAAAAGGTCATTTTCATTCCAATCTTAAAGAAAAGCAATGCCAAAAAATGTTCAAACTACCTCACAAAACACTCATCTCACGTGCTACCAAGGTAATGCTCTAAATTCTCCAAGACAGGCTTCAACAGTATGTGAACTATGAAATTCCAGATGTTCAAGTTACATTTAGAAAAGGCAGAGGAACTAGAGATCAAATTGCCAACAACCGTTGGAACATTGAAAAAGCAAGAGTTTCAGAAAAATATCTACTGCTTTATTTACTATACCAAAGCCTTTGACTGTGTGGATCGTAAGAAACTGGAAAATTCTTAAAGAGGTGGGAATACCAGACTACCTCTTCTGCCTCTTGAGAAATTTATATGCAGGTCAATAAGCAAGTTAGAACTGGACATGGAAAAAACAGACTGGTTCCAAATCGGGAAAGGAGTGTGTCAAGTCTATATATTGTCACCCTGCCTGTTTAACTTATATGCAGAGTATATCATCATGAGAAATGCTGGGCTGGATGAAGCACAATCTGGAATCAAGACTGCCAACAGAAATATGCACAACCTCAGATATGCAGATGACACCACCCTTTGGTAGAAAGCAAAGAAAAAAGGAAGAACTTCCTAATGAAAGTTAAAGAGGAGAGTGAAAATGTTGGCTTAAAGCTCAACATTCAGAAAACTAAGTTCATGACATCCAGCCCCATTACACATGGCAAATAGATGGGGAAATATTGGAAACAGCAACAGACTTTATTTTTCTGGGCTGTAAAATCACTGCAGATGGTGACTGCAGCCATGAAATTAAAAGACACTTACTCTTTGTCAGGAAAGTTAGGACCAAACTAGGCAACATATTAAAAAACAGAGACGTTACTTTGCCAACAAATGTCCTAATCAAACCTATGGCTCTTCCAGTAGTCATGTATGGATGTGAGAGTTGGACTATAAAAAAGTCAGAGCACCAAAGAACTGATGCTTTTGAACTGTGGTGTTGGAGAAGACTCTTGAGAGTCCCTTGGACTGCTAGGAGATCCAACCAGTTCATCCTAAAGGAAATCAGTCATGAATAAACATTGGAAAGACTGATGCTGAACCTGAAACTCCAATACCTTGGCCACCTGATGTGAAGCACTGACTCACTGGAAAAGACCTTGAAGCTGGGAAAGATTGAGGGCAGGAGAAGCAGGGGACAAGTGAGGATGAGATGTTTGGATGGCATCATCAGGTCAATGGACATGAGTTTGAGTAAGGTCCAGGACTAGTGATGGACAGGGAAGCCTGGCATGTTGCAGTCTATGGGTTCGCCAATAGTCAGACATGACTTAGCAACTGACTGAACTGATGTCAAACCATTCATAGACTGAAAGCAGTCCTTATCAAACTACCAATGATATATTTCACACAAGTAGAATAAGTAATTAAATAGTTAGTATGGAAATACAAAATCCTGAATAGAAAAGCAGTCTAGAGAAGGAAGAGGGAAGCTTGAGGAATCAAGTTTAAACCCCAAAGTTACAGTCATTGAGGGAGATGCTGGGATGATTTGGGAGAATGGCACTGAAACATGTATACTATCATGTAAGAAACGAAGTGCCAGTCTATGTTCGATACAGGATACAGGATGCTTGGGGCTGGTGCATGGGGATGATCCAGAGTGATGATATGGGATGGGAGGTGGGAGGGGAATTCAGGATTGGGAGCTTGTATACACCCGTGGCGGATTCACGTCAATGCATGGTAAAACCAATACAGTATTGTAAAGTAAAATTAAGTAGAAATTAAAAAAAAAAAAAAAGACAATACAGTACTGGGACAAAAACAGAAATTTAGACAATAAGAACAAGAGAGAAAGCTTGAAGATATATCAACACACCTATGGCACCTTATCATCTACAATAGGAGGGAAAAATATACGGTAGAGAAATAACAGTCTCTTCAGTAAATGATGCTGGGAAAACTGGATAGCGACATGAAAAAAAAAAGAAACTAGAACACTTCCTAACACCATACACAAATATAAACTCAAAGTGGGTTAAATATCTAAATATAAGACCAGAAGCTTTATAAATCTTAGAGGAAAACATAGTCAGAAATCTCTTTGACATAAATCTCTGTGACCTACATCCTAGAGTAATAGAAATAAAAACAAAAATAAACACGTGAGATCTAATAAACTTAAAAGTTTTTATGCAGTGAAGTAGACTATAATCAAAGTGAAAAGATAACACTCAGAATGGGATAAAATAATAACAATTGAAATAAGTGAGAAAGGATTTATCTCTAAAATTTGCAAGCAGCTCATATAGCTCAATGCCAGGAAAATAAACAACACAATCTGCAAGTGGGTAGAAGACCTAAAGAGACGTTTCTCCAAAGAAGACATACAGATGACTAATATATACATGGAAAGATGTTCAACACCACCCATTATTAGAGAAATACAAATCAAAACTACAATGAGGTATCATCTCACAACAATCAGAATGGACATCATCAAGGAGTATGCATACAATAAATGCTGGGGAGAGTGTGGAGAAAAGGGACCTCTCTTGTTTCATTGGTGGAATGCAAATTGATACAGCCGCTTTGGAGAACAGTATGGAGATTCTTTAATAAACTAGCAGTAAAACTAACATATCATCCAGCAACCCCACTACTGGACATATACAATCAAGAAACCATAATTGAAAAAACCACATGAACCCCAGTGTTCATTGCCGCACTATTTACAATAGCTAAATGTGGAAGCAATATAGATGTCCACTGACAGATGAATGGATAAAGACGTTGTAGTACATATGCACAATGGAATATTACTCAGGTATAAAAAATAGCACATTTGAGTATATTCTAATGAGGTAGATGAACCTAGGGCCTATTATACTGAGTGAAGTAAGTCAAAAATAGAAATACCAACATCATCTGTCAATGCATAAATATGATGTCTAGAAAAATGGTACTGATGATCCTACTTGCAGGGAAGCAAATGAGACACACACATAAGGAACAGACTTTTGGTCACAGTGTGGGAGGGAGAAAGTGGGATGACTTGAGAGGGTAGTATTAAAATATATACATTACCATATATAAAATAGCCAGTGGGAATTTATTGTATGATGCAGGGAACTCAATGTTGGTGATCTGTGACAACTTAGAGGGATGGAATGGGGAGGGTAGAGGGAGGGAGATTTAAGAGGCAGGTGACATGTGCATGAATCAGCCTTGGCTGATTAATGTCGATGAATGGTAGAAACCATCACAATATTGTAAAGGAATTATCCTCCAATTAAAAATTAAAAACAAATCTTTAAAAAAAAAAAAAGGCAAAATTAAGGAAGCATCTACAGAATGGTGCCCTTCATGTTAACGTGCTTTTTTTTTTTTTTTTAAACTATACCATGATTATGGAAAACATTAACACTGATGGAAACTGAGTGGACAGTATATACAAATTTTCTGTTCTAATTCTGCAGCATCTATCTAAGTATAAAATTACTTCAAAATAGTATTTATAAGACTAAATAGAATATAACAGTATTAAATAAAAATAATGTTGGCGATGAGGCAGCCTCTCAGTTTTCTTTTGGACTGCCTGTTTATTTCAAGTTTAAGATTCTCTTTTATACTTTTACAAAAATATTAGGCCAGAGGTTTGACATTTTCAGTTCCCCCCTCCCAGATTTATTATCTCCATAAATCATAGTTACTCTTCAAACAGAGTTCCTGCTTCATTAATTCTCTAGGAATTAGCCTTATAATCTATTATCTACCTCCTCTAACCTGTCCTATAGTTAACTTGTAATTACATTGTAACTCATGCTACATTCCTCAGTTTACTACTTATCTTCCTAAATCCTGTTTGTCCCTAACATCCTGAGCTCACTATCCCTTAAAAAGGCTTCTAGCTATAGTGTCTCTAAAAATTCCTAACTTCTATAAGCTATAGTAACATATGCTAACTTTACAACATTCCTTAAATCTTTAACTTCCTGGTAGCTCAGACAGTAAAGCATCTGCCTACAATGCAGGAGACCTGGGTTCAATCCCTGGGTCGAGAAGATCCCCTGGAGAAGGAAATGGCACCCCTCTCCAGTACTTTTGCCTGGAAAATCCCATGGACAGAGGATCCCGGTAGGCTACAGTCCATGGGGTCGCAAACAGTCAGACACGACTGAGCGACTTCACTTTCACTTTCTGTTTTAATCATTTCTAAGCCCTAAATTCAGTAAACTCCTTTGCCATAAACATTCTCCTCACAAATAGGCTTCAGATAGTAATCCCTCCCATGGCCTCAAGCTCATCCTGGAGCACTCTTTTGTAAAAGTCCAATGATTAACTTTATGAATTGTTTTCTGAGCACAGATGCAGAAGGCTCTGTGCCTTCTCATGCTCCTTTCAAGAACAATAAGCACCTTAATATTCCTTTTCAGTCAACTTAGCTGTGGAGAGGAAAAGACAAGCCAGAATTACAAGGCCTAACTCCTTAATCCAGGGTCCGTTCCTGGGGAATGAGGAGATGGGGCTGGGGTCCGTGCCTCCATTTTGTCAGTAGTACATAATGCGGCTCCCAACAGCAAACGCCTTTTAATTTCATGGCTGCAGTCACCATCTGCAGCAATCTTGGAGGCCAGAAAAATAAAGGCAGCCACTATTTCCACTGTTTCCCATCTATTTTCCATGAAGTTGTGGGACTGGATGCAATGTTTTCTGAATGTTGAGTTTTAAGCCATCTTTTTCACTCTCCTCTTTCACTTTCATCAAGAGGTTCTTTAGATCCTCTTCACTTTCTGCCATTTGGGTGGTGTTATCTGCATATCTGAGGTTATTAATAGTCATCCTGGTAATCTTGTTTCCATCTAGCCTGATGTTTCATATTTTGTACTCTGCATAGTATTTAAATAAGCAGGGTGACAACATACAACTTTGATGTGCTCCTTTCCCAATTTGGAACCAATCATTTTTTTCTCCATATCCAGCTCTAATTGTTGCTTCTTGTCTTTAAAACAAGTTTCTCAGGAGGCAGGTAAGGTGGGCTTATATTCTCATCTCTGTGTGAATAACAATTTGTGTGTGTGTGTGTGTGTGATCCACACAAGCAAAGGGTTTAGCATAGTCAATGAAGCAGAAGTAGATGTTTTATTGGAATTCTTGCTTTATCTATGATCCAACATATGTTGGAATTTGATTTCTAATTCCTCTGCAATTTCTACATCCAACTGTACATCTAGAAGATATTAGTTCATATACTGTTGAAGCTTAGTTTAAGGGATTTTGAGCTTTGCATTGCTAGCGTTTGAAATGAGGGCAATTGCACAGTAGCTTTAACTTTCTTTGGCATTGCCTTTCTTTGGGACTGAAAGAAAAGAAAACATACCTTTTCCAGTTCTGTGGCCACTACTGAGTTTTCCAAATTTGCTGGCATATTGTGTGTAGCACATTAACAGCATCATTTTCTAGGATTTTGAAATAGCTCAATTGGAATTCCTTACCTACACGGAATGAAAACTACAATCACAGAAAACTAATCAAACTGACCATATGGGCCATAACCTTGTCTAACTCAGTGAAACAATGAGCCATGTGATGTAGGGCCACTCAAGAAGGATGTGTCATGGTGGAGAGCTCTGACCAATCGTGGTCCACTGGAAAAGGGAATGGCAAATCACTGCAGTATTTTTCCCTTGAGAACCCCATGAACAGTATGAAAAGGCAAAAAGATATAATACTGAAAGACGAACTCCCCAGTTTGCTGCTGCTGCTGCTAAGTCATTTCAGTCGTGTCCAACTCTGTGTGACCCACCAGGCTCCCTCAGGCAGCCCTCCACCCTCCTCCATCCTTGGAATTATTCAGGCTGAGAGGTTTCTAATATACTACTGGAGATCAGTGGAGAAATAACATGAGAAAGCAGGAATAGATAGAGTAAAAGTGAAAACAACGACCAGTTGTGGATGTTACTGGTGGTGGAAGTAAAGTCTGATGCTGTGAAGAAAATTGCATAGGAACCTGGAATCCATGAATCAAGGTAAATTGGAAGTGGTCAAACAGGAGTGACATTGACATTTTAGGAATCAGTGAACTTAAATGGACTGGAATGGGTCAATTTAGCTCAGATGACCAATATATCTACTACTTTGGGCAATGATTCCTTGAAGAAATGGAGTAGGCATGAGAGTCAACAAAAGAAGCTTAAATACAGTACTTGGGTGCATTCTCAAAAGTGACAGAATGATCTCTACTCATTTGCAGGGCAAAGAATTCAATATCAGAGTAATCCAAGTCTGTGCCCCAACCAGTAATGCCAAAGAAACTGAAGTTGAATGATTCTATTAAGACCTAGAAGACCTTATCTAACTAACACCCCCCAAAAGACGTCCTTTTCATCATAGTTGACTGGAATGCAAAAGTAGGAAATCAAGAGATACCTGGAAAAACAGGCAAATTTGGCCTAGGAGTACAAAATGAAGCCAGGTAAAGACTAACTGAGTTTTGCCAAGAGAATGCACTGGTCATAGCAAACACATTTTTTCAACAGCACAAGAGAAGACTCTACACATGGTCATCACCAGATGTTTAATACCAAAATCAGATTGGTTATATTGTTTACCAACGATGGAGAAGCTCTATACAGTCAGTAAAAACAAGACTGGGATCTGACTGTGGCTCAGACCATGAACCTCTTATTGCCAAATTCAGACTTACATTGAAGAACATAGGAAAAACCACTAGACCATTCAGCTATGACCTAAATCAAATCCCTTATGATTACAGAGTGAAAGTGATAGATAGATTCAAGGGATTAGATCTGATAGGCATGCCTAAGAACTATGAATGGAGGTTTGTTACAGTGTACAGGAGGCAGTGATCAAGATCATCTCCAAGAAAAAGAAATGCAAAAAGGCAAAATGGTTGTCTGAGGCCTTACAAATAGCTGAGAAAAGTTTAAGGCAAAAGAGAAAAGGAAAGATAAACTCATTTGAATGCATAGTTCCAAACAATGTCATGGAGATAAGAAAGCCTTCCTCAGTGATCAATTCAAAGAAATAGGGGAAAACAAAAGAATGGGAAAGACTAGAGGTCTCTTCAAGAAAATCAGTGATGCAGAGGGAATATTTCATGAAAAGATGGGCACAATAAAGGACAGAAAAGCTATGGAACTAACAGAACAGAAGATATTAAGAAAAGGTGGCAAGAATATTCAAAAAAGAACTTCATGACCCACGTGGTGTGATCACTAACCTAGAGTCAGATATACTGGAATGTGATGTCAAGTGGGGCTTGGGAAGCATCTCGACAAACAAAGCTAGTGGAGGTGATGGAATTCCAGATGAATTATTTCAAATCCTAAAAGTCGATGCTGTTAAAGTGCTGTGTTCAATATGCCAGCAAATTTAGAAAGCTCAGCCATGGCCACAGGCCTGAAAAAGGTCAGTTTTCATTTCAATCCCCAAGAAAGGCAATGCCGAAGAATGTTCAAACTACACAGAAATGTTCTCATCTTACAAACTAGCAAAGTAATGCTCAAAGTTCTCCAAGCCAGGCTTAAAGCGATATGTGAACTGTGAATTCCCAGATGTTTATGTTGAATTTAGAAAAGTCAGGGGAAACAGAGATTAAATTGCCAACATATATTGGATCATTGAAAAGGAAAGAGTTCCAGAAAAAATATCTACTTCTGCTTTATTGATTATGCCAAAGTCTTTGACTGTGTGGATCATAATAAAATGTGGAAAATTCTGAAAGAGTTGGGAATGTCAGATCATCTCCCCTGTCTCCTCAGAAATCTGTTTGACAGAAAAGAAGCAGCAGTGAGAACTGAACATGGAACAAAAGACTCATTCCAAATTGGGACAGAGTACGTCAACTCTGTATATTGTCACCCTGCTTATTTAACTTATATGGAAAGTATATCATGAGATATGCTGAGTTAGATGAAGAACAACCTGGAATCAAGATTGCCAGGAAAAATATTAATAACCTCAGATACGTAGATGACTCCACCCGTATAGCAGAATGTGAAGAAAAATTTTAAAAAAACCTCTTGATGGAAGTGAAAGAAGACAGAGAAAATATTGGCTTAAAGCTCAACATTCAGAAAACTAATATCATGGCATCCAGTCTCATTGCTTCATGGCAAATAGATGGAGAAACAATGGAAACAGTGACAGACTTCATTTTTGCAGGCTCCAAATCACTGATGATGCTGACTGCAGCCATGAAATTAAAAGATGCTTGCTCCTTGGAAGAAAAGCTATGACCAACCTAAACAGCTTATTAAAAAGCAGAGACATTATTTTGCCAACAAAATATCTCTAGTCAAAGCAATGGTGTTTTTTTTTTTTTTTTTTTTTTTTTTTTCCTGTAGGCATGTATGGATGTGTGAGTTGGACTACAGAGAAAGCTGAGCACCAAAGAATTGGTGCTTTTGAACTGTGGTGTTGGAGAAGACTCTTGAGAGTGCCTTGGACTGCAAGAAGATCTAACCAATCGGTCCTAAAGGAAATCATTCTTGAGTATTCATTTTAAGGAATGATGCTGAAGCTGAAACTCTAATACTTTGACCACCTAATTTGAAGAACTGAATCATTGGAAAAGACCCTGATGTTGGGAAAGATTGAAGGAAGGAGGAGAAGAAGGCTACAGACAATGAGATGGTTGAATGGCATCACCAACTCGATGGACATGAACTGAGCAAGCTCTGGGTTTGGTGATAAACAGGGAAGCCTGGTGTGCTGCAGTCCATGGGGTCACAAAGAGTCAGTCATGACTGACAGACTGCACTGACTGACACTAGCTTTGCTTCTAGTTATGGTTTCCAAGGCACACTTGTCTTCACATTCCAGGATGTCTGGCTCTAGGTAAATAACCACACCATCATGGTTATCTAGGCCTTTAAGTCCTTTTCTGTACAATTCTTCTTTATATTCTTACCACTTCTTAATCTGTTCTGCTTCTGGTAAGTCCATATCATTTCTGTCCTTTATTGTGCTCATTTTTGCATGGATTGTTTCCTTCATATGTCTAATATTCTTGAAGAAGATTTCTAGCTTTTCCTATTTCTTTATCTATTTGTCTTGTTCACTTAGGAAAACTTTCTTCTCATTCCTTACTATTCTTCGGACGTTTCCATTCAGTTGGGTATATATTTTCCTTTCTTCTTTGCCTTTAGTGTTCTTCTTTTCTCAGCTATTTGTAAAGCCTTCTCAGACAATCATCTTGATTTCTTGGATTTCTTTTTCTTTGGGATGGTTTTGGTCACTGCCTCTTGTTCAATGTTATGAACCTCCATCCATAGTTCTTAAGGCACTCTGTCTATCAGATGTAATAACTTGAATCTTTTTGTCAATTTTTTTTAATGCACAATCATGAAAATTTTGATTTAGGTCATACCTGAATGACCCACTGATTTTTCCTACTTTCTACAGATTCAGTATGAATTTTGCAATAAGAGCTCATGATCTGAGCCACAGTCAGCTGTTGACTAGAGAGTGCTTCTGTATATTCAGCTGCTGAGAATATACTAACTCTGACTTCAGCATTCACCCGCTGGTCATGTCCATGTGTAAAGTCATCTTTTGTGTTTTTCAGTTCAGTTCAGTTCATTTCAGTCACTTAGTCATGTCTGACCCTTTGTGACCCCATGAACTGCAGCACACCAGGCCTCCCTGTCCATCACCAACTCCCAGAGTTCACTCAAGCTCGTGTCCATCGAGTTGGTAATGCCATCCAACCATCTCATCCTCTGTAATCCCCTTCTCCTCCTGCCCTCAATCTTTCCCAAAATCACGGTCTTTTCAGATGAATCAGCCTTTTCTATCACGTGGTCAAAGTATTGGAGTTTCAGCTTCAATATCAGTCCCTTCAATGAACACCCAGTTCAGTTCAGTTGCTCAGTTGTGTCCGACTCTTTGCGACCCCATGAATTGCAGCACTCCAGGCCTCCCTGTCCATCATCAACTCCCGGAGTTTACTCAGAGTTGCATCCATCAAGTGAGTGATGCCATCCAGCCATCTTATCCTTGGTTGTCCCCTTCTCCTCCTGCCCCCAAGCCCTCCCAGCATCAAAGTCTTCTCCAATGAGTCAACTCTTCACATGAGGTGGCCAAAGTACTGGAGTTTTAGCTTTAGCATCATTCCTTCCAAAGAAATCCCAGGGTTGATCTCCTTCAGAATGGACTGGTTGGATCTCCTTGCAGTCCAAGGTACTCTCAAGAGTCTTCTCCAACACCACATTTCAAAAGCATCAATTATTTGGCACTCAGCCTTCTTCGCAGTCCAACTTTCACATCCATACATGACCACTGCAAAAACCATAGCCTTGACTAAACGGACCTTATTTGGCAAAGTAATGTCTCTGCTTTTGAATATGCTATCTAGGTGGCTCAAAATCTTTCTTCCAAGGAGTAAGCATCTTTTAATTTCATGGCTGCAGTCACCATCTGCATTGATTTTTGAGCCCCCAAAATTAAAGTCTGAAATTGTTTCCACTGTTTCCCCATCTATTTCGTGTGGATTGATGGGACAGGATGCCATGATCTTCGTTTTCTGAATGTTGAGCTTTAAGACAACTTTTTCACTCTCCTCTTTCACTTTCATCAAGAGGCTTTTGAGTACCTCTTCAATTTCTGCCATAAGGGTAATGTCATCTGCATATCTGAGGTTATTGATATATCTCCCGGCAATCTTGATTCCAGCTTGTGTTTCTTCCAGTCCAGCATTTCTCATGATGTACTCTGCATATAAGTTAAATAAGCAGGGTGACAATAAACAGGCTTGATGTACTCCTTTTCCTATTTGGAACCAGTCTGTTGTTCCATGTCCAGTTCTAACTGTTGCTTCCTGGCCTGCATACAGATTTCTCAAGAGGTAGGTTAGGTGGTCTGGTATTCTCATCTCTTTCAGAATTTTCCACAGCTTATTGTGATCCACACAGTCAAAGGCTTTGGTATAGTCAATAAAGAAGAAATATATGTTTTTCTGCAACTCTCTTGCTTTTTCCATGATCCAGCGGATGTTGGCAATTTGATCTCTCATTCCCTCTGACTTTTCTAAAACCAGCTTGAGCATCAGGGAGTTCACGGTTCACATATTGCTGAAGCCTGGCTTGGAGAATTTTGAGCATTACTTTACTAGCGTGTGAGATGAGTGCAATTGTGCAGTAGTTTGAGCATTCTTTGGCATTGCCTTTCTTTGGGATTGGAATGAAAACTGACCTTTTCCAGTCCTATGGCCACTGTTGAGTTTTCCAAATGTGCTGGCATATTGAGTGCAGCACTTTCACAGCATCATCTTTCAGTATTTGAAATAGCTCTACTGGAAGTCCATCACCTCCACTAGCTTTGTTCATAGTGATGCTTTCTAAGGCCCACTTGACTTCACATTCTAAGATGTCTGGCTCTAGATGAGTGATGACACCATCGTGATTATCCGGGTTGTGAAGATCTTTTTTGTACAGTTCTTCTGTGTATTCTTGCCATATCTTCTTAATATCTTCTGCTTCTGTTAAGTTCATACCATTTCTGTACTTTATCAAGCCCACCTTTGCATGAAATGTTCCCTTAGTACTTAATTTTCTTGATGAGATCTCTAGTCTTTCCCATTCTGTTCTCTCCCTCTATTCCTTTGCATTAAGGCTTTCTTATCTCTTCTTGCTGTTCTTTGGAACTGTGCATTCAGATGCTTATATCTTTCCTTTGCTCCTTGGCTTTCGCTTCTCTTCTTTTCACAGCTATTTGTATTGCATATTCTCTGCAACAAAAGATGGAGAAGCTCTATACAGTCAATGAAAACAAGACCAGGAGCTGACTGCGGCTCAGATCATGAAATCCTTATTACCAAATTCAGACTGAAATTGAAGTAAACAGGGGAAACCGCTAGACCATGCAGATATGACCTCAATCAAATCCCTTGTGAATATACAATGGAAGTTAGAAATAGATTTAAGGGCCTAGATCTGATAGATACAGTGCCTGATGAACTATTGAATGAGGTTTGTGACATTGTACAGGAGACAGGGATCAAGACCATTCCCATGGAAAAGAAATGCAGAAAAGCAAAATGGCTGTCTGGGGAAGCCTTACAAATGAACACCCAAGACTGATCTCTTTTAGGACGGACTGGCTGGATCTCCTTGCAGTCCAAGTGACTCTCAAGAGTCTTCTCCAACACCACAGTTCAAAAACATCAATCCTCCTGCATTCAGCTTTCTTTATACTCCAACTCTCACATCCATACGTGGCTACTGGAAAAACCATACCTTTGACTAGATGGACATTTGTTGGCAAAATAATGTCTTTGCGTTTCAATATGCTTCCAATGTTGGTCATAACTTTTCTTCCAAGGAGTGAGCGTCTTCTAATTTCATGGCTGCAATCACCATCTGCAGTGAATTTTAATCACACACACAAAAAAAATAATAATAATAATAAATAAAGTCTAACACTGTTTCCACTGTTGTCCCATATATTTTCCATGAGGTAATGGGAGTGGATGCCATGATCTTAGTTTTCTGAATGTTTAGCTTTAAGCCAACATTTTCACCCTCCTCTTTCACTTTCATCAAGAGGCTCATTATTTCTTATTTGCTTTCTGCCAAAAGGATGGTGTCATTTGCATATCTGAGGTTATTGATACTTCTCCTGGCAATCTTGATTCCAGCTTTTGCTTCCTCCAGCCCAGAATTTCTCATGATGAACTCTGCATATAAACTAAACAAGCAGGGTGACAATACACAGCCTTGACATACTCTTTTTCCTATTTGGAACCAGTCTGTTTTTCCACATCCAGTTCTAACTGTTGCTTCCTGGTTTGCATATATGTTTCTCAGTAGGCATGTCAGGTGGTCTGGTATTCCCATCTCTTGAAGAATTTTCCACAGTTTATGTATCCACACAGTCAAAGGCTTTGGAATACTCAATAAAGCAGAAATATATGTGTTTTTTTTTTTTTTTTTTCTGGAACTCTCTTGCTTTATTGATGTTCCAGCGACTGTGAGAAATTTTATCTCTGGTTTCTCTGCCTTTTCTAAAACCAGCTTGAACATCTGGAAGTTCATGGTTCACAATTGCTGAAGCCTGCCTTGGAGAATTTTGAGCATTACTTTTCTAGCCTGTGAGGTGAGTGCAATTGTGCAGTAGTTTGAACATTCTTTGGCATTGCCTTTCTTTGGGATTGGAATGAAAACTGATCTTTTCCATTCCTGTAGCCAAAGATGAGTTTTCCAAACTTGCTGACATATTGAATGCAGCACTTTCACAACGTTATCTTTTAGGATTTGAAACTGTGCAACTGGAATTTCATCACCTCTAGACGAGGGTGTTTGATATGTCCAATGTGTTCTTTGGCTAAAACTCTGTTAGCCTCTGTTCTACCTCCTTTTGCAGGGCAAACTTGCCTGTTACTATAGGTGTCTCTTGACTTCCTACTTTTGTATTCCAACCCCATATGATGAAAAGAACATCTTTTTTGGTGTTAGTTTTAGAAGTTCTTGAAGGTCTTCATAGAACTGTTCAACTTCAGCTTCTTTGGCATTAGTGGTTGGGACATAGATGGGAATCACTGTGACATTGAATGGATTACCCTGGAAACAAACCAAGATCATTCTGTAGTTTTTGAGACTGCACCCAATACTGAATTTCAGACTCTTAGTTGACTATGAGATTTACTCCATTTCTTCTAAGGGATTCTTGCCCACAGTTGTGGATATTAATGATCATCTGAATTAATGTTGCCTATTTCTTTCCATTTTATTTCATTGATTCCTAAAATGTCAGTGTTCACTCTTTCCATATCCTGTTTGACCACTGACTTAACTTCATTCATAGACCTAACTTCCCAGGTTCCTATGCAATATTTTTCTTTCCAACATAGACTTTACTTTCACCACTTTACATTTCCCCAATTTGGCATGCATTTTGGTTAGCCTTTTCACTAATTCTAGAGCTATGCCCCTGCTCTTCCCCAGTAGCCCATTGGTCACCTATTATCATGTAAAATGGGAGAAGGTCACCTTTCAGTGTCATATCTTTTTGACTATTTGAACTATTCATAAGGTTCTCAAGGCAAGATTATGTAAGTGGTTTTCCATTCCCTTCTATGTGGACTACATTTTGTCAGAACTCTCCAGCATGACCTGTCCATCTTGGGTGGCCCTGAGAGGCATGGCTTATAGTTCACTGAGTTACACAAGACTGTGATCCAGGTGATCATTTTGCTTAATTTTCTGTGATTTTGGTTTTATTTCTAGAGGTCACAGGTTTGCAGTTCTTGCTTTTTCTCTTTGTCTTCTGTTGGATGAGAATAAGGGGTTTGTGTAAGCTTCCTGCCTGGAGGGACTGGCTATAGGGAAAACTGGGTCTTACTCTGGTGGGCAGGGACATGCTCAGTAAATCCTTAGTCCAATTTTCTGTTGATGGGAAAAGCTGTACTTGCACCTCACCCCCCCCCCCCAGCCCAGTTTGTTGTCTGGCCTGAGACAGCCCAGTCCTGGAGTCTATAGGATCTATGATAGGGCTAATGGCAACCTCCTTCAAGAGAACTTATGCCAACATGCTGCACCTCCCAAGATTGCTGTTGCCAGTGCTGCTGACCCAGTGCAGACCACCGTCGACCCACAGTTCTGCCAGGGACTCCCAAACACTTACAGGTAAGTTTGGCACATTATTTTGTGGGGTCACTGTTCCTTTTCCCTGGGTCCTTGTGCTCACAAGTGTTTGTTTGTACCCTCCAAAATCTGTTTCCCCAGTCCTGTGGAAGTTATGTTATCAAATCTTACTGACTTTAAAAGTCAGATTCCCTGAGGATTCCCTGTCCCTATGCCAGATCCCCTGATTGAGTAGTCTGAATTGGGTCCTAGACCCTTCACAACAGTGTGAGAATTTCTTTGGTAAAATTGTTGTCCAGTTTTTGGGTCATAAACCCAGCGGCTGTATGGTAGGACTAATGGCGACTTCCTCAAAGTGAACTTATGACACATGCCCCATGTCCACGACTGTTGCTGCCAGTGCCACCATCCCTGCACCAGGCCACTGCTGACCCACACCTTGACAGCAGACTCTTACAGGCAGGTCTGGCTCAGTCTCCTGTGGGAGTTACTGCTCTTTTCCCTGCATCCTAATGAGCACAATATTTTCTTTGTGCCCTCCAAGAATCTCTGGCAGATATGGGGTTTGATTTTAACCTAACTGAAGCCCTCTTACCATCTCATTGCAATGTTTCCTTTGTCCTTGAGAGTGGGTTATATTTTTGGGGTGGGTTCCAGCATTCTCCTGTTGATGGTTTTTGGAAACTAGTTACAATTTTGGTGTTCTTGCAGGAGAAAATGAGTACACATCATATGGGTAGCATACATACTTTTATTTAATTATATTAGCATTGAAATAAATAAATTTTGAGTAATGGAGATCACCCTCCTTAATGTTGGCAGCCTTCAACTATTCAGTTGAAAGCCTAAAGAAAAAGAAAAAAAAAATTCCAAAGAAGAGAGAATTTCACCAACAGACAGTCTTCAGACTTGAACTGCACCACTAGGTCGTTTCTGGGTCTCCAGCCTGTTGGCCTACCTTGCAGATTTTGAATTTACCAATCTCCATATTTGTATGAGCCACTTCCTTTTAACAAATTTCTCTAGATAGATTAGATAGATAGATATGTAAACAGATAGACAGAAAGATACATAAATAGATGGATAGATGATAAGTGGTATGTAGAGACGAGAGAACAGAGGGAGGCAGAAAATGAAAGTTTTAGTCACTCAGCCCTGTCTGGCTCTTTGCAACCCTAATGACGAGCTTAGCAAGCTCCTCTGTCTGTGGAATTTTCCAGGCAAGAATACTGAAGTGGGTAGCCATTCCCTTTTCCAGGGGATCTTCCCAACCCAGGGACTGAACCCAGGTCTCCCATATTGCGGGCAGATTCTTTACATTCTGAACCACTAGGTAGTTAGAGAGATACATAGACACATAGATAGATGATAGATAAGATGTGCATAGTGTTGAGAGGGAAAGAGCAGGTAGAAAGGGATACAGATATTATTAGTTCTGATTATCTGGAGAAAGCTGACTACAACAGCTTGTAAGTTTATATTTAATATGATTATCTGAAACACACACACAATTCTATAGGAAGTGCAGAAGTGACAGAGTGACAGAGTACTTAATTCACTAAAGATGATATAAAATATTCAGAAGGAAGAAAAATATTTTGCTTAACAATAATATAAAGGCAGAGGTAGCTTGCCTGAAAATCTTTGGCAGAAAATAATATTTCAAAATTAATTTAGCCATCTATTCAATTAAAGTCAGCATCTGGGCCAAATATTAATAAAACACCATATTACTGTTACTTTAATTATACTGCTCTGTAGGGCTTTAAAATAGCACTTTGTTTTAAGCAATTTTTCTCTATTTCTTTGGCTCTTCATTAGGGTTATGGGTTGTTTTGAAATTTCAAATTTATTTTCATTCAATTCCTGGGCTACACAAATTAGAAGAATAACAGTATGCTGCAATAAAGAATTATGTGACATAAGCAAAATATCTAATAGTAAATGTACAATTGAGAATGATATGTGTTTCTATCATGTTTTTAAAACCTAATTAATGATTGATACAGCTTGATTATAAAATAGGCAAGGAAAATATTTCAGTGTATAAAAACTAAGACAGTAACCATGAAGATATCTCTGTGTGAAAGGAATTGAGTATACTTAAAATCGCTTCTATTTGTTGTTTATTATTGTTTTCTGTCAAAAGCTAATGTTATAAAGACAGAAAAATAAGAAGTACAATTTTTCCATACGGGCAATTTTTATATAAGCAGTTTAAATTTATTTGTTATAAATTAATATGCTTTCTGATTTTATAAAAAATACAGTTTATATAGATGGATAAATAGCATTGTTTCTGTAAAACTATATAGTATCTTTGGATAGTTTTTTATAACCAATCCTCTTTTGGGGAAAAAAAAAAAAAAAAAAAACTGGTTACTTTTTTTTTTTTTTTTTTTTTTTTTTGCACAACGTTTTAACAGTATGGAAAAACAGCTTAAAATGAAGTTAAATTATTTAAGCAGAGAGAAAGAATACACCAAGATGATCAAATCTCTGTAAGAACACAGACATTTTTGGTTTTGCTTAGATTTATTCCCATATCCACTTTCCCATTTCTTTTTCTGTAGAAAAATAAACAGAGAAAAATAATATTTGAGACTTATAGCTGAAAAATTTCCAAAGTTTATGGAAAACATTAATCTACAAATCCAAGTTGCTCAATAACTTCTGTTATTCAAAAAAGAAGGATAAATTTAAACTTACTCCCTTGAAAGACATACATAAGTCAAAACTTAAAGGATAGAAAACAAAATAGTAGGAAAATAGTAAACAAAAAAGATTTTGAGTTTCTATTATAAAACCAGATTATGTTAGTCATTCAGTCGTGTCTTACTCTTTTCAACCTCATGGACTGTGGCTCACCAACTAAGGTATCAAAACCAAGTCTCTTGAATTTCAGGCAGATTCTTTACCTTTCTGAGCCACTAGGGAAACCCATTACCAGTCAAAGTGAACTTTAAGATAAAAACAGAAACAAGATAGATACTTGGTATTAATTAAAGTGTAAATCTATCAGAAAGGCATACAAGAACTCCGGGAGTTGGTGATGGACAGGGAGCCCTGGTGTGCTGCGATTCATGGGGTATCAAAAAGTCAGACACGACTGAACGACTGAACTGAACTGAACTGATATGCACGTAACTACAGAAATCCTGAATACTTGAAGAAATTGATACAGTTAAAGGCAGAAATGGACAAGTTGACAATGATAGTCACAGACTTAAATATCCCATTTTTCAAAATGTACAAAACAATTAGAGAAAATACAAGCATAGAAAGATATGAATGAATAATAGTATAAATCTATTAGATTTAATAGATATCTGTAAAATGCATCACTATTACCCAGTAACGGCAGAATATACTTTTTTCCACTGATGTACATAGACATTTTCTAAAGGAGACAATAAATTAATTCATAAAAAAAACCTCAGTACATTTAAAGTATTGACAACATAAAAATTGTTTCTCTGACCACAATGGAATGGAATTAAAAGTCAAGAAGTGTATTTATGACAAATGAGCAAAATATTCTTCAATCACCAACAGGTCAAAGAAAAACATCAGTAGAAAATAGAGCATAATCTGAGAATGAATGAATGATATGAATGAGTGAAAATGCAACCATTTTGTACAATTTATAAAATGTGGAAAATCTGTTCATAGGGAAATTTATATTATAAATATACATATGTTACTATATATCACAAAACTAATAAATAGTCTAAGCAAGATGGTAGGATCAAAGATTTAATATACAAAATAAATTGCATTTCTGTATGCTGGTAATGAGATATCTGAAAATAAAACTGAGAAAACAAACCCATTAAAAATAGCATTAAAATTAAAATACTTTGAAAGTGTGTAAATAGTTTATACTCTGAAGGCTGCAGAACATTATAGAATCCCAAAATAAATGGTAAAACACTCCTATGGAGACTAAATTTTGTTACAATGACATTGACAGCACTCATCAAAATGACCTATAGATTCAATGTAATATCTATCAGAGTGCCAACTTTAAGAATTTGATATACTGATAAAGAAAAAAAAGAAAGTAAATGTAAGGAATGCAGCATGCCCCAAACTATTAAAGATGGGAATAAATTTGGAGAACTCACACTTGCTGAATTTAAAATAAAACACAGAGCTACAATAATTAACATGGGATGATGATGACACGAACAGAGAAATAAATAGAAAATAACTTAGAGTTTAGAACTAAATGCCTACTCTAATTAGCATTTAATTTTGAGAAGAGGTAGAGAAAATTTAGTAAGAAGAGTTGTTTCAGCAAATGTTGCAATAAGATATCCAAAGGCAAAAAAAAAAAAAAAAAAGATACAGTACTGATTAAAAAAAAAAAAGAATAATAATAAGAAGAAGAACAGCTCAAGGATGAGTGAGTCATAAAAAAAAATAACTACAGGAGCAAAAATGATAAACCTCAAGAAAAAATAGTTAAGGAATATAACTTTATGATCTTGTTTTAAATAATGACTTCTTATGTATGACATCAAAAATACAAGTAACAAAAGAAGAAAATAAATTGGACTTAAGAAAAATTAAAAATGTGTGTTTCATGATACAGTGAGAAAATGAAATAATCCACATTATGAAAGGAAATATTTGTAAACTATGTATCTTAAAAGTGACTTACATCCAACATACATAAAGATCAATTGAAACCTAACAAAAGCAGGAATTCGATTTTTAAATTTAATTAGTTAAATTTGAATATCATTTCAGTTCAGTTCAATCACTCAGTCCTGTCTGACTATTTGTGACCCCATGAATCGCAGCATGCCAGGACTCCCTGTCCATCACCAGCTCCGGAGTTCACTCAAACTCATGTGCATTGAGTTGGTAATCCCATCCAGCCATCATATCCTCTATCGTCCCCTTGTCCTCTTGCCCCCAATCCCGCCCAACATCAGGGTCTTTCCCAATGAATCAGCTCTACGCATGAGGTGGCCAAAGTATTGGAGTTTCAGCTTTAACGTCAGTCCTTTCAATGAAAACCCAGACCTGATTTCCTTTAGGATGGACTGGTTGGATCTCCTTGCAGTCCAAGGGACTCTCAGGAGTCTTCTCCAACATCACAGTTTAAAAGCATCAATGCTTCGGCACTAACCTTTCTTCACAGTCCAACTCTCACATTCATACATGATCACTGGAAAACCAATAGCCTTGACTCGACAGACCTTTGTTGGCAAGGTAACATCCCTGCTTTTTAATATGCTATCTAGGTTTGTCATAATTTTTCTTCCAAGGAGTAAGCATCTTTTACTTTCATGGCTACAGTCACCATCTGCAGTGATTTTGGAGCCCCCAAAAATAAAGTCTGACACTGTTTCCACTGTTTCCCCATCTATTTTCCATGAAGTGATGGAGCCAGATGCCATGATTTTCGTTTTCTGAATAGTGATCTTTAGGCCAACATTTTCACTCTCATCTTTCACTTTCATCGAGAGGCTTTTTAGTTCCTCTTCAATTTCTGCCATAAGGCTGTTGTCATCTGCATATATGAGGCTATTGATATTTCTGCTGGTAATCTTGATTTCAGCTTGTGCTTCTTCCAGCCCAGCATTTCTCATGATGTACTCTGCATATAACTTAAATAAGCAGGGTGACAATATACAGCCTTGACATACTCCTTTTCCTATTTGGAACCAGTCTGCTGTTCCATGTCCAGTTCTAACTGTTGCTTCCTCACCTGCATATAGGTTTCTCTAGAGGCAGGTCAAGAGGTCTGCTAGTCCCATCTCATTAGATATTTTCCACAGTTTATTGTGATCCACACAGTCAAAGGCTTTGGCACAGTGAATAAAGAAGAAATAGATGTTTTTTTTTCTGGAACTCTCTTGCTTTTTCCATGATCCAGCGTATGTTGGCAATTTGATCTCTGGTTCCTCTGCCTTTTCTAAAACTAGCTTGAACATCTGGAAGTTCACGGTTCACATATTGCTGAAGCCTGGCTTGGAGAATTTTGAGCATTGCTTTACTAGTGTGTGAGGTGAGTGCAATTGTGTGCTAGTTTGAGCATTCTTTGGCATTGCCTTTCTTTGGGATTGGAGTGAAAACTTACCTTTTCCAGCCCTGTGGCTACTGCTGAGTTTTCCAAATTGCTGGCATATTGAATGCAGCACTTTCACAGCATCATCTTTCAGGGTTTGAAATAGCTCCACTGGAATTCCATCACCTCCACTAGCTTTGTTCATAGTGATGCTTTCTAAGGCCCACTTGACTTCACATTCCAGAATATCTAGCTCTAGGTGAGTGATCACACCATCAAGATTATGTTGGTCCTGAAGATCTTTTTTGTACAGTTCTTTTGTGAGTTCTTGCCACCTCTTTTTAATATTTTCTGCTTCTGTTAGGTCCGTACCATTTCTGTCCTTTATCGAGCCCATCTTTGCATAAAATATTCCCTTGATATCTCTAATTTTCTTGAAGAGATATCTAGTCTTTCCATGCTGTTGTTTTCCTCTGTTTCTTTACGTTGATCTCTGAGGAAGGCTTTCTTATCTCTTCTTGCTATTCTTTGAAACTCTGCATTGAGATGCTTATATCTTTCGTTTTCTCCTTTGCTCTTCGCTTCTCTTCTTTCACAGCTATTAGTAAGGCCTCCCAGCAGCCATTTTGCTTTTTGAATCTCTTTTCCATGGGGATGGTCTTTATCCCCATCTCCTGTACAAGTCATCAGGCACTCTGTCTATTCAGATCTTGTCCCTTAAATCTGTTTCTAACTTCCACTGTAGGGGATTTGATTTAGGGATTTGATTTAGGTCACACCTGAATGGTCTAGCGATTTTCCCTATTTATTCAATTTAAGTCTGAATTTGGCAATAAGGAGTTCATGATCTGAATCACAGTCAGCTCCCAGTCTTGTTTTTTGCTGACTGTATACAGCTTCTCCATCTTTGGTTGCAAAGTATGTAATCAATCTCATTTCAGTGTTGACCATCTGGTGATGTCCATGTGTAGAGCCTTCTCTTATGTTGTTGGAAGAGGGTGTTTGATATGACTAGTGATTTCCCTTGGAAAAACTCTATTAGCCTTTGCCCTGCTTCATTCTGTATTCCAAGGCCAAATTTGCCTGTTACTCCATGTGTTTCTTGACTTCTTACTTTTGCATTCCAGTCCCCTATATTGAAAAGGACATCTTTTATGCATGTTAGTTCTAAAAGTTCTCATAGGCCTTCATAGAGACCCGGCTTCAATCCATGGGTGGGGAAGATCTCCTGGAGAAGGAAATGGCAACCATTTTTAGTATTCTTGCCTAGAAAATCCCACAGACAAAGGAGCCTCGTACACAACAGACCATGGGGTCATAAAGAGTTGCACGCAACTGAGTGACCACATTCTGACTGGTGTAAGATGATACCTCACTGTCGTTTTGATTTGCATTTCTCTAATAATGAGTGATGCTGAGCATCTTTTCATGTGTTTATTAGCCATCTTTATGCATTCTTTGGAGAAATGTCTGTTTAATTCTTTGGCCCACTTTTTGATTGCGTTGTTCATTTGTCTGGTATTGAGCTTCATGAACTTCTTGTATATTTTAGAGATTGATTACTTGTCAGTTGTGTTGTTTGCTATTATGTTATCTCATTTTGAAGGTTTTTCACCTTTCTTATGTTTCCTTCATTGGGAAGATGCTTTTAAGTTTAATTAGGCCCCGTTTGTTTACTTTTGTTTCCATCGCTCTTGGAGTTGGGTCATAAAGGATCTTTCTGTGATTTATGTCACAGAGTGTTCTCTTATGTTTTCCTTTAAGAGTTTTATCATTTCTGGTCTTTCATTTACATCTTTAATCCATTTTCAGTCTATTTTTGTATATGATGTTATAGTGTTCTAGATTCATTCTTTTACATGTGATTGATCAGTTTTCCTGGCACCATTTGTTAAAGAGACAGTTTTTTCTCTACTATATATTTTTGTCTCCTTTGTCAAAGATAAGGTGTCCATAGGTGCATGGATTTATCTCTGGACTTTCTATTTTGTCCCACTGATCCATATTTCTGTCTTTGTGCCAGTATCATACCATTTTGATGATGGTAGTTTTGTAGTATAGTTTGAAGTCAGGAAGGTTGATTCCTTCAGTTCTATTTTTCTTTCTCAAGAACACTTTGGCTATTTGAGATTTTTTGTTTGTTTGTTTCCATAAAATTTTTGAAAATTTTCTCTACTTCTGTGAAAAATACCATTGGTAGCTTGATATGGATTACATTGAATCTATAGATTGCTTTGGGTAGTATACTCATATTGACTATATTGATTCTTTCAATTCAAGAACAGGATATATTTCTCCATCTATTTGTGTCATCTTTCATTTCTTTCATCAATGTTTTATGCTTTTCTATATATAGGTCTTCAGTCTCTTTAGATAAATTTATTCCTAAGTATTTCATTCTTTCATTTCAGTGGCTAATGGGACTGTTTCCTTGGTTTCTCATCATGATTTTTAATTGTTAGTGTATAGGAATAAAAGGTATTTCTGTGTATTCATTTTATATCCTAAATTTGGTATATTAATTGAATAACTTTAGTAATTTTCTTGTGGTTTCTTTGGGATTTTTATGTAGAGGTTCACATTATCTGCAGACAGTGAGAGTTTTGTTTCTTCTATTCCAATCTGGATTCCTTTTATTTATTTATTTTTCTCTGATTGCTGTGGCTAGGAATTCCAAAACTATATTGAATTGGAATGGTGAGAGTGGGCACCCTTCAAGATTTGTGCCCCGTATAATCTATGGTGTCTCAAGGCTTGCACACACAGCAGGCAATCAGGTCACTCACCATCAGTACAGTGTCCAGGAAGGTAGAAGCTGGCTTTGAAGCCTGCTCTGCTTTGTCTCTGAAGCTTAAACAAGATTACTTAATTTTCTTTACAGCTATATATGACCTAAATTATGTCAGCAGTTTGCAACCCAGAAAATGGCCCTTGGCAGAACTTGGTCTTGCTGGCACCATGACCCTTGACTTCACAGCTTCCAGAACCAATAGAAACAAATTTCTATTTTTTTGTAAACTGTAGTATTTTGTTAGAGCAATCCAAAAGGATTATGACCCATCAGTTATACTTTTTATGCATATATACACAATAGAAATGGAAAGGCATGTCCTCACAAAATCTTATATATGAAGTTTCAAATATTATTAATAAAAAAACATAGAACAACCCATGTGTCTACAACATAAGTGAAACATAAAAACTTTATGAAAATTGAAATATTTCACTAAATTCTTCTTACATATTGTTTGACTTTATTTTGTGAAATGTTTAAAACAGAAAAACTCATAGGATCATTAGTTACCTCAGGTTAGGAGAAAGAAAATAAGGGATGACTTCTAACGGTTGCAAAGTTTCTTTTAGGGATGATAGAAATGTTCTAAATTACATAGTGATGATAATCATCCACCTTGAAAAAATACTGAAAAACACTAATTTTTAGACTTTCAAAAGGTGAATTTTATGATGTGTGGATTAAATCTCAATATGCCTATTACTTTTTAAAAGTGAAAATAAAAGAGAAAGGATATTTCTCTGGGCCACAAAAAGACCTGAGGAATATTTGTGAAGGTTATTTCATTTCAAATTAAGGATGACTTTTGTACATGAGACACACTGTTTCCAACTCAGTTTTACCAGTGGAAGGTTTTAACAAGTGATTAAAAGCTGAATTATAAAAGTCCTACCATTTTACTTCAAGTGACGTTGTTTCCTGTCATAGTAGATCTGTACTTTCCAGTGATGGAAGCCTGTACTATAATTAGCCTGCCATTATGGAACTGGCCTTTCTGATTGTTTACTGTGTTTTATTTTTTTCTGAACAATGATGCCATATTGAATGTTTAGCTTACCATTGTCTTCTGCCCTTGGCAGACTGAGAACTGAGCATGTGGATAATCAGATCAGCCTACTACATATATCATGAAACAGGAGAACCTACTCTAATAAAATTTGAATGATCAACTGAAGAGTTAGTTATGGAGCCAAATGATAAGCAATATCCAAGAGGTGGTGAGTTGTTCTCCAAATTTTGAGATAAGTTATGTGTCCAAGACACTTTTTCATATCATAAGCCTGAATTGTAAGAACATGAAAAATATTTGTGGAAATTCCTCTTACTGCTATACCTAAAAATCCACATGGAGAGTTTTGACTTTTTGTCTCTGTGACATTGCTCTGATGTTTCATACTTCTTAGTTACCAAATAAAAATGTTTCCCTCAGGGGAACAATAGTGATTATTTTTATGAAATTGAGAATTGATACTATTACTAGGAAGTGGGAATATCAGACCACCTGACCTGCATCTTGAGAAACCTGTATGCAGGTCAGGAAGCAACAGTTAGAACTCAGCATGAAGCAACGGACTGGTTCCAAATAAGGAAAGGAGTATGTCAAGGCTATATATTGTCACCCTACTAATTTAACTTATATTCAGAGTACATTGTGAGAAATGCTGGGCTGGAGGAAGCACAAGCTGGAATCAAGATTGCTGGGACAAATATCAATAACCTCAGATACGCAGATTATACCAGTTTTATGGAAGAAAGTGAAGAACTAAAGAGCCTCTTGATGAAAGTGAATGAGGAAAGTAAAAAAGTTGGCTTAAAGCTCAACATTCAGAAAATGAAGATTATGGCATCTGGTCCCATCACTTCATGGCAAATAGATGGGGGAAACAGTGGAAACAGTGGCTGACTTTATTTTGGAAGGGTTCCAAAATCATGGCAGATTGTGGTTGCAGCCATGAATTTAAAAGATACTTACTCCTTGGAAGGAAAGTTATGACCAACCTAGACAGCATTTTAAAAAGCAGAGACATTACTTTGTCAACAAAGGTCTGTCTAGTCAAGGCTATGGCTTTTCCAGTAGTCATGTATGGATGTGAGAGTTGGATTATGAAGAAAGCTGAGCACCGAAGAATACATGTTTATGAACTGTGGGATTGGGGAAGACTCTTGAGAGTCCCTTGGACTGCAAGCAGATCCAACTAGTCCATCATAAAGGAAATCAGTCCTGTGTGTTCATTGAAAGGAATGATGTTGAAGCTGAAACTCCAATATTTTGGCCACCTGATGAGAAGAACTGACTCATTTGAGAAGACCCTGATGTTGGGAAAGATTGAAGGCAGGGAGAGAAGGGAATGACAGAGGATGAAATGGTTAGATGGCATTACCAACTCAATGGACATGGGTTTGGGTGGACTCTGGGAGTTGGTGATTGACAAGGAGGCCTGGCGTGCTGCTGTTCATGGGGTCGCAAAGAGTCGGACTCGACTGAGGGACTGAACTGAACTGAACCATTACTAGGATACTTTGGGCTTCTCATATCAGTATCATCTGCTGCTTTTGCTGCTAAGTTGCTTCAGTTGTGTCCGACTCTGTGCGACCCCATGGATTGTAGCCTACCAGGCTTCTCCTTCCATGGGATTTTCCAGGAAAGAGTACTGGAGTAGGTGGCCGTTGCCTTCTCAGTCAGTATCCTCTACTGGTCGGGAAATATGCTTACCAAGAAAAAAATGTAGTTGCTGGTCTAAAATGCTTGCAAGGAAATTAATGTCAGAATTTGGACAAACTGAGGGATACCTCTTTGTAAGTTCCTTTTCTATAATAAAGATATTTGGTACACTAGAACAACAGAATAAATGAAGAATCTCTAATAACTCAGGTACTTTAATCACTACCAGATTGATAAAATGGAGCACAATAGTGACCTGAGATACTAAGTAAAACATAGTTACAATAATATGGGAAGTGTAAAAAAGAAATAATAGACACCATGTGCAACTTTGTATTCAGTTACAAATTTGAACAAGGTGGAAACTATGCATGCATTTATTTTTTTCTTCTCCTTTATTTGCTACTTTGTATAAAAAGTGCTGACTAGGTTTAGCTTGACATTTAGTTCAAGATTATGTCAAACCCCATTAAGGCATAATTATTTCACCTGAAAACATTGTTATGGAAATGGATACAAGACTTTTGGTAGATGATGAAAGGTCTTTTGTTTGCTCTCTTATATTAGGCAGAGATTTGAAAACTTTTTGAGATAATGGAATACCCATTTAAAAAAAAAAAAAAAAAAGGAAATGTGCACAGAGCAGAAATAGAGTTGACTGTGCCACTTTGGGGTCTGTTGTGTCCTAAAATGTTTTCCTGTATTCCTTTGTCCTTCATTCTAGAGTGGCTGACTGCAGTAGGCTTATTTCCCAGGTTCCTTGTCGAGTGACTTCCAGCTACATTTAACTATAGGAAGAACCAGTGGACGACTGAAGGGGTGATATATGACCCTGTATATGTGAGGCAACATCTCTGGCAGTGGCTGAATCTTCCACGTGAAAACTGCTCTCACCAGACTCCCTAGTCTTACAGTTTCATCTTGGGAAATTCAGCCTTTGAGCTCTAATTATAATAGCTCTTTCCTTTGACCTTCTCTCCTAGTTGTGGAAGTGGTTACATGTTCCATATTTCTGTGTTGCTTTACTGTTCACTATCTAGATTATAAATTTTTCTGTTACGTGTAAGAGCAAAATGCATGTGGGAGTTGCAGGGCTGTCACCTGCTAAGGAAGAGAATGTGTCACCTGCATCAGATAAATTTTAGGAATTTAATTTGAAAGGAGATTCAATGCCCACAGGAGATTCCCAAGGCCCCATGAAGAATACCATTGACAGGAGCCATGTGGGTGGGGGTATGGGTAGAGAGAAGACCCTGGAAGTACTTGGAAAGAATCAAGTTTCAGCTGCCTCAGAAGGAACTAAAGACCCCACCCAGGTGAAGGATGGTAACTTAAACACAAGATTCCTGGAGTACCACTCTATTACCTCATCACCACCAAGTAAGAAGAAAGTCATGCATCTTACAGCTCTCACCCCAAATTTTGTCTTTAAAAATGGACTTTTGAGCTCAAGCTCCATTCTCCTTGACTAACTTGTAATAAACCTTTCTGTTCCCCTTGCCGCCTCCCCCAAATCCCATTAAGTATTGTGTGTTCTTTTTTCCTAGTTAGATATTATCTGTATTGTGCCCAATATATCCCCTATACTCAGTTTAAACATTTTGAGCAGGAATGGTCTTCATTTATAAAATAATGCTTATTTTTACTCAGATATTATACATAGCACAAAATTCATGCAAAAGTTGATAGGTTAATATTACCTTACAGTAATAAAGTCAATGCTAAATTTGCAGTTCACCTGGTTTTCCGGGGAAGAATATACTATGAATTAGGCAGTTTTTAAAAGGCAGTTGAAGCAACGTGTCTATATCTCTAAGAAAACTGTCTTCTGAAATCTAAGATTTGTTTCCCAAAATTAAATTCCTCATATTTATCAGGCAAATAATTTACGACCTGAAACAGGCTTCATACCCAACCAGTTATTTGGTGACAACAATTTTTTCACCATTTCTTCATTTCTGTGAACCTCAATAAAGTATATATCAGTACACAATATAAGCTGATCTGGAAAGTACATCTGTGGAGAGGTGTTGCAATACAGACTGCATATACAACAATGAGTTTCTTCTGGGAAATATTGGACCTGAACTACATTCATGAATGCATAATCATTTAACAATATATTTTTATCCATGGCAATGCACTAAATAGAATACTGAGCTTCCTAAATGGTTCAGCAGATAAAGAGTCTTCCAGAAATATAGGAGATGCAGAAGATGTGGGTTTGATCCATGAGTCAGGAGGATCCCCTGGAGGAGGAAATGACAGCCCACTCCAGTGCTCTTTCCTGAAAAATCTCATGGACAGAGGAGTATGGTGGGCTACAGTTGTGAGGACTCAAAGAGACAGACACAACAGAGTGAGCACACACAGATACACACATACACACATGTAGAATAACCTTGTTTTATTCAATTTTTAGGGCATTTGTACTATATTAATTGGTGAAAGTAACATTAAAAAAAAATGCCTTCTTCCAGGTTGTGATGCTCTCCATTAAGAACAAAAGAAATGCATTTGTTTTTTAGGATAATTTAAAATTCTTCTTGATGCAATTCTTCATTCCCATTTCTCCAGCCTCATAACAACAGGAGATATAACCAATATTTAAATTAAGAAGGCTGTCTTTAAACTCAAATTTATTACCATAGCTCTTGATAATCCAAAGCCATATGTATATTTGTAAAGTGCCAATGCACCTCTCCAAGTAGCAAGTGCTGGATGACTCTACATGTAGCTAAATTGCACAATGATGTGACAATTCCATTCACTTCAACTTATCTTAAAGACACGTGGAACTGCCCAATCTTTACTCTCAGAGCTATGATACATGAGATGGCTTTGCTTATCTTAGCTAATAATGACATTACTTCCATGCTGTTTTAATAAAGGGAAAGTAAAAGGTACCACATCTCTCCCTATGGCATAAAATGAAGAAGAATTAAAAAGCCTCTAGATGAAAGTGAAAGAGGAGAGTGAAACAGTTGGCTTAAAATAACAACACTGTGCTTTTTTCATAGCATGGATTATGTCATCTGAACTGTGCTTCCTGCAAATCCTGTTATTTTCCAAATAGTCTGATATCAGAAAATAACAGCATCAAAAAAGGTCAGTTAAAATGAGATACATTGTCAGTTAAAATCTAAAAACAAAGTTTCAAAGAAAAAATATATGTTATGGAAATTTGTTTAATTGATCCTTATTTTTAAAATAAGAGTATTAAATATGCATGATAATTCCTTTGTGTAAAGTTAATCCAAATATTTATGACAACATGTGAAATATTAAGCATACATCATTATATAATACTTTTCAATTAAGATTAATTATAAACATCAATTGTGTTTTTATAAATTAATTTATTTTATTGAAGAATAATTGCTTTACAAAATTTTGCTGTTTTCTATCAAACCTCAACATGAATCATCCATAGGTGTACATGTGTCCCCTCCCTTTTGAAACGCCTTCTCATCTCCCTCCCATCCCACCCCTCTAGGTTGATACAGAGCTCCTATTTGAGTTTCCTAAGCCATACAGAAAACCTAGAACCTATTATACAGAGTGAAGTATTCAGAAAGAGAAAGATAAACACCATATTTTAAGATATGTATATATATATATATATATATATATGGAATCTAGAAAAATGGTACTGAATAATTTATTTACAGGGCAACAATGGAGAAACAGACATAGAGAATAGACTTATGGACATGAGGAGAGGGGAGGAGAGGGTGAGATGTATGGAAAGAGTACCATGGAAACTTATATTACCATATTGAAAATTGTGCTTTTTTTTTTTTTTGATGCTACAGGAAATGTCATGTATATATATGGCTTCAAAGTATGCAAATACAAAGCATGTGATGAAAATCCTTTAGAGCAACCCTATCCTCAGTGAATATTGTGAAAATAACTTATTTAGCATTCTTGCTACATATATAAAATATAATTTAGAGAATTTATTGGTTTCTTTGTGACATTATTAAGGGGTAAAAAATGTAGCATTTTCTTTAATTCTATGCTTGACTGATTTCTCTAAATGCTGTGGCATCGGATTATTCAATAAATGGTAAATGAACAAATGAATTCAAAGAGCAGTAAACAGATCTTGGAACTACCTGAGATACATGTCAAATAACTCTGAAGTAAAGTTAAGTGTTTAACTTATGTAGTATACATCACTGGCAACTGAAAATCAAAACAATTCCTTGTCTGTTTTTATTTTTTATTTTTTTCCTTTTTCATTCCCCCTAGTGGGAAGTGACTAGCAATATAAAGAACACACTGAACTTACAGCCCTGTATTTATTGTTATGAATTACTTGATGTGTTTGGTTTTAAACACAACCTGGTCAAAAAGAACAAAACTATGATTGTGTTTTAAAATTTATTTTTTCTGAGCTATTTCCAGTTGAATACCAAGCTATTAATAAATAATTATTCTTATTTATAAAAAAAGTATATATAACAACTTGGATAATATTTTCTAATATTATTTCTTACATATTATTGAAATTAATTTCATATTTAAAATATTTTAAATTATTAACTACTAAAAAAGAATTGTTTGGATATGGTCAAACAGGAGATGGCAAGAGTGTACATTGATATTTTGGGAATCAGTGAATTAAATGGTCTGGAGTGGGTGAATTTAATTCAGACGAACATTATATATACTACTGTGAGCAGGAATCTCTTAGAAGAAATGGAGAAGCCCTCATAGTGAACAAGAGACCAAGCAGTCTCAAAAACCACAGATTGATTTTGGTTCATTTCCAAGGCAAACCATTCAATATCACAGGAATCCAAGCCTATGGCCAACCAGTAACGCTGAAGAAGCTGAAGCTGAACAATTTTATGCAGACCTACAAGACCTTCTATAACTAACACCAGAAAAAGAAAAGAGAGAGATGCTATTTTCATCATAGGGGACTGAAAGGCAAAAGTAGGGAGTTAAGATATATTTGGAGTAACAGGCAAATTTGGCCTTGGAGTACAGAGTGAAGCAGGGCAAAAGTTAACAAAGTTTACCAAAATAACGTACTGGTCATAGCAAACACCCTCTTCTAAGAACACAAGAGATGACTCCACACATGGACATTACCAGATGGTCAACATCAAAGTCAGATTGATGATAATCTTTGTGGCTAATGATGAAGAAGCTCTATAAAACTAGTAAAAGCAAGATGGGAGATGACTGTGGCTCACATCATAAACTCCTTATTGCCAAATTCAGACTTAAATTGAAGAAAGTAGAGAAAAACACTAGGCCACTCAGATATAACCTTAATCAAATCCTTATGATTGTACATTGAAAGTGACAAATAGATTCAAGGGATTCGATCTGATAGACAGAGTACCTGAAGAACTAAGGGCGGAGGTTTGTAACATCATACAGGAGTTGGTGATAAAGACCAACCTGAAGGAAAATAAATGTAAAAAAGGCAAAATGGTTGTCTATGGAGCACTTACAGACAGCTGATAAATAAGTGAAAGGCAAAGGAAAAAAGGAAAGATATACCCATCTGAATGAAGAATTCCAAAGAAAGCCTTCTTAAGTGTGCAATGCAAATAAATAGAAGAAAACAATAGACTGGGAAAGACTAGAGATATCTTCAAGAGAATTAGCAATACTAAGGAAATATTTCGTACAAAGATGGGTACAATAAAGGACAGAAACTGTATGGATCTAAAAGAAGCAGAAGATATTAAGAAGAGGTGGCGAATAAACACAGAAGAACTATAGAAAAGATATCTTCATGACCCAGATAACCACAACGATGTGATCATTCAGCTACAGTCAGAAATCCTGGAAAGAAAAGTCAAGTGGGCCTTTGAAAGCATTACTATAATCAAAGCTAGTGGAGGTGATGGAATTCCAGCTGAGCTATTTCAAATTTTAAAATATGATGCTGTGAAAGTGCTGCACTCAATATATCAGCAAAATTGGAAAACTCAGCTGTGGCCACAGGACTGCAAACGATCAGCTTTCTTTCCATTCCCAAAGAAAAGAAATCCTAAAGAATGTTCAAACTATTGCACAATTGCACTCATTTCACCTGCTAACAAAGTAAAGCTCAAAATTATTCAAGCTAGGCTTCAAAGGTACGTTAAGCAAGGACCCCCATACGTTCAAGCTGGATTAAGAAAAGGCAGAGGAACCGGAGATCAAATTGCCAACATCCGTTGGATCATAGAAACAGCAAAAGAATTCCAGAAAAAATCTAATTCTGCTTCATTGACTATGCTAAAGCTTTTGACTGTGTGGATCATAACACACTGTGGGAAATTCTTACAGAGATGAGAATACCAGTCCACCTAACTTGCCTCCTGAGAAACCTATATGCCGGCCAAGAAGGAATAGTTAGAACCAATCATGTAACAATGGACTGGATCAAAATTGGGAACAGAGAACATCAAGACTGTATATTGTCACCCTGGTTATTAAACTTATATTCAGAATACACCATATAAAATGCTCGGCTGGTTGCAGCACACACTGGAAACAAGATTCCTGAGGGAAATATTGATAAGCTTAGATGTGCAGATAAAACCATCCTTATGGCAGAAAGCAAAAGGAATTAAAGAGCCTCTTAATGCAAGTGAAAGAAGAGTGAAAAAGCTGACTTAGAACTCAACATTCAAAAAACTAACATTGCAGCTTCCAATTCCATCACTTCATGTTAAATAGATGCAGAAACAATGAAAACGGTGATGCTTTATTTTTTGGGCTCCAAAATATACCTCATTGTGGTTTGATGGTGACTGTAGCCATGAAACTAAAAGACTCTTGCTCCTTGGAAGAAAAGTTACGACAAACCTAGACAGCATATTATAAAGCAGAGCCATTATTTTGCCAACAAAATTGGCACAAAGTCAAAGCTATGACTTCTCCAGTAGTTATGAATGGATTTGAGAGTTGGACAAAAAAGAAAGCTGAGCGCTGAAGAATTGATTCTTTTTACTGTGGTGTTGGAGAAGATTTTTGGGAGCCCCTCAAAAAGGAGATCAAACAAGTCAATCCTAAATGAAATCAACCCTGAATATTCATTGGAAGGATTGATACTGAAGCTGAAGCTCCAATAATTAGGCCTCTTGATATTAATTGCCAACTCATTAGAACCGAAACTGATGCTGGGAAAGATTGAAGGCAGAAGGAGAAGGGGATGACAGAGGATGAGATGGCTAGATGACATCACTGACTCAATGGACATGAGCTTGAGCAAGCTCTGGGGGATGGTGAAGGACAGGGAAGCCTGGCTGCTGCAGTCCATGGGGTCACAAAGAGTCAGACATGACGGAGCAACTGAAGAACACCAAACAGGAATTAAAAGATACTGTCTTAATTCAGAAGGCAAAATAACAGTTTCCCAGTTAATTTGGTTTTTCAAATAAATAGTAAAATTAAAAATATTTTAAGTTCTCTCTTCCTGACAATTTTTTTTTAATTATTTTTCTCTCAATAGGCACACCCCCACACACAGCCACACACATTATTTTGATCACTAAGCCCAGTACACCTGTTGAGAGGGCGAGTCTTGTGAGGTAAACAGAGGCTCTGATAACATAAAAGTTGGAATACATGTGATTAAGATTCTAACATAGTTGATACAAAACAAAGTATATGGCATGTGCTTAGAAATCAATTCACCACTTACTTTCTATTCTAAGTGGTGGTTTGGTTGCTTTAAAATTATAGAGCTCAGGATCATTCAAAACATCAGGAGCCATAATTTATTACTCATTACTCCCTGATATATAATCAATTCTAATAAATTATTTAAAGACAAATTATATACATTCGGTATTCACCTTTGTGGGTCCTTGGACTTAGAATGTACCTTTTTCTTTTCTTTTTTTAACGGTCTCTCAATAAATAATTATTGGATAGAGCACATATAATTCTTGAAAATAACCTAATTTTGGTAATTGTTTTTCATCTTACACTTTCTGTTTTTATATAAAGTTGTCTATCTCACTTCTAACTAAGAACAAGGCTATGAATACATCAAATTGCTAAGCATATGTGGAAGTGACTAAGTAATAATAATAATTAGCTTTTATAAACTTTCACTAAACTGCCTTTTCATAGGACACATCCAATTAATAGCAAATAGAGATGAAAACACATTGTTATATTGTGTACAGCATATCCTTATAAAAGACACAGAGAAAGATTTGACAAAGAACAGGAGTAGGTGGTTTGACCATAGAAGCAGTGGTTGGAGTGATGTGGCCATGAGTCAAGGAGACATAGTGGCCACCAGAAGCTGGAAGGAGAAGAGACTAAAATCTCCTTTTAAGCCTCTACTGGGAATATAGCCCTGCTAGCAGCAAGCTAAACTGATTTTCGACTTCTGGTCTCTAAAACTGAGATGCACTGTTATTTTAACCAACCAAGCCAGGGGTAGTTTGCTACATCGGCCATAGGAAACTAATACACACCCCTGTCCCAACTCAAATCTGATACCCTACAGAAGGTCTTACATAACTAGCCGAATAAGAAGGAAAAAAAATGTGGAGATTTGTACATGGGTATGAATGCAAGATTAAAAGGTACAGTGGTTGCATCATAGTGACAGTGAAGAGAGAAAATCTTCCTGCCTACAAATTGGACAGTTCATCATCTGCTTTGTGAAGAAAAGTCTCCCAGAAATGTCATACTCATTCCTAGCAATGTCAGTGGTTTAATCATTTGATCAGGTTTTTAGAGGCAAATGATATGCAAGGTTGAAGACATGAAGGTCTGGGTAGAGGTGTGTCAATGACATAAAGAAATGAGAATGAAGGTTGTTTTGTTTTTCCTTTTTTTTTTTTTCTTTTTAATCACTCGTTAATCCTCACCAGAGAACTTCTGTCATGAAAGAAGCATTGAACAATGAAATAGGCTAAATGTCTTTGTCCCTTAATCATCCATCGATTGATCATCCAATAACGATGCAATGGACAGAGAAGTCATGATGTCAGATGGAGGCTCTGTATGGGTCCAATAGCCAGTACTAGTGATTTTGCTCCTACCTCTTCATGCCCAGTATATAATCTAAGAAGACCAATACTGAACCTCCAGTATTATAATATTCATTATGAGTTAAAGAGGCATCTGATGACATGTCAACTTCCTGAGACCTTTCCTTCTTAGGTTTCCTTCCTAAGTAAAGAGCCTCAGCCAACACAAATAAAGCCTATGTGATGATATGCTCTTCTTTATAATCGCTATAATCTTTATCCTTTAGTTAATAGTCTGCAATTTTTCTTATATAAAAATATTGTGTTCTCAGTACTCATCAAATTTTATTTCTTCTACATGGCTTTCAATTCTAGCTTTCCTTATTTTCCATTTATTTTCTGAGAAATAAAAGAAAATGGAAACTGATTAGTTTTAGCTAATTTGGACTAAATTTTGTTAATCTTTTGTTCTTGTGTCTCAATTTGAAATTAAAAATTTTCTAAGTCTTTTTCCATTAATTTCCTTAAATCATGGAATTTCTTATTCTGAAGTTTAAGATCCTTCCTATATTTTTGTATGTTTATTTTGTGAATACTCTGCATATGTAGAGTATCTGTCAAGGCATGTTTGCTTAGTGGGAATGGTTGATCCTGGCCCTTGACATGTTGAAAACCCTGGTTTGAAGAGTAGGAGAAATTAGCTGAGCTAAAGAAGCCAAAAGCTTTAATTCAATTTTGGAAAATATTTTCTATCACACATTAGCTTTATTTGCTAATCTGGATCTATATATTGTGTCCCTCAATTTTCAGAATTTACCCCAAAGGGTTGAGAAAGCAGTTTTCATTGTGAGATTAAGTATAGGACTTATTATTTTTTTTTTTTTAATTACATGTCACTACTCAGTTACAACCCTGGAGGAAGGAATGGCAACCTACTCCAATGTTCTTGCCTGGAGGATCCCATGGACACAGAAGCCAGTGTCTATGGGCATGTCCATAGGCAGCTACTGCATATGGCACAAAGAATCAGACATGACTGAGTAACTAGTACAACTTGATTACATCAAGCTAATGGCAGAAAACATCTCTACCTTATTCATGAAGGAAGACCAAGAGGAACAAATAAATAAGATGCTACCTTAAACATTTCTCCTCTAACATTCCGGGGGTGAAATTCAGGGGACCTTTTTTTTTTTTTTTTGTATCTTCTCTGTGATCATGATCAAACTGCTGAATTGTCATTGTTCTCATACTTGCTTGGGTTTTCAAAAATGTGCCAGTTGTTATTAAAAATATACAAGTCCTGTCACTTTACTAGATGAATTTCAGTAAGGCATGGGATATAGAAATAACTGGGATTACCAGATCACCTTACCTGCCTCCTGAGAAATCTGTATGCAGGTCAAGAAGCAACACTTAGAACTGGACATGGAACGATGGACTGGATCAAAATTGGGAACACAGAACATCAAGACTGTATATTGTCACTCTGGTTATCTAACTTATATGCAGGGTACACCATGTGAAATGCTGGGCTTGATGAACCACAAGCTGGAATCAAGATTACCAGGAGAAATATAAATAACTTCAGATAGACAGATGACAACACCCTACTGGCAGAAAGTGAAAAAGAACTAAAGAGCCTCTTAAAGAAACTGAAATAGGAAAGTGAAAAAGCTGGCTTAAAACTCAACATTCAAAAACCTAAGATCACAACATCCTGTCTCATCACTTCATGGCAAATAAAAGGAGAAACAATGGAAAAAGTGAGAGACATTATCATTTATGTGTGTGTGTGGGCGGGCCTCCAAAATCACTGCAGATGATGACAGAAGCCACAAAATTAAAAGACACTTGCTTCTTGGCAGAGACATTACTTTACCAACAAAGATCTATCTAGTCAAAGCTATGGTTTTTCCAGCAGTCATGTATGTATGTGAGAGTTGGACTATAAAGAAAACTGAGTGCCAAAGAATTGATGCTTTCGAACTGTGGTGTTGGAGAAAATTCTTGAGAGTCTCTTGGACTGCAAGGAGATCAAATCAATCCATCCTAAATAAAATCAGTCCTAAATATTCATTGGAAGTACTGATGGTGAAGCTCCAATACTTTGGCCACTTGATGTGAAGAAGTGACTCATTGGAAAAGACCCTGATACTGGGAAAGATTGAAGGCAGGAGAAGAAGGGCACAACAGAGTGGGAGATGGATCGATGGTGTCACCAACTCGTTTAACATGAGTTTGATCAAGCTCCGGTAGTTAGTGATGGACAGGGAAGCTTAGCGTGCTGCAGTCCATGGGGTTGCAAAGAGTCAGAGGCGACTGAACAACTGAACTGACTGATAGAAATATCTCACATTTACCGGAAAGTTGTGCTCCTGACTTGATTCACTCACTCTGCATTCATGTCCCTGTGAGTGTATATGGGTGTGCAGAGGTGTGTGTAAGGGACATGATATTAAATAGCAAGCATACACAAGTGACAGTTTCTCTCTGTTTCCTTTCAGTCAGCTACCATCAGAGCAATAATAGTGATCTACACAGAAACAGTCTAATACTCTTTTTCATTCATGACCTGGGAATCAGTTTATTTTTAATAGAATGATTAAAAATATTTCTGATGGCCTAATCAATTTGTGGGCACATATTAATTTTACTATTAATAATTGGTGTATTTTATTCACTTTCCATTACATTTCCTCAAATGAAACACAATCAATGACCTTTCTTACTGGCTCTGATGTACAAGTCCAGACAGCTATTACAGAGCATCTTTCAGGCATGTAGCTATTAATATAATGGCTTGCTATAATATTAATTATAAAAGAAATATTGATATATTTTTTTTTGTTTGTTTTAACGACAGCCTTTTACTATTCTCCACTGAAAATGTTCCACTAATGTGGAAAATTCTGACTACCAACTACAAAGGTCTTCTGTGGTTTGCACAGTTTTGAACTATACTTGTTATATATGAGTATAATAACCAGTTGTATGAATATGATTAAATAAAATTAGCATTACATTGCTGCTTTTCCTTTAGTGCTTTATCAATTTTCTATTTAAACAGCTTTCTCAAATAATTCTATATGATCTAAACATAATTCCAGAAACTAGACAGGTGGCCTATATTGATGACATGCCAAGAATCACCCTCTCTTCTGATAACCAAGGCTTGGATAATGAAACAAACTCCTTGACTGTGTTTGCAATTTCCCTTAAGTAAGTTTTCTCCCAGAAAGCATTTCAATGCTTTATGAAAGTAGAGTCTATGATGTCTCAATATACATTTCTCATTTATGCCCTCACTACCTAAATCTGAAAGATTTATAGAGTTTGACCTCAAAGTAGGATACCCTCTCAAATGCATTATGACAATGAGAGAGTATATTTTGATTATGCTACTAGATATTTCCCAAGTAGGTATTTTATATGTAAAATATGAATATAGTGACTTATCAGATTGCTTAATTTAAATTACATTTTTTTTCATGTTAATGTTAATAATATCCTTTAGCATACACAAACTATTCAAATATCTCAGATTATTTGATTAGTTTTATCTTCAGTCTTCAACCTTGGAAGTGTTTTACAAGCACTTTCTTGTAACTATTTTTGAAGTTAAATCACTTTGTCATTAATATATATATAAAAGGAAAGTGATGTTCATAAAGTCCAGACATTTTTGTCACTGATATAATAGGGCAATGAGACAGTTTCTCTCCTAAGAACCGGAATATAGTTCTGTCTGTTCTGTGTTGGTTCATTTATCTCTGTTAAATTGGTGAATTAATTTTCATGATGATACTTGGTGTGAATAATGAAAAGCTAGAAAAGATAGTGTGATGGTCAAGATGGAATATTTAACATTTTCTTCCTAATTATAGCTCACCATCTTTTTGAGATTCACCACTGAACAATCATTTCATATGAACAAAATTTTTAGATGATATTTTAAGCTAAATTAAAAGTCATCTGAATAGTATAACCTCTTTTAAAACTTTAAATGCATGCAAACTCCAAGTATTTTATCATGTTAAACAGAAGTACTTAAAATATAAGAATGTGTTTTGAACTCTTTATTTGCTAATGATTTGAATATATATTACAAAAAGAATGTATTTAAAGAAAGATTATCCTTTTAAATCAAATCAACTTTTTTATCACATGCTTTTTTTTGCTTTATTTTTTTTTCTTTTCTTTAGTTAATTTAAATTTATTTATTTTAATTGAAGGCTAATTACTTTACAATATTGTATTGGTTCTGCCACACATCAACATGAATGCTCATTTCAATGTTTGTTTTCTAGTTGAACAGGTTTATTAGTCATCATTTTAGTTAAAGTAGATAATTGTCTCTGCAAGGAGATTTAACAATGCCTGTCAAACATTATAATGGCTATAAAACATTTGAGGATCTTGATGAAATCTGAGACTACATTTTAAGCAAGCTTTCTCAATATCCAACCAACTAGTCAAAAATTTAATCCCAGGTGTTTTCCATGAGAAATTCATATACTGGATTGGATGTTGACTTTTGATTGCCAGTTAAAATTTTATAACCCTGAAGGAAATAATATTTACAACACATAATGACATAATTTATTTTCTTATAAAAATCCATGCAGAAATCGAATTCCCTTTGTGAACCAGTTACAACCTAACATTAGCTATGAATTTTAGCAATAAAATAGGGAATTATTAAAGGCAGAATCAAGATGGTAGAGTAGGAAAACTTGTGTTCAACTCAATCACGGATATATGAAAACTACAACTACATATGGAAAAAATCTCTGAGAAAGAGTGAAAACTAGCAGGTTTATTCTAGAACTGAGAATACAGCTCTTCTACAATTAAGAATATAATGGGGGAAAAAATGTTTCAAGATGGGTGAAAGGCAAAGTGAAGCAAACCAGTCAGGACACACGCCCTGGAAGGCAACCCCAAAAAGGAAAGAAATATAAAGAACTCTGAGGTCTTCCTTAAAGATTGAGAGGTTCAAGCCCCACATTGAACATCCAAGCCCTGGAGACTGGCACAGGAAGATGAGCCCACTTTACCTGACTTGAAAATGAGTGGGACTTATGACCTGGAGATCTGGATATCTGTAGAAAACCAAAATTTTACCTGTAAGGATCCATGAACAGACTTACTCCAAGTCGCATCACAGAGATAGATTGAAAAGCTCTTGGCATTCTAGCCAGTCTTGCATGACCTCTCCTTATGACCCCAGCCTGGCTTCAGCGGCAATATCTCCAAAAAGGAGAGAGCCTGAAGCTCAACCTGGGAAAAGCTGCTTTCAATTCTAGGCTCCACTCTAGCCCATCCAGCTTCAGACTTCCTCAGAAAAATCATCAGCTTTTAATACACTCTGAGTGAAGACCCAACCCTTGCTCAGATCAGTGCCAGCCCTGCCAAACCCACCAGTCACATGAAGCCAGCATAGGAATGCTCCTACACAAAAACATTCCTTCAAAAACAGGAAAGGTTACTGTTTGAACTAATTCAAGAGACAACTACAGAAAATCAAACAAAATTATAAGACAGAGGAATATGTTCTAAATGAAAGATCAAGATAAAACCCTGGGAGTGGGGGAATAAAACACTAAAGAGATAGAGATAGGTAATTAACTGTATAAAAACCTTGAAGCAACTCTTTATCATTTAAAATCATGAAAATGCTCATCAACAATAAAGAAGAAAATTTGGAAGGAGATAATGGAGAAAGCAATGGCTACCCACTCCAGTACTCATGCCTGGAAAATCCCATGGACAGAGGAGCCTGGTAGGCTGCAGTCCATGGGATCGCGAAGAGTCAGACAGGAATGAGTGACTTCACTTTCATTTTTCACTTTCACTTTTCACTTTCATGCATCAGAGAAGGAAATGGCAACACATTCCAGTGTTCTTGCCTAGAAAATACCATGGACGGAGGAGCCTGGTAGGCTGCAGTCCATGAGGTGGCATAGATTCAGACAGGAATGAGTGAATTCACTTTTACTTTTCACTTTCACGCATCAGAGAAGGAAATGGCAACACATTCCAGTGTTCTTGCCTGGAGAGTTCGAGGGACGGAGTAGCCTGGTAGGCTGCTGTCTATGGGGTCGCAGAGAGTCAGACACGACTGAAGCAACTTAGCAGCAGTAGCAATGGAAGATCACCTTTCTTCTGACAAATACATAAAAAAATACATCTGCACATGGAACAACTTCCACACAACACCTTCTAAGCACTGGCAGAAGACTCTGGATTTCCAAAAAAGGCAAGCTGGTATCCTCAGAATGAGGTAGGGTTGAAGATAAAGATAAAAAGGAGACAAAAGATTTTGGAATGGGGATTTGCATCTAGGGGTGGGAGCCATGAAGGAGGAAATGTCTTCATCTATTCAGAAACCTATTCATAGTTGAAGATGCTGGGGACCTTCAGAGCCTCAGAAGGGAACACAGCATCAGAAAGGAATGTGCTTGGTAGACAAGTCAGAGAGAATTCATCACAGAGATTGTGGCAAGTAAACAGTACTTCTCAAGTGATAAGTGGCTTTCATGCTTGCCCCAGTGAATGGGGGCTGGGTGTTGAGTTCAGGCTTCAGGCGTTGGAACCCAGGAAGAGGACAGGAGTTGACTGCTGTGAAGTTACTCTGAGGGAGCTAGTATGACACAACAGAGGGGGCCCAGGGAAAACCCTAGGCCTCCCACAGAGGCAAGAAATTATTGCCTCGGGGACCCTCTGGGCCCACGCACTTGTAGACCACAGGAATTTTCATTCATGGTTACTGTAAGTGGGATGAGTAGACGACAGTGACTGTGAATTGTGCAACCCCAGAGCTAGATAATCCCAGCTGTTTCCAAAGCAGGCAAAAGTAACAAATGCAGAACTAGACATGACAGCAGTTTACAATCCTGGGACAGGGGAACACAAACCTCATGCTTACTGCCAAAGCCAGGGTGAGTGTCTGAGGCGGAAGACAAAATGCTAATGCTGTGGTACAAAACCCAGAGGTAGCAGCTGCCACCAAGTCATGAGTGGGCATGGACTACTGCCAAGACCCTCCTGGGAGCCTCTGCAGCTTAACTCTGTCAAGGGACACGTGACCTGGGGCCAGTCCCCCTAGGAGAGCACATAACCCACCTCAGACTGTGGCAACTTCCTGCAGGACTCTAACAAAGTGGGAACAACCCAGATACCCCAGCAGTGGATTTCATATTCCTCTCTCCCCAGCCTGATGGAGCAAGTGAGATTTACTAAGCTTCTACTTTGGCTCCCGCTGGTCTGGGTAGGGAACAGACACCAGAAGGTGGCCTACAAGAAGAGGCAGATCCAAACCAAACTGAAGCAACAGGGCTGTATGACTAAAGGAAAATAAGAAAACTCACTCCAGCAGCTTCAGGTACAGTGGATTAAATACCTGCAATTAGCCTGAGACTGTGCATTTGGGTGCAGTTGTGGAGTCTGGGAGCAAATACAAGCTGCAAATGGCCAGATAAGAATCTGAGCTGACCACACAGCATCCATAGCAGGTCCAGAGACCTACTTAGAAATGTTGGAGGACTTCCTGTTTAAGGAGATTGGCTGGTGCTCACTGGCAGGAATAATGGAGGATTCAGAAAGACATTCTTACTACTACTACTCTCTCTATATATCATATATGTGTTGGTTTTTTGTGTGTTTTTTGTTTCTTTGAATTGTTTTAATGTTGTTTTTTTATTATTCCTTTAATATTTATTTGCTAACTTACTTTTACCTTTTTAAAATCATGCTGCTTTAAATAAATGTATTTATTTGCCCCTATTTTTACAGTACTATTTAGTTATATTGCATTTTTCCATGTTTTTGATTTTGCATTTTTGCTAGTCTAGTTGTTAGTATTCATTTTCACTTATGTGTTTATTGGCATTGTTTCTCTCTTGTTTTTTATTCTTGTCTTTATTCTTTTATTTTCTTTTTCTCCCTATCTTCTTTTCTCTTCGACTCTCTTCTTTTTCTTTGAAGTGTGTGAATTTCTTAAGGTATTCTTGGCTATTGACTGTTGTTTTCACCATTTTTTCTTGGGATTTTGTCTTCTGAGTTTCATGGCTTGTGGAGTCTTTCCTCCATTAAGGTGTCAGGCCTGAACGACCACTGAGGTGGTAGACATGCATCCAAGACTTCAGACCATGAGAGAACTCTTGGCCCCATGGAAGAGTCCTCCCAATGGCCTCCATCTCAGGACTAAGGCTAGAAAAATCCAATGCCAGATGCCCCATATGAAAACCTCAGTAAAACACAAACATGAATCTGTCCATTACCATACAGGCTGCCCAAAGCCATACCAAGCCTGTACACACACCAAAACACACTACTAGATGTAGCACTGCACATCAGAAAGAAAAGATCCAGCTCCATTCACCAGAACACAGGCATGTGTCCCAACAACCAAAACCTTCACAAGGCACATGTGAAACTTGACCCAAGGAGAGCCGACTCCATAAATAAGAGGAACTGCAACCATTTAAGCTGCAGAAAGGATAAGTCAAACACAGTAAATTAAATAAAAGGAAAAAACAGAGAGAGATGAAGCAGATGAAAGGATATGGTAGGGCCATAAGACCAAAAAGATAAATAAATAAAAAAAGAAGAGGAAAGAGGCAACCTACCTAAAAAAAAAAAAAAAAAAAAAAAAGAAAAGAAAGAAACTTCAGAGTAACGATGGTAAGGATGATCCAAAACTTGGAAATAAAATGAAGATGCAGATAAATAAAATGGAGCCATAGAGAGAAAAAATACAAGAAATGTTTAATAAGGACCTATAATAAACCAAGAATAGATAATTAGCAATGAAGAATAATAAAAATACTGAGATTAAAAATATTCCTGCTGAAGAATTGATGCTTTTGAACTGTGGTGTTGGAGAAGATTCTTGAGAGTCCCTTGGACTACAAAGAGATCCAACCAGTCCATTCTAAAGGAGATCAGTCCTGGATGTTCTTTGGAAGGACTGATGCTAAAACTGAAACTGCAATACTTTGGCCAACTCATGCGAAGAGTTGACTCATTGGAAAAAACTCTGATGCTGGGAAGGATTGTGCCAGGAGCCAGCACGGGAGATCCCACCCATGACAAGGTCATGTGGAGAGGCCTGATGGGCAAGGCGAGTCAGGTCTCAAGGGATCCTCTGTCTGAGAATCTACCCCAAAAGCAAAATCTGTCTGTTTACTCTGCTATACTATACTCTTCTGACATTACCACCTTTTCCCTGGAAAAATTAACTCAGGACTTTAGTTAACAGTCTCCTGCATATGAAAAGAATGTCTTGGCTTAAAGCCCCTTTATATAGAAAACTATAAAACACTGATGAAAGAAATCAAAGAGGACACTAATAGATGGAGAAATATACCATGTTCATGGATCAGAAGAATCAATATAGTGAAAATGTGTATACTACCCAAAGCAATTTACAGATTCAATGCAATTCCTATCAAGCTACCAGCCACATTTTTCACAGAACTAGAACAAACAATTTCAAGATTTGTATGGAAATACAAAAAACCTCGAATAGCCAAAGCAATCTTGAGAAAGAAGAATGGAACTGGAGGAATCAACTTGCCTGACTTCAGGCTCTACTACAAAGCCACAGTCATCAAGACAGTATGGTACTGGCACAAAGACAGACATATAGATCAATGGAACAAAATAGAAAGCACAGAGATAAATCCACACACATATGGACACCTTATCTTTGACAAAGGAGGCAAGAATATACAATGGAGTAAAGACAATCTCTTTGACAAGTGGTGCTGGGAAAACTGGTCAACCACTTGTAAAAGAATGAAACTAGATCACTTTCTAACACCACACACAAAAATAAACTCAAAATGGATTAAAGATCTAAATGTAAGATCGGAAACTATAAAACTCCTAGAGGAGAACACAGGCAAAACACTCTCAGACATAAATCACAGCAGGATCCTCTATGATCCACCTCCCAGAATTCTGGAAATAAAAGCAAAAATAAACAAATGGGATCTAATTAAAATTAAAAGCTTCTGCACAACAAAGGAAAATATAAGCAAGGTGAAAAGACAGCCTTCTGAATGGGAGAAAATAATAGCAAATGAAGCAACTGACAAACAACTAATCTCAAAAATATACAAGCAACTTATGCAGCTCAACTCCAGAAAAATAAACGACCCAATCAAAAAATGGGCCAAAGAACTAAATAGACATTTCTCCAAAGAAGACATACGGATGGCTAACAAACACATGAAAAGATGCTCAACATCACTTATTATTAGAGAAATGCAAATCAAAACCACAATGAGGTACCACTTCACACCAGTCAGAATGGCTGCGATCCAAAAATCTGCAAGCGATAAATGCTGGAGAGGGTGTGGAGAAAAGGGAACCCTCCTACACTGTTGGTGGGAATGCAAACTAGTACAGCCACTATGGAGAACAGTGTGGAGATTCCTTAAAAACTTGCAAATAGAACTGCCTTATGACCCAGCAATCCCACTGCTGGGCATACACACCAAGGAAACCAGAATTGAAAGAGACACATAAACGCATGTAAGAATTAAAGATTTTTAAATTTAAAAAATAAAAATAAATCAATAAATCAAAACAAATTTAAAAAAAATAAAAAGTGATTTTACATATAAAAAAAAAAAAAGAAAGAGACACATGTACCCCAATGTTCATCGCAGCACTGTTTATAATAGTCAGGACATGGAAACAACCTAGATGTCCATCAGCAGATGAATGGATAAGAAAGCTGTGGTACATATACACAATGGAGTATTACTCAGCCGTTAAAAAGAATTCATTTGAATTAGTTCTGATGAGATGGACGAAACTGGAGCCAATTATACAGAGTAAAGTAAGCCAGAAAGAAAAACACCAATACAGTATACTAACACATATATATGGAATTTAGGAAGATGGCAATGACGACCCTGTATGCAAGACAGGAAAAAAGCCACAGATGTGTATAACGGACTTTTGGACTCAAAGGGAGAGGGAGAGGGTGGGATGATTTGGGAGAATGGCATTCTAACATGTATACTATCATGTAAGAGTTGAATCGCCAGTCTATGTCTGACGCAGGGTGCAGCATGCTTGGGGCTGGTGCATGGGGATGACCCAGAGAGATGTTATGGGGAGGGAGGTGGGAGGGGGGTTCATGTTTGGGAACGCATGTAAGAATTAAAGACTTTAAAAAATAAAAAAATAAAAAATAAAATTAAATAAAATAAAACAAAAATGCAAAGATCAAAAAAATAAAATAAAATAAACAAGCAAAATAAATAAATAAATAAATACAAAAAAAAAAAAAAAAAAAACCCTTTGATGGCTTTCTAACTTATCTGACAGGCCTGCTTTACAATTTGTGGATTGTTTACAGCACCCAACTGTGAGAGGCACCAACCTCAAAACATCTTAAAGATATAGAGCCTTTTAGAGTTAAGAATTAGTTTGATGAAGAGTTTGTTGAGTTAATGTTTGCTGCCAGGCCTCTATATTCTTTATCTTTTAGGCACCTGGGAGGATATTAATCAATGTAATCGGGATGCAGAAATAGGAATATAGTAGTTTTGATGTTAGCAATACTAGACTTTTGAGTTAATTACTTTTCTCTTTGTTATATATCCATGTACTCCTTTTTCCTTGTTATAAATTGTGGTATCATTGGTATCTAAGAATGTAACTTTATTTAGTGCTTTCTGAGAGTGGCACCAGACTTTGGGAAGAACAACACTATTACCCTTATCAGAAAAGGGCCATAAAATGTTAATTGGCCTTCTGGCCAGAAGATGATGTAAATCACCTAAGACTTATGTATACAACTAGGTATGCAGAGAGAAAGCCTGGTCTCAATAAGAGTAAGGGCGGCTGATGCTGCATAATTTTGTATTATCCATTGATCTCTATGTAAAATCAAAAGGTATATAAGGCCTTTCTGGACAATGGGGGGGGGCAGTCATTGGAAAGACTGATTACCCCCGTGTCTTCTCTTCTTACTCTATTTTCTGGCTGAATTCCCATCTGGGCGCGGAGGCTCGCCATGTCTACTTACTTGCCCCGTCTTCTAAGATCTGCGAGAGAGGGAGCCCAAGGCGGGGCACCCTCCGATATTCAAATGGACGCTGGTAGCTTAACGTAGATGGTGCAAATCTCTTGTCCTGAGAGTTTATTGGTTCTCCACATAAACCAAGTTATTCAGCATCTTTTCTCCACTAAATTTTCCTACTATACTATTTCTTCTTAATTCATTTTATATTTCTAAATAAATGAGTTTTTCCTTGCCTACTCCATCTTCCCTTCGAATTCCCTGGATCCACCAGGGCAGGACCCCAGCAGGATTGGGGGCAGAAGAAGGGGACGACAGTGGATGAGATGGCTGGATGGCATCACCGACTTGATGGACACGAGTTTGGGTGAACTCTGGGAGTTGGTGATAGACAGGGAGGCCTGATGTGCTGGGGTTCATGGGGTCACAAAGAGTCAGATATGACTGAGTGTCTGAACTGAACTGAACTGAACTGAAAAGAGACAATCACTGGAAAAGGAAATCGCAACCCACTCCAGTATTCTTGCCTGGAAAATCCCATGGACAGAGGAGCCTGATGGGCTACAGCTCATGGGGTCTCAAAGAGTCGGACACTACTGAGCAACTGAACACAAAAGAGACAAGGAGGGATACCGCACAATAGTCAAAGGATAAATCAGTAAAGAACATATAGTGAAGTGAAGTTGCTCAGTCCTATCTGACTCTTTGCAACCTCATAGACTATAGCCTACCAGGCTCCTCTGTCAATGGGATTTTCCACACAATAGTACTAGAATGAATTGCCATTTCCTTCTCCAGGGGATCTTCCAAACCCAGGGCTCGAACTTGAGTCTCCCACATTGTAGACAGATGCTTTACCATATGAGCCACCAGGGAAGTCACCTGAAGAACATATAACAGCTACAAATATATATGCACCCAAAATAGGAGACTCTCAATACATAAGGCTAATCCTAACAAGTATTAAGAGGAAACTAAAACACAGTGATAGAGAGGAATGTAACACTGCACTCATATCAATGGACAGAACATCCACACAGAAAATTAATAAGGAAACACAACTTTTAAATGACACTTTGGATCAGATAGCTTAACTAACATCTATAGAGCATTTCATTCATAAAGAGTAGATTTCACTTTTTCTCATGTAACATTCTCCAGGATAGATCACATCTTGAGTCACAAATCTAATAAGCAAAGATGGGCTCAATAAAGGAGAGAAATGGTATAGACAACGTAAGCAGAAGATATTAAGAAGAGGTGGCAAGAATACCAGAAGAACTGTACAAAAAAGATCTTCAAGACTCAGATAATCACAATGGTGTGATCTCTCACCTAGAGTCAGACATCCTGGAATGTGAAGTCAAGTGGGTCTTAGAAAGCATCACTACGAACAAAGCCAGTGGAAGTGATGGAATTCCAGTTGAGCTGTTTCAAACCCTGAAAGATGATGCTGTGAAAGTGCTGCACTCAATATGCCAGCAAATTTGGAAAACTCAGCAGTGGCCACAGGACTGGAAAATGTCAGTTTTTATTCCAAACCCAAAGAAAGGCAATGCCAAAGAATGTTTAAACTACCGCACAATTGCACTCATCTCCCATGCTAGTAAAGTAATGCTCAAAATTCTCCAAGCCAGGCTTCAGCAATATGTGAACAGTGAAATTTCAGATGTTCAAGCTGGTTTTAGAAAAGGCAGAGGAACCAGAAATCAAATTGCCAACATCTGCTGGATCATTGAAAAAGCAACAGAGTTCCAGAAAAACATCTATTTCTGTCTCATTGACTATGCCAAAACCTTTGACTGTCTGGATCAAAATAAACTTTGGAAAATTCTATGCATCTGTGTCTCTTCTGCTATCTCGCATACAGGATTATTGTTACCATCATTCTAAACTCCATATATATTCATTAGTATACTGTATTGGTGTTTTTCTTTCTGGCTTACTTCACTCTGTATAATAGGCTCCAGTTTCATCCGATGGGGAAGGAAGAGGGAAGGGAGTATAGGATAGGGAACACATGTATACCCATGGTGGATTCATGTTGATGAATGGCAAAAAACAATACAATATTGTAAAGTAATTAACCTCTAATTAAAATGAAAAAAAATAATTTAAAAAAGAAAAACACTGTTGAAAATTCTGAAAGAGATGGAAATACCAGACCACCTTACCTACCTCTTGAGAAACCTATATGCAGGTGAGGAAGCAACAGTTAGAACTGGACGTGGAACAACAGACTGGTTCCAAATAGGAAAAGGAGTAAGTCAAGGCTGTATATTGTCACCCTGCTTATTTAACTTATATGCACAGTATATCATGAAAAATACTGGGCTGGAAGAAGAATAAGCTGGAATCAAGATTGCCTGGAGAAATATCGATAATCTCAGATACGCAGATGACACCACCTTTGTGGCAGAAAGTGGGGAGGAACTAAAAAGCCTCTTGATGAAAGTGAAAGAGAAGAGTGAACAAGTTGGCTTAAAGCTCAACATTCAGAAAATGAAAATCATGGCATCCAGTCCCATCACTTCATGGGAAATAGATGGGGAAACAGTGAAAACAGTATCAGACTTTATTTTTTCGGGCTCCAAAATCGCTGCAGATGGTGACTGCTGCCATGGAATAAAAGACGCTTGTTCCTTGGAAGAAAAGTTATGTCCAACCTAGACAGCATATTGAAAAGCAGAGACATTACTTTGCCGACGATGGCCCGTCTAGTCAAGGCTATGGTTTTTCCAGTAGTCATGTATGGATGTGAGAGTTGGACTGTGAAGAAAGCTGAGCACCAAAGAATTGATGCTTTTGAACTGTAGAGTTGGAGAAGAGTCTTGAGAGTCCCTTGGACTGCAAGGAGATCCAACCAGTCCATTCTGAAGGAGATCAGCCCTGGGATTTCTTTGGAAGGAATGATGCTAAAGCTGAAACTCCAGTACTTTGGCCACTTCATGAGAAGTGTTGACTCATTGGAAAAGACTCTGATGCTGGGAGGGATTGGGGGCAGGAGGAGAATGGGACGACCGAGGATGAAATGGCTGAATGGCATCACTGACTCCATGGATGTGAATCTGAGTGAATTCCGGGGGTTGGTGATGGACAGGGAGGCCTGGCGTGCTGCGATTCATGGGGTTGCAAACAGTCAGACATGACTGAGCGATTGAACTGAACAGAACTGAGTCACAAATCAAGGCTTGGTAATTTTTTTTTTTTTTTAATGAAATTTTTTCAAGCATATTTTCTGATCTCAACACTTTAAAATTAGATAAAAACTACAGGAAACAAACAAGCAAACAAAAACCTATAAAAAACACAAATTTATGGAGGCTAAACAATATGCTACTGAAAAACCAGGAAGTCAATGGCTATATTAATGGCATTCTAACATGTATACTATCATGTAAGAATTGAATCGCCAGTCTATGTCTGACACAGGATACAGCATGTTTGGGGCTGGTGCATGGGGAACCCAGAGAGATGTTATGGGGAGGGAGGTGGGAGGGGGGTTCATGTTTGGGAACGCATGTAAGAATTAAAGATTTTAAAATTTAGAAAATAAAAAACTAAAAAATAATAAAAAAAAGAAAGTCAAAAATATCTAAAAGCAAGTGACAATTAAAATATGACATCTCAAATCCTATGTGGTGCACTAAAAGCAGTGCAGATGAAAATTTATAGCAGTACAATCCTACTCAAAGAAACAAGGAAAAAAAAAAAAAGCCAATAAGCAAGCTACACTTACACTGAAAGCAACTAGACAAAGAAATACTACAACAACCACAACACAAAGTTAGTAGAAGGAAAGAAATTGTAACTATCAGAGCAGAAATAAATGAAAAATTAGTAAATAATACATCTAGCAAAGATCAAGAAAGCTAAAGGCTGCTGCTTTGAAGAGATAAACAAAATTGACATATCGTTAGGCAGATTTATCAAGAAAAAAGCGAGAATGTTCAAATCAGTAAAATTTGAAATTAGAAAGAAGTTACAGTAGACAAGGCAGAAGTACAAAAGATCATAACAGATTACTATAAGCAATTATATGCCACCTGATACAAAGAGCTGACTCATTTGAAAAGACCCTGATGCTGGGAAAGTTTGAGGACAGGAGAAGAAGAGGATGACAGAGTAAGAGAAGGTTGCATGGCATTACTGACTCAATGGACATGGGTTTCGGAGGACTCTGGAAGTTGGTGATGGACAATGAGGCCTGGCATGCTGCAGTTCATGTAGTCTCAGAGTCGGACACGACTAAGCAACTGAACTGAAAAAGGAAAACCTGGAAGAAATGGCTTCCAGGTTTTGAAAACAAAGGCTTCAAAACGTATACTCCTCTAAGACTAAATCAGGAAGAAATAGAAAGCATTGAAAGATAAATCACAAGCACAGAAATTTAAAATGTACTGAAAAATCTTCCAACCAACAAAAGTCCAAGAGCAGATGGTATCAAAGGATAATTCCACAAAAAGTGTAGGGAAAAGAACTCTGATCATGCTCAAATTCTGCCAGGAAAGTGTAGAGGAAAGAAAACCCACAAATTCATTCTATAAGGCTACTATAATCCTGTCATCAAAACCGGACAAAGATACTACAAAAGAGAAAATTAGAGGCCAATATGAATGATGAAAATCAAAGGCAAAAATTTCAACAAAGTCTAGCCAACAGAACTCAACAATATATTAAAGGATCAGACATCATGATCAGATGGCCTTTATATCAAGAATTAAAAGATTCTATATTATACACAAATCAGTGTGATGCAACGTATTAACAAATGGAAAGATTAAAAAAAAAACATACTATGATCTCAATAGTTTCAGAGAAACTTTTTGACAAAATCCGACACCCATTTATCATAAAGAAAAAAAAAAAAAGTATCCAGAAGGTAGGCATTGTAAGAACCTATCTCAACATATTAAAGGCCATATACAATGAACCCACAGCAAACATTATTCTGAATATTGAAAAGAATGAAAACAATTTCTCGAAGATCAAGAACAAGACAAGGATAGCTACCTTCACCACTATTACTCAACATAGATTTGAGTCTTAACCATGGCAATCAGAGATGAAAAATAAATAAAAGGAATTTGGGATTGCAAAAGGAGATGTAAAGCTCTCACTTTTGCAGATGACATGAAACTATACATATAAAACCATAAAGCTGTCACCAGAAAATTACTGGAACAAATCAATGAATATAGAAAATGCTCATGATGTAATATTCAGCTTAGTTCAGTTGCTCAGTCATGTCCAATTCTTTGCGACCCCATGAATTGCAGCGTGCCAGGCCTTCCTGTCCATCACCAACTCCCAGAGTTCACTCACATTCACATCCATGGAATCAGTGATGCCATCCAGTCATCTCATCCTCTGTTGTCCCCTTCTCCTCCTGCCCCCAATCCCTCCCAGCATCAGAGTCTTTTCCAACCAGTCAACTCTTCACATGAGGTGGCCAAAGTATTGGAGTTTCAGTTTTAGCCTCATCCCTCCAAAGATATCCCAGGGCTGATCTCCTTCAGAATGGACTGGTTGGATCTCCTTGCAGTCCAAGGAACTCTCAAGAGTCTTCTCCAACACCACAGTTCAAAAGCATCAATTCTTTGGCACTCAGCTTTCTTCACAGTCCAACTCTCACATCCATACATGACTACTGGAAAAACCATAGCCTTGACTAGACGGACCTTTGTTGGCAAAGTAATGTCTCTGCTTTTCAATATGCTATCTAGGTTGGTCATAAATTTTCTTCCAAGGAGCAAGTATCTTTTAATCCCATGGCTTCAATCACCACCTGCAGTGAGTTTGGAGCCCAAGAAAATAAAGTTTGACCCTGTTTCCACTGTTTCCCCATCTATTTCCCATGAAGTGATGGGACTGGATGCCATGATCTTGGTTTTCTGAATGTTGAGTTTTAAGCCAACTTTTTCACTCTCCTCTTTCACTTTCATCAAGAGGCTTTTTAGCTCCTCTTCACTTTCTGCCATAAGGGTGGTGTCATCTGCATACCTGACATTATTGATATTTCTCCCTGCAATCTTGAGTCCACCTTGTGCTTCTTCCAGCCAGGCATTTCTCATGATGTACTGTGCATATAAGTTAAATAAGCAGGGTGACAATATACAGCCTTGACGTACTTCTTTTCCCATTTGGAACCAGTCTGTTATTCCATGTCCAGTTCTAACTGTTGCTTCCTGGCCTGCATACAAATTTCTCAAGAGGCAGGTCAGGTGGTCTGATATTCCCATCTCTTGAAGAATTTTACACAGTTTATTGTGATCTGCACAGTAAAAGGCTTTGGCATAGTCAATAAAGCAGAAATAGATGTTTTTCTGGAGCTCACTTGCTTTTTCAATGATCCAGCGGATGTTGGCAATTTGATGTAACATTAATGCACATAAATTCCTTAAATTTCTATACTCTGCTGAAGAATTGATGCTTTTGAACTGTGGTGTTGGAGAACTCTTGAGCGTCCCTTGGACTCTAAGGAGATCCAGCCAGTCCATTCTGAAGGAGATTAACCCTGGGATTTCTATGGAAGGAATGATGCTAAAGCAGAAGCTCCAGTACTTTGGCCACCTCATGCAAAGAGTTGACTCATTGGAAAAAGACTCTGATGCTGGGAGGGATTGGAGACAAGAGGAGAAGGGGACGACAGAAGATGAGATGGCTGGATGACATCACTGACTCGATGGACGTGAGTCTGAGTGAACTCCGGGGGTTGGTGATGGACAAGGAGGCCTGGCGTGCTGCGATTCATGGGGTCGCAAAGAGTTGGACACGACTGAGTGACTGAACTGAACTGAACTGAATGATGAAAAACTAGAAACAGTAATTAAGGAGGCAATCTTATTCACCATTAGAACAAAAAGAATAAAATACCTAGGAATAAACTTACCTAAAGAGACAAAAACCTGTATACAGAAAACCGTGAAATTGATGAGAGAAATCAAAGATGGTACAGACAGATGGAGAGATATACCATGTACTTAGATTGGAAGAATCAATATTGTGAAAATAACTATATTACCCAAAGTTATCTACAGATTCAATACAATCCCTATCAAACTACAAATGGTATTTTTCACAGAACTAAAACAAAAGAATTCACAATTTGTATGGAAGCACAAAGGACTGTGAATGATCAAAATAATCCTGAGAAAGAAAAAGAGAGCTGGGGAAATCAACCTTCCTGACTTCATAATTAACTACATAGCTCCAGTCATCAAGACAGTACTTTACTGGCACCAAAACAGAAATATAGACCAGTGTAACAAAATATAAATTCCAAAGATAAACCCACATACATATGGACATCTTATTTCTGATAAAGGAGCAAGAAAATATAATGGAGAAAAGACAGCCTGTTCAATGAATGGTGCTGGGAAAACTAGATAGCTACATGTAAAACAATGAAACTAGACCACCTCTTAACACCATACACAAAAATTAACTAAAAATGGATTAAATATAAAGCCATAAAATATAAAGCTCTTAGAGGAAATCATAAACAATATATACTTTATCATAAATCATGAAAATATTTTATTTGACCCACCTCCTAGAGTAAAAGAAATCAAACCAAAAATAAACAAACTGGACCCAGTTAAACTTAACAGAATTTGCAAAGCAAAGGAAACACAAAACAAGATTAAATGATAATACTAGGAATGGGAGAAAATAATTGTAAATGAAACAATTGAAAAATGATTCATCTCCAAAACATATAAGTACATTATACAACTCAATATTAGAAAAACAAAGAGCCCAATCAATAAATGGATGGAAGATATAAAATGAGATTTTTCTAAAGAAAGCATTCAGATGGCCAATAGATACATGCAAAGATGCCCAACATCGCTAATTGTTAGAGAAATGCAAATCAAAACTACAATTCGGTATCAACTCAAACCATGGAGAATGGCCATCATCTAAAGATCTATGAACAATAAATATTGTAGCAAGATTATAGTAAAATATTGTAGTAAATTTTGAAGGTAAGAGAATCCTCCTACATTGTTGGTGGGAATAGAAATTGACAGTCGTTATGAAGAACTGTATGGAGAAATGTATATACCATATAATTCACCGCTGGGCATATTATCTGGAGAAAGCTACTATTCTAAAAGCCACATGTTACCCCAATGTTCATTGCAGTACTATTTGTAATAGTCGGGACATGGAATCAACCTAGCTAACCATCTACAGATGAATGGATAAAGATTTGGTACATATATACAATAGAATATTACTCAGCCACAAAAAAGAGCAAATTTGAGTCAAGTCTAGTGAGTTGGATGAACCTAGAACTTGTTTTACAGAGTGATATATCAGAAAAAGAAAAATAAATATCATATATAAAGACATATATATATAGAATTTAGAAATATGGTATTTATGAACCTATTTGTAGGGAAGGAATGGAGACACAGATGTGAAAAATGGATTTGTGCACACAGTGGGGAAAGGAGACATTGTGGTGAGTTGAGAAAGTATCTTTGACATATATAGACACTATGAGGTGTAAAATAGATACCTGGTGAGAAGTTGATATATAACACAGGGAGCCCTGTCTGGCAATCTGTGATGACCTAGAGGGAATGAGGTGTTGAGAGGGGCTTCAAGAGGGAGTGGGTATATATATATATATAGCCATATATATATATATATATATATATATGGCTAATTTACATTGATATATGGAAGCAAACAACACACAAAACATTGTAAAGTAACATTACTTCAATTAAAAAGATACTTAAAAAAATCAAAGCTGGAAATTGCAATGACTGATAGATTTTATACATAAAAATGAATGTCAAAAATATAAAAAAACTAAAGTAAACTAATACATTTTTTAAATAAAGAGAGAGAGAAAAGGAACACAGTGAGAATGTCAGAAAAGTATTAGAAACTTTAAAAATAATCAATAAGAACTGAAAATACAATAATTTACCTGAAATAGACACAAGAGGGAATACATAGTAGACTAGGTTATACAGAAAAATACATAAGAAAGATGGAATGCAGAATAGTGGTATTCATTGAATTAGCACAGCAAAATTAAAGATTTTTTTATTTTTATAATGAGGATTAAAGGACTTTTAAATCAACATCAAGGTTATACAGTATTCGCATTATACAAGCCCTAGGAAAAGACTAATTTCAGACAAAATAAACTTTTAAAAGAATATAACAAAATACAAAATTGACATTATTTAATGATAAATGAATCAATACAGAAAGAAGATATAAAAATTGTAAACATATATTCTCTCAACATAGAACTTCCTAAATACATAAAGAATATATATTACATTAACAGAATACATTGACAGTAATAAAATAATAGTAAGAAATTGTAATGCTCTTATTTAAATCAATCATTAGATATCAATAAGGAAACATTGACCTTAATTGGCATACTAGACCAGAGAGTTTAGTAGACATCTATAGGACATTCCATCCAAAAGAGTGGGCAAATAATTTATTTTTGAGTTTACATAGACCATTTTCCAGGATAGGCTGCGTGAGAGACCACAAAATAAGTCTCAGTAAATTTAAGAAGATTGAAATATCAGGCATCTTTTCCAACCACAATATTGTAAAATTAGAAATCAATTACATTAGGAGGCGGTTCCAAGATGGTGGAGGAATGTGACAGAGAGATCACTTTCTCCCTCACAAATTCATCAAAAGATCATTAGAATGTTGAGCAACTTTCACAAAATAAGTTCTGAACACTTACAGAGGACACCAGACACCCAGAAAGGTAGCCTGATCTTCTTCTTTTTATTTTATTTTATTTTAACTTTTTATATTTTTTTATTTTAATTTTTATTTTTACTTTATTGTACTTTACAATACTGTATTGGTTTTGCCATACATTGACATGAATCCACCACGCGTGTACATGCGTTCCCAAGCTTGAACCCCCCTCCCACCTCCCTCCCCATAACATCTCTGGGTCATCACCGTGCACCAGCCCCAAGCATGCTGTATCCTGCGTTGGACATAGACTGGTGATTCAATTCTTACATGATAGTATACCTGTTACAATGCCATTCTCCCAAATCATCCCACCCTCTCCCTCTCCCTCTGAGTCCAAAAGTCCGTTATACACATCTGTGTCTCCTTTGTTGTCCTGCATACAGGGTCGTCATTGCCATCTTTCTAAATTCCATATATATGTGTTAGTATACTGTATTGGTGTTTTTCTTTCTGGGTTGCTTCACTCTGTATAATCAGCTCCAGTTTCATCCCACTTCTGGGCATACACACCAAGGAAACCAGAATTGAAAGAGACATATGTACCCCAATGTTCATCACAGCCTGATCTTTTTGAAAGATGGTAGGACAAAGTATTAAAAAACAAAACTGAGACAAAAGATTTAGGGATGGAGGCCCTCCCTGGGGAGGGTGTCATGAAGGAGGAGAAGCTTCCATAAAATAGGGAACCCTGTCATAGGCATATCTGTGTCAAATTTTGGAGTCTTAGAGGGCAACATAACTGGAAGGAGAAAGAAAAATAAAATGCACTTAACCACAACTACATGCTGAGATAGAGAACTGGCACAGATGCTTACATCTGCCACCAGCAAGTGGGGGCTGGGCAGGGTGATGTGGACTGCATCATTGGCCCTTAGGGCAGAGACTGGTCCTGAATGCCCTGAGGACAATCATAGAGCTAATGTGACATAGCAACCCAAACCATGGGATCATCAGAGAGATGATAATAATAATAATAATAAAAGACCTTTCCCACGAAAGGTTCTAATGATGCACAGTGACCCCTGGCACGGTCATAGAACAAAGGATAGAGGGAATACCAAAAGAGAGCAAGCCAGTTGCCATAAAGGGCCCTCCTTCCCCATAGACAGAGAGTTAACATTTGCAAACTGTGTCACAGCCTGAGATGAGTTCCCCAGAGGAGACACACCGCACACCTGGGACTGTACTCTCATGGAGCATCTGGGAAACAAAGCAGCTGGGACCAGAGAGGTGAAAAAGACCCATTTGGGACAGTGTGCTTGCCAAACACCCAGTCATCTGAGTTGCTCAGGCCTGTGGCTGCTTCTGCTAAGTTGCTTCAGTTGTGTCCAACTCTGTGTGACCCTATAGATGGCAGCCCACCAGGCTCTACCATCCCTGAGATTCTCCAGGCAAGAACACTGAAGAGGGTCGCCATTTCCTTCTCCAAAGCATGAAAGTGAAAATGAAGTCGCTCAGTAGTGTCCGACTCTTAGTGACCTCATGGACTGCAGCCCATCAGGTTTCTCCGTCCATGGGATTTTCCAGGCAAGGGTACTGGAGAGGGCTGCCATTGCCTTCTCCGTGCTCAGGCCTGAGAAGGGCACAAAACTCACAGTCCATCTGGATCTGTGTCCTTGTAGAGCACCCAAGAACCTAAGTGGCTTAGACCTAGGAAATGCACGAAATGCAGGGCTCACTTGGGACAGTGCCCTAATAGAACACCCTGGAGCTTAGGTGAAGGAGGAAACAGAACAGGCTCTATCTTGAAAGCAGAACTCAATCTTGGGCTGGACTGTGGATTTTGAGTTATATGCCCAGTATCTATGGAAACAACATACCAACTGGAAAACCAGGCCCCCAGAAGGAAGAGCCCCAAGGCTCTCCATCACCAAAAAGAATACCCTAATTATATGTGTAACCAAATAGAATCATACATTCTATTATGCTTATTGGGTGTGACCACGGGCCTAGTGATAATTGTCCTCTGTTAACTACCTAGACTTAAGGCATATGAATCACGAGTTAACTTTGATTATCAGGGAATTTGGGGAGGCAGGTTTGTGTACATACACTTAGGGTATATAAGGTTTTCACAAAAAGTGTTCAGGGTCCTTGGCTAAGAGGAGGCTCTGCCTTGGTCCCGCTGGTGTAATCAACTGCACTCCATATCTTAATTGTCCTGAGTGAGTTTGTTTCCCAGAATGCATGGCTGTAACATAGGAAGTGTGGACCTGGGAAGTTCACACAACCTTGGGCTGTGGCATACCCAGTGTGGTCCATCTGCTGTGAGCCCTCCCCACACATGCCAGCAGTATTTGTTAACAGTGTCCCTCCCTCTCTTCAACACAAATGAACAAATAAGCCTAAATAAGTGGTCACCTTTACCCCCTTGGTCCAGGGTGGAAATTAGATACTGAAAAGACTTTCAAACAAAGAAAGCCAAAATTAAACAAAGAAGAGGGAACTTCTCTGGAAGCGACAGGTGCAACAGATTAAAACCCTGCAGCTAATACTGAGACTGGACTTTGAGGGGTACCTTTAGACCTTTAGAACTCTTACAAGCACAAACAAGGAACTATCTGACACTGAACTAACCCCACACTGCCCAAAACAACCGCAAAAAAATTCCTAGATATATTTTTATTATCACTTCTTAATGTTTTAAAAAAATGTTAATTTGTTGTTACTCCTTTAACTTCCATTTTTATAGCCTACTTTTTCCTTTTCCCAAAATATCCTATTTTTCTTTTTCAAAATAAATTTCATATATATATATATATATATATATATATATATATATTAAATTTTTGTAATTGATTTTATTTGGTATTTTTTATGTTGTATTTTTTTATTTTTTAATATAAATTTATTTATTTTAATTGGAGGCTAATTACTTTACAATATTATATTGGTTTGGCCATACATCAACATGAAACCGCCGCAGGTATACATGTGTTCCCAATCCTGAATCCCTCTCCCACCTCCCTTCCTGTACCATCCCTCCGAATCATCCCAGTGCACCAGCCCCAAGCATCCTGTATCATGCATCGAACCTGTTTATGTTGTATTTCTTTCTTTTTTTAATATAAATTTATTTATTTTAATTGGAGGTTAATTATTTTACGATATTGTCTTGGTTTTGCCATACATCAACATGAATCTGCCACAGGTATACACGTGTTCCCCATCCTGAACCTCCCTCCCTCCTCCTTCCCCATACCATCCCTCTGGGTCGTCTCAGTGCACCACCCCCAAGCATCTGGTATCATGCATCAAACCTGGACTGGCGATTTGTTTCATATATGATATTATACATGTTTCAATGCCATTCTCCCAAATCATCCCACCCTCTCCCTCTCCCACAGAGTCCAAAAGACTGTTCTATACATCTGTGTCTCTTTTGCTGTCTCGCATACAGGTTTATCATTACCATCTTTCTAAATTCCATACATATACATTAGTATACTGTATTGGTGTTTTTCTTTCTGGCTTACTTCACTCTGTATAATAGGCTCCAGTTTCATCCACCTCATTAGAACTGATTCAAATGTATTGTTTTTAATGGCTGAGTAATAATTCATTGTGTATATGTACCACAGCTTTCATATCTATTCATCTGCTGATGGACATCTAGGTTGTTTCCATGTCCTGGCTATTGTAAGCAGTGCGAGTCTAACCTATATTATAGGTTTTAACCTTTGCTTTTTCATATTTGTTATCAATTATGTACCTTTAAGAATCAAAGCTTTAGCATCTATTTTCACTTAACAATTTGACTATTGGCTTGATGGCTCTCTCGCCTTTTGACTCTCCCTCATCTCCTCCAGGTCACATCTATCTCCTTCCTACCTCTTCTTTACATAACTCTGTGAACCTCTCTGGGTTTCCAGTCTGTGGAGAGCACTTAGGGATTTGATTACTGGCTAGATTTATCTCTCCACTTTTAACTTCCCCTTTTCTCCTCCTTATCTCCTCTATCTCCCTCCTACCTCTTCTCTGCTCTATATAACTTTGTGAATCTCTCTGGGTGTTCCTGGCTGTGAAGAATTTTTTCATCATTAACTTGGGGTTTTATCTCCTGTGCTGTAAGGAGGGAAAAAGTCTTGAGACTATCTTAAGAGAAGGACTAAAAGTAAGAGGCAGGAGGCTTAAATCTAAAACTTTGAAACATCAGAGAACTCCTGACCCCAATGAAGAGTAATAGACAAGAGTTCACCCCCAAAGTCTCCACAACTACATTGAAACCAAGTTCTACCCTAGAGTGAACAAGTTCCAGTGCAAGACACACCATGCTAATTTGCCAGCAAAACAGTAACACAACACTGAACATTAAAAGACAGGCTTCTCGAACCCATGCCAAACCCATAGACACCCCAAAACTCACTATGGGACACTTTATTGAACTCCAGGGAGAGGAGATCCAATTCCATCCACCAGAACAGAGACACAAGCTCTCCCAATGAGAAAATCTTGACAAGCCAGTGGTCCAATCCACCCACATGGAGCAGACTCCACAGTTAAGAGGAACCATGAACCTCCAGCCTGCAGAAAGGCCATTCGAAACACAGCAATCTAAATAAAATGGAAAGGAAGATAAATATTCAGCTGATAAAAGAACATGATAAAAACCCACCAAACCAAACAAAAGAGGAGGATAGAGGGAGTCTACCTGAAAAAGAATTCAGGATAATGACAGTAAAGATGATCCAAAATCTTGAAAACAAAATGGAGTTATAAATAAATAGAGACAAGTATTGAGAAGATGCAAGAAATGCTCAGCAAGGACTTAAAAAAAAAAAAAAAAGAATAAGAGTCAATCAATAATGAACAATACACTAATGGAGATGATATGCATTCTGGAGGGAACCAACAATAGAAAAACTGAGGTAAAAGAGAGAATAAGTGAGGTGGAAGATAGAATGGTGGAAACAAATGAAGCAGAGAGTAAAAAAGAAAAAGAATGAATTAAAAGAAATGAGGACAATCTCAGAGACCTCTGGGACAATATTAAACAACCCAACATTTGAATCATAGGTGTCCAAGAAGAAAAGACAAAAGGAAAGGTCATGAGAAAATACTTGAGGAGATAATAGTCTAAGTCTTTCCTAAAATGGGGAAGGAAATAGCCGCCCAATTTGAAGAAGCCAGAGTGTCCAAAACAGGATAAATCCAGGGTGAAACACCCGAATAAAGTGATGAAAGAGAAACTCATACAACTAAGATTACTCTACCCATCAAGGATCCCATTCAGATATGAAGGAGAAATCAAAAGCTTTACAGACAAACAAAAACTAAGAGAATTCAGAACCACCAAACCAGGTCTTCAACAAATGCTAAAGGATCTTCTCTAGACAGGAAACACAGAAAAGGTTTAGAAAAGCAAATCCAAAACAACAGAGTAAATGGTAACAGGATAATACTTCTCAATAATAACCTTAAATGTAAATGGGTTCGATGCTCCAACCAAAAGACAAAGACTAGCTGAATGGATACAAAAACAAAACCCCTATATATATTGTCTACAAGAGACTCACCTCAAACTGAGGGACACATAGGGACTATGTGTGTCCTAAGGACTGAAAGTGAAGGGCTGGAAAAAGATATTTCATGCAAATAGGAACCAAAAGACAACAGGAGTTGCAATACTTACATCATATAAAATAGACTGAAATAAGGACCATAATAAAAGAAAAAGGACACACTACGTAATGACCAAAGGATCAATTCAAGAAGAATATATAACAATTATGTGTGTATATACATGTATATATATATATAGTTCTTTGTATTTGCAAATGCTAATTTTTTATGAACGTTCTCTCTTACAGTGAGTCATATATATTCTCTATTTCTCTTTCTTTCAGATTCTCAGACTTAATAACATGCATTGGTTTAAATAACTAAATCTGACTTACCTCTCTTTATTGCTTTTGCATACATACACATATATTTGTTCTTCATACTTTTGATGCTTTGATATTGGTGTATAAGGGGGTGGCTGGTGCTTGGAAACCTGATCTGCAGTGTACTAAGCAGTGTTGTTTGATTTGCAGTGAGCATCACTTTTCTCCCCTCAGATGTATTGAATTTAGTTTTGGACTATTAAAACTTTTTCTTAGGCATTGGATACACTTCACATTTATTCTCTGCTGCCTTTAATTCTGGAGAAGGGAATGGCAACCCACTCCAGTATTCCTGACTGGAGAATCCCATGGACAGAGGAGCCTGACAGGCTACAGTCTGTGGGGCTGCAAAGAGTCGAAATGGCTGAGCGACTAACACTGCCTTCAATTCAGTATTCTTTCACACACACACCCAACATAGGTGACACAATATGTAAGGCAAATGCTAACAATAATAAAAGATGAAATTAAAAGTATTATAATAATAATGGGGGACTTTGATACTCCACACACACCTATGGATAGATCAATCAAACATAAAATTAGGAAAGAAACACAAGCTTTAAATGATACAATGGACCAGTTAGACCTAATTGATATCTATAGAGCATTTCACCCACCAAAAATGAATTTCACTTTTTCTCAATGGGACAGAAATCTAGCCTTCATAATTAAAATAAATAAAAATAAATGAAATAATTTCAAGAATCTTTTGTGATCACAGTACAGTGAGACTAGATGTAAACTAGAGAAAAAAATTGATAATTTCAATAGATTCAGAGAAACCCTTTGACAAAATTCAACACCCATTTATGATAAAAATTTTTCAGAAAGCAGGCATGGAAGGAACATGTCTCAACATCAGTTAACTTCAGTTCAGTCACTAAGCCATATCCACCTCTTTGAGAGTCCATGGACTGCAGCACTCGAGGCTTCCCTGTGCATGACCAACACCCGGAGCTTGCTCAAACTTATGTCCATTGATTCAGTGACACCATCCAACCATCTCACCCTCTGTTGTCCCCTTCTGCTCCCTCCTTCAAACTTTCGCAGCATCAGGGTCTTTTCCAATGAGTCTGTTCTTCTCATTAGGTGGCCAAGGTATTGGAATTTCAGCTTCAGCATCAGTCCCTCAATGAATATTCAGGACTGATTTCCTTTAGGATTGACTGGTTGGGTCTCCTTGCAGTCCAAGGGACTTTCAAGAGTCTTCTCCAGGAGCACAGTTCAAAATCATCAATTCTTCAGTGCTCAGCTTTCTTTATAGTACAGCTCTCAAATCCATACATGACTCCTGGAAAAACCATAACTTTGACTAGATGGACCTTTGCTGGCAAAGTAATGTCTTTGCTCTTTAACATGATGTCTAGGTTGGTCATAGCTTTTATTCCAAGGAGCAAGCATCTTTTAATTTCATTGCTGCAGTCATCATATGCAGTGATTTTTGAGCCCAAGAAAATAAAGTCTCTCACTGTTTCCATTGTTTCTCCATTTATTTGCCATGAAGTGATGGGACAAGATGCCATGATCTTAGTTTTTGAATATTGAGTTTTAAGCCAAGTTTTAAGCTTTTTTCACTGTCCTCTTTCACCTTAATCAAGAGGCGCTTTAGTTCTTCTTCACTTTCTGACATAAGGATGGTATCATCTGCATATCTGAGATTATTTATATTTTTCCCATCAATCTTGATCTCAGCTTGTGCTTCATTCAGCCCAGCATTCTGCATGGTGTACTCTGCTTTTAAGTTATGTAAACAGGGTAGCAATATAGAACCTTGATGTACTCCTTTCCCAAGTTGGAATCAGTCTGTCATTCCATGTCTGTTTCTAACTGATGCTTCTTGACCTGCATACAGATTTCTCAGTAGGCAGGTAATGTTTGTCTGATATTCCCATCTTTTGAAGAATTTTCCATTCTTTATCATGATCTACAAACTTGCAGGCTTTGATGTAATCAATAAAGCAGAATGAGTGAACTCTCTCATTCATGTCCAACTATTTGCAACCCCATAGACTATAACCTGCCAGGCTCCTCTGCCCATGGAATTTTCCTGGCAAGGATACCAGAGTGGGTTGACATTTTCTTCTCCAGAATAAAGCAGAATTAGACTTTTTCCCTGGAATTCTCTTACTTTTTTTTAATGATCCAATGGTTGTTGACAATTTGATGTCTGATTCTTCTGCCTTTTCTAAATCCAACTTGACCATCTGGAAACTAACAGTTCATGTAGTGTTGAAGCCTGGCTTGAAGAATTTTGAGCATTACTTTGCTAGCATGTGAGGTAAGTGCAATTGTCTAATAGTTTTAACATTTAACAATCTTTTTCATTGCCCTTCTTTTTGATTGGAATGAAAACTGACCCTTTCCATTCCTGTGGCCACTGCTGAGTTTTCCAAATTTGCTGGCATATTGATTGCAGCACTTTAACAGCATCTTCTTTTAGGATTTGAAATAACTCTACTGGACTTCCAACATAATATACCTCAAAATAATAGAAGCCGTATATGACGAATGAACAGCAAACATTATCTTCAATTGTGAAAAATTGAAATCATTTCCCCTAAAATCAGGAACAAGAGAAGGGCACCCACTCTCACCACTACTATTTGGCATAGTTCTGCAAGTCCGGGCCACAAGAATTAGAGATGGAAAATAAATAAAAGAAATCCAGTTTGGAAAAGAAGTAAATCTTTCACTGTTTACAGATGACATAGTCCCTACATAGAAAACCCTAAAGACACGACCAGAAAATTACTAGAGCTAATCAATGAATATAGTAAAGTGGAAGGATATAAAATTAATACACAGAAAACCCTTGCACTTCTATACACTGACAATGAAGAAACAGAAGAAAATTAAGGAAAAAATTCCATTCACCATTGCAAGGAAAAAAATAAAATACTTAGGAATAAATTTGCCTAAAGAAATATAAGACCTATACATAGAAAGCTATAAAAAATTGATGACAGAAATGAAAGATGATACATGTAGATGGAGAAATGCACCATGTTTGTGGATTGGATAAATTAATATAGTGAAAATTAGTATATCACCCCATAAATATCTATAGATTCAACACAATCCTTATGAAGCTACCAATGATATTTTTCACAGAACTAGGACAAATAATTTCACAATTTGTAAGGAAACACAAAAGAGCTCAAATAACCAAAGCAATCTTGAGAAAGAAGAATGGAACTGGAGGAATCAACCTACCTAACTTCAGACCACAGTACATAGCTACAGTCATCAAAACATTATGGTACTGGCACAAAGATAGCGATATAGATAAATTGAACAAAATAGAAAGCCCAGAGTTAAATCCATGCACCTTGGACACTTTATCTTTGACAAAGGAGGCAAAGATATACAATGTAGGAAAAACAGTCTCTTTAACAACTGGTGCTGGGAAAACTGGTAAATCACCTATGAAAGAATGAACCTAGAACACTTTATAACACTATGCACAAAAATACACTCAAAATGGATTAAAGATCTAAATGTAAGACCAGAAACTATGAAACTCTTAGAGGAAAACATAGGCAGGTCAATCTCTGACATAAGTTACAGCCAGATCCTCTATGACCCACTTCCAGAGTAATGGAAACAAAAATAAACAAATGGGACCTAATTAAACTTAAAAGCTTTTGCACAACAAAGGAAACTCTGAGCAAGTTAAAAAGACAGCCTTCAGAATGGGAGAAAATAACAAACAAACAACTGACAAAGAATTAATCTCAAAAATATACAAACAGTTCATGCAACTCAATACCTGAAAAATAAATGACCCAATGAAAAAGTGGGCCAAAGAACTAAACAGACATTTCTCCAAAGAATCATATAGATGGCCAACAAACAGATGAGAAGATGTTAAACATCACTCATTATCAGAGAAATGCAAATGTAAACCACAATGAAATACATCTCATTATGGTCAGAATGGCTGCCATAAAAAGGTATTTGCCAACTGAGCTTTCAGGGAAACCCATAAAAATGTCTGCAAACAACAAACGCACTGTGAAGTGTGAAGAAAAGGGAACATATTTATACTGGTTCTAGGAATGCAGACTAGTACAGCCATTATGGAGAACAGTGTGGAGATTCCTTAAAAAACAAACAAACAAACAAACAAAAACTGTTAATAGAACTGCCTTATGACCCAGCAATCCCACTTTGGGGCATACACATCAAAGAAACCAAAATTGAAAGAGATTAATGTACCATAAAGTTTATTGCAGCACTGTTTACAGTAGCTTAGACATGGAAGCAACCTAGATGTCCATCACTGAACAAATGGATAAGGAAGCTGTGGTACATATACACAATGTGCTATTACTCAGCTATCAAAAAGAACACATTTGATTCAGTTCTAGTTAGGTGGATGAAAGTGGAGCCTATTATACAGAGTTAAGTAAGTTAGAAAGGGAAACACCAATAAAGTGAAAGAAAGAAAGTGAAGTCGCTCACTCATGCCCAAGTCTGAGACCCTGTGAACTGTAGCTTACCAGGCTTCCCCATCCATGGGATTCTTTAGGGAAGAATACTGGAATAGGTTGCAATATCCTTCTCCAGGGGATCTTCCTGACTCAGTGATTGAACCCGGGTCTCCTGCATTAGAGGCAGACGCTTTAACCTCTGAGCCACCAGGGAAACTAATACAGTACATTATTGCATATATATATATATATGGAATTTAGACAGATGGTAACAATGACCCTATATGCAAAATAGCAAAAGAGACACAGATGTAAAGAACAGAATTTTGGATTATGTGGGAGAAGGCGAGGTTGGGATGCTTTGAGAGAATAACATTGAAACATGTATATTACCATATGTAAAACAGATGGCCAGTGTAAGTTCGATGCATAAAGCAGTGTACTCAAAGTCAGTTCTCCAGGCGGATAGGGCGGTGGGGAAAGTGAGAGGGGAGTTCAAAATAGGGGAACATGTGTAGCTGTGGCTGATTTATGTTGATGTTTGGTTAAAAACACACACACACACACACAAATCGATTTTGTAATTAGCCATCAATTAAAATAAATTAATAAATTTTAAAAAGAAATCAATTACAAGAAAAAAACTGGAAAAAACTCAAAGACATAAAGATTAAACAACTTTAATCTTACAATATTACTAAAACTTAAAATATTACTAAAAAATGGATAAAGGAATATATCAGAGGAAGTAAAATATACCTCAAGACAATTGAAAGTAGTAACACAACTTTCCAAAATCTATGGAATACAACAAAAGCAGTTCTAAGAAATGATTCAAGCCTATAATAAGAAAGAAGAAAAATTTTGAATGACCTAACTTACCACCTAAAGTAATTCAAAAAATAAAATAAAACCAAACCCTAAAGTTGGTGGAAGAAATGAAATAATAAGAGCAGAAATAAATGGAACAAAATTTAAAAAAGAAAGAAAGAAAAATAAAAAGTCAATGATGCTGAAAAATAGTTTCCTGGTGCCTGCCAGGCAGGATAATCTGTAGATATCTTAAGACTTAGCAGTTGCCAACTATGTTAAGACTTTAACACTATACTATGAATTTGCTTCCAATAGGTCTGCCTACCCAACCCAGGTTGACATGCTCCCCTTCCAGCCTGGGGACTGAGTCCTCCTCAAGCCTGGGGAGAGCAAGGATCTGAACATCAGCTTGCTGCCGAGCAGACAGGACTGTACAAGTTTCTTTTGGAACACTCAATCCTCTGATAAATTAGGTCAAGATCATGGATTCATCAAACCTGAGTAAAATTCAATCCTCCAGAAACTGAAAGAAACAAAGATGCAGACTTGGTCTTGTGAGCCATTAGAACGTCTTAAGTTGCTCCTTTGAGTCAATACTTTTGCAAGACAAATAATGACTTTTTTTTGTTTTTCCTTGTGTTTTTAGTTTTACTATGCTTGTGACAGCCACTTGTTTGGAAAGAAATACTTTAATCAAGCAATAGCATAGGGCTGAGCATTCTGGTTACCCTCATTCCAAGTAGTGCCCTTTTCATATATGTTCAATGAGTGTCTAAGTGATAATAAAGGGCCTAAACAAGCATTTTATACCCTGCCTAGGATTCTGGAATATTTCTATTCTCAGCCTGAAGGTTCATCACCCACAGAATTGTTTAAAGTTCATCTACAGTGGGGAATAGTAACAGAATAAATAATCTTACTCCATATTGGATATGATCTTTTAGCCTTAACCTTTTTTGTCTGTTGCCTGTGCTTAGCCTTTCTGGGTCTGTGCCTTTGTAAAGAAAATTTGAGATATACAGGAAAACTCATTCTCAGTGCTGTGACTTTTAAAGGTATAATATACTTCATTAAGATAGAGATAAAAAGCCACAGAACATAGAATGAACATTGTTACCAGACTTACCTGAACAGATGCAAAAATAATTATCACATCTACTACTTGCAGAGATCTGACTGGCACCAAAAAGTCTGCAAAACCAGACACATTCCATCCTCTTTTAGTATAAAAGGAAACTTAATTCTAACTCAGGTAACATGATCCAAACTAACACCTCATTTCTTGATTTATTGGCCTGTTGGACAGTGAACAGAATAAGCTCAGACTTGTTAACAGTCAGTCACAAAACTAAGAGGAATATATCATGGAACGAGGATTAAAATTTAAAGTCTACTCATTAAAAACTTTTCTTAGGTTCAGAAGGAAACCATTATAGCAATTGTAAATGTTAAAAAATTGAATTAATGATTCACTTGGTTTCCCTGGTAGCTCGCATAATAAAGAATCCACCTACAGTGCAGTAGACCCCAGGTTGATCCCTGGATTGGGAAGATCCCCTGGAGGAAGGCATGGGAACCCACTCCAGTATTCTTGCCTGGAGAATCCTCATGGACAGAGGGGCCTGGTGGGCTGCAGTCCATGGGGTCAGAGAGAGTCAGACATGACTGAATGACTAAGCACAACAATGATTCATTCAAGTGAGAAATAAAAGGGGAAAGTGAAAGATTTAGAAAGATGCTGTTTTGGTTTTGTGATGTATATTTATATCACTATATATAGCAGTCTTCCTCCATATGAAGAATGCCTATGGAAACTTGGGTAATCAGAGATTCATTCACTTCTTTGTGTCTCTAATGAAAAGAATTTCCCCAAATCCAAATATAACCTTATACTATGTTATCTATCGTTAAATTAAATAAATAATTAAAAACAACCAAATTAAGTAACAGGAGGACCAGATAAATTTGTTGTTCTAAATATAGATTAAGTGAGAATAGCTTTCTAAGGATATTATATATAGAACAATCTAACAAATACCTTTTTGTTTCACTAGAAAGCATAATGAGTTGTTCATGAAAAGGAAGTCAGCAGGTGTGCATATAGGCTCACTGTTCATGAACACTGTAATTAAGAATAGATGAAAATATGGAATATTTTGTCAGTTACTTGTGCTACTGTCTTATTTTGATTTTCCTTAGATGGTGGGGTGGTGAGAATATAAACAATTCTCTGGAGGTATTGTGCCATGAAGTGTACACATTCATTTGAAATCTTATTTTGCATTTATAGACATAAGAAAATCCATCACATTTCTATTCCTGTAATTAATTTCTCATTTTATACTGTTGTGGTCAGGAAAACATGCTTGACATAACTTCTATCCTCTTAAATGTGTTGAAAGTTTCTTTTGTGTGTGTGCGGTCTAGCATGTAATCTCTCCGAGAGAAAGCTCCATGTGCACTTGAAAAGAATGAATATTTTTCTGTTGGACAGAAAGAGCAGGTGATCTGAACAGACATTTCCCCAAAGAAGAATGTAGATGTTCAATAAGTACATGAAAAGATGCTCAGCATCTTTGTTTATTAGAGAAATGCAAATCAAAACTACAATGAGGTATCACTTCACACCTGTGTGAAGACCTTTAGATAAACAGTTTTAAATAGCAAATGTAGGTTAAGATGTGGAGAAAAGGAAACACTAGGTATCTGTTGGTGAGAATGTAAATTGATGCAACCAGTATGAAAGACAGTATGGAGCTTTTTCAAAAAGTTAAGAACAGAAGTGTTATGTAATTCAGCAACTCCACTGCTGCATATATTTTAAAAATGATAACACTCATTCTAAACCAAATATACACTCAATGTTCATAAAGTCTTCTTTATAATAACCAAGATATGGAAACCACCTAGTGTATATCAGCATATGAATGGACAAAGAAAATGTGGTATATATAGACCATGAAGTGTTACTTAATCATAAAAAGAATGAAATAATGTCATTTGCAACAATGGGTCCAGTGGGTCTAGTGGTTATTATGCCTAGTGAAATAAGTCAGACAGAGAAAGATTTATACTCTATGCTACCTTTATATTGGAAACCTAAAAAATAAAACAAACAAATGTATATAACAAAAAAGTAGAATCATAGATATAAAGAATAAACTAGCAATTACCAGTAGGAGATGGAAGGGGGGCAAGATAAGAATATGGGGTTAAAAGATACAAGCTACTGTGTAGAAAGTAAGTGAGCAACAAGAATATATTGCACAGCAATGGGAAATATAACTTATTTTATAATACCATTAATTGCATTAAAATCTAAAAAAATGAATCACTGTTTTGTATATCAAAGACTAATATTATACATTCACTATACTTCAATAAAATAAAAAGAAAATATAGCACAGTGCTTGCTATAAATTGAATTATGTCTCTTTCCCCAAATTCCTATGTTGAATCCATAACCCCAAGAGTGATGTTATTTGCATAGAGGTCTCTGGGAAGATAATTTGGTTCTGATGAAGTAATAATGGTGGGGTTCTTCTGATTGTAGTAGTGTTCTTATAGAAGAGAGATTAATATATAATTATATTAATAATATAATATATATTATTATTATATATTATAATATTATATATTAATTATATGATGAACTAGCATTCAGTCTCCCTCTCCCTTTGTCTCTCCTCTCTGTCTGTCTGTGCTTGTGTGTGTGATATTAAGGATATTGAAAAGCTGGCCTTCTGAAATTCACAAAGAAAGTTCTCACAAGAACTCAAATATGCTGGCACCTTGACGTAGGATCTCCACACTCCAAACTTTGAGAAAATAAATTTCTATTGCTTAAGCCACCCAACCTAGTGTTTCATATGTCAACTCATGATATGGTATTAAAAAGTGGGTGGTGATTTATCAAACACCTAAATTGTACAGTTGTTTTAGAACTGAGTAATAGTTTTGAATGCATACTAAAAATATGGACGTTAACAGTGATTCTGCAGAAGTCCAGATGAAATGAGTAACATATTACTGGAAATTAAGGAAAAGAAAATCATTTTTATAAAGTGGCAAAGAATCCACTGATGGGCAATCTGGTGTTTTGTGGAAGATGGGACTTGTGGGTGATGAGATGAGTTCATTTGCCTAAAAATATTTCTAAGTAAAGTGTTGATGGAGTGAATTGGTTCATCCCGACATCCTAAAGTAAGATCTGGAAAAAAGAGATAAAGAAGGAATTTTTAATGAAAAAAGGAGAACCATAACTTGAAAACTGGGAAAATTCTCAGTCTATTTATGCTGCAAAGAGAAAGAAAGCTTGTTTTAAAGATAATCACATGGCTGAAAACCACTTAATACAGAATCTGTGGAATTATATATGAGTAGACACTCTACAACAATTCACTGAAAGGTGGAGATGGAGTGAAATGAAGGGAGACTGTAGGTATTCTTGGAACTGGCAGAACTGGATGCCTGAAAAGCTATTCTTCAAGAGGGAAATGTTACTGTGTATTCAATTTAGGGTACATCAAGGCCACCATCTTGGTTCAAAATGCAAAATGGCCTTGAGTTAGGCATTTTCAATGTCTTGTGAACTGAGAGAATGCTAAGAAAGGAGAAAATAAGGCTGTTATGTGTATCATTTTACTTAAGGCCTGTAAGTCATTATATAGCACATTCATTCCAAGGATAGAAGAGGAACTGGGATGTCTTCAATTATCTGGTTCTAGTTTTCTGGTTACTCAATCATCAAGTTCTTGGAATGACCGCCTCCATAAAAGACTAGAAGTGGTGCACTAAATTCACCCTGGCCCTGACCACATCCATGTGTAGACCCTGGACCCAGAGTCAGAGCAGGAAGAAAAGGGTCTTGTTGAGTTTGAGCTAATAAGATGTGGGAATATGGGCAACTCAGAATAGGTCTAATGATGGTGGCAGGAGATTTTCTCCCTGACCAAGAATGGAGGCTCCCTACTACTGGGGCTTACACCATTGTATCATCAGACTTCTCTTAGGAAACATCAGTGCAAAACTTAAATTAAGAATTTCACAACACAGATCATCAAACATCAGCAAATACAGATCATCAAACATCAGCAAACACAGATCATCAAACTCTAAGAGACGATTTTGAACTCAGGATCCTTGGTGGCGGGGGGGGGGAGGGGAGGTGGAATAGAAATGGGGGCTGAAATAATGATAAAGAAGCAATGAGATCAAGATGTCAGAAAAAGAAAAAAAAAAAAAAGACTTGGCAGAGAGAACTTAAGGATGAAGGCAATGAGGCATTAAAAGGCAAGGTCAAATAGGATGCAGATGTGTTGCTTAAGGATGGTGGGAACCAAACAAGAGGAATAAAGACTGTTATATTTTGCAAAGGATATGGAGGGATAGACACCATGAGTTTAATGGTACTCCCAGAAAGATGAGGAAATAAAAGTAGAATAAAATAATCAGAGAGCTTGTCTCTGCTTCTGAATGTTACTATCGTAGTACCATGAGCTCAAAAGTTTAGGAGACATCCAGGAAATAATATCAACATATTTTTTGAATAACAGGAGCATACACATACAAGTGATGCAAACAAAAGCTTTTTTCAGTTATTAACCATTTCCCATCCTCAAATGATGACTACTAATATTTGCTAAGAATTTTTAATTTAAATTTATGAGACATTAACATGCTTTTTGTTTATTTTTGTTTTATTTTTTGGGAGATTTTTGTCTGGTTTCTGTAACAGAATACAGGTGGCCTTACAGAAAAAAAATTTGGTGTGTTTCTTCTTTATTTTTTGAAATGGTTTGAGAAAAACAAATATGAGCTATTCTAATATTTTAGTGGAATAAAGCCATCCAGTCCTTGATTTCCATCTGATGGAAGTTTTAGACTACTAATTCAATTTCATTACTAGTGCTCAATATATTTCATCCTGATTCTGTCCTGGGAGATTTTATGTTTCTAGAAATCTGTTCCTTTGTTCTAGATTATGTGTGTGTGTGTGTGTCTCTCTCTCTTTTTTTTTTTTTTTTTTTTTTGGTATTTAGGCATTTTTGGTAGTATTTTCCTAATTTTTGTATATCTATAATATCAGTTGTTGTTTCTCCTCTTTTATTTCTTGTTTCATATAGTTGTTCAGCTCAGTTCAGTCACTCAGTCATGTCCAAAACTTTGTGTCTCCATGATTCGCAGCACTCCAGGCCTCCTTGTCCATCATCAAATCCCAGGAATGACTCAAACTCATGTGCATCGAGTCAGTGATACCATCCAGCCATCTCATCCGCTGTCGTCCCATTCTCCTCCTGTCCCCAATCCTTCCCAGCATCAGGGTCTTTTCCAATGAGTCAATTCTTCGCATGAGGTGGCCAAAGTATTAGTTTCAGCCTCAGCACCAGTTCTTCCAATGAACACCCAGGACTGGTCTTCTTTAGGATGAACTGGTTGGACCTACTTGCAGTCCAAGGGACTCTGAAGTCTCCAACACCAGAGTTCAAAATCATCAATTCTTCAGCACTCAGGTTTCCTCACAGTTCAACTCTTACATCCATACATGACCACTGGAAAAACCATAGCCTTGACTAGATGGACCTTTTTTGGCAAAGTAATATCTCGGCTTTGGCAGATTCATGTTGATGTATGGCAAAACCAATACAATATTGTAAAGTAATTAACCTGCAATTAAAATAAGTAAATTTAAAAAAATAAAATTAAAAAAAATAAAATGCTATTTATGTTGGTCATAACTTTCCTTCCAAGGGGTAAGCATATTTTAATTTTATGGCTGCAGTCACCATCTGCAGTGATTTTGGAGCCTCCAAAAATAACGTCTGACAGTTTCCACTGTTTCCCCATCTATTTCCCATGAAGTGATGCGGCCAGATGCCATGATCTTCGTTTTCTGAATGTTGAGTTTTAGGCCAACTTTTTCACTCTCCTCTTTCACTTTCATCAAGAGTCTTTTTAGTTCCTCTTCACTTTCTGCCATAAGGGTGGTGTCATCTGCATATCTGAGGTTATTGATATTTCTCCTGGCAATCTTGATTCCAGTGTATGCTTCTTCTAGCCAAGCGTTTCTCATGATGTACTCTACATATAAATTAATTAAGCAGGGTGACAATATACAGCCTTGACGTACTCCTTTTCCTATTTGGAATCAGTTTGTTATTCCATGTCCAGTTCTAACTGTTGCTTCATTACATGCATATATATTTCTGAAGAGGCAGGTCAGGTGGTCTGGTATTCCCCTCTCTTTCAGAATTTTCCACATTATATTGTGATCCACACAGTAAAAGGCTTTGACATAGTCAATAAGTCAGAAATACATGTCTTTCTAGAACTCTCTTGCTTTTTCGATGATCCAGCAGATGTTGGCATTTTGATCTCTGGTTCCTCTGCCTTTTCTAAAACCAGCTTGAACATCTGAAAGTTCACGGTTCATGTATTGCTGAAGCCTGGCTTGGAGAATTTTGAGCATTACTTTACTAGCGTGTGATCAAGACCATCCCCTTGGGAAAGAAATGCAAAGAAGCAAAATGGCTGTCTGATGAGGCCTTACAAATAGCTGTGAACAGAAGAGAAGTGAAAAGCAAAGGAGAAAAAAAGGAATGATATTCCCATTTTAATGCACAGTTCCAAAGAATAGCAAGGAGAGATAAGAAAACCTTCCTCAGCGATCAATGCAAAAAAATAGAGGAAAACAACAGAATGGGTAAGACTAGAGATCTCTTCAAGAAAATTAGAGATACCAAGGGAACATTTCATGCAAAAATGGGCTCAATGAAGGACAGAAATTGTATGGACCTAACAGAAGCAGAAGGTATTAAGAAGAGGTGGCAAGAATACTCAGAAGAACTGTACAAAAAAGATCTTCACGATTGAGATAATCACGATGGTGTGATCACACACGTAGAGCCAGACACCATTGAATATGAGGTCAAGTGGGCCTTAGAAAGCAAAACTATGAACAAAACTAGTGGAGGTGATGGATTTCCAGTTGTGCTATTTCAAATCCTGAAAAATGATGCATTGAAAGTGGTGCACTCAATATGCCAGCAAATTTGGAAAACTCAGCAGTGGCCTCAGTACTGGAAAAATCAGTTTTCATTCCAATCACAAAGAAAGGCAATTACAAAGAATGCTCATGTAGTTGAACCCTATATTTATTTCTTGATAATTATGAAGTCATCTGGTTGATGACTTCTGAATTTTACCTTGTGGGGGAAAAAACAAATCAGCTCTTGTTTCACTAATTCTTTCCATTTAGGGGAAGGGGAATCCTTTATAACATTTTTGATCTTTATTTCCTTCCTTCTGTTGGTTTTGGGCTTTGTTCTTCATTTAATTCCTTTAGATGGTAGGTGAGGTTTTCTATTTGAGATGTTTTTGTTTTATGAGGTAGGTCTGTATCATTATAAAATTCCTTCTTAAAAGTTCTTTTGCCACATCCCCTGCATTATGAAAAGTTGTGTTTTTACTTTCATTTGTCTCAAGGAATTTTCTGATTTTATATTTGATCTCTTCATTGACCCAATGCTCTTATAGTAGCATGTTGTTTATTCTCCACATTGGTTCTTTTCCTTTTTTTCTTTCTTTGTTTAATTTCTAGATTAATACCATTGTTTGGAACAAAAATGCTTGATAAACTTTCTATTCTCTTACAAATGTTGAAGTTTGTTTTCTGATCTAACATGTGGTCTATTGTCACGAAGATTTCTTGTGCACTTCAAAAGATTATTTATTCTGCTGTTTTTGCATGGAATGTCTTATAGATCTTTATTAAGTTCAACTAGTCTAATATGCCATTTATGATCATTGTTCCTTTTAAATTTTCTGTATGCTTTGTCCTTGGTTGTAAGTGGGTTGTTAAAGTCATCTACTGTGAATATATTATTCCCAATTTCTCCCTGTATGTCTATGCATATTTGCTTTATATATTTAGATGTTCCACTTTTGGTGCATATATGTTAATTGTTATGGCCTTTTATTTGTTTATCCCTTTATCATTATATAATGTCCTTCTTTGTCTTTTTGTTCTTGTTGTTTTTATAAGACTTTAAGTTTATTCATTAGACATCCTATATACTTTGATTAGAGCATTTAGTCCATTGATATTTGAAGTGATCATTGATAGGTATGTACTTATAGCCATTTATTATATGTTTTCTCATTGTTTTTGTAGTTCTCCATTTTATTCATTTTTTGCTTTTACTTTATTCCCTTAGATTTGATTATTTGTTTTAGTGATATGCTTGTCTTCCTTTCTTTTTAGTTTTATTTATTTATTTATTTATTTTTTATTGTGATTCTTTTATTTACTCTTACTATGGGATCAATATATGTTAGCTTAATAACTATAGCTACATGTTTTAAGCTGATATTCATTAAAATTTAAAAGCATTCTAAAATATCGACATTTTTTATTCCTCTCCCCTTTATTTTGTGTTTTCCTATTATATTTTACATCTTCTATTTTATGTGCCAGCTATTTATTGTGTTATGGTCATTTTTATAATTTGTGTCTTTTAGTATTTGTATTAGCTTAATCAAGTGGTTAATCTTCAGCCTATATCAGTGGGATTTTTCACATTCTATACATTCTCATCTTTGTTATAGCTTTTCCTTTTCCACACAGTTGTTGTTTTGTTGCAAGTTGTGTCTGACTCTTTGTGACCGCATGGACTGTAACCCACCAGATTCCACATTCCTTGGGATTTTCCTAGGCGGAAATGGATTCCCATTTCCTTCTCCAGGGATCTTTCTGACCCAAGGACTGAACCTGCATCTCCTGAATGGCAGGTGGATTCTTTACCACTAAAAATGGCCTCCACATAGAGAAGATCCTTTAGCAATTCTCTTACTATCAGTTCAATATTGAGAAACTATTTTTGATTTCCTTTTCTTTTTTTTTGTCATTGTTGTCTGAGAAGTCTTTAACTCTCCTTCCATTCTGAATGAAAACCTTGCTTCATAGATTGTCCTAAGTTGCAGATTATTTTTATTCTTTTCAGTACATTGAATATATAATGCCACTTCCTTCTGGCCTGAAAATTTTCTGTAGAAAAATCATCTGATACCTTTATGGGAGTCCCCTTGTATGTGGCTGTTAGTTTTTCTCTTGCCACCTTCTGCAAGTTTAAGTCTAGGCTCTGGGTTTACTTTGGGGAGACTTTTGCTACTTGGGGAAATATCTCTCAGATTTAGTTCCCCTTTTTTTAACAATAGGGAAAAGAATAGTTTTCACAAGGTTAAAGAAATAATTGCATGACTGTCAAAAAAAAAAAAAATCCATGCAAATATCTGTTCATTTTCATTGATTTCCTAGCGTCAGAGTTTGTTATAGAAGATTGGATACATTGAAGACTGGACACTTTTAATAGCTTATTTTCCCCATATTTTAAGAACACAATTATTGAACATTGAATTTCATCCTTATGAAGTGCTAGCTACATAAACTTAAACAACTCAGAATTTTTTGTTCTAGAATGTGTCATGTAAAATATTACCCTTTATTCCACTATCCTCTTTTATAACATTTTCGTTTCATGTTACACCCTTAACATTTTTTATACCATTGAAATTTCTTCTTTCTTCTTTCTTCTATTAAATAATAGAACATAAAGGTGTCACATTATTTAATCAATGATTCCTGATAATATAATTGTTTTCATATTTTCAATGTTATAAGCAAAATTTTAATGAATCTCCTTGAGGCTAAACATATTGAAATATAATTCTTATATTCTTAATGCAATTGATGTCTTAGTTTGTTCAAATAAAGTTTTGACATTTATCTGTTTTATTTTTATTTTTTAATGAATAAGAAAGTCCATGAGATTAGATCCAGACATTATAGGTCATCTTAAAAACAATGTTCTTGTTTTCACTAAAATTTAAGTAAAGCATGATTGATATTGGGCTTCTCTTATGGCTCAGCTAGTAAAGAGTTGGCCTGCAATCTGGAGACCTGGGTTCAATCTCTGGTTTGGGATGATCCCCTGGAGAAGGGAATGGCTATCCACTCCAGTATTCTGGCCTGGAGAATTCCATGAACTATATAGTCCAGGGGGATCACAAAGAGTCGCATACAACTGAGTGACTTTCACTTTCCTTCACTGACTGATATTAGTTACTTCAATGAATTCATCAGGCAGTTTTCAAATACCTATTAAAGATAATTGAAATATTAAATAGACAAATTACTATTTCAAAGACAGTGAATGAGTGAGCCAATTTAAGAAGTACCCACAATCTTCACATTTTTAAAATTCAAATGTAAATGCTATTTTTCTCTGTGCATGATATAGTGTATCTCATGGATATGAAGTAAAAAGAAAACATGCTAGATGAGACTGAAGGCACGTTGTAATTTTCTGGTAAATTAGTTTGATCACTTTTTTGCTTAAGTTTAGACCTGGTACATCAGGATTGTGATCAATAAAGAAATGACAACTATTCTTGCTAAATTCTGGGTATTACTGCCAAGATTTTTGAAAGAAACAAACTAACCACATCCTAGTTTCTTTTGCTCAACAAGCATATTTTAAGTTATTCCATGATATGCCTCAACAAGCCACTGCTTCATTTCTTCTTACATAATTTTGACAGAACTGATTGGAAAATCAGTTCCTCAGGGCTATGTTTAGATTTACTGCTGAATCCAATTACTATGTATTATAAAAAGAATCAAAGTGAATATTATTGATGGTCCTTGTTTTGTGAGCATGCAATTGTTAACTCCAAATATAAATATTTTAATGGCATAATGTATCACTTTTATGAAAAGAAAAAAAGAAATAAGATTTTTAGTATGGAACAATAAAGCACTTACATTTAAACAAAGTTCTTAAAAAATAAATTCAATGCTCTTTGATGCACAGTTCAGACCAAAAGTGCTTTAAACAGCTCTCATTAATAATACTTGCCTAAGATTGCATGAGAGAATATTGTTATGCAAAAAAGAAAAAAAAAGTTGTTAGGGATGTTTGTTTAAAGCTTTTATGTATGTCTCAACTGCATGTATAATTTAAAAAGAGATTGGAAAACACAGATTTGGCTGTGGGCCAAAGCTGTTCCTTCCCATTCATTTGTTGTAATCTATAGCATATTGAAAAGCCAAGACATTACTTTGTCAACAAAGGTCTGTTCAGTCAGGGCTATAGTTTTTCCAGTGGTCGTAAATGGATGTGAGAGTTGGACTGTGAAGAAAGCTGAGCACCGAAGATTTGATGCTTTTGAACTGCAGAGTTGGAGAAGACTCTTGAGAATCCCTTGGACTGCAAGGAGATCCAAACAGTCCATTCTGAAGGAGATCAGCCATGGGATTTTTTTGGAGGGAATGATGCTGAAGCTGAAATTCCAGTACTTTGGCCACCTGATGTGAAGAGTTGACTCATTGGAAAAGACTCTGATGCTGGGAGGGATTGGGGGCAAGACGAGAAGGGGACGACAGAGGATGAGATGGCTGGATGGTGTCACTTACTCGATGGACGTGAGTCTGAGAGAGCTCCGGGGGTTGGTGATGGACAGGGAGGCCTGGTGTGCTGCGATTCATGGGGTCGCAAAGAGTTGAACACGACTGAGCGACTGAACTGAACTGGCTGATCCCTACTTTGCCTTACAACAACAAAGCAAAATAGTTATGACAGAGACCTCATAGCCAATGAAGTCTAAAATATGTTCTATTGGCTCCTTAGCAAAAAATAAAGCAAAGAAATAAACAAAACAAAACAAAACAAACAAAAAAAAACACTGTCTCTGACATACAGGATTAAATGTAGATATTTTATATAGATTCTTTGTGATCCCATTTCCTGCAGCATGCCAGGTTTCCCTGTCCTTCACTATCTCCTAAAGTTTGCTCAAACTCATGTGCATTGAGTTGGTGATGCCATCCAACCATCTCATTCTCTGTTGTTCCCTTCTCCTCCAGCCTTCAATCTTTCCCAGCATCATTGTCTTTTCTAATAAGCTGGCTCTTCACACCAGGTGGCCAAAGCACTGGAGCTTCAGCTTCAGCATCATCCCTTCCAAAGTGTATTCAGGGTTGATTTCCTTTAGGATTGATTAGTTTGATCTCCTTGCAGTCCAAGGGTCTCTCAAGAGTTTTCTCTAGCACCACAGTTTTTCTAGTGTGAGAATGGATTTCATTTTCCTACTATGTCTTTGAGTATCTCTAGTACCAAGATAATGGTATTTATGGGGAACATGGCATTGGGAAAAGAAAAGAAGTTCAACATAGAATTCACTGGAATGAGGGCAGTGCACTTTCACACACAAAGAAGAGAGAATAGAGTACTATGTGTATACATAATATCCAATGAGTTATAATAGTATATATATTTAGAAAATATATCACTTTCACATTTTATTTTAAAAAAGAAGCACTCAGAAAGTATTACCTATATTTGGCTAAATTATATTTGTTTTAGTTTTATAGAGCACTATAAAATACCCTCTGAAACAATGACATTTATTAAGTGAGGGGGAAATGGTGAATTGTATTTTTGTCTTACCCCTTTTCACGTTCCCCGGCTAGTTTTTGTCTTGATCATTAATCATGTTTTCTGGATTCTTGGACATTAAATTAATGAAAACAGAATGTGAACAGCATTTACTAAAATTTATCAATTACAATTAAGTTGTAGAAATTATACATATGAAGAAAATACTGGAGTTTTTAAACTTTCTTTAATATGTCTAGTATGTCCTAATGTGAGTATGAAGATTGATTAGTTGTTGTTGTTTAGTCACTAAGTATTGCCTGACCCTTTGCAACCCCATGGACTCTAGCGTGCCAGGATCCTCTGTCCATGGAAATTTCCAGGCAAGAATACTGGAGTGGGTCATCATTTCCTTCTGCAGGTGATCTTCCCAACCCAGGTAAAGAACCCTAGTATCCTGTATTGGCAGGTGGATTCTTTACAGCTGAGCCACCAGGGAAGCCCCCCATGATGATTGACTGCCGCATGCAAAATTTTGAATATTACATAATCATAAGGTTATATATTCATTCTTTTTCATGATAAGAATTGTATTAATTATTGCTATAATAGCTTTATTAAGGGTTTATAATTCTATCAATCATTGTTTAATATGCCGTTAGCAGTCACTGATAAGAATTTTCTGTCCGACATTTAAGATCTTTTTTGCTTTTCCGTCACTTATTTTTTGGAGGAAATCTATTTGTATTATGAATCCTACAAGTTATGAAAGAGAAGTTCCATGGTAGGATATAGGAACCCAGAAGAAGTTTGTTGTTTCCTCATTGCAAAAAGCTAGCAAACTTGCAGTCTCCCTAATAATCCATATTGCAAAATATAATAAAGCTTATCTCATTGCTTTGTTTTAAAGACTGAAGAAAGTACTAGATGTAGAAACATTTTGTGAATTTTAAACAGTGGTGAAGTAGGTATTATGTAAAATTTCTGTCTCAATCAGGGATGGACCCATTGTTCTTAATAGACTTCTACTTAGTACAAATTCCCAAAAGAGGACTTCTAAATTAGTAAGCAGTGCTCTTATTTAACTAATTTTCTTTAAAATTTGTATATCTAATTTTATTAACGTCACACCAATGTGCTATTTGCTAAAGGCTTAAGGTTAATGATTCCTTTAATCTTTCTAGTCTTTAAATTTTACAAATCTAGTAAGAAAACATAAACTTTTTTTTTGATTGATTAATTGTATAGTGGTATAATTTGAGAATCAGTAAAAAGCACATCAACCTCAACATACCTCCCCACAGGCCCAGGCACGTCTGTGTTATTTATTTAAAACAACCCCCAGAGCCCACCCAAACCCACGTCTATCGAGTCAGCGACGCCACCCAGCCATCCCACCCTCCGCCATCCCCCTCTCCCCCCGTCCCCAATCCCTCCCAGCACCAGGGTCTCCTCCAATGAGCCAACTCCTCGCACGAGGTGGCCAAAGCACCGGAGCCTCAGCCACAGCATCAGTCCCTCCAATGAACACCCAGGACAGATCTCCCCCAGAATGAACTGGCCGGACCCATCCCCCGCAGTCCAAGGGACCCTCAAGAGTCCTCTCCAACACCACAGCTCAAAAGCATCAACCCTTCAGTGCTCAACTCTCTTTACAGTCCAACCCTCACATCCACACACGACCACCGGAAAAACCACAGCCTTGACCAGACAGACCCCCCGCCGGCAAAGCAATGCCCCTGCTCCCAAACATGATATCCAGGCCGGCTGCAACCCTCCCCCCAGGGAGCAAGCGTGCCCCACTTCATGGCTGCAATCAGCATCCGCAGCGACCCTGGAGCCCCCAAAAACAAAGTCTGACACTGTTTCCACCATGCATTTATTTTTGTTTTGAAGGATAATTGCTTTACAGAATTGTGTTGTACTGTACTTCTTTGCTCAGTCATGTCCAACCGACTCTTTGAGACCCCATAGGCTACATGTAGCCTGCCAGGATCCTCTGTCCATGGGGATTCTCCAGACAAGAACACTGCAGTGAGTTGCCTTGTTCTGCTCCAGGGGATCTTCCCAACCCAGGGATCAAATTGAGGTCACATACATTGCAGGCAGATTCTTTACCAATTGAGACAATAGGGAAGCCCAAGAATACTGGAGTGGGTAGGATTATCCCTTCTCCAGGTGATTGTCCCAATCCAGGAAGAGAACCGAAGTCTCCTAAATTGCAGGTGGATTCTTTACCAGCCGAACTACCTGCTACAGATAGACATATGCACCCTCCCTCATAAACTCCCTCCCTTCTCCCACACTATCCACTTCTGAAGTTGGTTACTGAGCCCTGGTTTAAGTTCACTGAGTGATACAGCAAATTCCCATTGGTTATATATTTTACATATGGTAAAGAAAGCATAAACATTTTACTTGGCAATGTTACGTGACAATAGGGAGATTTACAGAATTTTAGTCTAAAAATAAAATCCAAATCTTAGAAGAAAAGTAAATATGAGTTCTTACTTCTCCAAATCAAAAATTTAAAAATTAGTTAATGCTGTTTTAATTTGACTTAATATGCTTATTTTGTAGATATGTATATAAGACAGTTTAGAATAAATATGCCATATCATTATTTTCTCATTTCTGGAAATAATCTCTGGTAAACAAAGGGTACCTATTTTTATAGGGAAAATGCCATAACCATTTATTTCCTTTGTCAATATTAAGAATAAGAATAATACTAACAACAACAATAATCCAACCACATTATTGATTTGTATATCAATAATGATTTATATATCACATAACATACATAAAAATATTTTATACTAATATTAATAGTTGAATAATTAGTACAGTCTAGTCGCACAGTAATTACATCATACCTGAGGAATATAATTTTGAAAATAAAAATAACAATTTAGACTTTAATTCTACAGTATTTTCAAGTATATTTTCAGAAATCTCTAAATTATAAATGTTGGAAGAAATTATGCCTAGAAACAGAAAATGAAGTGTTTCATGTCAATGTCTTTCTGACAGGTTAACCAGACTACCAAGTCCATCATGTGTTCACAAGAAACTTCTGATATCCAGGAACAAGTATGTTAATGCCTGCTTCTATTTACATGAAAGCACAGAGGTTACAAGAAGTTATTGATTTATGATTTTCAAGCAGTAAATTTAATGAATGAACAGATATTGTAACTAATCAAAAATATTTTAATTCATTTTAACTAATAACTGCTAACAAATTTCTATGAATGTATTATTTGCAAAGTATCATAAGATTTTAATATTAGAAAGTAAAATTTATATTTTAAAGAAACTGTATTCAATATAAACACCCAGAACTTGAACTTACAGTGAGTTTAGGATAAAAACAGAAACTTCCTTGACTATACATTTTACTTTGCATTTTGGAGGCTGAAATATTTCTACTTGTTTAGGGTGGACTTTTGTCTTACTTCTTTGTGATCTCCTTTGTGTTTTAGTACCTTGGCCTCATTATTAAATATTTTCTTTGCTAACACATAGTTTATTTAATTTATACAATTTTTATACCTTAAATTTCTCAAAAGTCAATTAAATATTATATTTAAATAGTGGTAAATATTTTAGGAGACTAAAGAGGAAATTATGGACAAGTTACATTTTAATGTTCATTCATCTTTCTTAATAGTGCATTTTGTAACTCTAAAACAAAAGTATGGTTAATAATAATGTAATTGAACTTTGCCAAAAAGGATTCATCTAGTCAAATCTATGGTTTTTCCAGTATCATGTATGGATGTGAGAGTTGGACTATAAAGAAAGTGGAGCGTTGAAGAACTGACAGTTTTGAACTGTGGTGTTGGAGAAGACTCTTGAGAGTCCCTTGGACTGCAAGGAGATGCAGCCAGTCCATCCTAATGAAAATCATTCCTGAATATTCATTGGAAGGACTAAGGCTGAAGCAGAAACTCCAATCCTTTGGCCACCTGATATGAAGAACTGACTCATCTGAAAAGACCCTGATGTTGGGGAAGATTAAAGGAGGGAGTAGAAGGAGACGACAGAGAATGAGACGGTTGGATGGCATCACAGACTCAATGAACATGAGTTTGAGTAAACTCTGGAAGTTGGTGATGGACAGGGAGACCTGACCATGCTGCAGTCCATGGGGTTGCAAAGAGTCAGACAGGACTGAGTGACCAAATTGAATTGAACAGTCCAGAGGAAATCAGTCATTTGAGCAAGCTCTGGGAATTGGTGATGGATAGGGAAACCTGGCATACTACAGATGGGGTTGCAAAGAGTTGGAGACAACTGAGCTACAGAACTGAACTGAACTGAATAAGAATAATTTTCTGAGGTTGGACCATGAAACATGATACGCAGGATGTAAAAGTAAGAAATAGATTCTATTCTAAATTTGAACATCAAGGATTTATATACTGTGTGACATCATGGTCTATAGCCCACCAGGCTCCTTTGTCTGTGGGATTCTCCAGGCAAGAATACTGAAGTGGATTACCTTTCCCTTCTCCAGACGATCTTCCCAACCCAGGGATCAAACCCTGGTCTCTGGCATTGCAGGCAGATTCTTTACCATCTAAGCTACAGGGAAAATCCTTTATATACTTTAACTGTTATTTTATATATGAAGTATTTATTCCACTGACACATTATGATCAAACAGGGCATTTAGCAAAGGTAAGATGTAACATCATCTACATATATAAACTTACAATGCTAACACATTTGAGAACAGATGTTTAAAAATTTAATATGTTCTATATACCCAGATACATTGACTGTAAGGGATAACATCAGATGAAGGCCAGGAATGAAAGTGCAGTACTCAAGTGAAATAATACACAAAGTTTGAATTGACTAGTTATTTTTTAGCACCATTAATATTTAAACAAGTCCAACAGACTAGTTACTTGCAGTGGGGTAAAGTCAAGTTGTAATGCTTACAGATATTTCAGAAATTGTATTCCTTTAAAATATTTTTCTCAGATTTTTTTATACTGATATTTGTCTAGGGCCAAATTTTTAACTTTAAAACCTATCTATTTATTTTGTTGTTTTTGTCTCTAAAGTCATCTTTGTGACCCCATGGACTTCAGCATGCCAGGCTTCTCTGTCTTTCACTATCTCTTGGTGGTTGTTCAGTTGTTCAGTCATGTCCAGTCCTTTGTGACCTCATGGACTACATACAGCATGCCAGGCTTCCCTATCCTTCACTATCTCCTGGAACCTGCTCAAACTTGTGTTCCTTGGATCAGTGAAGCCATACAACCATCTCGTTTTCTGTCATCTCCTTTTCCTTCCTCCTTCAATCTTTCCGAGCATCAGGGTCTTTTCCAATAAATCAGTTCTTCACATCAGATGGCAGAAGTACAGGAGCTTCAGCTTCAGCATCAGTCCTGCCAATGAATATTCAGGATTGATTTCCATTAGGATTGACTGGTTTGATTTGCTTGCAGTCCAAGGGACTCTCAAGAGTCTTATCTAACAACACAGTTCATTATCATTAATTCTTCAGTACTCAGCCTTCTATATGGTCCAACTGTCACATCCATACATGGCTAGTAGAAAAATCATAGCTTTGACTATATGGACCTTTGTCAACAATTAATGTCTCTGCTTCTTAATATGCTGTCTAGGTTGGTCTAGTGATTCTTCCAAGGTGCAAGTGTCTTTTAATTTTGTTCCTGCAGTCACCATCTCCAGTGATTTCAGAGCCTAAGAAATACAGTCTATCACTGTTTTCATTGTTTCCCCATCTATTTGCCATGAAGTGATGGGACTGGTCTCGTCTCGTCAAGGCTATGGTTTTTCCAGTAGACATGAATGGATGTGAGAATTGGACTATAAATAAAGCTGAGCACTGAAGAATTGATGCTTTTGATGTGGTGTTGGAGAAGATTCTTGAGAGTACCTTGGACTGCAGGGAGATCCAGCCAGTCCATCCTAAAGCAGATCAGTCCTGAGTGCTTATTGGAAGGACTGATGTTGAAGCTGAAACTCTAATTCTTTGGCTACATGATGCAAAGAACTGACTCATTTGAAAAGACCCTGATACTGGGAAAGATTGAGGGCAGGAGGAGAAGGGGATGACAGAGGATGAGATGGTTGGATGGCATCACCGACTCCATGGAGATAAGTTTGGGTAAATTCTCGGTGTTAGTGATAGACAGGGGGGCCTGGCATGCTACAGTTTATGTGGTGGTGAAGAGTCAGACACGACTGAGAGACTGAACTGTACTGATGATACTGGATGCCATGATCTTCCTATTTAGAATGTTGTGTTTCAAGACAGGTTTTCCACTCTTCTCTTTCACTTTCATCAAGAGTCTCTTTAGCTCCTTTTCTCTTTCTGCCATAAGGGTGGTGTCATCTGTGTATCTGAGTTTATTGATATTTCTCCCAGGAATCTTGATTCCAGCTTGTGCTACATCCAGCCCAGCATTTCTTTTGATGTACTGCTCATACAAGTTAAATAAGCAGGGTGACAATATACAGCCTTGGCGTACTTTTTTCCCCACTTTGGAATGAGTCTATTGTTCCATGTCCAGTTCTAAATTTCGCTTCTTAACCTGCTTTCAGGTTTCTCAGGAAGCAGATAAGGTGGCCTGGTATCCCCATCTCTTGAAGAATTTTCCACATTTTGCTATGAAGCACACAGTCAAATGCTTTCATATAGTCAATGAAACAGAAGTGGATTTTTTTCTGGTATTCTCTTGATGTTTCTATGAGACAACAGATTTTGGGAATTTGCTCTCTTGTTCCTCTGTTTTTTCTAAATTCTTCTAGATCATTTGGAAGTTTCTGGTTCACATACTATTGAAGCCTAGCTTGGAGAATTTTGAAATTAGCCTTGCTAGCATGTAAAATGAGTGCAATTGTGCGATGATTTGAATCTTCTGTGGCATTGCCTTTCTTGGGATTGGAATTGACATTTTCCAGACTCGTGGCCACTGATAAGTTTTCCAAATGTGTTGGCATATTGAGTGCAGCAGTTTAACAGCATCGTGTATTAGGATTTGAAATAGCTCAGCTGTAGTTCTATCACCTCCAGTAGCTTTGTTTATCGTGATAATTCCTAAGCCCCACTTGATTTTTCTTCTGTAGTTTGTTCAAATTCATGTCCATCTCATACTCTGCTGCCCTCCTCTCCTTTCGTCTTTAGCCTTTTTCAGCATAAGAGTCTTTCCCAATGAGCCATTATTTATTTCTTCTTATTTATTTATTCAGCATGAACTAAACAAATATTGAACATATTACAGAATCTAATGGAATTTTAACTTAAAAATTGCTTTTGACATATAAAGTTTTTACATTCAATTAGTTATTTTAGCCTTAAACACCATATTACCTCATTTTGTATGTGAGAATATGAGATAGAAAAATAAATAAATTTTCTAGTAATTTCAGGAGTGAGGGTTTGAAGCAAAATAATCAAATTGGAAGCTACACACATTCAAGCCCTGCCATCAAATAACTCTCCACTGTCCTGTTGCAATGTCCAGAAACTGATGGAACAATTCATATGCTATCATTAAACTATACCTGTCATCAGTTCACCTGCAACATCTTTTTTAGGCTGAAAGGGTTTTGGGCTATTCATTAACATCAAATAACTTTACACGGGTTTGCAAACCAGAAAAGCAGGCTTCATATTCCAAATCCATGAAACTAACCAGTTGTATATTTTTTCCATCCATAGAGTGACAATAATGGCAAACTTTACTAAATAGATTCTTGTAAAATAGTTTGAATTTTAGCATAGAGTGAAGTATCCAGTACTAGCCATTGTCATAGGATGATTAGATCCATGATAGATAGAAACAAATATTTCAAATCTTTTATTCTATTTTTGCCTTTTCTTAAATACAACATTTCTACCTATATGTGAAATATGTCAAGAAACATAAGATGATAAAAATGAGTGGCTTTATTTTAGGTGAGTTCTGTAGTCAGAAGATAACATATTGTACTGGTGATTTGACTAAAGACTACAGTGTCTTCATATGAGCAAACTCCTTTAAAGTATGAAAGTGCATTACTTCTGTTTAATGATTTTCATTATCTTTCTCCGATTATCTTCTCAATGCTTATGTCCCCATGACTTATATCATTCACCTCTTAACCACTAAAATAGTTTAGAATCCTCAACCTTTGATCTTGAATGGAACTTACTTTGCATTTTGGATTCATTCAACTAAAAAAATCGTTTTATAATCGTCTATGTTTTAAATTATGCTTATTGTAAAAGAAAAAAAAAAAACTAGCTTAATGCATTTTACCTAAAATTGACAACATGTTTTTGTATGTCTGCTAATGTTGACATTGGAGAAGGAAATGGCAAGCCACTCCAGTGTTCTTGCCTGGAGAATCCCAGGGACAGGGTACCTGTGGGCTACCGTCTACGGTGTTGCAGAGTCAGACAGGACTGAAGTGATGTAGCAGCAGAAGCAGTAGCAGCAATGTTGACATATCCATTATATCATTAATAAATGTTTCCTTTTAGAACAATATTTACATTTTTTTGAAAAGAAACTACATATATGTTTAACAAAAATATACATATAATACAAGTGATCTATAAAGAAAACATAAATCTCTTAACATTTTAAATACATATGCATTTTACTCAAATAATTAAAGATATTTTATTTTATTTATGATATGATTTCTTTGTCAAAATGTGATGTATATTAAACAAAGTATGTTTTCCTTTTATATATATATATATGGAAAATGTAATTTGTTTTATTTTTACATTTGTTCAAAATGATAATTGTCAAAAAGCCATTTTTTTTGCAGATTCTGTTAAAATATTCTGCTAGAATATGAAAAAATGGTACTTTTTTCCTATTTTAGCTGGAAATATACAGGAACTATAATTTAAGAAATCACACATATGTCACAAGTGTCAATATCCTCATCCAGAAAAAGCCAAATCTCTAAATAAAACAACTAAATTAAAATAGCCATAAAAATTGTTCAATATTTAAAAGCAAAGAAATAATTGTTACATAAGCAATTTGCTTGTAGGATGCTGTTTTGTGAATATTATTTTATCTTCTTATATCAAAATTATGTTGTTTCAATAAAAACTTTTTCTGAGAGATTATTTTAGATTCATTTCATTACATATGCAAAATTAAATCTGAATCACTATAAAGAAAAGAATGAAGAAATCGACTGCCTTCTTAAAGGTTCATTAAGCTAATCTGAGCTGGCTCAGGTACTGGTGATAAATTTCTGTTATTGGAATTTGGTAGCTATTGGAGAGTGAAGGAGGGAGAAAGGAAAAATTTTAGATACATATGCAATGTAAGTGAACAATTTAAAAAACCCACTGTGGAAATATATAGAGACATGCTCAAATAAAATATACTTTAATATACCTTAGAAAAAGTGTCTCAGACTTTAAAACATCTGAAATTAATAAATAACAACAGACTGTCAACTCAATGAAACTAAGCTATGCCATGTAGGGCTACCCGAAATGGGTGGGTCATGGTGGAGAGTTCTGAGAAAATGTGGTCCACTGGAGAAGGGAATGGCAAACCACTTCAGTATTCTTGCCTTGAGAACCCCATGAACAGTATGAAAAGGAAAAAAAAAAAAAAAAAAAGCTACAACACTGAAAGATGAACTCCCAGGTCAGTAGGTGCCCAAGATTCTATCAGAGATGAGTGGAGAAATAAATCCAGAAAGAATGAAAAGACAGAGCCAAAACGACAACAGCACCCAGCTGTGTATGTGACTGGTGATGGAAGCAAGGTCCAGTGCTGTAAAGAGCAATATTGCATAGGAACCTGGAATATTAGGTCTATGGATCAAGGCAAATTGGAAGTGGTCAAACAGGAGATGGCATGAGTGAATGTTAACATTTTAGGAATCAGTGAACTCAAATGGACTGGAATGGGTAAATTTAACTCAGATGACCATTATATTTACTACTGTGGCCAAGAACCCTTAGAAGAAATGGATTAACCATCACTGTCAACAAAAGAGTCCAAAATGCAGTACTTGGATGCAATCTCATAAATGAGAGAATGATTTATGTTAGTTTCCAAGGCAAACCACTCAATATCACGGTGATCCAAGTCTATACCCTGACCAGTAATGCTGAAAAAGCTGAAGTTGAACAGTTCTATGAAAAGCTACAAGACCTTTTAGAACTCACACACACACACACACACACACACACACACACACAAAATCATTACAGAGGAATAGAATCCTAAAGTAAGAAATCAGAAAACACCTGGATTAACAGGCAAATTTAACCTTGAAGTACAAAATGAAGCAGGGCAAAGGCTAACAGTTTTCCAAGATAATGCACTGATCATAGCAAATAGCCTCTTCCAAAAACACAAGACAAGACTCTACACATGGACATCACTAGATGATCAACACTGAAATCAGATTGATTATATATTCTTTCAGCCAAAAATGGAGAAACTCTATACAGTCAGCAAAAACAAGACGAGGAGCTGACTGTGGCTCACACCATGAACTCCTTATTGCCAAATTCAGACAGAAATTGAAGAAAGTGGGAAAAACCACTACACCATTCAGGGATGACCTAAATCGAATCCCTTACGATTATACAGTGGAAGTGAGAAATAGATTTAAGGGACTGGATCTACTAGACAGAATTCCTGAAAAACTATGGACAGAGATTTGTGACACTATGCAGGAGACAGGGATCAAGACCATCCCCCCCAAAAAAAAGAAATGAAAAAAATAAAAATCCCTGTCTGAGGAGACCTTAAAAATAGCTGTGAAAATAAGAAAAGCAAAAGCAAAGGAGAAAAGCAATGATATATCCATTTGAATGCAGAGTTCCAAAGAATAGCAAAGAGAGATAAAAAAGTCTTCCTTAGTGATCACTGGAAAGAAATAGAGGAAAACAATAGAATGGGAAAGACTAGAGATCTCTTCAAGAAAATTAAAGATAATAGGGGACTATTTCATGCAAATATGAGCTCAGTAAAGGGCAGAAATGATAGAGACCTAAAAAAAGCAGAAGATATTAAAAAGGGATGGAAAGAATACACAGAAGAACTGTACAAAAAAGATCTTCATGACCCAGATAGTCAGGGTGGTGTGATCACTCATCTAGAGCCAAACATCAGAGAATGTGAAGTCAAGTGGGCCTTAGGAAACATCACTATGAACAAAGGTAGTGGAGGTTATGGAATTCCAGTTGATATATTTCAAATCCTAAAAGGTGATGCTGTGAAAGTGCTGCACTCAATATGCAGGTAAATCTGAAAACCTCAGAGGTGACCACAGGACTGGAAATGATTAGTTTTCATTCCAATCCCAAAGAAAGTCAATGTCAAAAGATGCTTAAAATACTGCACAATTGCTCTCATTTCACATGCTTGTAAAGTAATGCCCTAAATTCTCCAATCCAAGTTTTAACAGCATGTCAGTCGTGATCTTCCAGATGTTCCTGCTGGATTTAGAAAAGGCAGAGGAACCAGAGATAAAATTTCCAACATCCACTGGATAAATAAAGCAAGAGAGTTTCAGAAAAAAAACATCTATTTCTGCCTTATTGACTGTGCCAAAGTCTTTGACTGTGTCGATCACAATAAACTGCGAAAAATTCTGAGAGATGGGAATACCAGGCCACCTGACCTGCCTTTGAGAAATCTGTATGCAGGTCAAGAAGCAACAGTTATAACTGGACATGCAACAACAGACTGGTTCCAAATAGAGAAAGGAGTAGGTCAAGGCTGTATACTGTCACCCAGCTTATTTAACTTATATAGAGAGTACATCATGAGAAACTCTGGGCTGGAGGAAGCACAAGCTGGAATCGAGATTGCTGGGAGAAATATCAATAGCCTCAGATATGCATATGACACCACCCTTATGGCAGAAAGTGAAGAACTAAAAAGCCACTTGATGAAAGTGAAGGAGGAGAATGAAAAAAATGGCATAAAGCTCAACATTCAGAAAACTGAGATCATCATCCAGTCCCATCACTTCATATCAAATAGATAGGCAAGTAGCATATATGGTGGCTTACTTTATTTGGGGGGGGGGGCTCCAAAATCACTGCAAATGGTGATGCAGTCATGACATTAAAAGACACTTACTTCTTAGAAAGAAAGTTATGACCAACCTAGACAGCATATTAAAAATCAGTGATATATACTTTGCCAACAAAGTCCGTTTAGTCAAGGGTATGGTTATTCCAGTGGTCATGTATGGATGTGAGAGTTGTACTATAAAGAAAGCTGAGTACCAAAGAAGTGATGCTGTTGAACTGTGGTGTTGGAGAAGACTCTTGAGAGTCTCTTGGACTGCAGGAGATCCAACCAGTCCATCCTAAAGGAGATCAATCCTGAGTGTTCGTTGAAAGCACTGAAGCTGAAACTCCAATTCTTTGGCCACTTCATGCAAAGAGCTGACTTATTTTAGAAACCCTAATGCCTGGAAAGTTTGGAGGCAGTAGAAGGGCACAACAGAGGATGAGATGGTTGGATGGCATCATCAACTCAATGCACATGAGTTTTGGTAAACTCCAGTAGTTGATGATAGACAGGGAGGCCTGGCATACTGCTGTCCATGGGGTTGCAAAGAGTCGGTCATGGCCAAGCGACTGAACTGAACTATCATTGAAATCTTTAAAGATGCACAGAAAAAATTGTGATGAACTGCTCTAGCTGATTGATTCTGAATAGAGAATATGAATTTTCTACTAAGCAGTGATCACAGTTACCCACTTATACATTGCATTGTCTGGAAATGATTCCCTTTCAGAACAACCTGGACATGTAAATTTTGGATTTGCCCCACTATGGTATTGTGTTAAACTCTGAAATAGAAAAGGTGAATATTAGTGTCTCCAGTTTGATAGAATTAGAGTTGGTAGAGGTTCAGTTCAATCCCTGGGTTGGAAAGATCCCCTGGAGAAGGAAATGGCAACCCACTCCAGTCCTCTTGCCTGGAAAATTCCATGGATGGAGGAGACTGGTAGGCTACAGTCCACGGGGTCGCAAAGAGTCGACATGACTGAGGGACTTCACTTTCAGTCAGTTTCGTCGCTCAGTTGTTTCCAACTCTTTGTGACCCCATGGAATGCAGCATGCTAGGCTTCCTTGCCCATCATCAACTCCCACAGCTACAACAAACTCATTTCTATCGAGTTGATGTTGCTATCCAATTATCTCATCCTCGGTTGTCCCCTTCACCTCTTGCCCTCAGTCTTTGACAACATTACGGTCTTTTCCAATGAGTCAGTTCTCCACATCATCTTGCTAAAATACTGAAGTTTCAGCTTCAATATCAGTCCTTCCAATGACTATTCAGGACTGATTTCATTTAGTATGCACTGGTTGGATATCCTTGCAGTCCAAGGATTCTCAATAGTCTTCTCCAACACCACAGTTTCAAAACACCAATTCTTCGGCACTCAACTTTCTTTATAGTTCAACTCTCACATCCATACATGACTACTGGAAAACCATAGCGTTGAATAGGCCGACATTTGTTGGCAAATTAATGTCTCTTCTTTTTAACATGCTGTCTAGATTGGTCACAGCTTTTCTTCGAAGGTGGAAGAATCTTTTAGTTTCATGGCTCCAATCATCATCTGCATTGATTTTCAGTTCAGTTCTGTCGCTCAGTCATGTCCGACTCTTTGTGACCCCATGAATCGCAGCACGCCAGGCCTCCCTGTCCATTACCATCTCCCGGAGTTCACTCAGACTCACGTCCATCGAGTCTGTGATGCCATCCAGCCACCTCATCCTGGGTCGTCCCCTTCTCCTCCTGCCCCCAATCTCTCCCAGCATCAGAGTCTTTTCCAATGAGTCAACACTTCGCATGAGGTGTCCAAAGTACTGGAGCTTCAGCTTTAGCATCATTCCTTCCAAAGAACACCCAGGACTGATCTCCTTCAGAATGGACTGGTTGGATCTCCTTGCAGCCCAAGGGACCCTCAAGAGTCTTCTCCAACACCACACTTCAAAAGCATCAATTCTTTGGCCCTCAGCCTTCTTCACAGTCCAACTCTCACATCCATACATGACCACAGGAAAAATCATAACCTTGACTAGACGGACCTTAGTCGGTAAAGTAATGTATCTGCTTTTGAATATACTATCTAGGTTGGTTTTAACTTTTCTTCCAAGGAGTAAGCATCCTTTAATTTCATGGCTGCAGTCACCATCTGCAGTGATTTTGGAGTCCAAAAACACAAAGTCTGACACTGTTTCCACTGTTTCCCCATCTATTCCCCATGAAGTGATGGGACCAGATGCCATGATCTTCGTTTTCTGAATGTCGAGCTTTAAGCCAACATTTTCACTCTCCTCTTTCACTTTCATCAAGAGGCCTTTTATTTCCTCTTCACTTTCTGCCATAAGGGTGGTGTCATCTGCATATCTGAGGTTATTGATATTTCTCCCGGCAATCTTGATTCCAGCTTGTGTTTCTTCCAGTCCAGTGTTTCTCATGATGTACTGTGCATATAAGTTAAATAAGCAGGATGACAATATACAGCCTTGATGTACTCCTTTTCCTATTTGGAACCAGTCTGTTGTTCCATGTCCAGTTCTAACTGTTGCTTCCTGACCTGCATTGATTTTGGAACCCCCAAAAATAAAATCTGTTACCGTTTCCACTGCTTCCCCATTTTTGCCATAAAGTGATAGGACTGGATGCCATGATCTCAGTTTTCAGAATGTTGAGGTTTAAGCCAACGTTTTCAGTCTCTTCTTTCACTTTCATCAAGAGGCCCTTTTGTTCCTCTGCACTTTCTGCCATAAGGGTGATATCATCTGCATTTCTGAGGTTATTGATATTTCTCCTGGCAAACTTGATCCCAGCTTGTGTTTCATTCAGTCTGGCTTATCACATAATGTACTCTGAATATAAGTTAAATAAGCAGGGTGACAATATACAGCCTTGTAGTATTTCTTTCCCAATTTGAAACCAGTCTGCTCTTCCATTTCCATTTCTAACTGTTGCTTCTTGACCTGCATACAGGTTTCTCAATATTCAGGTTAGATGGTCTGGTATTCCCATCTCTTGAAGAATATTCCACAGTTTGTTGTGATGTACACAGTTACAGCCTTTGGCATAATAAATAATTCAGAAGTAGATGCTTTTTTGGAAGCTTAAACTCCAACACTTTGGCCACCTGATGTAAAGAACTGACTGATTTGAAAAGACCCTCATGCTGGGAAAGATTGAAGGTGGAAGGAGAAGGAGACGACAGAGTATGAGATGGTTGGATGGCAGCACTGACTCCATAGACATGAGTTTGAGCATGTTCCAGGAGTCAGTGATGGACAAGGAAGCCTGAAGTGTTGCAGTCCATGGGGTCACAAAGACTCCAAAACGACTGAGCAACTTAACTGAACTGAATATTCCATTGTATATATGAAACACAGTTTCTTTATCCATTCATCTGTCAGTGGACATCTAGGCTGCTTCCATGTCCCAGCTATTGCAAATAGAGTTGAAATGAACTTTGGGATTTTTTTATGATTTTTTGAAATGATTTTGATGTAAATTGACCACTACAAAAGTAGAGACATTAATGTTCAGTCTGTTAAAAGAAGTCCCTTCTCCCTTCATTCAGCAACAAAAATTGACTGGGAGTCAAATAGGCATTAACATCGTAGAAATGAAAAAAACCTGAATTCTCTAAGCAAGGTTACACTTATTTCAAATGAACGCTGTTTATAGGAAAGCTGAGCATGACAGAGGGAGAACCAAATAAGTGGAAGATGACTGATCTCTATGAGGCCTCTGACCCATAGCTACAGCACAACTTTGAATATAGCCTGGAGGAAAATAGTTAATATTGTCCTCAGGTATTTACAAAAATGAAATCCATTATTTTCGGGGTTAAAGGTTAGAGTGTCACTCTGCTGTTGAATTAGAAATTCACAGGATAAGTTCAACATTCAAATATCATATCACAACAAAGCTACATGCATGGTTTATGAGTTCATAAAGTTACTAAAAACCTCATAATCTGTCAATTAACATAATCAGATGACCTAGCTAACTTACAACCCGCTGAAAGGCAGAGGAACCAGAGATCAAATTGCCAACGTCCGCTGGATCATCAAAAAAGCAAGAGAGTTCCAGAAAAACATCTACTTCTGTTTTATTGACTATGTCAAAGCCTTTGACTGTGTGGATCACAATAATCTTTGGAAAATTGTTCAAGAGATGGGAATACAAGACCACCTGACCTGCCTCTTGAGAAGCCTATATGCAGGTCAGGAAGAAACAGTTAGAACGGAACATGGAACAGTAGACTGGTTCTAAATAGGAAAAGAAGTACGTCAAGGCTGTATATTGTCACGCTGCTTATTTAACTTATATGCACAGTACATCATGAGAAATGCTGGACTGGAAGAAACACAAGCTGGAATCAAGATTGCTGGGAGAAATATCAATAACCTCAGATATGCAGATGACACCACCCTTATGGTAGAAAGTGAAGAGGAACTAATAAGCCTCTTGATGGGACTGAAAAAGGAAAGTGAAAAAGTTGGCTTAAAACTCAACATTCAGGAAACGAAGATCATGGCATCTGGTCCCATCACTTCATGGGGAATAGATGGGGAAACAGTGGAAACAGTGTCAGACTTTATTTTGGGGGGCTTCCAAATCACTGCAGATGGTGATTGCAGCCATGAAATTAAAAGACACTTACTCTTTGGAAGAAAAGTTAAGACCAACCTAGATAGCATATTCCAAAGCAGAGACATTACTTTGTCAACAAAGGTCTGTCTAGTCAAGCCTATGGTTTTTCCTGTGGTCATGTATGGATGTGAGAGTTGGACTGTGAAGCAGGCTGAGCACCGAAGAATTGATGCTTTTGAACTCTGGTGTTGGAGAAGATGCTTGAGAGTCCTTTGGACTGCAAGGAGATCCAACCAGTCCATTCTAAAGGAGATCAGCTCTGGGTGTTCTTTGGAAGGAATAATGCTAAAGCTGAAACCCCAGTACTTTGGCCACCTCATGCGCAGAGTTGACTCAATGGAAAAGACTCTGATGCTGGAAGGTATTGGGGACAGGAGGAAACGGGTATGACAGAGGATGAGATGGCTGGATGGCATCACAGACTCGATGGACGTGAGTCTGAGTGAACTCCGGGAGATGGTGATGAACAGGGCGGCCTGACGTGCTGATATTCATGGGGTTGCAAAGAGTCGGACACGACTGAGCAACTGAACTGAACTGAACTGTAACAACCCTGTAGGACAATTTAGGGCTATGGTTCATATGCTCTGTGTGCATAGTTTAGGGAAACAAAAACTAACAAAGGATTTATTTAGCTTCTTAGGACAGTTTTTGCTATTGCTGTCAAGGAAAATGTCAAGCAAATGTATTTGACTTCTTTTTCCCCTTTCCAAATGAGAATTGTTTGTTATCTTGGTGATTCTGTTTTCATTCAGCCACTTTACAACAGATGTATTTATTCTTGTTAAGAAGAGTAATGACTGGATACTTAAAGAAGAGGGATTAGAATTTGATTCTTAGGTATGACTTTAAGGTGTATATTTTTCAAGAAGGTAAATTATCATCTTTTTTTGTTTTTAAAGAAGGAGCAATGGCTTTGTGATGGACCTTTTTTAAAATTGTTTTTTAGGGAAAAGTGGTGCATTGACATGGGAAAGATTTTCTTTGATACCAGTCTGTCCCCAAGTCTATGTGATCCTACCATTTTCAGCACCTATCACTGTACTCAAAATTGGGGATACATACGTAAGTAACACTTTCTCTATACAGTAATCCTGGCAAAAGTGATTGTTTTTAAGAGTGATCACAGGAGAGAGTAGACTCTTACTGAAATACACAAAAAAATAGAGTTCAAAGAAATTGTTTTGTTGATTATCTAAAATTGAATCTTATACCTAATGCATTATCCTCATATTTTATTGGAAGATTCATCTCATTATCATAATGTCATGCAAACTTTATATTCTATAGCAGAAAATTTTATTTTACATTTTTATTTGTTTGATCTCTCAAAAATTTTTTTGGGAAATTTTTATGAAATGTCAATATTTTTCCAAAAATTTTAAGTTAACATGGTCATATATCATTTCATTTTCAAATATTAATCAACTTATAAATTTTGATCAACATAAATTTTTCATTTTAAAGGTGAAATTTTCTTAGTAAAATTTATTTGTCCTTTAAATAAATAAAAGTTCCACCCATTATAGATAAAATATGCTACTAACAAATATGTTTTCAAATTAAATCAAACTTACCTCATTCTCCTATCTGACTATTATCAAAGTCCCTGTAGACTTTTGTCTGGACCAGGGCATTGCTCTCTTAACTTCTCTCCCTCCTTTGATTCCTGTAGTCCTACAATTTCCCTATTTTCTCAGAGATTTGTTTGTTTGTTTTTGCTTTGTTTTTTTATTAAAATATTTGACTGATTTTGTATTTAGAAACTAACTTTACAGGCCTGTTGTACACTATGACCTCATGCTTACCACTCTCGTCACCCATTACTCCAGAACCACATCTTGCCCTGTTCTCCAGCACCTTGAACTTCATTTTTTTTTGTTTGTTTTCTTTTCATGTTAATTTAAATTTATTTATTTTAATTGGAGGCTAATTACTTTACAATATTGTATTGGTTTTGCCATACATCAACATGAATCTGCACAGGTGTACACGTGTTCTCTATCCTGAACCCCCCCTCCCACCTCCCCCCCTATACCATCCCTCTGGGTCATCCCAGTGCACCAGTCCCAAGCATTCTGTATCCTGCATCGAACCTGGACTGGCAATTCATTTCTTATATGATATTATACATGTTTCAATGTCATTCTCCCAAATCATCCCACCCTCTCCCTCTCCCAAAGAGTCCAAAATACTGTTCTATACATCTGTGTCTCTTTTGCTGTCTCACATACACTTTTTCTTTACCTGAAATACTGCACTCTCTACGTTCACACACATCTTGGAACTGCTACAAAACAGCTATCCTCTCATTGATTAAGTCAACTATAATTTCCAGAAAGAATTCTCCTCTGACCCACTAGTCTACTGATCTCTCCCCCATCTCATAGTATAATTTAATTAATTCTGAAATTACAGAGTTCCTGTTAGACCAAACTTTTTCTCACTGAGAACAGCTAAAATGTTACCACTTCTTGCTATCCATTGGCTAAAAATAATATTCATTAAAACTTTCAATAATTATCATCCAATCCATGTATAATTCTCAGAATTTTTCACAAAACTACACATACACAAACCCCTATACATGCATTAAGTTATCTTCAGACTAAGTTACTTGCTCACTGACTGTGATCATTATATACCATATGTGTAATCAAGTTATATATTTTTTTCAGTTCATCAGTGTAAATGCTTAATTACTTATAGGCTATTCATTCTTTGATTTTTATCAATTCACAGTGTTAGAACATGGTGGTTGGTTGGATGTATGCATGTTCAATTCAATTTAACAAAGAGTTAAAAATTCTTGGAGTGAAACATACTACAATATTTTTAAAAATAAAAATGGCATAGATACTTAATTGTTAGTATCAACAAATTAATTGGCAATATTTTATGGGTCATTAAAACATACTGGTGAGTTACAATTCTATACTTGATAATTTCTAGTGCATTGGTAGCTTAAAATGAACAGTGCCAAGTTTGTAGTCTTCAAAGGAGAAAATTTCACTCTGGGACCAAAGATGCAGTTTCAGTCACTCAGAGTTTTGTGTAGCAGAGATTTTATTAAAGTGAAAAGATAGAGAAAGCTTCCAGAAAAAGACATTGGAAGCAGGTAGGAGAGTGCCCACCTCACTAGTTTAAGCAGAGCATTATATAATTTTCAACTGACTGCTAACAATAGATAAAAAGAATGCCTCAAGGATGTGAAAGTTTTGCCAGACCTATTCTCCCACAACATACAACTTGAGATTATATAGGTATAAGATTAGCCAAGGAGAAAGGGCTCTGAGCTCTGTGTCTACAAATTAGAAAGCAATAATACGGGAAAACAGACTCCCAGGCAAAATCTCTTACAACAATAATCATTAATATAAAGCCTAAGAAAAGCATTTTTCATAAGATATATTCTGCTTAAAGACAGGCTAGTTCTCACATAAAATAGATTGCTGCAAAATTAACACACAGCTTAAGGGAAACATGTCCTATATGACTAAGACAAAAAAATGTGGAGAAAACATAAGGCAGCTTTGGACTACCTATCAACCTGCTTAAGTGAATTCTCTCAACATGTTTAATTTTAAAAATAATTAAAGAGCTAGATAGAAAAATATTTTAAACATCATATGTGCATATTATTTTTTTTAATTTATGTTTTTAATTGGAGGCTAATTACTTTACAATATTGTATTGTGTATGTATTCTAAAGTGTTACATTATCACAATATGGCTATTATTTGCTTGTGATGTAGAATTTTAGAGGTGGAAGAGACCACTTAGATTATCTGGCTCAACTGTCTCAGTTTCAGTTCAGTTCAGATCAGTCGCTCAGTCGTGTCCAACTCTTTGCGAACCCGTGAATCGCAGCACACCAGGCCTCCCTGTCCATCACCAACTCCTGGAGTTCACCCAGACTCACCTCCATTGAGTCAGAGATGCCATCCAGCCATCTCATTCTCTATTGTCCACTTCTCCTCCTGACCCTAATCCCTCCCAGCATCAGGGTCTTTTCCAATGAGTCAACTCTTCTCATGAGGTGGCCAAAGTACTGGGGTTTCAGCTTTAGCATCATTCCTTCCAAAGAAATCCCAGGGCTGATCTCCTTCAGAATGGACTGGTTGGTTCTCCTTGCAGTTCAAGGGACTCTCAAGAGTCTTCTCCAACACCACAGTTCAAAAGCATCCGTTCTTCGGCACTCAGCTTTCTTCACAGTCCAACTCTCACGTCCATACATGACCCCTGGAAAAACCATAGCCTTGACTAGATGGACCTTAGTTGGTAAAGTAATGTCTCTGCTTTTGAATATACTATCTAGATTGGTCATAACTTTTCTTCCAAGGAGAAATTGTCTTTTAATTTCATGGCTGCAATCACCATCTGCAGCGATTTTGGAGCCCAGAAAAATTAAGTCTGACACTGTTTCCACTGTTTCTCTATCTATTTCCCATGAAGTGATGGGACCGGATGCCATGATCTTCCTTCTGAATGTTGAGCTTTAAGCCAACTTTTTCACTCTCCTCTTTCACTTTCATCAAGAGGCTTTTTAGTTCCTCTTCACTTTCTGCCATAAGGGTGGTGTCATCTGCATATCTGAGGTTATTGATGTTTCTCCTGGCAATCTTGATTCCAGCTTGTGTTCTCATGATGTACTGTGCATATAAGTTATATAAGCAGGGTGACAATATACAGCCTTGACGTACTCCTTTTCCTATTTGGAACCAGTCTGTTGTTCCATGTCCAGTTCTAACTGTTGCTTCCTGACCTGCATATAGATTTCTCAAGAGGCAGGTCAGGTGGTCTGGTATTCCCCTCTCTTTCAGAATTTTCCACAATTTATTATGATCCACACAGTCAAAGGCTTTGGCATAGTCAATAAAGCAGAAATAGATATATTTTCTGGAACTCTCTTTCTTTTTTGATGATTCAGTGGATGTTGGCAATTTGATCTCTGGTTCCTCTGCCTTTTCTCAAACCAGCTTGAAAATCAGGAAATTCACGGGTCACGTATTGCGGAAACCTGGCTTGGAGAATTTTGAGCATTAACAAGGTTCAGAGATATGTATCTAAAATTCACAGCTTTATCTTTTGAAATAGTTTTTCAAACAGTGTGGATCAAACTAAAGAAGTTATATTTTTTCAGCTTTATGGATGACTAAAGCATAAAAATAAATAAAATGATGGATGACAAATTAAGACTCAGGAATTTCTTGTCAGAATAGACTGATGTATAAAATTCAAGAAGATTGTATTTAACAAGACTAGGTATAAACAAATATGCTTAGGTTAAAAAATTCTGCATGTACAACAATTGGTAAGAATTGGATGCACTGTTTACCCGTTGAAGCCTTTTTATTATCCTTTTCTGAATACTAACCAATAATGTTATGTAACTTTTAAATAGTGAATGTGTTAATTGAAAGTCAGTGGCCAATATGAAAAAGAGAACCAAGGGAAATGGTCCTGTGTAGGACATGTTAAACAGTGTATATTCCTTGATCCATTACAAAGGCTTCTATTATACATATCAGGTATCTTTCTCTAGAGAAATATGAAGAGGTCTATCAAGAAAAATCAAGTAGCTTTAGTATATTTAGATAATTAAAGTAGTAATGCACATTAGGTCTTGGAAACCTGCATTGTAGAGCTACTATGAGGAATGTCATCAAATGAAGGAGATTTATATGTAAAAAAACTTTAACATAATCTATTTTATTAAAAAAAGGAAAGACTGAAGAAGCCTAATGGAGAATTTGTCTCTAGGGAAATGGGTAAAATGAGTCCTGATTACAAATCAGAAATGTTCAGGCTGTATTTGAGCTCTTAATCATTGGATATAACATATTAAAAATCTATAACCTCAACCAGGGCTTCCCTCATAACTCAGTTGGTAAAGAATTTGCCTACAATGCAGAAGACCCCACTTCAATTCCTGGGTCAGGAACATCTGTCAGAGAAAAGATAGACTACCCACCCCAATATTCTTGGGCTTCTCTTGTGGCTAAGCTAGTAAACAATCCGCTTGCAATGCAGGAGACCTGGGTTTGATCCCTGGGTTGAGAAGATACTATGGAGAAGGGAAAGGCTATCCACTCCAGGGTTCTGACCTGGAGAATTCATGGGGTTTTAGATGTTCAAGCTGGATTTAGAAAAGGCGGAGGAACCAGAGATCAAATTACCAACATCCTCTGGATCATAGAAAAAGCAAAAGAATTTCAGAAAAATGTCTACTTCTGCTTTATTGACTATGCCAAAGCCTTTGACTGTGTGGATCACAACAAAAGGTGTAAATTTTTTCAAAAGATGGGACTATCAGACCTCTTTACTTGCCTCCTGAGAAATCTGTATGCAGGTCAAGAAACAACATTTAGAACCAGACATGGAACAACAGACTGGCTCCAAATCAGAAAAGGAGTACATCAAGGTTGCATATTGTCACCCTCCTTATTTAACTTTGATGCAGAGTACATCATGTGAAATCCCAGTCTGCATGAAGCACAAGCTTGGATCAAGATTGCTGGGAGAAATATCAATAACCTCAGGTATGCAGATGACACCACACTTATGGCAGAAAGTGAAGAGGAACTAAAGAGATTCTTGATGAAAGTGAAAGAGGAAATTGAAAAAATTGGCTTAAAATCAACATTCAGAAAACGAAGATCATGGCATCTGGTCCCATCACTTCATGGCAAATAGACGGGGAAACAGTGGAATCAGTGACAGACTTATTTCCTTGGTCTCCAAAATCACTGCAGATGGTGACTGGAGCCATAAAATTTAAAGATCCTTGCTCCTTGGAAGAAAAGCAATGACAAACCCAAATAGCATATTAAAAAGCAGAGACATTAATTTGCCAACAAATGTCCTCCTAGTCAAAGCTATGGTTTTGCTAGTAGTCATGTGTGGGTGTGAGAGTTAGACTATAAAAAAAGCTGAACATGGAAGAATTGATGCTTTTGAATTGCACTTTTGGAGAAGACGCTTTAGAGTCCCTTGGGCTGCAAGGAAATCCAACCAGTCAAACCTAAAAGAAATCAACCCTGAACATTCACCAGAATGACTGATGCTGAATCTAATACAATGAAATATTACTCAGCCAGTCCTAATGAGCTGGTTGAACCGAGAGCCTATTATACAGAAAGAAGTCAAAAAGGGAAAAACAATTATTGTATTCTAATACCTATTTATGGAATCTAGAAAGATGGTACTGATGAACCTCTTTGTAGAGCAACAATGGAGACACAGACATTGAGATCAGACTTATATACACAGCTAGTGGGGGAAGAATGAGAGGGTGGGATGTATGGAGAGTGTAACATGGAAACTTATCTTGCCATATGTAAGATAGAAAGCCAATGGGAATTTGCTGTATGACTCAGGGAACTCAAATCTGGGCTCCATAAAACCCTGGAGATGTGGGATGGGGAGCTAGTAGGGAGGGTTGTTCAAGTAGGAGGGGGCATGGGTAAACCTATGGCTGATTCATGTTGATGTTTGGTAGAAATTAACACAATACTGTTAAAAGAAAATAAACTTTAAAAATATAGAAACAAAAACAAAAAAGATATATTCCCAAATTCTAAGCCTTTGATTTTTTTCATTCCCCTCAAACCTTAATATCATTTAAATTTAAAGATGCAAAAGCTAAGGAATTAACTGGCTTATTTTCAGTTACATAAAAAGTATTGTCATAATCCAAGTCATATAAGAAAATCCTTCTTTCCCCCTACTTTTCAGAACTTGAATCTTCTGGTTTTACCATTTATAGTTTGTTTTTCCACTATTTGGGGCTTCCCTGTAGCTCAGATGGTAAAAAAAAAAAAAAAAAAAAAAAAAAGATATCTGCCTGCAATGCAGGAGAGACTCAGATTTGATTTCCATGTCAGGAAGATCCCCCTGGAGAAGGAAACAGCAACCCACTGCAGTATTCTCTCCTGGAGAATCCCATGGATAGAGGAGTCTGATAGGCTATAGTCTATGCAGTTGCAAAGAGGACTCACAGCACTCACAGTACAGAGTGACTTTCACTTACAATATTTGGCTTCTGTTATCAATCTCTGTGATTTCTGGACACTGGTTATTACATATATATTGCACTCAGGTAGAATTCATTCTAGATGGGAGGAACTCATTTTTCATTGATTCTTCTAACTGAAAGGGCAGCAGTGAATATAGGCTTATAAACAGAAGAATGCAAAGCATGAATATTAAATCATGGTTACGTCTCTCCCTCTTCTCCCTTCCTCCCTGCCTTCTCGCCTAGCCCATCCCTTCCTCCTCTCTCAGCTTGGCTTCCTTCTATGCATAGTTCTGATATGTTACAGTACATATACATTTCTCCATTTGACCAGGAAACAGGATCATCAAAAAGCACCACATTTTACATGATTTTGGCTTTGTAACATCTGCGAAGTCATTTTTATCATCATTATGTTAATTCCATGGATCAGTTTCCATTAGTCAGTTCAGTAACTCAGTCATTTCTGACTCTGCAACCTCGTGGACTGCAGCACACCAGGCCTCCTTGTCCATCACCAACTCCCAGAGTTTACACAAACTCATGTCTACTGAGTCGGTGATGCAATCCAACCATCCCATCTTCTGTTGTCCCTTTCTCCTCCTACCTTCAATCTTTTCCAGCAGCAGGGTCTTTTCAAATGAGTCAGTTCTTCACATCAGGTGGTCAAGGTATTGGAGTTTCAGCTTCAGCATCAGTCCTTCCAATGAACATTCAGGACTGATTTCTTTTAGGATGGACTGGTTGGATCTTCTGTAGTCCAAGGGACTGTCAAGGGACTTCCTTTTATTACCCAAGGGACTTAATTTTTGCGGCTCCAAAATCACTGCAGATGGTGACTGCAGCCATGAAATTAAAAGACATTTGCTCCTTGGAAGTAAAGTTATGAACAACCTAGACCCCATATTAAAAAGCACAGACATTAGTTTTCCAGCAAAGTCCCTTCCAGTCAAAGCTTTAGCTTTTACAGTAGTCATGTATGGATGTGAAAGTTGGACTATAAAGAAAACTGAGCACTGAACAGTTGATGCTTTTAAGCATTGGTGTTTGAGAAGACTCTTGAGAGTCCCTTGGACAGTTTCCATTAACCTTGCTTTATAGTAGGTCCCTACTGTTTCTACTACACAGACAGTTGTTTATGTATGTAGGACCAGGACATGGATCTGTCTACTGTGAGGTTTCTATGAATGTCATCCTAAAGAGAATGGGCTAGTTCCTACAGAAGGTACACTGCATATATACAGCTAACAAAAAGACAATTGTGATGCAAAATGAAAGTTTAAAAGGTGATGAAGAGACATTTTTCATAAACAATTTTTATTTATTTTATAATTCAAGTGATTCTAATGATAACAAAATTATTTCTTTAACCTCTTCTACTTGCAAAAATTGTTATAAATGTGAATAAAATGTTATGAAATGATGAAAGGAAAATGCTTTATGCTTTGCTTGTGTAATATAAAAGTAATCTAACTTTAGAAGTCAACTTGAAATGTGTATCAAGATCCTTAATTGTGTTTGTTATTGTAATTAGGCTTTATGTATATTTTTATTAATGCATTGAAAAGAAAAAATATAAATTTAGAGTAGACTTATATAGATTACTGTTCACTCTATAATATCTTCACTGTTGTTCAGTAGCTAAGTTGTATCTGACTCTTTGTGACCCAATGAACTGCAGTAAGCCAGGCTTCCCCGTGCTTCACTATTTCCCTGAGCTTGCTCAAACTGACATCCATTGAGTCAGTGATGCTATCCCAATATCTATCCTCTGTTGCCCCCTTCTCTTTCCTTCAATCTTTCCCAGCATCGGGGGCTTTTTCAATGAGTCAGTTCTTCATATCAAGTGGTCAAAGTATTTAAGGTTCAGCTTCATCATCAATTCTTCCAATGAATATTCAAGGTTGATATCCTTTAGAATTGATGGGTATGATCTTTTCTATCCAAAGGTCACTCAAGAGTCTTCTCTAGTGTCACAGTTCAAAAACATCAGTTATTTGATGTTCAGTCTTCTTTATGGTCCAACTGTGACATCCGTACAAGACCACCAGAAAAATCATAGTTTTGACTACACAGACCTTTTTTGGCAAAGTGATGTCTTTGCTTTTCAAGAATTGATACTTCTGCCTGTGGTGTTGGATAAGACTCTTAAGAGTCCCTTGGACTGCAAGGAGATCAAACTATGCAATTCTAAAGGAAATCAGTCCTGAGTATTCACTGGAAGCACTGATGCTGAAGCTCCAATACTTTGGCCACCTGACGCGAAGAACTGACTCATTTAAAAAGCCCCAGATGCTGGGAAAGGTTGAAGGCAGGAGTAGAAGGGGTTGATAGACGATAAGATGGTTGGATGGCATCACCAACTCAATGGACATGAGTTTGATCAAGCTCTGAAGTTGTTGACGGACAGGGAAGCCTGGTGTGCTGCAGTCCATGGGGTCACAAAGAGTCGGACTCGACTGAGTGACTGAAAACTTAGGCTTGTTATAGCTTTTCTTTTAAAGAGCAAGCATCTTTTAATTCCGTGACTGCAGTCACCATCCTTAGTGATTTTAATGTCAGTTTATTTATTTATTTATTTTTCTTGTCTTAGAGTTTTATTTATTTAATTTAAATTTATTTATTTTAATTGGAGGCTAATTACTTTATTGTATTGGTTGTATTGTATTATGTATTGTATTGTACCAATATTGTATTGGTTCTGCCACACACCAACATGAAACCTAAGAAATAAAATGTGATAGTATTTCCTCTTTTTCCCCATCTATTTGCCATGAAGTGATGGGATTGGATGTCATGATCTCAGTTTTTTGAATGTTGAATTTTAAGCCAGCTTTTTCACTCTCTTCTTTCACCCTCATCAAGAGGCTTTTTTGCTCCTCTTTGCTTTCTGCCATTGAAGTGGTTTCATTATTCTTGCCAGCAATTTTGACTCCAACTTGTGAGTCATTCAGTGCAGCATTTCATATGATGTACTCTGCATATAATTTAGATAATCAGGTTGATGATATACAGCATTGACATACTACTTTCCCAATTTTGAACCAGTCCATTGTTCTATGTCCAGTTCTAACTGTTGCTTCTTGACCTGCATACAAATTTCTTAGGAGGAAAGTAAGGTGGTCTGATATTCATATCTCTTTAAGAATTTTCCACAGTTTGCTTTATTCACACAAAGACTTTAGCATAGTCAATGAAGCAGAAGTAGGTTTTTCTACCGTAATGCCCTTGCTTTCTGTGACCCAGTGGATGTTGGCAATTTGATCTCTGGTTCTGCCTTTTCTATAATATCTTAATAAACTGTAAATCCTCCAATAATTAAACATGAAATACTTAATGTATGCATAAGTATGAAATGAAGATAAATTAAATAAGAAATAAAAGTACTAAGTGATTTTATAGCAAATATTATAAAGCTTCAGATAAATGTAAACACTTACTTAAATATAAAATGCAAGATTTTATTGGGATATGAATCAAAGAATGTGATCATTCTTAGATAATAGTGATAAACATATACCACATTCATAAATAATTGAAAAATATAAAACAAAATATGGAGACTTAAATTAAGAATTACATAGATACTATATAAATATGGACAGAAAATGATAGCATAAAAAGCTAAATATAATGTATGCTGAAATACTTAGAAGTAACAGCAAAATAAGTCATTTGAATACTATATATTAAAAATTTACATCTATGAATCATGACACATGAAGAATGTGAAGAAATATATTTATAAGTAAAATCTTAATGAATACAGATGAGTAAACAAATAAAATATTATAAAATCACATGTAAAATACAATACAGCGCTGATAATAAAGGCAAGTGTAAGATACTGGGAGTAATACTGTTGAGATGGTATTTTATAATTAAAATAAGCACTGGAGAGTTTAATACACATGTATATACTGATTAAGTAAATGAAACCAGTTGGTCATTTGTAATAGATGGCAAAAATTTTAATAAATATTTTTTTCCTGATTTGAAAAGGATTTTTTTTAGAAAATTAGTAGTTGATACATCTTTGATATAGTTTATGTTATTTAAAAATTAACCTGTAGGGTCATACTTTAATATGTATGTATTATTTAAAATCAGCCTCTAGGGTAATAGGTAATGTTGAACACCTAGAGGTAGCCAGCATTAGATAGAATGAGAATATGAAAATTCCTAATTAATATTATTATTTAACAATTTAATAGATGTTTGACATAATTCAATAAGCTAAGAAATATAGTTGTGGATTATAAAATGATGTCAAATAAGTTAATTTTATCATTTTTTGTATTGATGCTATTTTCTAGTAGAGAAACCGACTCTATTAAAGCTAATAAGAAAGTTTAATAAGTGGCTGGTTTTGAAACAAATGGACAAATTGAATGGTGATAATAATCAGAATTTATGAAAATACAAAGACCAAAAAAAGAAAATTTATTATGTATCTAAAAATTAATAAAACAATGTCACTGAGGTAATTTTGAAAATTAATGTAATTAAGTTTGGTGGAAAAATAGCAAATAACATTTTTTTCCATGAAACAACTCAAATTTAATGAAATGTTAATTATATTATGAACTCTACATAGTTAAAAAATTCAATATTATCAAATAAATCCATGAATGTATTTTCACCTAATTACTTATTATGGAACAATTATCTGTAACTCATGTTTTAGGGAGCATAATAATAAGAGCATATCATGCAAGGAATTGGAATTAATCTAAGACCTCACTAAGAAATGGAGGGTTTTTTTTTTTTTTTTTAAATTTTGCATCTATATTAGACAGCATTTTTCTTTAATTAAGATTTGTTTCCTGGAAAATTAAAAATATTAAAGAAATATAATCTAAATATATGTATATATACAGAATGGAGCTGCTAGATCATATAATTGTTCTATTTTTAATTCTTTTGAGGAGCTGCAATAATGTTCTTCACAATGATTGCCACAATTTACATTCCCTCCAACAGGACACAAGGGCCCGTTTTTGCCACATTCTCACCAATACTTGTTATCTTTAGGCTTTTTCTTCTAATAGTCATCCTAACAGTTATGAGTTGATCATTGATTTTAATTTTGATTTACATTTCCCTGATTATTGTTGATGTTGAGCAATTTTCCATGTCTTTTCACTTCCTCTGTCCAATTTTTCCAAAGATAATTTGGGAAAAACATGTCAGCAAGTCACATCAGATAGTTAATAGATAAATGGTTAAAGATCATAGGAAACTATTCATGTCAGTCAAATTAAAAAAAAAATTATTTTAATATCATATAAGAAACGAATTGCCAGTCTATGTTCAATGCAGGATTCAGGATGCTTGGGGCTGGTACACTGAGATGACCCAGAGAAATTGGGAACACGTGTACACCCATGGCGGATTTATGTTGATGTATGGCAAAACCAATACAGTATTGTAAAGTAAAATAAAGTTAAAAAAAAAGTAAAAAATGAAAAAATAAATCGTTTTGAAGTTGCAGTAAGATTCATTTTTCACTAATTAGTCATATCAGTAAAAAACATAAAATGTACAAGCTTACTTAATTCTAGAGATAGTCATATATGAAACATTAGTGTATAATTACTGCTTGAAATTTTCTGATTTTAGGTATTTCCACTAATATTCTAAATAAAATTATTTAATTAATTTTGTGTCATTTAAAAAATACCTTTGTTTCTGTTATATGAAATCAAAAGAATTTTACATTGCCAAAAGTGGTCACTTCAATCTTATTAAAAAAGCATGGAGAACCATAGAAACAGGAAGTACATATATGCAAAATGTCAATAGGATTTGCATTTTGATTGACTACCACTTTCTTTCTTTTTCTAAATTTTTATTTTCAGATTTTATGTAGTTTACATGATATTTATGCATAATTTTGTAATGAAATAATTAAAATAATCTTTGAAATATACAACTGGTTATTTTTGAACTAGACTTGATTATGAATAGATTTAAAAAGAACAAACAAAAACACCTCTGTTTAAAGATCACATATAATATTATTTTGCTTTTCCCAAAGTTTGGTCAGTTTGATTAAAGATTGCAAAGCTTATTAAAACATATACATATTCATTCTTTTTAAAGTAAATTTATGTATTTTAATTAGAGGGTAATTACTTTACAATATTGTATTGGTTTTCCCATATATCACCATGTATCCGCCACAGGTATACACGTGTTCCCCATCCTGAACCCCCTTCCCTCCTCATTCTGAGCTTAGAATTTTTATCCATATAATTTTTTATTTCATTTACCAAACAGTATAGAAAACTCTACTTGGAAAATCCTGGATTAGTGCATATAAGCCAATAAGTTGGGATTCCCAAGTAGCTTAATTCTGAAACATGTATACTATCAGGTAAGAAATGAATCATCAGTCTAGGTTCGATACAGGATACTGGATGCTTGGGACTCGTACACGGGGATGATCCAGAGAGATGATATGGGGTGGGAGGTAGCAGGGGGATTCAGGATTGGGAACTCATGTACACCTGTGGCTGATTCATGTCAATGTATGGCAAAACAAATACAGTATTGTAAAGCAAAATAAAGTAAAAATAAAAATTAAAAAAAAAAAAGAATCTACCTGACAATACAGTAGAAACAGCAGATACAGATTTGATCCCTGGGTGAGGAGATCCCCTGGAGAAGGAAATGGCAACCCACTCCAGTATTCTTGCCTGGAGAATCCCATGGACAGAGGAGCCTGGCAGGCTACAGTCCATGAGGTTGCAAAGAGTTGGGTATGACTGAAGCAACTTAGAATGCATGTACCGTCTTATAAAGTTCCTATTGTAAAGGTAATTGCAAGGGAATAAAAAATATTTTAATGAAACACTGTTGAATCACAGTATTTACTGGAATATACATTTGCTAAACATGGTCAACTGCAGTATGTTACATTTAACCTGAATCCCATGCTGTATATATTGACTAATACTTAACATAAATCTATGTCTTTGTCCATCTGTCATCTAACTATATATATCTTCCTTTTTATTTATAGATATTATTAATTTAATGTAATCAACATTAATAAAATAGGATGGTTTGCTGCACTCTTTATTGTGCACAAACTGAATTTTATGTGAATATAAATTAAGAATAAAATATCTCTAGGAAGTGCCCTCTATAGAGCAGAAAATAAGTGGTTAACCATATGTTAGATATTGTTAATACAATTCACAGCACATGTTAAAATTCACAGCACCTCTTTCCAAGCATTTTAGAAAATATTCTTCAACAGTATATTTGAATGTTTTAGATCCATTATTTATGTACACATCATAAAAAACAACTGAAATATCAGCATAGATGAAGCTCTTTATAAGTATCAGTATCTCAGTCTGGTTAGATACTTATTTTATTTTGCTAAAGGGTATATGACATACATGATGATTGAATTCAAAATCATTTTCCATCCTTATCATGTAGGAGGTTAACTATACTGTACTATTTTTCTTTTCTTTGAGGAGAGATAAAACTGTCTTGACAGTACATAAAATTTGTTTAATTCTTTTGGTAGGTCTGAGTTTTGCTTGGGAAACGATTTCTACAGCCAACTTTAAAACTTGTAAGTTAGATTGAAATTAAAAACTCAAAACTGTTGCAGGCAAATTATAGAAGATACTGAATTAAAAATATAACTTTTATGAAAAGTGTAAGTTAAAATTATTGATGCTGTCTGAATATTAAGCTCTGACCAGTGTTTTCCTATTGCTTCTTCTTTTAATTTTATTTATAATTTTGTTATTAATTTTTTTAAAAAAATTTTCTTTACAATACTGTATTAGTTTTGCCATACATTGACATGAATCCACCACGGGTGTACATGAGTTCCCAATCCTGAACCCCCCTCCCACCTCTCTCCCCATATCATCTCTCTGGGTCATCCCAGTGCACCAGCCCCAAGCATCCTGTATCCTGTACCGAACCTAGACTGGCAATTCGTTTCTTACATGATAGTATACATGTTTCAATGCCATTCTCCCAAATCATGTCCCCCTCCCCCCCTCCCACAGAGTCCAAAAGTCTTTTCTATACATCTGTGTCTCTTTTGTTGTCTCACATACAGGGTTATCATTACCATCTTTCTAAATTTAATATATATGCATTAGTATACTGTATTTGTGTTTTTCTTTCTGGCTTACTTCACTCTATATAATTGGCTCCAGTTTCATCCACCTCATTAGAACTGATTCAAATGTATTCTTTTTATTGGCTGTGTAATACTCCATTGTGTATATGTACCACAGCTTTCTTTTCCATTCATCTGCTGATGGACATCTAGGTTGCTTCCATGTCCTGGCTACTATAAACAGTGCTGCAGTGAACATTGGGGTACACATGTCTCTTTCAGATCTGGTTTCCTCAGTGTGTATACCCAGCAGTGGGATTTCTGGGTCATAAGGCAGTTCTATTTCCATTTTTTTAAGGAATCTCCACACTGTTCTTCATAGTGGCTGTACTAGTTTGCATTCCCACCAACAGTGTAAGAGGGTTCTCTTTTCTCCACACCCTCTCCAGCATTTATTGCTTGTAGACTTTTGGATCACAGCCATTCTGACTGGTGTGTAAGGGTACCTCATTGTGGTCTTGATTTGCATTTCTCTGAATATGAGTGATGTTGAGTATCTTTTCATTTGTTTGTTAGCCATCTGTATGTCTTCTTTGGAAAAATGTTTATTTAGTTCTTTGGCCCATTTTTTGATTGGGTCATTTATTTTTTCTGGAATTGAGCTGCAGGAGTTGCTTGTATATTTTTGAGATTAGTTGTTTGTCAGTTGCTTCATTTGCTATTATTTTCTCCCATTCTGAAGGCTGTCTTTTCACCTTGCTTATAGTTTCCTTTGTTGTGCAGAAGCTTTTAATTTTAATTAGATCCCATTTGTTTATTTTTTGCTTTTATTTCCAATATTCTGGGAGGTGGGTCATAGAGGATCCTGCTGTGATTTATGTCGAAGAATGTTTTGCCGATGTTCTCCTCTAAGAATTTTATAGTTTCTGTTCTTATGTTTAGATCTTTCACCCATTTTGAGTTTATTTTCGTGTATGGTGTTAGAAAGTATTCTAGTTTCATTCTTTTACAAATGGTTGACCAGTTTTCCCAGCACCAATTGTTAAAGAGATTGTCTTTAACCCATTGTATATTCTTGCCTCCTTTCTTGAAGATAAGATGTCCATAAGTGTGTGGATTTATCTCTGGGCTTTCTATTTTGTTTCGTTGATCTATATTTCTGTCTTTGGGCCAGTACCATACTGTCTTTATGACTGTGGCTTTGCAGTAGAGCGTGAAGTCAGGCAGGTTGATTCCTCCAGTTCCATTCTTCTTTTTCAAGATTGCTTTGGCTATTCAAGGTTTTCTGTATTTCCATACAAATTGTGAAATTATTTGTTCTAAATCTGTGAAAAATACAGCTGGTAGCTTGATAGGGTGCCAGGAGCCAGCACGGGAGATCCCACACATGACAAGATCATGCAGAGAGACATGACAGGCAAGGTGAGTCAGGTCTCAAGGGGTCCTCTGTCTGAGCATCTACCCTGAAACCAAAATAGGTCTGTTTACTGTCTGTTATACTATACTTTTCTGACATACCACCTTTCTCTGGAAAGAGTTAACTCAGAGCTCCAGTTAACAGTCACCTGTATATAAAAAGAATGTCTTGGTTTAAACCCCTTTGATGGCTTTTTAACTTACCTGACTGGTCTGCCCAGACTTTTACAACTTGCAGTTATTTACAGCCCCCCAACCACGAGAGGCATGCAGCTTGAAGCATCTTAAAGATAAAGAGCCTTTTAGAGTTAATTAGTTTGGTGAAGTGTTTGTTGAGTTAATGCTTACCGCCAGGCCTCCATATCCTTTACCTTTTAGGCGCCTGGGAAGATATTAATCAATGTAAATGGGATGCAGAAATAGGAATATAGTAGCTTGTTTATGTTAGCAATACTAGACTTTTGAGTTAATGAATTTTCTCTTTGTTATAATTCACTGTACTTCTTTTTCTTTGTTATAAATTGTTGTGTCCTTGCTATGTAAGAATGTAACTTTATTTAGTGCTTTCTGAGAGCAATCTGAGAGTGGCTCCAGACTTTGGGAAGAACAACACTCTTAAGTTTCCTGGCTGACAGACCCTTATCAGAAAAGGACCATAAAATGCTAGTTGACCTTCTGGCCAGAAGATGATGTAAATCACCTAAGACTTGTGTATACAACTAGGTATGCAGAGAGAAAGTCTGGTCTCAATAAGGGTCAGGGCTGTTGACACTGCATAATTTTGTATTATCCATTGATCTCTATGTACAACTACAAGTAAAAAAGTTTTCCTGAACAATAAAGGATGGACCAGTTTCTCAGACCAGCTTCTCAAACTGGTTTCTTGGAAATCTGGCTCCCCCTGGTGTTGAATCTCTCTCTCTCTCTTTCTCCCTCTCCCTTCATCTCCTTTTCAGGCTGAATTCCCATCTGGGGCATGGAGGCTCTCTGAGTCTACTTACTTGCCCTGGCTTCTAAGACCCACTCTAGAGGGAGCCCAAGGTGGGGCACACTCCAAAATTCAAATGGGCGCTGGTGGCCTAACATAGACGGTGCAAGTTCCTTGTCTGGAATTTTATTGGTTTTCCACATAAACCAAGTTATTCAGCCTCTTCTCTCCACTAATCTTCCTACTACACTATTTTTTTCTTAATATCTTTTTATATTTCTAAATAAGTAAGATTTTCCTTGCCTACTCCATCTCCCCTTCGAATTACCCTGGATCCACCGGGGCAGGACCCCGGCAACAGGGATTGCATTGAATCTGTAGATTGCTTAGGGTAGTATACACATTTTCACTATATGGATTCTTCCAATCCATGAACATGGTATATTTCTCCATCTATTAGTGTCCTCTTTGATTTCTTTCACCAGTGTTTTGTAGTTTTCTATACATAGGTCTTTAGATTTTTTAGGTAGATGTATTCCTAAGTATTTTATTCTTTTCGTTGCAATGGTGAATGGAATTGTTTTCTTAATTTCTTGTTCCACTTTCTCATTATTAGTGTATAGGAATGCAAGGGATTTCTGTGTGTTGATTTTATATCCTGCAACTTTACTGTATTCATTCATTAGCTCTAGCAATTTTCTGGTGGAGTCTTTAGGGTTTTCTATGTAGAGGATCATGTCATCTGCAAACAGTGAGAGTTTTACTTCTTCTTTTCCAATTTGGATTCCTTTTATTTCTTTTTCTGCTCTGATTGCTGTGTCAAAACCTTCCAAAACTATGTTGAATAGTAGCGGTGAAAGTGGGCACCCTTGTCTTGTTCCTGACTTTAGGGGAAATTATTTCAATTTTTCACCATTGAGGATAATGTTTGCTGTGGGTTTGTCACATATAGCTTTTATTATGTTGAGGTATGCTCCCTCTATTCCTGCTTTCTGGAGAGTTTTTATCACAAATGGATGTTGAATTTTGTCAAAGGCTTTCTCTGCATCTATTGATATAATATATGGCCTTTATTTTTCAATTTGTTAATGTGGTGAATTACATTGACTCATTTGTGGATATTGAAGAATACTTGCATCCCTGGGATAAAGCCCACTTGGTCATGGTGTATGATCTTTTTAATGTGTTGTTGGATTCTGATTGCTAGAATTGTGTTAAGGATTTTTGCATCTATGTTCATCAGTGATATTGGCCTGTAGTTTACTTTTTTCTGGCATCTTTGTCAGGTTTTGGTATTAGGGTGATGGTGGCCTCATAGAACGAGTTTGGAAGTTTACCTTCCTCTGTAATTTTCTGGAAGAGTTTGAGTAGGATAGGTGTTAACTCTTCTCTAAAGTTTTGGTAGAATTCAGCTGTGAAGACGTCTGGACCTGGGATTTTGTTTGCTGGAATATTTCTGATTAGTTTCAATTTCCATGCTTGTGATGGGTCTGTGAAGGTTTCCTATTTCTTCCTGGTTCAGTTTTGGAAAGTTGTATTTTTCTAAGAATTTGTCCATTTCTTCCACGTTGTCCATTTTATTGGCATATAATTGCTGATTGTAGTCTCTTATGATCTTTTGCATTTCTATGTTGTCTGTTGTGATCTCTCCATTTTCATTTCTAATTTTACTGATTTGATTTTTCTCTCTTTTTTTATTGATGTGTCTGGCTAATGGTTTGTCAATTTTATTTATCCTTTCAAAGAAGCAGCTTTTGGCTTTGTTGATTTTTGCTATAGTCTCTTTGGTTTCTTTTGAATTTATTTTTGCCCTAATTTTTAAGATTTATTTCCTTCTACTAACCCTGGGGTTCTCCATTTCTTCCTTTTCCAGTTGCTTTAGGTGTAGAGTTAGGTTTATTTGACTTTTTTCTTGTTTCTTGAGGTATGCCTTAGCACGGCTTTTATAGTGTCCCACAGGTTTTGGGTTGTTGTGTTTTCATTTTCACTCCTTTCTATGCATATTTTGATTTCTTTTTTGATTTCTGTAAAAATAAAACTGAAAACCAGAAGCAGGAGGCTTAAGTCAAAATCCTGAGAACATCAGAGAACTCCTGACTCCAGGGAACATTAATCGATAGGAGCTCATCAAATGCCTCCCTACCTACACTGAAACCAAGCACCACCCAAGGGCCAACAAGTTCCAGAGCAAGACATATCATGTAAATTCTCCAGCAACACAGGAACACACCACTGAGCTTCAATATATAGGCAGCTCAAGTTACTCCAAAACCATTGACATCTCATAACACATTACTGGGCACTTCATTGCACTCCAGAGAGAAGAAATCCAGCTCCACCCACCAGAACTCCGACATCAGCTTCCCTAACCAAGAAACCTTGACAAGCCACTGATACAACCCCACCCACAGCAAGGAACTTCATAATAAAGAGAACTTTACAAGCTGCCAGAATACAGAAAGACCACCACAAATGCAGCAATATAATCAAGATGAAGATACAGAGGAATACCCAGCATGTAAAGGAACAGGATAAATGCCCACCAAACCAAACAAAAGAGGAAGAGATAGGGAATCTATCTGAGAAAGAATTCTGAACAATGATATGAAAAATGATCCAAAATCTTGAAATCAAAATGGAATCACAGATAAATAGCCTGGAGACAAGGATTGATAAGATGCAAGAAAGGTTTAACAAGGACCTAGAAGATATAAAAAAAGAGTCAGTATATAATGAATAATGCAATAAATGAGATCAGAAACACTCTGGAGCAACAAATAGTGGAATAATGGAGGCAAAAGATAGGATTAGTAAAATAGAAGATAGAATGGTAGAAATAAATGAATCAGAGAGGAAAAAAGAAAAATGAATTAAAAGAAATGAGGACAATCTCAGAGACCTCCAGGACAATATGAAATGCTCCAACATTCGAATTATAGGAGTCCCAGAAGAAGAAGACAAAAAGAAAGACCATGAGAAAATACTTGAGGAGATAAGAGTTGAAAACTTCCCTAAAATGGAGAAGGAAATAATCACCCAAATCCAAGAAACCCAGAGAGTCCCAAACAGGATAAACCCAAGGCGAAACATCCCAAGACATATATTATTCAAATTAACAAAGATCAAACACAAAGAACAAATATTAAAAGCATCAAGGGAAAAACAACAAATAACACACAAGGGGATTCCCATAAGGATAACAGCTGATTTTCAATAGAAACTCTTCAGGCCAGGAGGGAATGGCAAGACATACTTAAAGTTATGAAAGAAAATAATCTACAGGCCAGATTACTGTACCCAGCAAGGATCTCATTCAAATATGAAGGAGGAATCAAAAGCTTTACAGACAAGAAAAAGTTGGGAGAATTTAGCACCACCAAACCAGCTCTCCAACAAATGCTAAAGGATATTCTCTAGACAGGAAACACAAAAAGGGCATATAAACCCAAACCCCAAACAATAAAGTAAATGGCAACAGGATCATACTTATCAATAATTACCTTAAACGTAAATGGGTTGAATGTCCCAACCAAAAGACAAAGACTGGCTGAATGGATATAAAAACAAGACCCCTATATATGTTGTCCACAAGAGACCCACCTCAAAACAAGTGACTGAAAGTGAAGGGCTGGAAAAAGATACTCTATGCAAAGAGAGACCAAAAGAAAGCAGGAGTGGCAATACTCATATCCGATAAAATAGACTTTAAAACAAAGGCTGTGAAAAGAGACAAAGAAGGCCACTACATAATGATCAAAGGATCAATCCAAGAAGAAGATATAGCAATTATAAATATATATGCACCCAACATAGGAGCACCACAATATGTAAGACAAATGCTAACAAGTATGAAAGGGGAAATTAACAATAACACAATAATAGTGGGAGACGTTAATACCCCACTCACATCTATGGACAGATCACCTAAACTGAAAATTAAAAAAGAAACACAAACTTTAAATGATACAATAGACCAGTTAGACCTAATTTATATCTATAGGACATTTCTCCCCCCAAAAATGAATTTCACCTTTTTCTCAAGTGCTCACGGAAACTTCTCCAGGAGAGTTCACATCCTGGGCCATGAATCTAGCCTTCATAAATTCAAAATAATTGAAATCATTCCAAGCATTTTTTTCTGACCATAATTAGTTAAGATTAGATCTCAATTACAGGAGAAAAACTATCAAAAATTTCAACATATGGAGGCTGAACAACATGCTTCTGCTTCTTTTTAAAATGCTAACCAATTCTAAGACTGCTTTGAACTTAATTTTCTAATCCAGTTTATTGTGGTCTTCCTCTTATTTCTTTGTTTAGTCCTCCTTCCTCATCATTAGCCATTAAAAAATAATAATAGTAACAAGCTTGTTTATCCTCTTCATTGCACGGTCCTTCCATCTAATTTTTTTCATCATTGACATTAAATAAAAGCTTCTAAATAAATGTTTTTCTGACTTCAGTGGTGTTTTCCAGGAAAGAGTTTTATATACTCCCTTGTTTCTTCCAAATTATTTGTGGCCTGTGGCATTTAACTGGGGTTCATCTATGGGTAAGCCCAGAGCCTTAGTGCCAACCTTGCATTTCCATTTCTCTCTGCCCTCTCTTATTTGAGAAAACAAACAAAATAATTTTGTTCTGTCATTTTGTTCTGTAGCAATCTGAATCTGCTAAATTGAAATTTAGATTACACTTCCTGCTTTGAAGAACCTGTACAAGAGTTTGTGAAAATGTTCTACACATATATATATATATATATATTGCATTTTGTGGATGAATTAGAAATTGATATAGAATGAATATGTGGAGTACTTTTAGGAAAGTGCAAATACTCTATATGATACTGTAACAGTGGAGATGTTTCACCATACACTTGTCTAAACCATAGAATGCATATCAAAAGTGATCTGTAATGTAAAGTAGGAACTTTAGGTTATAATAATGCATCCAAGTAGGTTTATCAATGTAACAAATGTACCACTTGGTGGAAAATGCTGATAATGGGGAAGGCTGCCTATTAGTCAGGCCCAGAGTATGTGGGAAATCCCTATACTTTGCATTAAATTTTGCATGAGGCTAAAATTATTCAAAATCTATTTGTGAAATTGTTATTCAATAAAGGAAGTGTGAAATATTAAACATATATATTCAGATATCCAATGCAGCACTATTAGTAGTTATAAATGAATGATTATTATCAACAGAAAATTTAAAAAAAAAGACATATCCTATAAAATAGTCACTAAAATAATAAAGAAAATAAGAAAAAAAGAATTCAAAACATAATGTTGAGCTAGCAAGGTAGACAGTGATTTTCACAGGTATAATAAAGAAATGTGCAAGTGTATACATAACTGAATGGTTTCTAGAAATGTCAAATTCTAGACCATGATAGGTCTAGAATTGTAATCTATAAATGGTAACCATGGTTGTGCAGTGGATAAGGAACTTGGGGGGTCACCTGCAGGAAGAATGTTGACCAGTCATTCTATAGTCTTTATGATGCTCATTTGTTTTTCACATTTGTTTAATCATGTGTATATACTCCTTATTAAAATTTTTAAATAAAAGTATACAAGGATTTTTGCTAACAACCCAGAGGGATGGTACGAGGAGGGAAGAGGGAGGGGAGTTCAGGATGGGGAACACGTGTATACCTGTGGCAGATTCATGTTGATATATGGCAAAACCAATACAATATTGTAAAGTAATTAGTCTCCAATTAAAATAAACAAATTTACATATAAAAAATTAAATAAATAAAAAAGAAAAAGGTTAAAAAAGTATACAGCATTTGTTTAAAAATTAATATAAGCATATGCAGAAAATGTGGCTGACACAATGCCTGTACTTTAACAAACACGTTGGTATGAAGTAACTTACCTTTAATTATGATAGAATAATACAGGAAGAATTAAGAGACTTATTTTCTACATCTATAATTATTTCTATTTTGTAGGTAAGTTGAATTGTATCTTTTTCAAGATTACACATATAATCAATATTGCATGATATTTGTTTTTGTCTGACTTGCTTCACTCAGTGTGACAGTCTGTAAATCTATTCATATTGCTGCAAATGGCATTATTTCATTCTTTTTTATGGCTGACTAATATTCCATTGTGTTTATGTACCACATCTTCTTTATTCATTCCTCTGTTGATGGACATTTAGGTTACTAACATGTACTGACTATTGTAAATAATACTACAATGAACATTGGGGTGCATGTATCTTACCAGGGGTCATGGAGATAAATTAGGATATTCAGTTCAGCTCAGTCACTCAGTCGTGTCCGACTCTTTACGACCCCATGAATCGCAGCACGCCAGGCCTCCCTGTCCATCACCATCTCCCGGAGTTCACTCAGACTCACGTCCATCGAGTCCGTGATGCAATCCAGCCATCTCATCCTCTGTCGTCCCCTTCTCTTCCTGCCCCCAATCCCTCCCAACATCAGAGTCTTTTCCAATGAGTTAACTCTTCACATGAGGTGGCCAAAGTACTGGAGCTTCAGCTTTAGCATCATTCCTTTCAAAGAAATCCCAGGGTTGATCTTCAGAATGGACTGGTTGGATCTCCTTGCAGTCCAAGGGACTGTCAAGACTCTTCTCCAACACCACAGTTCAAAAGCATCAATTCTTCGGTTCTCAGCCTTCTTCACAGTCCAACTCTCACATCCATACATGACCACAGGAAAAACCATAGCCTTGACTAGACGGACCTTCATCGGCAAAGTAATGTCTCTGCTTTTGAATATACTATCTAGGTTGGTCATAACTTTTCTTCCAAGGAGTAAGTGTCTTTTAATTTCATGGCTACAATCACCATCTGCAGTGATTTTGGAGCCCAAAAATTGAAGTCTGACACTGTTTCTTCTGACATATAAACACTGTTGCTGTTGGTGTTCAGTTGCTCAGTCATGTCCAACTCTCTGGGACCCCTTGGACTGTAGCATGCCTTCCAGGTTTCCCTGTCCTTTACCATCTCCTGGAGATTGCTCAAATTCATGCCTATTGAGTCAATGATGCCATCCAACCATCTCATCCTCTGTAATCCCCTTCTCCTCTGACCTTCAGTCTTTCCCAGCATCAGGGTCTTTTCCAATGAGTCAGCTCTTCACATCAGGTGGCCAAAGTATTGGAGCTTCAGCATCAGTCCTTTTCATGAATATTAAGGATTGATTTTCTTTAGATATTGACTGGTTTGGTCTCCTTTCAATCCAAGAGACATTACTGCATATACACACTACTGTTGCTGCTGCTGCTGCTAAGTCGCTTCAGTCATGTCCGACCCTGTGCGACCCCAGAGATGACAGCACACCAGGCTCTGTCATTCCTGGGATTCTCCAGGCAAGAACACTGGAGTGGGTTGCCAGTTCCTTCTCCAGTGCAGGAAAGTGAAAAGTGAAAGAAGTCATTCAGTCGTGTCCAACTCTTTGCACCCCCGTGGACTGCAGCCTACCAGGCTCCTCCGTCCATGGGATTTTCCAGGCAAGAGTATTGGAGTGGGGTGCCATTGCTTTCTCCTATATACACACTACTACTATACATAAAATAGATACCTAATAAGGACCTACTGTATAGCACAGGGAACTCTGCTCCATACTCTATAATAACCTATATGGGAAAAGAATGTATAAAAGAGTGGATATATGTATAATAGATTCACTTTGCTGTGCACAGGAAACTAACATAACATTTTAAATCAACTTTACCCTAAAAAAATAAAATGTTTTTCTTTAAAAAATAACATAAGATAAACTGCAAATGGTATATTTCAGTTAAGTGTTTAGGACCACAGAGCTTTTGAACCACAGAGGATTGAAAAGAGCTTTGTGAGTTAACTTATCCAGTGCTCAGCACACAGACAGGATGACTCCAAAACTTCCACCGGGGAACAAAGAGGTCGGCATTGTTTTTCAATATATTACTTTATTCAGCAAATAGCATGGTTAGTTACATTCAGGGGTTGCCATTAGTTTATTTTTTATTTGTTTTATATCTTTTTCATATATATTTATAAAATGCATATGTTTCCATGATTTTTAATACATTAAGCATTCAAATTGAATACTAATTTCAGGCCTGTTCTAGCTATTTATTGATCCAAATAATTTAAATCAACAAAAAGCTCAAAGCAATTTTCTTTTCCACTTGCCTAAGCAAAACAAAACAAAAACAAAAACAACTTTAAAAAATACTTATGCTTTGCAGAACGTTCTTTAAATGACCCAACCTGAACTTTCTGAGCTGATAGAGAGCCAGCAAGTATAATAGGTAAATACTCTGTCACAATTATGCTCTCTGGAACTTTCAGCAACTTTTATTTCTTGCCATGTTTTAATTATTTCTACAGATTCTGCTCAAATTCTTCACTTAATCCCTGACTGCTTCATGCTCAGTAGGAAATTTTTCACTTCACCACTACCATTGAGACCAGCCAACATCTCCCCTTCCTCTTCACACTCCTCTCCACACTGGAGAGATACACTCGCCAACCTCCTCCCACCCTTTTTTTTAATTCAATAAACAATCTGCTTGTTAATCTTAGATCCAATGTAGAGCTCAAGATGCTTGAGAGGGAACCAATGACCTTGGGATTTTGACAGAGTATAACTCTCAGTACAATATTTGAGATTGCCTTTAGCTCCCTTGTTTCACTCTAAATAATCTCCTAAACTCAGCTAATTAGTTGCCTAATTATATTTGCAAATTATTTTTACAGAATTTTCTAGATTTGTGTTTAACAGAATAACCCAGAGAAGAGGCTCTTGGGAAGATCTATTTATGGTTCTGCCTTCCACATAACCACTGTCATCCATATAGCCAAATGTTTAGATGCAGTAAGTCTTACATTAATAACTATGAAAATATTTAATTAGAAGATTCTTCATATACTCAGACTAAAGTAATTTGTATATTCACTTATTAAATAAGCATAGAACACCTACCCTGTGATTTTCATTGGTAATAAAACAATTATTATAATACAGATATGTTATTTCGATTTTTGAGTTTACAGTCCATCATTTAGTATATAGACGGATATTGAATAACCACATTTTTTGAGAGAAAATAATGGGAAAGGATGCAAGAATAACCCATAATCATTTTGAAAAAATTGACCTTGCACTGGAATCATCTACTTAATACAGTCAACGATGCATTTCTCTTTCTAAAACACCTCAGTTATTCTGTTATCTTCTGATACTGTGCATCCTCTCTTCTCTCTCATCATTGTTGAACATAAGTCCTTATTTACATAACATTTTTGATATGCTGAGCTGGTAATTTTCTGAAAAATGTAGTCTTACTTTAAACCTCTGCCTACATAGAGGCATCTCAAACCACTGCTTTAATCATTTTAATCATTTAACCTAAAATAATAATTCCCTGACACCTTCAGATATTATCAGTCTTCTATATTCTATATCTAAGAGCTTCCTATAAATTGTCATGATACAACACACAGAATTTTATAAACATCCTTCTGTAAAATTTTCTTTCCCAAAACACTGAGGTATTCACAGAAAAGTACTGTACCTTATATTGCACTGGACAAGACTATTGAGCCTAGACTTATAAAACTGATGGATGAATTCTGAATTAAATAGAAATAGAGAGTGAAGCAACAGGGAGAATGGAAGACAAGAAGAAAATGAGAAAGGAGGGAAGGAAAGAAGGAATGAAAAGAAACAGGACATACTTTGGATTCTATAGCATCATATTTTTAATATGTGCTTTGTTCTTTCATTTCATTTGTCACAGATTTATTTGCAAAATATGCTTATATTTTGAAACTCCCCACATTTGATAATGTTACTGGTGAATATCACTGATGAAAATTGTTTTAATATCAGTGAAGTATTTTTATGATTTCTATGCTACTACAAATGTCCACTTCAGAAGTACAATTGACTTTTATTAATTAATGTTAGATGTGTGATTTCCAGAACTTGTTAAAGATTACTGATATAAATTCTAATCCATTCTACTTTTCTTTTAATTTAATTCAGCAGAATCTATGTAGGACTGACTTACGAAGTATTTTATTCTTCCCTCACAGTGATAACTCTCTTTAATTTTATCTTTCAATTTGCATTGACTGATAATGAAATTTTTCTTAGCACCCTTGTGTTAACTCTGGTTATTATATCTAAGTAGAAAAGACAAATTAAAAAAAAATTGCAGTATCACTGCTATCATTTTAAATGTTATTATTTCTATAAATTTAGCCTTCCAAAAAAATTCATTCTTTCATGTTTTTAGTCACATACTGTCTGGGGGGAATAATTGTCAGCTGAGTGGAGTGAACTACTTGGGGGCAGAGGACATGAGTTTGATCTCTAGGGATCTATTTCTACATGGTTCTGTTATTAGCTGTCATAGTTCCCTGGACATACTGCTTAATACTGCTGAATCATAATCACCTCAGACGTCTGACATTTGTCTGGCAACAGTGCTCTGTTGCACTTCCATTTATTTATTTATTTATTTATTTATTTTTTGTATTAAAAAATTCAAAGGCACAATTTGAAAAAAAGATTGTCCACATCCGTCATGTCTGTTTTTATGAAGCAAAATTGCAGACTGTTTTATGCCCCATTGGCTGGTTAGCTTGTAGTATTTCACATATATCATAAAAACACTATTTAAATCAACCATCAAATATATCTGTGATATCCCTAGCATCTCCTATTTGTAGTTTGGACTAGAGTTAATTAAGTTTTCACGCAAAAGGAAGTTTGTTGGTGCTTGGGATAAAAACTGGCAAAAATCTAAAGGGTGAAAAATATAATTATTCTATAGAAAATAAAAATAAAGTGACTAAAGGCTAAGGTATTGTTTAGCTGACTTTGTGTAAAATAATCAGTAATTTGACTCTCTCTTGATTTAATTTTTTCTCATTTATTATTTCTGTAATCAAGCCCATTTTCTTCATCCAGTGATGCTTAGTTCAGTAACAGTGAAATGCATGAGTTTCTATTGTCTTTGGCAAAACATTTAAGATGTTATTTTAAAACTCTCCACTGTTGATTCTGTGATAACTTGAAATTAATTAATATAACAAGAAATGAGTTATTATCTAATCACTAAAAATACCCCCAATCAATTCTCTACGTCTTCACATTAATATTTATGAAGAAAAGTACCTTGCCTTGATAATTCTTATTAATATTTCTGATATCATTTTTCTTTCTTTCTGACTCCAATCCATAACACAAAGTTCAATCCACATCAAACTCAACTCCCATCTACAATTCAGACAAAATCATATAGATTGTCATGCAATACCAATTTAAATAGAAAATTAGAACAATATTTGATCTAGGTAGAAGACGGATGTGGAGACCTCCCGGTTAGAACTCTACAGTTTAAAAACCAGATGGTGATGACACTGTCCTTCCATATAGCCAAGTGGGGAGAAGAGTCATGTTGATTATTATAGGTTGTGTAGAACACCAAGATGGGAATGAAGCTTCTGAGCATTCAAAGCTATTACCATGCTTATGTTATAAGTCACAAATCGAACTCCCCAGGTCATTGTTAGTGCAGAACCTTGCAATACATTTTAGAAACTAATCTAAATGTGCAGGCAGTTGAAATGTAACCAGAAGGAGAAGATAAAAAGGAAGGGTCTCCCAGATCTGGATCCTGCTAATGCCAAGCTCTTAGTGGTAGTTGATTTTCCTCTCTTGGCACCTCTTTACATCAGAGAGCTATACAGGTGCAGGGAGAATAAGAAGGAGAAGGTGACAAGTATTCTGACAGCAGAGACAAAACATATTTTACAAGAACTACTTGTGAAATCCTGTTAGAAACAAGAACTTAAAGAAAATGGATGTCCATGCAACTTTTGATGATTTATTCAACAGTGCTGTGACAAGTGAGGATTGCTTAACACTGTTTCCTGGACCATTTCTAAAGACATATTTTCCTCTATGCGCCTGGCATTTTTCAGAAGTTAGTGCTATACTATGGAAAAGTTATTTTTTGAGAGGAGAACAGTGGGTTGGATCATATTCCAATGAAAATATATAGTGAACTATTAAATTGATTTTGTCTTCATTGAAATTCTCTTTTTACAGATTAATTAGAAAACCAGGCTTTGTGATACCTTGCCTCAATAATATTTTCAGAATTACAATATGAACCAACAAGAGTTTATGATATTTCCTGCATTTTGTAAAACACATAACTTAAGGTCCAAAGGCAAGAAGTTAGTGGTTATGTGAACAGAAGCACAAAACATTACATTGTTTTTCCACAATAAGTTCTATTTTTTTTTTTTCAGCATGAAGAATGTGAAAAAATCCCAACAGGGGAACAGTACCTGGGATTTTGTTACCCATAGAAACTATAGGTTTTTACCTCTTAATCACTTACTCCTGTCTTGCCCCTCCACTTATGCATAAATATGCCACAAGGATATATTGCACAGCACAGGGAATACAGCCAATATTTTATAATAATTATAAATGAAGTATACCTTTAACATTTGTGAATCATTATGCTGTATACTTTGTAACTTGCATAATACTGTATATCAACTGTATGTCAATAAATTACAGATACTTATGTCATATTACAGTTGTTGCATATACTACAACTTAATCTTAATGGTTACTACTACTTCAAGATAACTAGTTAAATTATCCATAACACATACCGCAAATTTTGTTTAGAATATTTTGATAATGTATTTGAATATTTTGGGGCTTCTTTTGTTTTTCTTTAAATACATTTATAGTATTATTATGATAACAGATCCGGGGGCATCACCAAAATGTCACACAGTTCTATGGGCACAAAGGGGTATGCATCTTGACTTACAGATGTTCTGAGCATGTGTGTTGATGTTCTGTTCATGTGTGTATGGTCAGTCATGTCTGAATCTTTGTGATCCTATGGACTGCAGCCTGCTAGGCTCTTCTGTCCATGGGATTCTGTAGAGGATTCTTAAACATAAAGACAGAATACAGTGAGTCATATAAACTCAAAATGTCGAGACCACTAGTTTAGCCACTGTCGTGGGAGATGCCAAGTTTTCAGAGGGTACTGAGGTAAATTTACTACCTAAGAAAATGTATTCTTCACACTGAATGTCACAGATTCACAATCAAGTCTTAATGTCCTCAAGTCATCACAGAGCCACTCATCTGAAGGGATACATTCTGCAGAACTCTAGACATCTTATTTAAAACAATGAAGCAATGGAATTCGACCAATGGGTTCACCATCTGCGTCATTGCTTCATTAAGACTGAAACCATGCCAGACCCCTCGGGTGCCAATATCTAAAAATGTCTGAATTGGAAACCTTTACAAACATGATGCATTAGGAATACAGGGTAAGCCATAGATTTAAGCAGAAGGATATTTAAGGATTGTTGAACACGCTTGTGTTTGGAAAGTGAGGTACAAAATTATTGCACAAGGTATCTCTAAAAGGAAAGCTGGTCCTTTTGTACCATTAACATCATATTTTCAATTTATAAATGTAGTTGTGTATTCAAAGTATGTTAATCTAAAAAAATGATTTCAACAAAACATGGAACTTTCAAAATAAATGAAAACTTTTCAGTCTTGTTCAGTTTTGGGTGTATGTGTATCTGTGTATTTTCCCACACACATGTTTATGCCTGAATATACTTTTGTTAAATGAACAGTTTATTTTTTGTATTAAGGTTTTCATTTTCATATTGCCCAAATTTAAGTACTAGCTGTTGGTCTTGTGGGACATTAATGAATTTTCTGGCTTTTGCATTCTTTACCCTTCAGGAAAGACATTGCTCTGTTTCCCATTTGTGGTCATTCTCTGTTGTGCAATAAATGAAAGACAAAAGGATCTTTGGTTCACCTCCCTCAGGGGCTCTGAATCATTCTCCCAAAGCTGTCATTACACTTAAGGACATGGATGTTGGTACATCTACTCAGAATTTTCTTTGAGCTCTTCCTGTGAACAGATATAAATAAGGCCTTAATTTTCCAACCATCTGTTTTCCTTCCAAAGCAAAAGTTAATAAGAAATACATCCTGATTTTTAGCTTGCTATTTTCTTTTCCAAATTTGAATTTCACATGCTTTTCAAAAATCTTCGGTAATTAAAATGTTCTCCAATGTTAGTGAAAACTGTTAAGTTCCAACACAATCAGCTAGGAAGGGAATGGAACATTTTGTTAATTAATTGTGAACTCTGCAAAGTGCAATACTGTAGTTGTTCATCATGAGATACATTAACAGTGCATATTTTTATGAAGTATGAAAAATCTTTTCTTTTTCTCAGAAAATGTGTACACTTTGAAAATTGAATAAATTCTTGAGGCAGATTTTTCTCATTAATGAACATTTACCCACTAAAAATATTGTGTGCAAAGATCCAACAATGCTAAGTGCATTGTCTTTATTTACCACACTATCTTTTCTTTTAATTTGCTTCATTTTTTAAATGCAAGACTGAAGATGAGCTGTGAATTTTATGACTTCATAATTAACCACTAAAACTTGTAAAATATTTGATTAACATTTTTGAATGTAGTGTCAAATTGTGCACCAGACACACCTGCCAAGTGTAAAGATCTATCTGACACCTAATAGTCAAGGAACATCACACTTCTTTAAACTGAAAACACTTGGTAACAGTGTTGGGGATAGGAAGGGAAAATAGTTTCATGTTATGTGATCTGATGAGTCTCTTTCAGGAACACAGATTTCATTAGAATTTCAATTTATATATTACAAAAAAAAACAGAAAAAATAAACATGTTCGTGGATGGTAAATGTTAATGTGGTTTCAAAAGAAGAAAAATGCTGTCTGTTTCTAGCATAGACAAATATTAAAGATATGTAAGTAAGTGCATTCTACTTCTTTTGACAAATAAAATACTCTGAAAGTACTTAAATATAAGTCATAAATTTTCTGATATACACAGTAAGCATTATGAAATATACATGTATTAGAAAATCTAGAGTTAAATCAATCACAACTCTTTAATCTCTCAAGAATCTGTTTTGTTGACCTCAGTGATCTCTTTCATGCCACCTTTTCCTTTATAAGAATGTCAATAACTTTGACACATGATTTTTTAAGACTATTCTTTCTTCCAGAATGTTCTTACATTGGACACATTTCTATTTTTTCCCCAAAAGCATACCACATGATGTTTCATGTTTACAGACAGTAGGCATAGTATTCAATTTGGAAGGAGATTTATTCATGACCTAATTAGACTCATTAATTCGAATTTAGCAGAAACTCAATTCTATTTTTATTACTGTCATTCATAGGTGTATTATTTACTATACACTTGTGCTAAATGAGCCAGATATGTGACCTAGAGTCTTGTCTATTCAATATTTCTATTTGAGAACAGAAGTTGAACAAGAATGTCAGATTAAGAAATATGATATAAAACAAGAAAAGTATAGAAAGAAAAATCAGTAAAGCCAAGTCAGACCCAGCCACACATTTCTTAAAAAAACTCAAATATCACCTATAAAGTCACAGAAAGTTGTCCATATGGTAAAGATGTTGCATTAATTGAGAGTACAATGGTCACTCCAAAACAGACACATACTGAAAGAGCAAACACAGGCACTACAGGCACTGAGGAATCTGTCTTGCATATTTGAGGAGCATATTGCATTCACCTCTGTGGGCTGAGTGGAGGAAACAGTCAGGGTGGACTTAGCAACAGGTGGACAGGGTTTTCATAAATACCAATGGACAGAGTGTATCAGGAATAATGTAGCTAGAAAGGCAGATGAGAAAAAAGGAGAATAAGGGCCCCCTGTGAGTTTTCTGGAAAGAATATCACTTTATGACATGCTCTGGAATATATGGAAGGGATATTGACCACTGACCTATGATGAAGTTTAAGTATATTTTCCATTATCTCAAAATGTATTAGGCAAGTGATTAATCCATATTTAAAAATTCAAGAAAAATATCTATTAAAATCTTGAGAATAAAGATTGCATTTCAGATTACATGTTAATTATTTTTTTAGTAAGTGATATAACAAGAGTATAATGAAGATTATGCTTTTGATAAAAAACCTATTTTTTCAATCAAATTTTGTAGATAAAATTCAGTTACTCAAAGTCTTAAACAAGGACAATAGTTTGTAAACTATTCATCTCATTTACAAGAGCTAGACACCATCCACTTAGGACGTAGTACAAGAATGCTTGTGGTTTTGATAGCTTAGGGTGGTTGGTGTTGGGTTTGTGGCCTCTGAAGTAGAAGATTTCACTCCAAGACCAAAGATGCAGTTTCAGTCACTTAGAGCTTTGTACAGCAAAGATTTTATTAAAGTGAAAGGATAGGGAAAGCTTCTGACATAGACATCAGAAGGGGGTAGAAAGAATACCCATCTCACTAATTTAAGCAGGATATTATATACTTTTCAACTAGCTGCTGAGAAGAGATAAAAATAATACCTCAAGGTTGTAAAAGTTCCACCAGACCCTTTGCCAAGACATAGTTCAATATAAGATTGGTCAGAAGGAACATGTTCTGGGCAATGTTTCTCTGGATGTGATATATTATCGCTAAGAAACAGGTTACCAGGCAAGATTTGTTACAATTATAATGATTAACATAAAGCCTAAGAGAAGCATACCCATGAGTAAGATGTGTTATTGTGCTATGTAATCATTAGCTCCAGACCCAAGGAAAAGCCAAGTCTCAAGTGAAATATGTTCATGTTGTTGCAATATGAATACAAGACATAAAAGAAACAAGTTCTATGTGACAAAGGCCAAGAATGTTTGTCTCCTCCTTCTTTAAGGGCCCTGAACTGCCTATCAACCTACCTAAACTTTCCCTCTTTCAGTTTTGTTTTCTGAGATAATTTGAGAGACATTTGCTTAGTCCAGACCCCTGAAACAACCACAATGCAAACCCAAGTTGGCAGTGTCCTCCCAGTAGTGAGGACAAGTTAGGACCATAGGTGACACAGACTTTGAGTGTATACCAGTACATATCTGCACTTCTGGCTTCTCTGGTGGCTCAGATGGTAAAGCGTCTGCCTGCAATGTGGGAGACCTGGGTTCGATCCCTGGGTCAGGAAGATCCCTTGGAGAAGAAAATGACAACCCACTCCAGTGTTCTTGCCTGGAAAATTCCACTGATAGGAAAGTTTGGTGGGCTACAGTCCATGGGGTCGCAAAGAGTCAGACATGACTGAGCGACTTCACTTTCATCTGCACTTCTGCAAGGGAGAGTTAGGGACAGAAGCAGAAAGGGAGTACTATACCTCAATGCTTGGAAAATAACAATAACATAAAAGTTATAATCTATTAGTCAAATGTCTTGATTTAGAATTGCAACAGCAACCTAAAGATAAACATACATGCTTCTAATTACACCAAAACATCTAAACACTTAAATTCTGATTTTACATAGGTTAAGTATGGATAAGGACTTCCCTAGAGGATTTGGTTAGTTTTGAAAAGTGCAAGAGTCAATAAGGTTGTCTGGTCATTGTATAAAACCTTTAGTACCTGGTGAGATATATATCATTTAAGATATATTGTAAAGTTAATAAAACAATGAAGTGAAACTTTGGAAAATTGAAAATATTCACAAATGTTGCTCATATCAGAAATTTATAGCATGATTTTCTACAAGCTGTGCTTATGAAGTGCTTCCCTGGTGGCTCAGATGATAAGGAGTCCGCCTGCAATGCAGGAGACCTGAGCTTGATACATGGGTCTGTAAGATGCCCTGGGGAAGGAAAATGCAACCCATTCCAGTAACAATTGTACATAAGTTTAAGATTCTTTATTAACAATTTATTTTTAACTGTCAAATGTTTTGTCTCCTTTTTTCTTCTACGAAGTCATGACTTAGATATTCCCTTCAACTTCATCCAGTCTACAGTTTTTGACAAACCATTCAATTTATAAAAAAAGAAATGTATATATATATATCCATATTTTATTCTTGAAATTTCATATTTATTCTCATTTTTTCATATTTATTTTATTGCTGTTTAAATATTTCTTGTTTATTTCTTTGGGTGATTTTAAGTCAATTGCTTTATATTCTACATTCCTTCTAATAAGATACTCTTTGTTGAGTCTTTTAACTGATACTCATAGTACTGGGCTATCTCATGAACTTTCTCATATTTAATCACAATGCCTAGAACTTTCTCCCACTGTATATATGGAATAAATTTGAGTTTGCATTTACCATCTTTCTATAAAATGTAATACTAAAAAACATGTTTCAGCAGCTGGTTTTATGGTTATGAAGGAAGACTATAGACTGCTTAAAGCACAGTCTCAAGCTTCATTTCAGAGCAACTTTTGCCCTGTCCCCAGCTAAGTGCAAGTTGAGTATTCTTGATTCCCTGAACATTAATTAAAATGTAATATTAAGAACACAGCAAAATGCATGAGAGACTCATCAATGTGATCTCTACTTCACTTGAAGGAAGAAAAGAAGGATTGGACTTTGAGTAAACACTCAGCAACTGTCCTAAGTTCTAAATAAACATTCAAGCTGTATACCCTAGAGTTTGTTTATATCATGTTTATATCCTCTGTTTTGAAGACATTATTTCTTAGTAGCTTTCCAGGTAGTGCTAGTGGTAAAGAACCCACCTGCCTATGCAGGAGACATAAGAGAAGCAGGTTCGATCCCTGGGTTGGAAGATCCCTTGAAGGAGGGCATGGACGTCCACTCTAGTATTCTTGCCTGGAGAATACCATGGGCAGAGCATCCTGGTGGGTTACATTTTATTCTAAACGTTGGTTATTAATTATTAGTGGATGAATAAATTAATAAAGTTGTTTAAGATTTAAAGATATAGCATTATAAAGAGGCAGTTTTGTGGGTATGTGTGACAAAAATTGCTTCTTTCATTCTCATGTTATTTCAACAATAGAAGCATTAGGGAGAGATACTGAAATCACAGCACACAAGATTTGCATTTTAGAAACACTGATATCTTTGAAGAATAAATTAAATAATTTGAAATATACATATGTAGTTCATTCTATGTTATATATATATTTTCCTAATATACCCTTAAGTTCTTCACATGTCTTATTTCAGTTTCATGTGCCAATTGTAATGACTGCTCCTATTCACTGAAGTTTTATCAATTTGAAACTTTTTTAAAAAATTTTATTTATTTTTTTATTTTTTAAATTTTAAAATCTTTAATTCTTACATGTGTTCCCAAACATGAACCCCCCTCCCACCTCCCTCCCCATAACATCTCTCTGGGTCATCCCCGTGCACCAGCTCCAAGCATGCTGTATCCTGCATCAGACATAGACTGGCGATTCAATTCTTACATGATAGTATACATGTTAGAATGTCATTCTCCCAAATCATCCCACCCTCTCCCTCCCTCTGAGTCCAAAAGTCCATTATACACATCTGTGTCTCTTTCCCTGTCTTGCATACAGGGTCGTCATTGCCATCTTCCTAAATTCCATGTACATGTGTTAGTATACTGTATTGGTGTTTTTCTTTCTGGCTTACTTCACTCTGTATAATCGGCTCCAGTTTCGTCCATCTCATCAGAACTGATTCAAATGAATTCTTTTTTATGGCTGAGTAATACTTCATTGTGTATATGTACCACAGCTTTCTTATCCATTCATCTGCTGATGGACATCTAGGTTGTTTCCATGTTCTAGCTATTATAAACAGTGCTGTGATGAACATTGGGGTACATGTGTCCCTTTCAATTCTGGTTTCCTCGGTGTGTATGCCCAGAAGTGGGATTGCAGGGTCATAAGGTAGTTCTATTTGCAATTTTTTAAGGAATCTCCACACTGTTCTCCATAGTGTCTGTACTAGTTTGCATTCCCACCAACAGTGTAGGAGGGTTCCCTTTTCTCCACACCCTCTCCAGCATTTATTGCTTGCAGATTTTTGGATCACAGCCATTCTGACTGGTGTGAAGTGGTACCTCATTGTGGTTTTGATTTGCATTTCTCTAATAATGAGTGATGTTGAGCATCTTTTCATGTGTTTGTTAGCCATCCGTATGTCTTCTTCGGAGAAATGTCTATTTAGTTCTTTGGCCCATTTTTTGATTGGGTCGTTTATTTTTCTAGAATTGAGCTGCAGAAGTTGTTTGTATATTTTTGAGATTAGTTGTTTGTCAGTTGCTTCATTTGCTATTATTTTCTCCCATTCAGAAGGCTGTCTTTTCACCTTGCTTATATTTTCCTTTGTTGTGCAGAAGCTTTTAATTTTAATTAGATCCCATTTGTTTATTTTTGCTTTTATTTCCAGAATGCTGGGAGGTGGATCATAGAGGATCCTGCTGTGATTTATGTCTGAGAGTGTTTTGCCTATGTTCTCCTCTAGGAGTCTTATAGTTTCTGGTCTTACATTTAGATCTTTAATCCATTTTGAGTTTATTTTTGCGTGGGGTGTTAGAAAGTGATCTAGTTTCATTCTTTTACAAGTGGTTGACCAGTTTTCCCAGCACCACTTGTTAAAGAGATTGTCTTTACTCCATTGTATATTCTTGCCTCCTTTGTCAAAGATAAGGTGTCCATATGTGTGTGGATTTATCTCTGGGCTTTCTATTTTGTTCCATTGATCTATATGTCTGTCTTTGTGCCAGTACCATACTGTCTTGATGACTGTGGCTTTGTAGTAGAGCCTGAAGTCAGGCAAGTTGATTCCTCCAGTTCCATTCTTCTTTCTCAAGATTGCTGAAACTTTTAAAAGTATTTTAAATACACAGTTTGATCATATTATAATTCGTGAATTGGTTGTTAAGCAAATAGTTAATTCATTCTTTTAGCTTTACTAATATCATAGTCAAACTCTGAACCAGAAACCTCTGCAATAATTTTGAACTGCTGTGTAATTTGAACATGTTATTTTACTCCTGTATGCTGTTTCATCATCTGAAATGAGTGCACATATAACACTTAATTGCTATGATTTAGCTTTTATTGTTATTAATCTAAATTTACAATATAATAAATAACTATTTTTATATTTCCCAAAACTAAATTTGTTGACTTCTTTCAACCCAACAGTCATAATGTCATTTTTAAAATTAAATTTACCAACAGTATCCCTGCCTTTGGACTTCTGTGCAAACTTATTGTTCCCTGAATTAAACATCTTCTTACTTTAATAGCTTAAGTGCCTTCTGCTTCCCTGACCAGCTACTACAGTATTAGATAATGAAATTTGTTCTAAGATGCTCAGATTTAAAGAAAGTAATGATCATGCTGCTCATGCAAAATGGAACTCAAGAGTTTAATGTACACAAATGGCAAAAGAAAATTATCTCTTGCAATCGTCTGGTATAAAAATCTGTAGAAAGCAACACTGTGATAGCAAGATATTTTTGCACAAGAACTCCTGGGTAAGCATGAAGTATACAAATACATAGAGTGTGGCACAGGAAAAGCAAGATTTGGAGGATTACAAACAAGGAGTACTGGAGAAAGGAATGGCATAATATGTAAGAATATCTACAACTGACATGAATGTTTAATAAAAGGTAACCACAACAAAGGGTGTTTGTAATAATCAGATGGTTAGGATGACTCATTCTGGGACTCAATCACCTTTTCTCTAGACCACCCCAAGGTCTGTCCAGTAGGCAAGTTAATAATGGAATTGTGAGATGAATGTTATGGAATAGTTCAACAACCCAGGTTTCTCCTCACCATTTCTGACCTACCAGTCTGCTGCAGCACTGTATTCCTAACCTGTGAAATTAAGAGACAGATACTGAGTCTCTGCTCTGATGCTGCTCTCTGACAAACCAAACATCACTAATGATAGATTGATTACATCAGAATCTTCCACTATATAGAGGGCACTTTCTTGGGATCCAGATATTTATTCCCTGTCTATGGGGTCGCACAGAGTCGGACACGACTGAAGCGACTTAGCAGCAGCAGCAGCAGCAGCGGCAGCAAAGTGCTACAGAGTAATAGCAAGATGGGGTATGTCTGAAACTCAGAGGATTCCCTGGGTTGCCCATTAGCACTTCTATGTTAGATCACTTATGGAATGAAATAGAATTGTATCATTGACAGAGCACATGAACCACATCCAGCTGTACTGTTGACTGAAACCAAAGGCAATATGGACAGATAGTGAAAGAGCATTTCACTTGACAGTTATTACAGATTCTTGTCCAGTTGCAGAAATATGAGCCATAATGGCTATGAATACTTTTCTTCTTTATTATGTATGTAATTTTTGTATGTTAACTCCTTTTCCTCTACCTTTTCTGTAATACTATATAAAGTACATTAATGGTGGTGTTACTGATTTTATCCTTAAATTATATCAAAAGAAAAGTTTGAATTAGAAGAGCAATGACTATCATTAAGATATATATATATATATATATGTATATGATATATATGATATATATAGATATATCCGAGTCTTCCATTTTGGGGGAGAAACAGAGAAGGTATTTTGAGTAAGGGTGGATACATAATATTAGACAGAGAGGCAATATGACACTATTTTTGTTGTTGCTTGGAAAGTAAATATGCAGAGATCCTTAACAATGAGTATCCAAAGGAATAGACTGTATTGGATGTTTTTCCTCCATATTCTGCCTTGCACCTCAGGTGCAAAAACCAAGAAATTAGATTTCCCAGAATCCACTTGGAATCAGAATTCTAGCTATCTTCTATCACTTGGAAGCATATGCATGCAGACCTGGAGTTTTGCTTATGGGTTTTAAACATGTTGAGAATCACCCACTTAGTACTGTAGATACAAAGACCATTAAAGACAGTTTCTTAATCCTGTCACTTTTAGCTCTTCAACATTTGTGTAAGTCTCCAATTATCTGTAATATTTTATTCTACATAATACAAATGGAAAGTATATACTCCACTTGAAAGCTATATACTGAGTGAAAAAGGGCTTCTCTGGTGGCTCAGTGGTAAAGAATTCACCTGCCAAAGCAGAAGATGCAGATTCAATCCGTGGGTCAGGAAGATATCCTGCAGAAGGAAATGACAAATCCACTGCAATATTCTTGCCTGGGAAATTCCATGGACAGTGGAGCCTGGCAGGCTGCAGTCCATGGGGTCACAAAGAGTCAGATATGACTAGCTACTAAGCACAGAGACACATTGAACAAAAGGCTCTAGATAAGTCATATGAGTATTAAACTTGGGTGACCCAAATACAATTTGAGTTTTGCTAGTTTACTTTTCTTTAAAATATTATATTCACTTAATGATATAACTTTTATGAAGATACATCCTTGCTCAGTTTATCAGAAATTTTGATCATGAAGATTACAAAAATATAAGATATCCGTGGCTTAAATTAGAAAACCAAAGCCTGTGAAAGTTGAGGAACTAGTCCAACATGGAATTTATTTAGTGGTGACTGATAGTATAGCTCATTTTTGTAATTTTATTCCAGGTCCCTTTGGAAGTTACTGCTAACAACAACAAAACAAATACTAGTCATTAACTATAAATAATTAAATGACATGCCAAAATTTCTTGTCATCACAATGTTGGATACAGAAAAAAGTAGAAAGTGTGTCTTTTAAATGCACTAGAAAGACAGGATATCAGCAACCTTTATAGAAGAAATATTGAAAATGCAAGAGATAATGTGAAAGTAATTTTTAAAGACTGTCATTTTTAAATTCACATCCCAGACTCTGATTCAGTTCAGTTCAGTTCAGTCGCTCAGTCGTGTCCGACTCTTTGCCACCCCTGAATCACAGCACGCCAGGCCTCCTTGTCCATCACCAACTCCTGGAGTTCACTCAAACTCATGTCCACCGAGTCAGTGATGCCATCCAGCCATATCATCCTCTGTCATCCCCTTCTCTTCCTGCCCCAAATCCCTCCCAGCATCAAAGTTTTCCAGTGAGTCAACTTTTCGCATGAGGTGGCCAGAGTAGTGGAGTTTCAGCTTCAGCATCATTCCTTCCAAAGAACACCCATGACTGATCTCCTTTAGGATGGACTGGTTGGATCTTCTTGCAGTCTAAGGGACTCTCAAGAGTCTTCTCCAACATCACAGTACAAAAGCAGCAATTCTTTGGCCCTCAGCTTTCTTCACAGTCCAATTCTTACATCCATATATAACCACTGGAAAAACCATAGCCTTGACTAGATGAACCTTTGTTGGCAAAGTAATATCTCTGATTTTCAATATACTACCTATGTTGTATAACTTTACTTCCAAGGAGTAAGTGTCTTTCAATTTCATGGCTGCAGTCACCATCTGCAGTGATTTTGGAGCACAGAAAAATAAAGTCTGACACTGTTTCCCCGTCTATTTGCCATGAAGGGATGGGGCCAGATGCCATGATCTTAGTTTTCTGAATATTGAGCTTTAAGCCAACTTTTTCACTCTCCTCTTTCACTTTCATCAAGAGGCTTTTTAGTTCCTCTTCACTTTCTGTCATAAGGGTGTTGTCATCTGCATATCTCAGGTTATTGATATTTCTCCCAGCAATCTTGATTCCAGCTTGTGCTTCTTCCAGCCCAGAATTCCTCATGATGTACTCTGCATATAAGTTAAATAAGCAGAGTGACAATATACAGCCTTGATGTACTCTGATTACAGAATCACAAATTATACATTTAGAAACTAAAACTGGTATGGCAATATTTCTCAAGTAAGAGGATGAGAGTAGAGGTATAGTCTTGAAAACATGGAATTAGCTGTTACGTACCCCAGAAAATAAGGATGGAGAAATGGTGCAGCCAGTTCATCAGATAACTTTTTCACTTACTTATTCATTTTACACATTATTTGGCTTTAGCACAAAAATTTTAGTTGTAAAAAATATTTCTTTCATATTGACAAAGCCTTGGGCACCAAGAGAATCGAGACTAAGTACAGTATATATATATATATATATATATATATATATATATATACATATATATATATAAATCTAACTAATTTAGCACAAATTTTTAAATAATATTTACTTTCTCACAGATATTGGTCCAAATGTACAGTTCTGTTATCTTTTTCCAGAAATATATAGTTTATTTGTATGTTTTCATGAAATACATACCCTTCATATTTGAAGTTAACATGAATAGATTTGTCCCAAATAATGGAATATTTTACACACATCTAAATTGTTAAATTACTTAAGCTGTGGTACATATACACAATGGAATATTATTCAGCCATTAAAAAGAATACATTTGAATCACTTCTAATGAGGTGGATGAAACTGGAGCCTGTTATACAGAGTGTAGTAAGCCAGAAAGAAAAATACCAATACAGTATACTAATGCATATATATGGAATTTAGAAAGATGATAATGATCACCCTGTATGCAAGAAGGCAAAAAGACACAGATTTATAGAACAGTCTTTTGGACTCTGTGGGAGAGGGAGAGGGTGGAATGATTTGGGGGAATGTCATGGAATCATGTATAATATCATATAAGAAACGAATTGCCAGTCCAGGTTCAATACAGGATTCTTGGGACTGGTGCACTGGGATGACCTGGAGGGATGGTACAGGGAGGGAGGTGGAAGAGGGGTTCAGGATGGGGAGCACGTGTATGCCTGCGCCAGATTCATGTTGATGTGTGGCAGAACCAATACAATATTGTAAACTAATTAGCCTCCAAGTAAAATAAATATATTTAAATTAAAAATAAATAAATAAATAAATAAATAAAAATATTAATCAAAATTTTGTTATCTATCAAGAATGTCTTAAAATTTTGAAATATAATTAAATTTAGCCTTTGTTATATTTATTTAAATTGTAAGAGATATCAGCATAATATGTCTAGAAGGAACATCTCTGAAAGGAACTGAGGTTTTCAGATACTTGTGGCCCAAATTAACACACCAACAAATATTTGGATAGTTACCTAAGCCACATACTAGTACTAATGATTAGAAATTACTCCTTTCACATTTTAATTAATTTTATTAAACCTAAATATTTCATTAAAATATATTGACATTTTCAGCATTATGAATTTCTTAGCTTAGGAACCTTAAAAAATAATAGCTGTAGGTCAAATATACATTATATTGCTTTATTGCAAGTGGTAGGAAGCAGAATCAAGTAGTAGGGTGAGAGGAAAAAGGGATGAAGACAAGGAAGGAGAGAAAACATGAAAGAAAGTATGTAACAAGCCCAGCTTCATCAGAAAGTGCATCTAGTCACAGGCAAAATTCCACTGAAGTCATATGGAAGCACTGTCTGAAATCACTCCTCAGCAGCAAAGGGAAAATAATGAATCCACCATCTCATTATCTGCACTGCAGTTCATCAGAGCACATCCAAGAAAGAGGAGAAGACCTGAGGTTGAGCAGAACTATCACATGTGGCCTCTGTGTGCAGGACTAAGTCCTCTTTGCAGGGAGATTCTAATGTGGACCCTTGCTTCAAAAGCTACTAAGAATTTTAAAGTAGTTCTGCAGAGAGGTACCCAAATAAAGGGTCCTTCTGAGCACAGAACCCTGAGGGGCTACACAAGTCACACAGGCATGCAGCCATCTCTGCTAAGGGGTACTACCTGATGTTGTCAATTGCTGGGTGACCATCTTGGAGAATTACAACAATTTTCTCCTGGACCATACTCCAGACAGGCTCCCTTCAGGAGTCTTCTCCACCAGGATTTAAATATGGGCTATAAAGAATTGCACAAACATTTATTTACAGCCACATGCCCATAATGACCCCAGTTCAGTTCAGTTCAGTCGCTCAGTCGTGTTCAACTCTTTGCGACCCCATGAATCGCCACATGCCAGGCCTCCCTGTCCATCACCATCTCCCGGAGTTCACTCAGACGCACGTCCATCGAGTCAGTGGTGCCATCCAGCCATCTCATCCTCGGTCGTCCCATTTTCCTCCTGCCCCCAATCCCTCCCAGCATCAGAGTCTTTTTTCCAATGAGTCAACTCTTCACATGAGGTGGCTAAAGTACTGGAGTTTCAGCTTTAGCATCATTCCTTCCAAAGATATCCCAGGGCTGATCTCCTTCAGAATGGACTGATTGGATCTCCTTGCAGTTCAAGGGACTCTCAAGACTCTTCTCCAACACCACAGTTCAAAAGCATCAATTCTTCGGTGCTCAGCCTTCTTCACAGTCCAACTCTCACATCCATACATGACCACAGGAAAAACCATAGCCTTGACTAGATGGACCTTAGTCGGAAAAGTAATGTCTCTACTTTTGAATATACTATCTAGGTTGGTCATAACTTTTCTTCCAAGGAGTAAGCGTCTTTCAGTTTCATGGCTGCAGTCACCATCTGCAGTGATTTTGGAGCCCCAAAAAATAAAGTCTGACACTGTTTCCACTGTTTTCCCATCTATTTCCCATGAAGTGATGGGACCGGATTCCATGATCTTCATTTTCTGAATGTTGAGCTTTAAGCCAACTTTTTCACTCTCCTCTTTCACTTTTATCAAGAGGCTTTATAGTTCCTTATCACTTTCTGCCATAAGTGTGGTGTCATCTGAATATCTGAGGTTATTGATATTTCTCTTGGCAATCTTGATTCCAGCTTGTGTTTCTTCCAGTCCAGCATTTCTCATGATGTACTCTGCATAGAAGTTAAATAAGCAGGGTGACAATATATAGCCTTGACACACTCCTTTTCCTATTTGGAACCAGTCTGTTTTTCCATGTCCATTTCTAATTGTTGCTTCCTGACCTGCATACAGGTTTCTCAAGAGGCAGGTCAGGTGGTCTGGTATTTCCATCTCTTTCAGAATTTTCCACAGTTTATTGTGATCCACACAGTCAAAGGCTTTGGCATAGTCAATAAAGCAGAAATAGAAGTTTTTCAGGAACTCTCTTGCTTTTTCCATGATCCAGCAGATGTCGGCAATTTGATCTCTGGTTCCTCTGCCTTTTCTAAAACCAGCTTGAACATCAGGGAGTTCACATTTCACGTATTGCTGAAGCCTGGCTTGGAGAATTTTGAGCATTACTTTACTAGCATGTGAGATGAGTGCAATTGTGCGGTAGTTTCAGCATTCTTTGGCATTGCCTTCCTTTGGAATTGGAATGAAAACTGACCTTTTCCAGTCCTGTGGCTACTGCTGAGTTTTCCAAATTTGCTGGCATATTGAGTGTAGCTCTTTCAAAGAATCATCTTTCAGGATTTGAAACAGCTCAACTGGAATTCCATCACCTTCACTAGCTTTGTTCGTAGTCATGCCTTCTAAGGCCAGCTTGACATCACATTCCAAGATGTCTGGCTCTAGATTTGTGATCACATCATCATGATTATATGTGTCATGAAGATCTTTTTTGTACAGTTTTTTCGTGTTTTCTTGCCACCTCTTCTTAATATCTTCTGTTTCTGTTAGGTCCATACCATTTCTGGACCCCAGCCACCGTTAAAGTGTCTGCTTGAGAAAATGCTAGGCTTCCAGATGAATTGACTTTCCTAATCACACCTGGTGGTGGTCCATGGCTGCAGCCTTCCTGGGAAGGGAGTACCATAACTCCCATAGCTCAGTTCAGTCTCTCAGTCGTGTCTGACTCTTTGTGACCCCATGGATTGTAGCACAACAGGCCTCCCTGTCCATCACCAACTCCCGGGGTTTACTCAAACTCATGTCCATTGAATTGGTTATGCCATCTGACAATCTCATTTTCTGTTGTCCAGTTCTCCTCTCTCTTTCAATCTTTCCCAGCAACAGGGTCTTTTCCAATGAGCCAGTTCTTTGCATCAGGTGACCAAAATACTGGAGTTTCAGCTTCAGCATCAGTCCTTCCAATGAATATTAAGGACTGATTTCCTTTAGGATGGACTGGTTGGATCGCCTTGAGTCCAAGGTACTCTCAAAGGTCTTCTCCAACACCACAGGTCAAAATCATCAGTTCTAAGGCACTCAGCTTTCTACATAGTCCAACTCTCACATCCATACATGACTACTGTAAAACCATAGCTTTGACTAGACAGAACTTTGTTGGCAAAGTAGTGTCTCTGCTTTTTAATATGCTCTCTAGGTTCATCATAATTTTTCTTTCAAGGAGCAAGTGTCTTTTAATTTCACGGCTGCAGTCACCATCTGCAGTGATTTTGGAGCACCACAAAATAAAGTCTGTCACTGTTTCCTCATCTATTTGCTATGAAGTGATGGGACCAGTTGCCATAATCTTAGTTTTCTGAATGTTGAGTTTTAAGCCCACTTTTTCACTCTCCTCTTTCACTTTTATCAAGAGGGTTTTAGTTCTTCACTTTTTGCTGGAAGGGTTTTGTCATCTGTGTCACTGAGGTTATTGATATCTCTCCCTGCAATCTTGATTCCAGCTTGTGCTTCATCCATTCCAGCATTCCCCATAGTGTTGTCTTCATATAAGTTAAATAAGCAGGGTGACAATATTTAGCCTTGACATATTCTTTTCCCAATTTGAAACCAGTTTGTTGTTCCGTGTCCAGTTCTAACTGTTGCTTCTTAAGCTGAATACAGATTTCTCAGGATGCAGGTCTGGTGGTCTGATGTTCCCTTCTCTTTCAGAATTTTCCAGTTTGTTTTGTGTGATCCACACAGTCATAGACTTTGGCATAGTCAAAAAAGCAGAAGTAGACGTTTTTCTGGAACTGTCTCATTTTTTCGATGATCCAGCGGATGTTAGCAATTTGATCTCTGGTTCCTCTGCCTTTTGTAAATCCAGCTTGAACATCTGGAATTTTTCAGGTACTGTTGAAATCTGGCTTGGAAAATTTTGAGCATTACTTTGCTAACGTGTGAGATGAGTGCAGTTGTGTGTAGTTTCAGCATTCTTTGTCATTGTCTTTCTTTGGAATTGGAATAAATTACACTAAGTGCTTCTTAAATTCCATAAGGTAACAAACCCAGAAGGTTTTCCTATGAACCGCCCTCAGTCTCTTGGTGATGTCCAACTTTTTGTGACCTCATGGGTGATGCATAGACCACTAGGCTCTCCTGTCCATGGAATTCTTTAGGCAAGAAAACTGGAGTGGATTGCCATTTCCTCCTCTAGGGACAAAACCCATATCTCCTGCTTTGCACTGAGCCACTGGGAAGCCCTAAACCAACACTCACTTTCTACTTTTTTTTTTGTAAGTCTCTGACTCCGTAGAGATTCTGATCACCCTTTTCCTACTCCCTCATCCTTTCTTTAAAATGTTCAGTTACCTCTGTAAAAATTAAGGCTGAATTCAGTTCATGCTGAACTCTGTTCACTGTTACATTTGTAATTGTGCTAAGTCACTTCAATAGTGTTTGCCTGTTTGTGACCTTATGAAATAGGCCTCCATGCTCCTCTGTCCATGGGATTCTCCAGGCAAGAATAATGAAGTATATTGCCATGCCCTTCTCCAGGGGATCTTCCCGACCCAATGATTAAACCTGTGTCTCTTACACTTTCTGCATTAACAGGTGGATTCTTTACCACTGACACCAAGGAAGAAAAATGTAATAGAGAATAACAAATTTGGCTCTATCTATTTTCACCTCTGTGCTCTGTGCCTTGTGCTTAATCATGCATAGATATTGCTGGTTTGCTGGAGGTATGTAAAAATGTCAAAACCTGATTTGTGGGGACAGTTTCAAGAAAAAAAGGATTCCAACACCAAGAAGTTTGCAACAACTAACCATGCCCATATGTCACCTTGCCTTTAAGTGTTTTGCTGAAACCCTTTGAGCAGTTTGGGGTTTGGGAGAAATGAGGTATCTATGTCCTAGTATGAAATAAACCTATCTCTTCTCAAAAGTCTGATGTTTTGTTACTTTTTGGCCTAACTGTGCATAGGACACAGAAACATGCATTCAGTAACACAATAATAATAGTAATGATAAAGATAATAATGTCATTCATAGATCACAACCTTGTCATGATGAAGGGACTTGTGAAATTCAGTGAAGATACAAGCTGAATGTGCAGAGCCTCCAAGACAGACTGGTAATAGTGAAGAATTCTGAAAATGTTAGGTCCATAAATCAAAGTATATTGTACATGGTCAAGCAGAAGTTGGAATGACTGAACATCAACATCTTAGGAATAATTGAACTAAAATGGATGAGAATGTGCAAATTTAATTCAGATCACCAATATCTATTACTGTGGGCAAGAATCTCTTCTAAGGAATGGATTAGTTCTCATAGTCAGCGTAAGAGTCTGCAATATCATGGTAATCCAAGTCTATGCTCCAATCACTATTGCTGAAGAAATTGAAGTTGACTGTTTCTGTGAAAACCTACAACATCTTCTAGATCTAATGGCAAAAAGAGATATCTCTTCCATCATAGGGGACTAGAAAGCAAAAGCAGGAAGATGAGAGATACCCAGAGTCACAAGTTTAGCAACTATAGCTTTGGAATACAAAATGAAGCAGTGCAAAGGCTATTAGGGTTGTGTCAAGAGAACAAGCTGGTTATAGCAAACACCCTTTTCCAACAAACAAAAAACAGCTCTACACATAGACATGGGATGGTCAATAGCAGAATCAGAGTAATTATATCTTTTACAGAGAAAGATGGAAAAGCTCTATCCAGTCAGCAAAACAGGACCTGGAGCAGACTGTGGCTCAGATCATAAGCTCCTTATCACAAAATTCAGGCTTAAAATGAAAAAAGTAGAGAAAACCACTAGCTCCTTCAGGTATGACCTCAGCCAAGTACTTTATGATTAGACAGTGGAGGTGATGAAAAGATTCAAGTGATCACACCAGCGTGACCAAAATCACCCCATAGAAAATTAAATGCAAGAGGGCAAAGTGGTTTTCTTCAGAGGCTTTATAAATAATTGAGGAAAGAAGAGAAGTGTAAGGCAAGGGAGAAAGGGAAAAATACATTCAACTGAATGCAGAATTCCAGAAAATAGCAAGGAGCAATAAGAAGGCCTTCTTAACACCTGTGGTGGATTCATGTTGATATATGGCAAAACCAATACAATATTGTAAAGAAAAAAAAAAACAGAAATAGAGGGAAAAAATAGAAAGAGGAAAACTAGAGACTTCTTCAAGAAAAGTAGAAATATGAAGAAAAAATTTCATGCAAAAATGGACACAGTAAAGGATAGAAACAGTAAGGATTTAACAGAAGCAGAAGAGATTAAGAGATGACAAGAATACACTGAAGAACTATACAGGAAAAGTCTTAGTCACCAGATAACCACAATGGTGTGGCCAATCACCTAGAACCAGATATCCTGAAAGGTGAAGTCAAGTAGATCTTAGAAAGCACTGCTATGAACAAAACTAGAGGAGGTGATGGAATTCCAAATCCTAAAATATGATGCTGTTAAAGTGCTGCACTTAATAAATCAGCAAATTTGGAAAACTCACCAGTTGCCACAGGACTTAAAAGGTCAGTTTCCATTCCAATCTCAAAGAAGAAAAATGCTAAAGAATGTTCAAGTTATCATATAATCGGGTTCATTTCACAAGATAGCAAATTATCTCAAAAGCCTATAAGCTAGGCCTCAGCAGAATATGAACTGAGTAGTAGATATAAAAGATGAGTTTCAAAGAGACAGAGGAACCAGAGATCAAATTGTCAACATTCACTGGAGAAATTCACTGGAGAAAGAAAGGGAGTTCCAGAGAAACATCTACTTCTGCTACACTGACTATAACTGACTGTATGGATCACAACAAAATGTTGCATATTCTTAAAGAGATGGGAATACCAGAACACTAGGCATGCCCCTCAAGAAACCTGTATGCAGGTCAAGAAGCAACAGTTAGTATTGGACATGGAACAACTGATTGGTTCCAAACTGGGAAAGGAGTATAAAAAAGCAGTATATTGTCATCCTGTTTATTTAACTTATATGCAAACACATCATGTGAAATGTCAGTCTGGATAAATCACAAACTGGAATCAAGACTGCTGGGAGAAATAACAACAGCCTCAGATAGGGAGATGATACCAATCTACTGGCAGAAAGGGAAGAGGAGCTGAAGAGCCTTTTAATGAGGCTGAAAGAGGAGAGTAAAAAGGTTGACTTGAAACACAGCATTAAAAAATCTAAGATCACGATATCCAATGTCATCACTTTATGGCAAATAGAAAGGGAAAACGCTGAAGCAATGACAGCCTTTATTTTCTTGGGCTCCAAATCACTACAGATGGTGACTGCAGCCATGAAATTAAAAGATTATTGCTCTTTGGAAGAAAAGGCATGACAAACCTAGACAGCATATTAAAAGCAGAAACATCACTGCTTATAAAGGTTTGTATAGTCAAAGCTATGGTTTTTCCAGTAGTCACATATGGATGTGAGCATTGGACCATAAAGAAGATGGAGTGTTCAAGAATTGATGCTTTCAAACTGTGGTCCTGGAGAAGACTTTGAGAGTCCCTTGGATACCAAGAAGATAAAATCAGTCCTAAATGTTTATTGGAAGGACTGATGCTGAAGCTGAAACCCCAATACTCTGGCCACCTGATGCAAAGAGACAGCTCATTGGAAAACCCCCTGATGTTGGGAAAGATTGAGGACAAGAAGAGAAGGGGGTGACAGAGGATGAGATGGTTGGATGGCACCACTGACTCAAAGGACATGAATTTGAGCAAACTCTGGGAGATAGCGAAGGATAGGGAAGTCTGTTGTGCTACACTCCATGGAGTCACAAATGGCTGGACATAACTTAGCACCTGAACAGCAACATGATCATAATCTTATACTGCATGCTAAAATCTTTCCTAATCACACTAACTAGTGTCCAGCTTTTTTAGCTTTTATAACAGACACCAAAACTGTTGAGCAGTAGTAAACTATGACCCTGTGAATCTGGGGTGGCCATCAGTCAAAATCCATTACCCTGGAAGACTAGCTTCTGAAACAGCAACTTTTAAATTAGATGGAAATTGCTACTTTTGCATATCTCTTCTGTTAGTTTCTTAATATTTTCTTAAAACGTTCATTATTGTTAGCTTTTCATTTAGTATATTCTGTAAGTCAATCACTGGCAATTATGAAAAGTTAGGAACACATTTACCTTATTGGATTTCCAAGAAGCAGAGTCACTTTTGACTTACATAAATTTCATTTCCAAATCTGTCTGTCTCACCTTTGAAACATAGCACATTTTTCAGACAATATTGGTAAAGTGTAATGGCACTGAAGCATCAAGAATAATTTGTCTTAAAACTTCTACATGATTCAAATATTTATGTAATTTTCCCACTATACTTCTTAATATCATTTTAGAAGTTGACCTTACAGTTTCTGGCATCAGCCTTAGTTGCCATATAAACAGTAATTTTTTTTTTCTGTTTTAATCATTCTCCATATATTTTAAATATAGCTTCAACACATTAAAAAATGATGTCTTTTAATATTTATACCAAACAAGTGTACAGGATCAATCTGAATAATTTGGATATCATTTAAATCAAAATTAGACATGTTGAGCATACAAAACATTTATAAAACTACTATATATGCATGGAGACATAGTTAAAACTCAATGTGGAATTCTATAAATGACAGGAAAAATATTTAGTTTATGTCTGTTTGTTTTCACTATTAATTCACTCCTGCCCAGTTTGAAGTGTTTAACAAATTAAGCTGTCAATATGCTTCTTTACTATTGTAAGCTCCATCTATAAGGGCATTTCCTTGTATCATAGTTTTCTGTTGGCATCACAACCTTGATTATAACTATTGAATAATTTATCATACTTTATAAAGTATTTTCTATTACCCTTAAAAACTGCTGTCTCTAAGATACTTTGTATAACAATATCAAATTTCAATTAGATAAGTTAGGGCTAGTTTAAAGTTTCATAATTCTCTTTAAAAGAGGAAATTAGAAGTGAAAAGAAATACTGAATGTTTGAGAACACCATTCTCATACATGTAAACTGTTTACAAATCTATGAGGTGAACCTCAGCCTAGTCTCAATTGTCTTGATTTCAAAATTATTTTTTTTTCTCTTTAATTCATTTTTCTCATCACTGCCTTACTGATAGTATATTTCTCTAACTAGACTCACTGGCAGAACTTTATTTCTTCAGCGCCTTTTCTGATTTAAGATAGTAACTTCCAGAAACTTTTTTACTGTACTTTTTATATCAATAAATTTAAATGAATTTGCTGAAATGTCACTTAAAATATCCTTTTATGACTGAGATGTATTTTAAATGGTTTGATATTGTGCAAGAAGATGTTTAGTTTTTTAAAAGGAGTATTCTAAGCAGAAGTTACATTGAGAAAGCATCACCTATCTGGGGTATTATATTTTTAATTTTAGCTTTCAATGATCAATGTCTTGTAAAACCACAGAGAAAGCCAAGGACAGAAAGAAAACATAAGATCAGAAAGAGAAGAAAATGATTGTTTTTTGTCATTTGATTTAAACTTACCATGCTTTTCCCAGTTGAGAAAATATTGCTCAACGAAATGACATCATATGTGATTTCATAACTAATAGAAGAAAAAACAGACAGAAAAACAAATTAGAAAAAGCAAGTTTTGTTTGGTTAATAAAAAGATGAAACCAATAAATACATGAATGGAGAAATGTAGGTAGTCAACATGAAGGGGACTTCCCAGGTGGCTTAGTGGGTAAAGAACCTGCCTGCAATGCAGGAGACACAGGAGACATGGGTTTGTATTCCTGGGTTGGGAAGATCCCCTGGAGGAAGGCACAGCTACCCACTCCAGTATTCTTGCCTGGAGAATCCCATTAACAGAAGAGCCTGGAGGGCTACAGTCCATAGGTTGCAAAGAGTTGGACATGATTGAAGGGACTGAGCATGCACAAATGAATATGAGGTATTGTCTATTTTTAGACATTTAGGGAAGGATTATAGAAACTGACTCAGCATAACAGAACATTTACAAACAGGAGACAATTTGTTTTCTACTATTGATATATCGATCAAACTAAAAATCCTGTCCTTAAATGCTAAAACTTTTTGATTTTATTTATTTTCAATAATTTTATTTTTACTTCAGCATAATTGACTTCCATTTATTTTCAAAGTAGGCAAGATTTTTTTCTGAAATATAAACCTTCAAACTTGAGCTGTGTGTTACTGGCAAGTCGGTTTCCATAGACTTGTTTTAAATGAGTTCTGACTGCACACTTTTATTATCTCTAAAACATGATAATTCTGTTATGTGCATAAACTTGGATTTCTGCTCATTTGTTGACTATGGGTTAAATTTTCTGTCTGTTGCAAATGTAGTCTCTCTCAAAATAGACTCAGTGTAAAGGGGCATTAGCTCATTTTGAATGGAGTTACTTATCGAAATTTAACCAAAGCACATTAGTTTAACTCAAACACCTTATGTCATAAATTAAATATTTACAATTAAAAAAGGTGCTATTGAGCATATGCTATATTTCACAATATACTAAGGGCTGAAATGAATGTGAATAAAATATGACCCCTGTCCTAAAGAAGATAAAAAGTGAATGTCAGCCTGTGTTACATTTGTTCATATGCATTAAGTGTTAATATTTTAGGGGCAGTGGAGGCTGAACCAGAAGATATAACCTTAATGGATAAACAAACAGTATAGCAATTTTATTTTAGGGTAAATAACAATTTACATTTAAACTTGGTTTACCCTGATTTTGATGGCCTATGAATAATTAATTTATCATGTTAACATAGTATTCAAATGTTTCTGGTTTCTAGCTGCACCTATCTTCAAAATATTATCTCTGGATACTTTCAGAATCTTACCTGGTTATTTATGAACATTTTCCAATGCTACCTCTTGTGCCCACAGGAAACAGTTGTGATTCTAGCACAATATTTAACACAGCCTTAATCTATCTCTCCAGTCCTTCATTTAAGTTCATTGCCTGGAATGTCCTCAGCTATTTAATGGCAACTTTTGTTGATTTTATGAACTGAGATGGCTACACAAAGGTGGTGTGTCTTTATACACATAACGCTGGTAGCTCTCAAACTACCAAATCGTCATCACATGTTTCGGTATACTCAGTATGTTCAAGCTCTGCTGGGCCTTTTCACAAGTCAACAAACCATTCCCATATTACGTCACATGCAAAAACAGCAGGGCAACCAACAAGGTGCAATGTGACAAAAACCATTTCAGGTTCTCTTGACAGCTTATTTTCCCTAGGCGATTACAAGTTATAGAGTTGGGTTTGGGATGTAGTTAACATGACAAACAATCTCTTCCTTCCTGTTTCCTTCCCTCAAGGCACAGATATTTAAACTCTTACAATTAATTTTTTGAAATAGATTCTTCATGATTAACCTGTTCCTTAAGTTCATCAAATACACATTATGATGTCTGAATTTGATCAGTGGACTAAATTTGGACTTACAGTAGAAAATTATTTTAATTTTAAAGTGATTAGGAAATATGCATTGTGCTTTAAATAATTATTTGTTTTCTTTATCCATAACAGGATTAAATATTGGTAACAAATCACTTTTGTAAATATTTTACTTTGTTTTACTTTAAAATTCCAAGCCCTTAAAGTTTCACATAGCTGAGTAATTTTCAAATAATGATAACTAATGACAAAAGTGGCTTCATCTAATTAATAGCCTGAGTTACAAAAAAAGTCCAAGAATTGCACTTTGCTCAAAGGTAACAGCTGAATAATTAAATTTTGGAAGCATAATATGTATCAAGGGGAAAACTCAGATTCCTTAACCACTATAGTTGTCTCATGAAAATCTAACCTCTCCCAGCACAGAAAATGCAAACTATGTGAATAACAAATTCAAATCAATATTTTGTTAATTGAATTATTATAATTTTTTTTCTTTTCTCCAAGCAGAATGATAATTGTATTTTATGATGTCAACTATAGCATTATGTTTTTCAAATTGTTAAACACAGTATGTCATGGCATCCTTGTGAAATAGATTGAAGTGTGAAAGGCAAATATGTGTAATTCAGAGAATCAATAATTTGATGAACTAGATAATCAGTAGCCTTATAGCTGGTATCAACTTGGAAAGTAGTTCCTAGTGGAAAATGAAAGTCCCTGCCTCAGGCTTTTCCTAACCAATTGCATTTATATACATCAATGAAGACTGTTGGGGTAACAAAAAGGACTATAAATGACAAAGTTTTGAAATATCACAAGTATATACAAGCAGAGAATCAGTATAAAAGAAAATCTGGCACTATGTCAAACTTAATAAATGGAATATAATAGAGATTCATGTTCATTATTTGCTTTGAGTATGGTAAGACTGCAAACACTCTTCTAAAATAATTGGTATAAATAAAACCTAAGGAATTGATTAAATGCAATAAAAATCAATGGTATAAATTGTTTTTCAAATAATCTAATGATGTTACAAGCACTTCTAATTAGAATTATTGTGGAGGCCTCTCCTCTACAGACATGTTAGACAAACCACACCTGGAGTCTTGTGTTCATTTCTAGGCAGGACACATTGAGAAGAGGTATGATTCAGTGACTTTGTCCTGAGATTAATAACAAGAATCATAAGGAGGGAGGAGACAAGGAAGGGGAAAAAAAAATTCACTGGTTATCTACACATTACCATGTTTTCTCATCAATATCATTTTCTTTAAAGTTTGCATGCTCCCTATATTAATAGGTAATATTGTATCTTAATTATAGGTTAAAAAAACAGAGATATACAAAGTTGAGATGACCAATAATGGTCAAAAACTTGGTAAGAGCTAAATCCAGTTTGAATTTGTAGCTGTCTGACTGTCAGCAACTTTGTTATTGACATTAGTATGCTGTCCCTTTACTAGACAAATTAAAGAAACTTAAAAGCACATCATGTTTGTTTAATTTTAGTAGAATATTTGAAAGTATATCAGGTTCTAGTCCCTAAGAATACTTTTTATGTTGAAAAGCTCATGATCTTACACTACAATCTAACTTCCAAATATATAAATTCTGGATTTAGGAGTGATGATATAATCTTTTTTTCTACTCCATTTTGAGTATACTTTGTTTTTTGTTTTTTGTTTTTTTTTTTTTACTTTGTCTTTTTTCTCCCCATACAGATAGAATTTTTAAAAATTGCATAAATTTGAGGCAAAATAGATCTGGAATATTCTCTTCTGAACCAGAACTTGGAGTTGGATGAAGGGAAATGGCATATATACAATAAAAATATTTATTTGAATAGCTGCTGTCTTGTGTCCTGTTAAGTGAAAAAGACTCATAACTACAGAAGAGTAATATTTCATCTTCTCACTGTTTTAATATCTTAAGGGTACATAGACAGATAAATGTGAAACACTATTTGTGAAGTTTGACCTAGCTCATCCATCAGATTACTGTCTGTTTCTCTTAAAATGAGGAGAGACAATTGGAATAAACTATTAGATATATGGTATATTTGGTACTCAGCATCAATTCCCATAGCTAAACACGAGATTGTTCTGACTCCTTCGTGATTAAATATATGAGTATATATTGACTTTCACAACTAAATTCACTGATGAAGTTTGAAAGGTATTGTTCAATCACTCAATCATATGTAACTGTTTTTGATCTCATGGACTGCAGCATGCCAGGCTTCCCTGTCCTTAACTGTCTCTCCAAGTTTGTTCAAAATTTTGTTTATTGAGTTGATGATGCCATCCAACCATTACATCCTCTGCTGTCCACTTCTCCTGCCTTTAATCTTTTCTAACATTTGAGTCTTTTCCAATGAGTCCGCTCTTTACATCAGGTGACCAAAGTATTGGAGCTTCAGCTTCAGCATCAGTCTTTCCAGTGAATAATCAGGGCTGATTTCAAGATTGATTGGTTTGATATCCTTACTGTTCAAGGGACTCTCAAGAGTCTTCTCCAGCACTACAGTTTGAAGGCCTCAATTCTTTGGTGCTCTGTCTTCTTTATGTTCCAACTCTCAATTTATACATGACTCCTGGAAAAACCGTATTTTTGACTATATGGACCTTTATTGAGAAATGATGTCTTTGCTTTTAAGTATGCTGTCTAGGTTTGTCATATCTTTCTTACCAAGGACCAAGCACCTTTTAAGTTCATGGCTGTAGTCACTATGCTCAGTGATTTTGGAGCCCCGAAAAGAAAGTCTATCAGTTTCCATTTTTCCCCATCTATTTGTCATGAAGTGATGCGGCCAGATGCCATGATCTTACTTTTGAAAATATTGAGTTTAAAGCCTGCTTCTTCACGCTCCTCTTTTACTTTCATCAGGAGGCTTTTTAGTTTCTGTTCACTTTCTGCCATTAAGGCAGTGTCATCTGCATATCTGTGGTTGTTGATATTTCTCCTGGCAATATTCATTCCAGCTTGTGAGTCATCCAGCACAACATTTCACATGATGTACTCTGCATATAAGTTAAATAAACAGGGTGACAAAAAACAGTCATTTTGTGCTCTTTTCCCAATTTGGAACCAGGCTGTTGTTCCATGTCCAGTTCTAACTATTGCTTCTAGACCTTCATACCAGTTTCTCAGGAGGCAGGTAAGGTGGTCTGTTATTCCCATTTCTTTAAGTATAGACCACAGTTTGTTGTGATCAACACAATCAGAGGCTTTAATGTAATGAAGAAGTAGATGTTTTTTCTGGAATTCCTTTGATTTTTCTATGATCCAACTGATGTTGGAAATTTGATCCCTAGTTCATCTGCTTTTTCAATACCTAGCTTGTACATCTGGAAATTTTTTTGGCCATGTACTCTTAAACCCTAGCATCAAGGATTTTGAGCATTATCTTGCTAGCATGTGAAATAAGCACAGTTGTGCAGTAGTCTGAACATTTTTTTGGCATTGTCTTCTTTGGGATTGGAATGGAAACTGACCTTTTTCCAGTCCTGAGGCCACTGCTGATATCCATTCATCTGTCAATGGACATCTAGGTTGCTTAATGTCCTTGTTAATACAAGTAAAGTTGGAGTGAACATGTGTCTTAGAATCGTCGTTTTCTCAGTGTATATACCCAGTAGTAGGATTGCTGGGTCTAACTTCTAAGTGTCTAATTCTCCCTATGCAGCTAATATTTTCTGTCTGAAAAATTAAAGTTGTTTTTGTTTTCTTCAGCGAATGTTAAATGACTGTGCTTGGAGGGATGGATACTTCCTAATGCCATAAATGGGAAGAAATTTCTATATTTTGTGCAGTTGAGAGGTTAAAAGAGAAAGAGACATTCTACCCCTAGTGATTACATTACAAACTGCATTAAGAATATAATCAGAGGAAAATGCTATTAATCATGCATCTAAGGTCAGAGTAGACTACAGAAGATTTGACATTCTAATTTGGTATTAAAAAAAAGATTTTATGAGGTTGACATGGTGGAAATGAAATATTTTAGCTAATAGAAAAAAGCTGGAATAAATACATGGTAAGTTGAAAGTTCATGATATGTTTAAGAAGTCACAAATATGCTGTCTGATTGAAGAACTGGACAAAAGTTTGGGTGTTTCAAGAGATAAGACTTGAAAGGATAATTGGGGCCACAGCATCTACTATCTCAATACAATTCTAATACCAGATAAAAGAGTTAAAATACCTGGGGGGTTGTATACAGAAACAGACTGTAAATATTTAAATGTTGTATTAAAGAAATAGGTATTTTTTATGTGGCTACAAAGAAAATTTGGGAGCATTTCCATGGTGGCTTAGGCTGTAAAGAATCTACTTGCAATGCAGGAGACCCAGGTTGTGTCCCTGGTTTGGGAAGACCCTTTGGAGAAGGAAATGGCAACCCACTCCAGTATTCTTGTCTGGAGCATCCAAAGATAAAGGAGCCTGGTGAGCTATAGTCAGTGGGGTTGAAAACAGTCAGGCATAACTGAGCCATGAATACTTTCACTTTCAGGCAAAAGTTGAAGCACTTAGATATGTAGGTCTGGATATTGTTTGCAATTGTTTACTTTTCTATCTGCAAGGAGATCCAACCAGTCCATTCTAAAGGAGATCAGCCCTGGGATTTCTTTGGAAGGAATGATGCTGAAGCTGAAACTTCAGTACTTTGGCCACCTCATGCGAAGAGTTGACTCATTGGAAAACACTTGGATGCTGGGAGGGATTGGGGGCAGGAGGAGAAGTGGATGACAGAGGATGAGATGGCTGGATGGCATCACTGACTCGATGGACGTGAGTCTGAGTGAACTCCGGGAGTTGGTGATGGACACGGAGGCCTGGCGTGCTGCGATTCATGGGGTTGCAAAGAGTCAGACATGACTGAGTGACTGAACTGAACTGAACTAGAATTATATATTCATACCCCTAAGTATGTGTCCATGTAGCCTTACCACTGAAAGTAGATGGCATATTTCTCTGCTATATTTATACATGTATGGTCACTTGACTTGCTTTGGAAAATATGCAGTTTGAAAGGAAGGATAGGGTACCAGTTCCAAGGAGACATTCAATCACATTGCATCATTTGACTTGGTCTCTGGCACTTCCTTCCACTGCTGTGAGAAGAATATTTCTTGAGTAGCCATTGTTCCACAAAGACTGGGATACACAGTGAGCAAACCTGGTCCTAGCCCAAAGCCTCATGCCAAACCATCCAAATCCAGGAAGTCACAGCTGACCTGCTTACCAGTAAGAAGAAAATAAAGATTTGTTATTATTTGCACTGAGATTTTGAGAGTGCTTATTATACAAAAAAAAACCTGACATTTTCCAGAAAAGCCTTTTAACAATACAACTGCCTCAAAATGAAAAGAAAAACTTTGGAGGCATTGTTTCCAGCAGTATTAAAGTAAGACTGGCAGCTATTACTTTCCATCTACACTAGCCTTAACCATGATTACCTTCCTCTTGGAAGAACTCTAAAAGCCACTAAACACATCCCATCATTTAAACTATGCATCAGATGGCAGCAAGAATGGTCTTTTATAAAGTTATTGGGTCATTTTATGCCCTTTGAAAAGTACTTCAGTGCTTTTAAGTTATCTTAGAAGGAATCCAGACTCTCCACCAGACCCTGCATGATTCTCTCTCATTTCTTCATGTTCATCCTGGGCCACACTGTCCTTTTCTACTTGCACTTTGCAGTATCTACGTGCCCATCTCCTTCTGGTGTATGCCATTGGGATGCCCAGCTGCCAGGTGGTCTTTTCCCACTCATCACTCAGGTTAGAAGTCTCCTCCTTGGGCATTTCCTGGTTATGCCATCTTTTTCTATTTCTTAAAAGCAGTTATCAAAACCAACAGTTTATTTCTTAACTTGGCCTATATGGAGAATTAACTTTCCCCATATAAATGTACATTTAGTGTAGGCAAGAACCATATTTGTGCTGTGATTTTATTGACTAGATTTCAGTATCAAAAATATTAAATGAGTAAACAATATATCATTAGAGATATAATAATGTGAAAGTTTAATTACTGGATAGAGATCAAATAAAATGAACTCTAATCATTTTAACTCAAAAATTCCATGAGTACTTAGTCTTTCATGATTTGTTCAAACGTAACTGGAAGAATTTGGACCATATCGAAGTCCTTTCTGTTTGTCTGTTTTCCATGGTCATTTATGGACTAACATAGAATAACAAAGGGAAGAGCAACTAAAAGGTAGTAGTGATTATGTACTGTTCCTGAAGTTTTCAAATGATATCAAAAAAAATCAGATTGGGAACTCATGTACACCCGTGGCTGATTGATGTCAATGTATGGCAAAACCAATACAGTATTGTAAAGCAAAATAAAGTAAAAATAAAAATTAAAAACATTTTTCAAAAAAAAAAAAAAACACATCAATACATACATCAAAACAAATTTGGATTTTACAGCATTTAAGAAAGAGGCAGTCATCTCCATTTATCAGATGACATGTTTTTCCTCCAATGTGGGTTATACTTTATTTTTCTTGATAATTCACCAGTCTAGAGATATGCACATACAATTAAACAGTAGACTTGTCTAAAATTCACAGTGGTGTAACAATTATAAAAGGAATTCAGGTTTGGAAGCACCACACAAATTTTAAATCATAGATATTGGAACAACAGGACCTACTCCAATCATGCAAGGATCATATCAGACCAGAATTTCTCACAGACTGTTTTATAACATTGTGTGTGCGTGTCATGCATGAGAGAGAGAGAGAGAAAGAGAGCTCTGATGTTTCAAGTTTCAAACATTAGGAAAAAAAAAAAAAAAACAAGGTAAAGGTGCATTAAAAATATTGTGAAAACATTTAAGCACCAGCTAGGGCAAACAACCTAAAAGTCCATAAGTTGATGAATTGGTAAATACAATATACTATACCCATACAATGGCATATTGCATATTGTTATATGTTACTACCTAGATAAAACTTGAAACAGTGTGTTAAGTAAAGAAGTCAGTCACAAAATCATATCAATACAATCTGAGCCACAGCTGCTATTGAATGCAGGGTTTCTTTTGGGGGTGACAAAATTTTCTAAAGTCACATGGCAGTAACAGTTGCAAAACCTACAAAACTATACATTTTAGAAGGGCAAAATTTCTAGAATGTGAATTATATATCAGTAAAGTTATGAAAAAATGCTTATGAGGCAAGACTCTAGTGTAATAGAATTATTCAAATTAGCAATGTTTTAGTTAGTGTGGATTTGTTTCTGATGGAAATCATCTCCAAACTACTTCCTCTGTCCTCTGAAAATACATCACTAAGATGTGTTTATTTATATGTTTATATGCCCATCAAGTAATCAATAAATTAATCAGTGAATATCAGTGTATTATTGTCCTATGCTTCACTAATTCAGTTCCTTCTTCAAGCGCTTTATGCTTTTGAAAGAAAGCTGAATGTGAAAGAATTGATGCTTTTGAACTGCGATATTGGAGAAGACTTTGGAGAGTCCCTTGGATTGCAAGGAGATCCAATCAGTTAATTCTAAAGGAAATTAGTTCTGAATAGGCATTGGAAGGACTGATGCTGAAGCTGAAATTATAATACTTCTTGGCCACCTGATGCGAAGAACTGACTCATTTGAAAAGACCCTGATGCAGGGAAAGATTGAAAGTGGGAGGAGAAGGAGACAACAGAGGATGAGATGGTTGGATGGCTTCACTGACCCAATGGACGTGAATTTGAGAAAACCCCGGGAGTTGGTGCAGGACAGGGGCGCCTGGAGTGATGCAGTCCATGGGGTGGCAAAAAGTTGGACAACACTGAGCGACTGAACTGGAACGGATACTGATTTTACAAGTAAGATAAGCCATAAGTGTTTCCAAAATAAGTTTCATATTTCAAATATGTAAAAGTAGATAAAATTTATAGTAATACAATGTTTTGAAAGGCTTGAATTTTATGGATACTTTTAATGCTACAATAATGAGGACTTAATAACTATGACTTCTATATCTTATCTAAGCTTAGGATATTAATGCTAAATTCTGTTAATAAACTTTTGATATCTGGACAATTTTAAAATAAAAAGTATACACATTTTGCAAACATCCACTGGATCATGGAAAAAGAAAGAGAGTTCCAGAAAAAACATCTGTTTCTGCTTTATTGAATATTCCAAAGCCTTTGACTTTGTGGATCTCAAGAAACTGTGGAAAATTCTGAAAGAGATGGGAATAACAGACCACCTGACATGCCTCTTGAGAAACCTACATGCAGGTCCAGAAACAACGGTTAGAATTAGACATGGAACAACAGATGGGTTCCAAATAGGAAAAGGAGTATGTCAAGGCTGTATATTGTCACCCTGCTTATTTAATTTATATGCAGAGTACATCATCAGAAACGCTGGGCTAGAAGAAGCACAAGCTGGAATCAAGATTGCTGGGAGAAATGTCAATAACCTCAGATACGCAGATGACACGACCCTTATGGCAGAAAGTGAAGAGAAGCTAAAAAGCCTCTTGATGAAAGTGAAAGAATAGAGTGAAAAAGCTGGCTTAAAGCTCAACATTCAGAAAACGAAGATCATGGCATCTGGTCCCATCACTTCATGGGACATAGATGAGGAAACTGTGAAAACAGTGTCAGACTTTATTTTTGGGGGCTCCATAATCACTGCAGATGGTGACTGCAGCCATGAAATTAAAAGATGCTTACTCCTTGGAAGGAAAGTTATGACCAATCTAGATAGCACATTGAAAAGCAGAGACATTACTTTTCCAACAAAGGTCTGTCTAGTCAAGGCTATGGTTTTTCCAGTGGTCATGTATGGATGTGAGAGTTGGACTGTGAAGAAAGCTGAGCGCCGAAGAATTGATGCTTTTGAACTTTGGTGTTGGAGAAGACTCTTGAGAGTCCGTTGGACTGCAAGAAGATCCAACCAGTCCATTCTAAAGGAAATCAGCCCTGGGTGTTCTTTGGAAGGAATGATGCTAAAGCTGAAACCCCAGTACTTTGGCCACCTCATGCGAAGAGTTGACTCATTGGAAAAGTCTCTGATGCTGGGAGGGATTGGGAGCAGGAGAAGAAGGGGACGACAGAGGATGAGATGGCTGGATGGCATCACCGACTCGATGGACGTGAGTTTGAGTGAACTCCAGGAGATAGTGATGGACAGGGAGGCCCGGCGTGCTGCAATTCATGGGGTCACAAAGAGTCGGACAGGGCTGAGTGACTGAAATGAACTGAACAACACACTCACAAATATTTTTAGATCATAAAACCTATGAATATGAAAGTGCATATCAAAGAATTAGCAGTATGCAACATTTTGAAAAATTGACTCCATTAATTGATTTATTTCATAAATATCAAGCTGTAGTATTTTTAAACCAATTATTACATTAAAATACAAAGAAAATATTAAATATAAAACTTTTTTGAATCTGGATTATTTACATGGAATAAGAAAAGTATTACTCGTCAAAATAAGAAAATTTATTTTTTTAAGTTATACATCTACTAATAGTTGTTCTTGATTGCTGTAGCTTTTTATTAACTGCTTTTTTCTTTTAAAAGTAATTACTCTTATTTATTCTTTTCTTTTCTATCATTTTTTTTTGTTTTTGCTTTTCTCAAATCCAGTCCCCAGTCTTGGAAGATAAATAGGTAATCTTGGGGGGAAAAATGTAAAATCTGATAAATTTTCTTGTTTGATTTTACATATTTCACCATAGTTAATTACCTAATTTTAGTAATAAAACTATTATTATGTAAACTGCTAGAGGGGAAACTGAACCTGTGTGCATGTTATTTGGGAGCTCTGTGTTTTAGTTTTGTTACTTTATTATAAGTCTAATATTATCTCAAGAATGTAAATAAAATAATTAAAGTTTCCCCTTCAAATCATAAAATTAAGATGTATTCTTTGCTAAAATCTTCTTTGTGTTTCTTAGAATGGTTACCAATCAACACAAAAATTTTTGTTTCATTTTTTTTAAATGAAGGTCAATAAAAATTATTAGATTTTGTGGTATTTTCTAAGTGATATTTTTAATATAAATTTATTTATCTTAATTTGGACTGTGTAGGAGAGGGATAGGGTGGGATGATTTGGGAGAATGGCATTGAAAATTGTATAATATCATATATGAAATGAATTGCCTGTCCAGGTTCAATGCATGATACTGGATGCTTGGGGCTGGTGCACTGGGATGACCCAGAGGTATGGCACAGGGAGGGAGAAGGGAGGGGGGGTTCAGGATGGGGAACACGTGTATACCTGTGGTGGATTCATGTTGACATATGGCAAAATCAATTCAATATTATAAAGTAATTAATCTCCTAAGTGATTATTAACTTATCACTACTATGAATATTCTTTGTGTATCCAAATAAGACAAAAATTATCAAAATGATATATTGAAACTTCAGTCTTCATAGTTTCACTCTATTAGTATGTGTTAATACATATATATGGGCTTTCCCTTGGTACTGATGAATTTATTTGTAGGGCAACAGGAAAGCCACAGACATAGAGAACAGCCTTGTGGACACAGTGGGAGAAGGTGAGGGTGGGACTAATTGAGAGAGTAGCATCGAATCATATACATTACTGTATGTAAACTACACTACAAGTGGGAATGTGCTGTTCGATGCAAGTAGCTTAACCTGGTGCTCTCTGATGACCTAGGAGGGTGGGATGCGGTAAAGAATCTGCCTGCAATACAGGAGACATAGAGGACACAGGGAAGATCCTCTGGAGGGGGAAATGTTAACCCACTCCATCATTCTGGCCTGAAAAGTCCCATGGACAGAGGAGTCTTGAGGGCTACAGTCCAAAGGGTCACAAAGAGTTGAACATGACTGAGAAACTAAGCAGAAGCACAATATGTGTATTTACATATAGATAGAATTTCCTGTTTCTACATTAAATATATGTATTCATATTTAAGTAACATACAGTTGTCTGCAAATGCAATACCTATCTACAAACTACCTTTGCTTCTGTATATTAATGCACTTGCCAGTTAATAAGAGACAATTGTGATATGCTTTTTCATATAAATCAAATGTCACTGAAGAATTGCTAATATCCTCACTGGGTAATCATTAACTCAGTTCTTACACACTGTGTTAGGGCTTATGAGTGCATTTTGATCACTTGCATTCTAATAATTTTGGCTAAAATAACATATTGTCCAGGACCGTTCAGTTTTATCTCCATAGCAGAGATTAACTGACATCAAATTAAAACCTACTTTATGAGGATGAATTTAGCTCAGGTTCCATGTGGGAAACTCATTAGTTCAGTTCAGTTCATTTCAGTCACTCAGTCGTGTCTGACTCTTTGTGACCCCATGAATCAGAGCACGCCAAGCCTCTCTGTCCATCACCAACTCCGGGAGTTTACCCAAACTCATGTCCATCGAGTTGGCGATGTCATCCAACCATCTCATCCTCTGTTGTCCCCTTCTCCTGCCTCCAATTTCTCCCAGCATCAGGCCTTTCCAATGAGTCAACTATTTGCATCAGCTGGCCAAAGTATTGGAGTTTCAGCTTCAGTACCAGTCCTTCCAATGAACACCCGGGACTGATTTCCTTTAGGATGGACTGATTGAATCTCCTTGCACTCCAAGGAACTCTCAAGAGTCTTCTCCAACAACACAGTTCAAAAGCATCAATTCTCCGGTGCTCACCTTTCTTCACAGTCCAACTCTCACATCCATACATGACCACTGGAAAAACCATAGCCTTGACTAAATGGACCTTTGTTGGAAAAGTAATGTCTCTGCTTTTGAATATGCTATCTGATGCTGCTCCTGCTGCTAAGTGACTTCAGTCATGCCCGACTCTGTGCGATCCCATAGATGACAGCCCACCAGGCTCACCCGTCTCTGGGATTCTCCAAGCAAGAATACTGGAGTGGGTTGCCATTGCCTTCTCCAATGAATGAAAGTGAAAAGTGAAAGTGAAGTCGCTCAGTCGTGTCTGACTCTTTGCGACCCCATGGACTGGAGCCTACCCGTCTCCTCTGTCCATGGGATTTTCCAGGCAAGAGTACTGTAGTGGGTTGCCATTGCCTTCTCCTAATATGTTATCTAAGTTGGTCATAACTTTCTTTCCAATGAGCAAGCATCTTTTAATTTCATGGCTGCAATCACCATCTGCAGTGATTTTGGAGCCAAAAAAATAAAAAGTCTGACACTGTTTCCACTGTTTCCCCATCTATTTCCCATGAAGTGATGGGACTAGATGCTATGGTTTTAGTTTTTTGAATGTTAAGCTTTAAGCCAACAGCAGATGAATGGATAAGAAAGCCGTGATACATATACAGAATGGATTATTACTCAGCCATTAAAAATAATATATTTGAATCAGTTATAATGAGGTGGATGAAACTGCAGCCTGTTATACAGAGTGAAGTAAGCCAGAATAAAAAACACCAATATAGTATACTAACACATATATATGGAATTTAGAAAGATGGTAATGATAGCCCTGTATGTGAGACAGCAAAAGAGACACAGATGTATAGAACAGTATTTTGGACTCTGTGGGAGAGGGCGAGGGTGGGATGATTTTGGAGAATGGCATTGAAACACGTATAATATCATATTTGAAATGAATCGCCAGTCCAGGTTCAATGCATGATACAGGATGCTTGGGGCTGGTGCGCTGGGATGACCCAGAGGGATGGTACAGGGAGGGAGAAGGGAGGGGCGTTCAGGATGGGGAACATGTGTATACCCATGGCGGATTCATGTTGATGTATGGAAAAACCAATTCAATGTTGTAAAGTAATTAACATCCAATTAAAATAAATAAATTTATAATTTAAAAAAAAGTAGGAAACCAAGCAGAGCACCGAAGAATTGATGCTTTTGAACTGTGGTGTTGGAGAAGACTCTTGAGAGTCTGTTGGACTGCAAGGAGATCCAACCAGTCCATTCTAATGGAAATCAGTCCTGAATATTCATTGGAAGGACTGATGCTGAATACTTTGGCCACCTGTGAAGAACTGACTCATTTGAAAAGACCCTGATGCTAGGAAATATTGAAGGCAGGAGGAGAAGGGGATGACAGAGGATGAGATGGTTGGATGGCATCACCGACTCAATGAACATAAGTTTGAGTAAACTTCAGGAGTTGGTGATGGACAGGGAGGCCTGGCATGGTGCAGTTCATGGGGTCACACAGACACAGAGACATCTGAATAATTGAACTGAACTGAACTGAACTGAACTCTGTGTTAACCTCATAGTGTCTGAGCAAAGTCTGCTAAACTGAGACTCTCTTCTTGCTATCTCTATATACTGTCTCAGATATAACCTCAACTTCTTTCTCTCTTCTGAGAATGTCAACAGCAAACATTTTTCGGAACAATGTATTGTAGTTGAGTTTTCCGTCTCTGTGCCATAAAACTTTAAATTATTTGCTCTTCACTAAACAATGATTTCAGAGTTGTTGCCAGTTTGCAATGATTTAATAAAGGTTTGGCTAAAGACTTTGATATTGTTATTATTTTCTTCCATGTGCATAATAATACATAAACTAAAATTCTATGAAGAAAACTTTTAATTCGTTCCATTTCTTATTTTCTAGTTAATAGAGCTACAGATTAAAGTTATTGATTTTTTTAAAAATATATGCAACATCACATATTTTATTAAATTATCATCCAGGAATCAAATATTTGTTAGCCTACAATGTGTAGCAATTGTAGTGTAAATTTTAAAGTAAATCTTATTCAAAAATCATATTGTGATGATTTAATTATCAGAAATATTCTTAATAAAATCACATATGTTAATGCTAATATGTAGACATGGTAATAAATCAGATATGCTAAATTGATGTATTAGAAGATTTTGCTCAATGTCATTTTCTTTTTCCAAAAACAAGAGCAACTATATTTGACAAATGACAACAGCCAAAATTATTTACAATAATTTTTTGCTCAAATAATTCAATGGGATATCTGTGCTTCTAAACAAACAAACAAACAAAGATGAGTCCATAAAAAAAAAAAGCAGCAAGAAAAGAGTCTTTGTTCAATGAATGATGAGTAATATTACATCATTTGATCATATTTTTCTTCATTTTTGTGGACAGTTTTAACTTCCAAAACTCTTTAATGCTTATCGTTGAAAAACTTGATGCATCTCTGTGTAACACAGAGGAAAGAAAACACAAATCAGAGCACTAAAACTTATAAGCGTTAGTACATCACTTATTTCAATGTCCTTTACCCAGAATTTTATTTGACCTGTCTCAAATCACATATTATTTTAAGTAAACACTGAATTTCCCATATCAGCTTTCAGATGTATAGAGAGTAGATGAATTAACTATAGCAGATGGAAAGTAGAAAAGTGAGATTGATATATGATTGCTACTCACAAGAAGTAATACACTTCAGAATAAATTAAATAATTTATCATATTTATTTAAGTAATTTATTTATTTATTTAAAACCTCTTGGTAACTTGTGTTTAGCAAAAGGAATAATAATAAAATCCACATGATGACGATCATATTTCTCTAGTAGTTCTTGTCATATACATAGCCAATGGAAATTGTAAAGGCAAATATGAGATAATACAAAAATAAAATATAACTTTTATGCATTTATTCCTTAGAGAGTGTATTTTATTGTAATCATTATTGGTATCATCTATTAACATATATACGTATATGTATATGTATATGTATATGTATATGTATATGTATACGTATATGTGTATGTATATATATAAAATTCCTAAAGGAAATCAGTCCTAGGTGTTCATTGGAAGGACTGATGCTGACCTGAAACTCCCAATATTTTGGCCACCTGATACGAAGAGCTGTCATTTGAAAAGATCTTGATGTTGGGAAAGATTGAAGGCAGGAGGAGAAGGGGACAACAGAGGATGAGATGGTTGGATGGCATCACTGACTCAACGGACATGAATTTGGGTTAAATCAAGGAGCTGGTGATGGACAGGGAAGCCTAGTGTGCTGCAGTTCATGGGGTCACAAAGAGTCGGACATGACTGAGCAACTGAACTGAAATGATTAATATATTTTCTAATGCATCTGGGATATTACAGGATTTAAACGAAGACAGAATATTTAAGGAAAATAAAACTGCTTAAAAGAAAAAAAACCTGTGAGAATAAAAATGTGTTTCGCATATAGTGGTACACCAAGAAGGAAACAGATAGATTTGATTACATGGAATTACTGAAAATTGCAATTTAGAGCATAACACGGTGTTCTATTTCCATATCTGTACTGTATCAATAAAAATGACTGACTACTTGAAGGCAAAATTAAGGTTTGGGGAGCTGCAGGCTGAATTGGATAGAAAGAAAATAATTGTGGATTCTACTATGCTCCTAAATTCTTTTTATAGTACATAAAAAGTGCTTTTTAAAATTCTGTAAAGAAAGTTTTAAGTTCTTTATGGAAATAAAGTCTGCATCTAATGTTAATTCACATGTTGCTCAAAAGAATCATTAGTATATATCATTTTCCTTGCAAATTCCAGTCCTCAAAATTTAATGATAATCTTGAGATTATTCAATCCATATATAAAGGTTGAATTTTATTGTCATGATGTTATGACAAAATAACAAGAGGAGTGATCATTTATTGTGTATCAATGAGTAGCAATGTTTAAACTTCTATAGCGCTTTAGTTTTACAAACACTTCTATAGAACTTACAGAACTCTAAACACTTAACATATTTACTTAAATCTCTTAATTAATAGCAGTTTAAAGAAAAGAAAATCAGGGGAAATGAAGGTATATAATTTACACAATGAAACATATCTATTAATATAGGACCTAGACCATCTAGTCAGAGTGTGCGCTTAACACACAAGATGTCATATTAAAATATACAGTAAAGGAAAAATGAAAAGGGAGGGAACTGGGATGGAGAAAAAGGGATTACAGACAATGAGAGATGATAGTTAGATAGCTAGATGATAGATGGGTAAATAATAGATAAATGGTAGAAAATGCATAGATGATAGAAATATGATGATAGCTATAGATAGGTGATAGTAATATAAGATACATAGATGATTATGGATAATTAGATAATATAGATAGATGATGGTAGTTATTGACAGCTGGGCTTCCAAGATGGGGCTAGTGGTAAAGAACCCATTTGCCAATGAAGGAGACATAAGACTCGGATTCAATCCCCAGGTTGGGAAGATCCCCAGGAGGAGGGCATGGCACCCACTCCATTATTCTTGCCTGAAGAGTCCCCATGGACAGAGGAGCCTATATTCCACAGGGTCGCAAAGAGTTGGGCACTCTGATGAAGCAAATTATCATGCATGCACATTGACCGTTAGAGGATAGGTAATAAACAGATGATGGATAGATAGATAGATAGGACCAACGGACAAATGGCAGGGAGAGTTACAGATAGTTTGCTTCCTGGTTACTCTCTCCATCTCCCACTGACAGGCACAATAAAGAAAAGTACTGAATGTTCTCTCTCCTCTTCAGCATCCTTCTGCCTCTCTGTTTAGAACCTCGCATGGGGAAATATCTCCAGTCTGACACTTGCAAGGGCCCAGCTTTTCAGCCACGCATCTCACAGGCAGTAAATCAAAGGTACTCATTGCTGATACAAGTAATTTTAGCATCATTATTTTCCCTTTGATGGATGAGCAGAGGATGCTAGCCTCTTCTGAATGATTGCAACTAAATAAAACAACCATGATTTTCAGTTATTTTACTATAGAAAGCATCTTTTCCCATGGATCACTGTTTTATTTCAAGGAGATTAATTCTTCTGAAGCAGAAAGATAAATTTGTAGCATGACACCTATATGCACGTCAGGAAGCAACAGTTAGAACTGGACATGGAACAATAGACTGGTTCCAAATAGGAAAAGGAGTGTGTCAAGGCTGTATATTGTCACCCTGCTTATTTAACTTATATGAAGAGTACATCATGAGAAATGCTGGTCTGGAAGAAGCATAAGCTGGAATCAAGATTGCTGGGAGAAATATCAATTACCTCAGATATGTAAATGACAACACCCTTATGGCAGAAAGTGAAGAGGAACTAAAGAGCCTCTTGATGAAAGTGAAAGAGGAGAGTAAAAAAGTTGGCTTAAAGCTCAACGTTCAGAAAACGAAGATCATGGCATCTGGTCCCACCACTTCATGGGAAATAGATGAGGAAGCAGTGTCAGACTTTTTTTTTTTTTTTTTTTTTTTGCTCCAAAATCACTGCAGATGGTGATTGCAGCCATGGTATTAAAAGATGCTGATTCCTTGGAAGGAAATTTATGACCAAACTAGATAGCATATTCAAAAGCAGAGACATTACTTTGCCAACAAAGATCCGTCTAGTCAAGACTATGGTTTTTCCAGTGGTCATGTATGGATGTGAGAGTGGGACTGTGAAGAAAGCTGAGCACCAGAGAATTGATGTTTTTGAACTGTGGTGTTGGAGAAGACTCTTGAGAGTCCCATGGACTGCAAGGAGATCCAACAGGTCCATTCTAAAGGAGATCTGCCCTGAGTGTTAAAGCTGAAACTCCAGTACTTTGGCCACCTCATGTGAAGGGTTGACTCATTGGAAAAGACTCTGATGCTCAGAGGGATTGGGGGTAGGAGGAAAAGGGGACAACAGAGGATGAGATGGCTGGATGTCATCACCAACTCAATAGACGTGAGTGTGAGTGAACTCCGGGAGTTGGTGATGGACAAGGAGTCCTGGCGTGCTGCAATTCATGGGGTCGCAAAGAGTTGCATACGACCGAGCGACTGAACTGAACTGAACTGCTGTGTAGCTCTCAGAGATGTGCAAAATTAACTGATAATGACGCTTACAGATGCTATTGAGGACAAGATATATTCAGTCCAGTGCTTCGCTCATCACCCAGAGGATTAAAGACAAAGGACACATTCTCTTCCTTATTTCTCTGCATTGTGACCTATGGACTAAAGGACAGGATGATGCCTCTTTTTACCAGAAGCAGATGACTGGGAGCTATTGCTCCCGGATTGCTAATGTTAATTGCTCTCAGTTATTTCAGATGAAAGACAAGGTTACAACATTGGATTAGAAGTTGCTCCAGGCCAATTCCATACATCAAATTGGAAGATGGATCTTTTTTCCTTGTATATGCTTCTGAAGAGATCAAATTAATGAGGTTGAAAAAAATAACTTTTTGTCTAATATCACATTATATTGCATCATACGGTCTTTTATTTTTTTAAATTGAGTTGGATACATTGCTAATCATATTTTTGCTTATCATCTGAATTAGCATATTAGACTTTGTGTATCCAAATGCTACTGCATACATTTTGCTTTTTCTGATATTCTAAAATTGTGTGTATTTTACAATGAAATATATTACTTGAATAAAGTTTCATAAATCAAATTTATTTTAAAGTCCCTCTTTGGTGACTTCCCTGGTGCTTCAGTGGTAAAGAATGGTAAAGAATTTGTCTTCCAGTGAAGGGACTATGGGTTCCATCCATGTTTGGGGAACTAAGAACTGGCATGTTGGGGGCAGCTAAGCCTGTGTATGACAACAAAGAGCCAGCATAATTAAAAAAAAAAAAAAAAGCTAAAAATAAATAAGTAAAAGTTCCCTCTTAAAAGGTGAGTCTTTTTAACTTTACCCAAGTTGTTTCAAGTCCTGCTATGTGGTTTTACACTTAAAACAAAATATTTTACAAAAGAGATGGAGTCCCAGAAGGCCTGGGTTTAGGCCATTTTGGACAAAACTTACCCTCAATCTCTTTCTTAAAAAATGTACACCTTTTCCCTACACTTTGATCTTCCCTATTTTTTTTTTTTTCTCATCAGTGTTTCAGGCTTCTTTTCTCTAAAGGAAACATTTGGTTACGATTCCTTTTTAAAACATTTCAGTCTGAGCAAGAGTCAGTCACCTGCATTGCTGAGATAGGAGACCACCTTCAGCAACAATGGTGAGAACAAGGAGCAGCTTTATGGTGCTCTCAAGTTACAGCACACAGAGCCTCACATGGCTTGCAATTTCCGTGTGGCCTTGATGCCACTGAAACAAGCAGTGTGTTTCAAATTTAAAAACAATAATGTAACAGCCATTAAAAAAAAGAAAAAAGAAAAGAACAGTAATTTCTAATCACCTATGCTAAAGCTTGTTGTAATTATAACAAGTTCCAAGAAACATGAGAATAAAGAATTTGTCATTTAATGATGCTTACAGTAAGTGGCTCAGAGGTTAAAGTATCTGGCTAGAATTCTGGAGACCCGGGTTCGATCCCTGGGTTGGGAAGATCCCCTGGAGAAGGAAATGGCAACCCACTCCAGTACTCTTGCCTGAGAGAATCCCATGGAAGGAGGAGCCTGGTGGGCTACAGTCCATAGGGTCACAAAGAGTTGGACACGACTGTGCGACTTCACTACTCACTACACTACAGTAAATGAGTGTTTTATTTTATTTTATAAATTTTAAACATTTTATTGTGCAACTTAACACACTGGTGTTTGGGGAAACTTAAAAAGGTGTGAAAATAAGCTATGTAAACTAAAATAACATTTTTGCTAAAAATTTACTGGTTCAGAAAGATACCAAATTATTATTCTGTCTAGAAGATTGTGCTCAGTCTAAATACAGTCATGCTTTACCCCCTTGAAGTACCACAACATTTGCAATCTGAGTACTGTACTTTTTTTCCTATGTTACATATTTTAAAGTACACATTTCAGTTCTGATATTATCTATTATATTTTTTCTATTGACTATAACTCTTTAGTAAAACATATGCACATATAATGCTGAATAGTATATAAGCATGTCTACATATACATATATGTGTTGTTTGGATACATGTATCAAGATGTACATATGTCTTTGTAAGATTTTATAGCTTTTAATCTACAAACGTCATCCACAAATTTTTATGTGATGTTCAGCACAGACTTTGATGAGAAATAATGTACCCTCACAGACCTTGAATTCCGTGAGTCCTAATTCTCCTGTTCTGGGGCATATCCTTGAGGTTTCAAGATAGCCAGTGGTCCTCATTGTTTCTGGAATGATTTCTTTAGTAGCTTTTAGCTCTCCTAATTGATCCATTCATCAGTTATTGTCATTCTCGTCAAAGAGTGCACATTTTACTAAGGGACGCGAACCCTGATGGGGAAGCTTCATTTTATCACCATATATGTTTTAACAGAAATTGTCTTTGGGTGCTATAATAGAAGAAACCTAATATTGAGCAACTGAGCACCTTACATATTCTTCAACTATTCGAAAAACCTGAAGCTGTGTTAGTCTACCCAAAAAAGGGAGAGAGAAAAAAAAAAAATCTTGTTGGACAAAAATAATATGAGCAAGTTCACTGAGGAATGAAAAAAAAAATAATAAAACAAATGGGCAGGTACTTGTTAATAATTTTGCTGACTGTAATATATCAAATGCTGGTGAGGGTGCCATGGAAACGAGCAGCAAGACATGAAACCAGAGAAACATGTAGTGGACAGATTGTGATAAGCTCTGGAAGTCAATGAATTCCTTAGGGAGGTTACAAAGAACACAAACATGGAAGAAACCTGGAGTGGTATGCACATGACTAGGAAGAATAAGCAGAGTTTTAGATAATACACTGAAGGGCAAAGCTAGAACTCACTTAATTTAGGAAACTTTCTTAGCAACCATTGTGAGCAACAGCAAGGCTCTTAGGAAGAGTGAGGAAAGTCAAGAAGAATTGACAACAAAAAATACATGATTGACAGCAATTTTTCGGTCTTTCCTGTTTACCACCATGTTTTCCCTTTCTAGTGGATTATTTCATTGAAATATGCTGACATTTCATCTACAAAACAAGATACGAAATAAAGATGAGTGAAAGGTTGTCCTGCCTCTGTCTCCTCTTCAATCTACTTCATATTTTTACCACAAAACTGAAAGAACTGTCCATTCTCATTCTCTGAAATTTCTCTCTTCCCATCTTCTCTGAAACTCATTCAGTCCATTTTCGTATTTAACTTCACAAATGTACTATATCACTCAGTTTCCTGAAAAACTTTATTCATTTGGCTACTAAGAACCCACACTTTTCCATTGTTTCTGCTACCACTGCTCTTTCTTTCTCATTTTACTGTGAATACTCATTTGCAGACCTCTGTGTAGCAGTTTTTCATGGCTCAGTGAATTAATCTCTTTTATCTTTCTGTGTGCATTTTTTTTTGTTTGTTTTGTTTTGGTATTTGTATTCTGACTGATGGCCTTATTTGCATGAATGACATGTGATGACTTACGAATTTTAATACTTTACTTAGTCTTCTCTCCTGAACGTAGGCTTCTAGGTTTTATACTGAGCTTCCTCTTGCACATTTCATAGCATGTCAGAATTATTATGTCTGAAAACAGTAGCCCTTTCCAAACAGATCATTTGGAAAGAGAGCCTTTCCAAATGATCTCTACCTACTATATTTCCAGTTTTACTCAAGAGCTTCCCCATATTCTGCTGCTCAAGACAAGTACCCAAGTAACTCCTGAGTTGAAACTAATCCTCTTTTTTAGGATATAAGCAATAAGGACTGGAAGAAACACAAGCTGGAATCAAGATGGCCGGGAGAAATATCAATAACCTCAGATATGCAGACGACACCACCCTTATGGCAGAAAGTGAAGAGGAAATAAAAAGCCTCTTGATGAAAGTGAAAGAGGAGAGTGAAAAAGTTGGCTTAAAGCTCAACATTCAGAAAATGAAGATCATGGCATCCGGTCCCCTCACTCCATGGGAAATAGATGGAGAAACAGTGGAAACAGTGTCAGACTTTATTTTTGGGGGGCTCCAAAATCACTGCAGATGGTGATTGCAGCCATGAAATTAAAAGACACTTACTCCTTGGAAGAAAAGTTATGAGCAACCTAGATAGCATATTCAAAGGCAGAGACATTACTTTGCCGACTAAGGTCCGTCTAGTCAAGGGTATGGTTTTTCTAGTAGTCATGTATGGATGTGAGAGTTGGACTGTGAAGAAAGGTGATTACCAGAGAATTGATGCTTTTGAACTGTGGTGTTGGAGAAGACTCTTGAGAGTTCCTTGGACAGCAAGAAGATCCAACCAGGTCATGCTGAAGATCAACCCTGGGATTTCTTTGGAAGGAATGATGCTAAAGCTGAAGCTCCAATACTTTGGCCACCTCATGTGAAGAGCTGACTCTTTGGAGAAGACTCTGATGCTGGGACGGATTGGGGGCAGGAGGAGAAGTAGACAACCGAGGATGAGATGGCTGGATGGCATTACTGACTCGATGGATGCAACTCTGAGTGAACCCCGGGAGTTGGTGATGGACAGGGAGGCCTGGCGTGCTGCGATTCACGGGGTCACAAAGAGTCGGATGCGACTGAGTGACTAAACTGAACTGAAGCAATAAGGAAGAAATTTTGTCTATTTTATGAACTGATATATCTTCAGGATCTAGAAAGATACTTAGTATATTTTAGTTACTGAAAAAGATGTTAAAATGAAATTTGTCTTAAAGCCAGTCAGTTTTATTTATTCAGTATTTAAATTCTAGGATCAAAGGACTTGCTCTGTCTGGGTATACCACTGTAGGCCACTTGTTCTTTGCAAGACTACTGAAATAAACTCTTAGTTTTGTGATTCTCCTTCTGTATTTTTTTTCATACATCAGTAGCCAGGGTGATCCTATTAAAAGAGACATAGAGATTCCTCTGGTGAAGCCTTCCATGTTGTACACTGTATTACCAACAAAGAAAAGTAAAGCTTCACAGGTCTGTTTCTTTATGATCTTTCTATTTCCATTGTTCTTGGTTTACTCTCCTCCAGGCTTACACATTTCTCATTGTTTTTGAGACTTCTGCCTCTGGGCCTTTGCACTGTTTCCTTGGTTTGGGGTACTCTGCTTTGGATATCTGCAGAATATATACCCTCAACACTTTATGTCCTTGCTCAAATATTTTGAATGAGTACTTTCTTAGTCATGCCATTCCAGTTACAACCACTCTTCAATATCTGGAAAAAAAAAAAAAAAAAACAACTCCCTTGCTATACACATCTCTTTGTCACTTCCTGAATTTGAAATATGTTTCAATTTCCTTCATTTAAACTTTTTAAATATTTTCCACTAGAATGTAAGCTCTTTGAAAATAAGAAGTTTTGTTTCATTTAATGATGAATGTGAGTGAGTGAGTGAGTGAAGTCTCTCATTCATGTCTGACTCGTTGCAACCCCATGGACACCAGGCTTCTCCATCCATGGTATTTTCTAGGCAAGAGTACTAGAGTGGGTTGCCATTTCCTTCTCCAGGGAACTTCCCAAACCAGGGATCGAACCCAGGTCTCCCACATTGTAGACAGATGCTTTACCATCTGACCCACCGCAGAAGACACAATGATGAATAACTCATGTAAAGCATGGCACCTGATAACCAAATATAAAATTACTTAGTTTCCTAAACCTTGCTTTTTTACTGAAGTGGCCTTGAGACTTACATTTGAGTTACCTTATTAGCCCTCTAACTGTCCTGTGATTCCATTTTCACATGTCTACAATCAATTATAATGTTAATTTGGAGCAAAATTAATCTTTAAACATGATAATTTTATTTTTTGAACATTGAGTTTAAATTCAGACATGGAATATTATTATCAAAACTTTCACATCTTTAGTACATAACTTTGGGAACTGTTTATATACTAACTATAACTTGTATTACTCCGATCATCTTTCAGTACTGGAGGGGTTCTTGATGGATGGTGGCATGTCCTATTTTAATCCCTCCTTCAAGTTCCTAGAGTGATTTCTATACACTTGTGTTCTACACAGACATCCCTTTTATAGGTCACATTTCCACTGCCCTTCTACTTGACCATATAGCCAGGTCACTGGCCACTTTCTAGAAGATGGTAAAAGTTAAAACATCATGTTAAGGAGCATACAATTCAGTCCACTGAGCTGATTTGTTTTTACCTTTTTTTGATCAGAGTGGTGAGCTTCCAAACATTGTGTTGTCCATTTACCTCTGAACTGCTGTCCACAAACAAATAACTCTTTTTTGGTTAACTGAAGATGTTTATATGGCACTGTCCTAGTGATGATAGATTCTGGCAATATTTCATGCATTTACAAAGTTAGCCCTAGGGAAAAAGAGGCTCGCTACTTTGGCCGCCTCATGCGAAGAGTTGACTCCCTAAATATATTTTCCCTACAGTCCTCCAGGGGCATGATCCTTCATAAACCGCTTTCTTTTTATTAGGGAATTCTGATCATTACTTTCCACATTAAAATGGCTCTTGGACATTTTCCATAATATCAGAAGGGGTTTTAGTTTTCAAAAACTTCTTATGACCTTGAGTTATAAGGGTAGTTTTAATTAATATCTTAATGTCAAACTAGAACTTGCCACTCAAATAGAAAATCTCTAGTCTAAATACCAGTTGGAGTTGTCCTTGGACTTTTTATTTATATATTTTTTTAGATAGGCATTAGTCTCTGTGTACATAGTGCTATCAAACAGAATTTTTCACAGAAATTTCAATTTTACACTCCATCAGTTCAGTTCAATTCAGTTGCTCAGTCAATTGCAACTATTTGTGACCCCATGAACCTCAGCATGCCAGGCAACCCAGTCCATCATCAATCCCTGAGTCCACACAAACCAGTGTCCATTGAGTTGGTGAAGCCACCCAACCATCTCATCATCTGTTGTCCCCTTTTCCAACTGCCCTTAATCTTTCCCATCATCAGGGTCTTTTCCAATGAGTCAGCTCTCCTCATCAGGTGATCAAAGTATTGGAGTTTCAGCTTCAACAACAGTCCTTCCAATGAACACCTAGGACTGATCTCCTTTAGGATGGACCGGTTAGATTTCATTGTAGTTCAAGGGACTCTCAAGAGTCTTCTCGAGCACCACAGTTTAAAAGCATCAATTCTTCGGGGTTCAGCTTTTTTTATACTCAACTCTCATATCCATACATGACCACTGGAAAAACCATAGCCTTAACTAGATGGACCTTTGTTGACAAAGTAATGTCTCTGATTTTTAATATGCTGTCTAGGTTGGTCAAAACTTTCCTTCCAAAGAGTAAGAGTCTTTTAACTCTATAGCTGAAATCACCATCTGCAGTGATTTTGGAACCCAGGAAAATAAAGTCAGCCACCATTTCCACTGTTTCCCTGTCTATTTTCCATGAAGTGATGGGACCAGATGCCATGATCTTAGTTTTCTGAATGTTGAGCTTTAAGCCAACTTTTTCACTCTCCTCTTTCACTTTCAACAAGAGGCCCTTTATTTCTTCTGCACTTTTTCCTGTAAGGGTGGTGTCATCTGAACATCTGAGGTTATTGATATTTCTCCCCTACAATCTTGAGTTCAGCTTATGCTTACTCCAGCTCAGAGTTTCTCATGATGTACTCTGCATATAAGTAGAATAAGCACCATGACAATATACAGCCTTGACATGTTTCCAAATACGTCTATTACTCCCGTTTTCCAAAACAGGAAACTGTTTGGAACCAGTCTGTTGTTCCATGTCCAGTTCTACCTGTTGATTCCTGACCTGCATTCAGGTTTCTCAAGGGTCAGTTCAGGTGGTCTGGTATTCCCATCTTTTGAAGAATTTTTCACAGTTTATTTTGATCCACACAGTTGAAGGCTTTGGCATAGTCAATAAAGCAGAAATAGATGGTTTTCTGGAACTCTCTTGCTTTTCTGATAATCCAGTGGATGTTGGCAATTTGATCTCTGGTTCCTCTGCCTTTTCTAAAACCAGCTTGAACATCTGGAAGTTCGCAGTTCACATATTGCTGAAACCTGGCTTGGAGAATTTTGAGCATTACTTAAGTAGCGTGTGAGATGAGTGCAATTGTGCAGTAGTTTAAGCATTCTTTGGCATTGCCTTTGCTTGGGATTGAAATGAAAACTGACCTTTTCCAGTCCTGTGGCCACTGCTGAGTTTTCCAAATTTGCTGGCATATTGAGTGCAGCACTTTCACAGTATCATATTTTAGGGTTTGAAATAGCTCCACTGGAATTCCATCACCTCCACTAGCTTTGTTCATAGTGATGATTCAGGCCCACTGGACTTCACATTCCAGGATATACGGCTCTAGGTGAGTGATCACACCATCGTGATTATCTTGGTCGTGAAGGTTTTTTTTTTTTTTTTTTCCTTACAGTTCTTCTGTGTATTCTTGACACCTCTTCTTAATATCTTCTGCTTCTGTTAGGTCCCTACGATTTCTGTCCTTTATTGAGCCCATCTTTACATGAAATGTTCCATTGGTATCTCTAATTTTCTTGAAGAGATCTCTAGTCTTTCCCATTATATTGTTTTCCTCTATTTCTTTGCACTGATCATTGAGGAAAGCTTTCTTATATCTCCTCGCTATTCTTTGGAACTCTGCATTCAAATGGGTGTATCTTTCATTTTCTCCTTTGCTTTTCGCTTCTCTTCTTCTCACAGCTATTTGTAATGCCTCCTTAGACAGCCATTTTGCTTAGACCAGACTCCATGGTCTAAGGAAAACTTACATGTTCTCATTTAGCACATCCAATTACCAGTTCTTGAAGGGCAGGTTTACATGCCTTCTATTTCCCAGGAATATTTTTCCAGTCAAATCCAATGTCCATCCCCCAAATATATCCAAGTAAAGGAGATACAATCACTTAAACTATATCAATTTTGTTCCAACTTTTACATTAACAGCATGCTTGGGGCTGGTGCATGGGGATGACCCGGAGGGATGTTGTAGGGAGGGAGGTGGGAGGGGGGTTCATGTTTGGAATCACATGTACACCCGTGGTTGATTCATGTCAATGTATGGCAAAATCAATACAGTATTATAAAGTAAAATAAAGTAAAAATAAAAAGCTAATAAAAATAAATTTACTTGAACATTGAAATTAAATTCTGAAATGGAAAACTACTATCAAAACTATCACATCTTTGATGCATAGTTTTGAGAACTACTTATATGGAAACCTTAGTTTGTAACTTAGGAGTCATGAATGTAATTTGTAAGGAGATTAGAAGATGGAAGTTAAACATCTGTAAAATAAGATGAAATGGAAATATATATATATATATATATATATATATATATATACAAAGTTTGAACTTCCTGTAACATATTTTCATTTGTTCCAGTTTATTTGGATTTCTATCCATAAAATGAATTAGATTTTGATTTGACATGAAATTCCATAAATTCAAACTTGTGAATTTAATAAAAAAGTTTTAAAAAGCAGTATAAATCAATATAATTATCATAGATAACTACTTGGATTAAAATTAATTCTTTGGAATAATATTGTTCTAATTTAAACAGAAATAGATTTAATCTATCCTATTTTATCTCATATGTTGTAAACTAGACTTCATATCAATATGGATTGTGCTGTCTTAAAAAGCCAAGAAAAATAGTATCAACAGGAGAAAAAAATTTAAAAAAAAAAAAAAGACTCTGCATCATTGTAACATTGGCAAGAAATAAAGATGAATAGATATCTGATACCTTTGGATGTCTAGATAATGCTGAATGGAATATATTACTCTAATAAAACTATATATAACAATCTTTCAAGTGTTTAATTCCCTGCTTGGTTGGCTGCTTTTCCTGGACTTATAGTCCCCTAATCTAATTCCATAAAGATCTGACAAAAGATCTAAATACTGTTTAAGAGCTTAGACAAGAGTATTCTTTCTTTTTCTTTTTTTTTTTTTCCACTTCTAAATGTGAGAACATTTTGAATAATAAAATATATGTTTCTTTCTCATTATTCTTTTTGTTTTTCAATTTCTTTACTTTTAATGACCTTTCTTTCACTTTGCATAGGAAAGAATAAAGTAGAAGACGTAGTGGAATTATTTTCAATCGATAATTTTAAAAATTAAATTAAAGTGCCACACATCAAACAAAGGAACTAGACTTTTGTCTCTTTTATTCATGAACTTACCCTTTCTAAACAGAAAAATATCCTGATAATTTTCTGATCTTCGAATTTGTAGATCAGTTTTGTACTTCAGTGTGTATCTGTGAAAGGCATCCTATGACATCTTTCCTGCTCATTCAGAATGGTTATATATCCTTCTTGGAATCAGGAGCAGATGGAGACTCTCTTATCACATGAGTGAAGTGAGAGGCCTTAACAAGTCAACCCAAATTAGTCTTTATTGTTTTCCCTAGTGACTCACCAAAATCCAAGGAGTCACAGCAAGATAATCATTCTGCTTTATTGCTTTAAATCAATTGGTGGTTTCTTCTTCCTTTGTCAGGAGAAAGTGCTGATTAACTCTTTAAGTCTCGTGGGTATGTCATTGACAGTTTATTCTGTCTGCTGTCTTAATTCTGAAGGCTGAACAAGGTGACTCATCTTCCTGTCAGCAAATATATGTGTGTGTGTGTGTGTGTGTGTGAGGTAAATTTTGAGACTCATTATTTCTGATTTAATAGGGTATAGATCCCCATGTGTAGAGACAATGGATATTCCTTACAGAGCAGCAGAGTTGAGGGATGCTTTACATCTATTTTGAGTAAAAACAGCTCCAAACCTGTAACTGTTAAAATAAATTTTAAGGGGACATTATCCTCCAATATGACTCTAAGAGTTGCTTCTCCTGGAAATTTGAAGTCAAAGGAAGAAATCTCAACATGTTTACACTTTTGTCTTTGATACAAAGATACTATTCACTGGATCACTTTTCTTAGCTTCAGATTCCTCATCTCATGAAAAGTACTATGATATATCAGGTGTCACATAATTCACAAGCCCATTATTAAAATTGTGATATAATAGAAAAACGTTGTGTTCTTTAGTGAGTTATTTGAGATAAGTCTACCTTTCTTTTTTTTAAATTTAATTTTATTATTATTATTATTTTTAACTTTACAATATTGTATTGGTTTTGCTATACATCAACATGAATCCACCACGGTTGTACATGTGTTCCCAATCCTGAAACCCCTCCCACTTCCCTCCCCATACCATCCCTCTGGACCATCCTAGTGCACCAGCCCCAAGCATCCTGTATCTATTCTCTATCCTTTTCAGTGTTCTAACTTCAAAATGCTTTGAAGAACAAAAATGTAATTTAGTAAATATTATAAACTTTCCCCTGCTTTTAAAGTTTACAACACTGTGTAGTACTGAGAGTTTGATGAAGCTCAATATTAATTTTTTCCACTTGGAATTACACCAATTAACTTGACCATAGAAAACTGTTTACTTAACAAATTTTGTTGTTATTGTTCAGTCACACAGCCATGTCTGACACTTTGCGACTCCATGGACTGCATGTACAGGACCCCATGGACAGGCTTCCCTGTCCTTCACCATCCCCCAGAGCCTGCTCAAACTTATACCTGTAGAATTGGGGATGCCATTCAAAACATCTCATCCTCTGTCATCCCTTTCTTCTGCCTTCAGTCTTTCCCAGCATCATGGTCTTTTCTAGTGAGTTGGCTCTTGCCATCTGGTGGCCAAAATATTGGAGCTTCAGTATGATTCCTTCCAATGAATATTCAGCACTGGTTTCCTTTAGGATTGATTGATTTGATCTCCTTGCAGTCCAAGGCACTCTCAAGAGTCTTCTCCAACACCACAGTTTAAAAGTATCAATTCTTCGGTATTCAGCTTTCTTTATGGTCCAACTCTCATATCCATACATGACTACTAGAAAAGCCATAGCTTTGAGTATATGGACCATTATCAGCAAAGTAATATATCTGTTTCTTAACACACTCTTTCAGTCTGTCATAGATTTCTTCCAAGGAGCAAGTGTCTTTCAATTTCATGGCTGCAGAAACCACTCACAGCGATTTTGGAACCCAAGAAAATAAAGTTTGTCACTGTTTCCACTGTTTCCCTATCTATTGGACATGAAGTAATGGGACCAGATGCCATGATCTTAGTTTTTTGAATGTTGAGTTTTAAGCCAGCTTTATGCAACATATATTATCTATCTTAGGGAACAACGGTATACAAGCAAAAGCCTTCAATGAGCTTTCTTTTGACACCTCAAGGAATAATGAATAATGCTAGCTTCTAGATCCTGCTGTCTCATAACTACTAGAAATTTTTTGTTGTTGTTGTTGCTGTTTGTTTGTTTTTGAGAATTGTATCCACTTTTACAACTTTCTTTCATCTTCTGTGGAGGAGGCACTCTATTTCATCTCTGTGTTTATTTATTTATTTGTTTTTCTCAATCAGCTGGACAGAGGAGCTATGAGTACTACAAGAGCAGGGTTGGAAAAGCCTGAGAAAAGCTGCTGCTGCTATTGCTGCTAAGTCGCTTCAGTCATGTCTGACTCTGTACGACCCCACCAGACACCCCTGTCCCTGGGATTCTCCAAGCAAGAACACTGGAGTGGGTTGCAATTTCTTTCTTCAATGCATGAAAGTAAAAAGTGAAATTGAACTTGCTCAGTCATGTCTGACTCTTAGCGATCCCATGGGCTGCAGCCTACAAGGCTCCTCTGTCCATGGGATTTTCCAGGCCAAAGTACTGGAGTGGGGTGCCATTGCATTCTCCTGGTGAGAAAAGCTAAGAGGTGGTGAAAATACTTCAACAAAGCAACAGAGTTCTAGTCTCTGGAATATAACATAACATGGTTTCTTTTTTTTTTTTTTTTAATAATATCAACAGTTCGCTTAAAAGAAACAAGCAAATGTGACTTATAACCATTCATAATTCTGTTGTAATTTCAAGTATTTCACAATGAAGAGAACAGAAGAATGTAACTACAATGGCACTTTTATTTCAGTTCTCCATGCTTCTTTATTTGGCACCAGGAGATATGAACTGATGCCAAGCTGTTAAATTGTAGGCATTGCCAGGTCTGCTGGATAGATGTTTTACGTACTTAGACCAAAGCTGTTACAAGACTTGACTACTTTCCCCATCTCTCCTTTTCTGTGCTTAGCTCCCTAAGGGCTGTTCAATCAAGTCTCTATAAAAATTGTTGAACTGTTCAGCTTTTTATTGAGAGCCTTGATGTTACAGCCCCACAGGAGCCCACTGAAGAGAAGATTAGCCTCATTACAATAATGAGGCAAAGAGAATGCCCAGTACAAGGAGACATATAAAACCAAAGACTGCAGCGCACTGTAATTGACCAACTTAGTCACCTTTAAAAAGGAGAAAGGTGAGCAAGACACCAACATCAGAATAAAACTAATGCTATAGGACAAAGAGCTTTCATTCATAAATTGTGCTTACTCATTTTTATTTACGCAGATAAAATGGAGCCTATTAAATAGAATGATCTTCTCCCACTAAAAAGTTAAGTGCATATGGATATAGAGCCATTTGCTTATGCTTCATTTCATACATAAAGCCTCTCTATTAAGACAGGCTGTCTTTCTCTCTCTCTCTCTTTTTTTTTTTTTTTTTACTTTCCTAAACTGAAATTCTGGCCCAATTAGACACTAATTTCCCATTCCCCCTCCAGGCTCTCCCACCCCCTGGCTCCTGGTATCTATCAATGTACTTTGTGACTCTATGAGTTTGACTAGTCTAGCTGTTCTGTATAAGTAGAATCAAACAGTGTCTGTCTATACTTAATGTATTGAACTGCATTTTTAAGGTTAAATTTTATGCATGTCCTATAGAGTTTTAACAAGATGATGGATTCTGAAAATAGATGATAGGGAACTTGCAGAGCAATGCGAATATACTCAGTGTTAATGAACTGTACAGTTAAGTATGGTTAACATATTATTTTTTATATTATGTGACATTTACCACATTAAAAACAAAACAAACAAACAAAAAAACAGGCCACTTTTGAAACTTCTTTTTTATTATTGTAGAAAAATGCAATTGCAACTTATTAGCCACATCTCAAGAACTTTTGCTTTGATATCTTGTCAAAATGTTCAAATTTGTTTTAAGAAATTTTGTAAAAAAAAATGTTAAATATAACCCATAGGAGCTGGAATAACTTTATATATGGGTGGAAAAGAGCCACAGTATAATTTGGAGAAACAACTTATGAGACCCAAAGATGTCCAATCTCATTTGAGCATGTCATTCATTCAGTCAGTCACTTGACTTGATCAGGCACTCTATTTGTGCTTGGGGATACAAGCATAAATAAAACCTAAATTCTAACATTAATGAATCTGATTAAATCATCTTAAGTGACTAGTAAAAGGTAAATGGCTGCAAGAACATTATTAATATTTGTTTCAACAGAGACCAAAATATGAAATGGTGATTATTTTGATTTTAATAAATCAAAATTAAAAATTGCACAATTATTTTGGTAATAAGCTCTAAATTATTTGGAAAATCGTATATTCTTGGTTAGTGATAGGTTTTGTTGAGTATGAAGAAATAAAGGTATTTCACATAATGAATGTGTCCATGTTTTATAAATTTTATACAAAACTTAGTAGATAAGCTAGTCAGTTCAGTTCAGTTGCTCAGTAGTGTCCAACTCTTTGCGACCCCATGAATCATAGCACGCCAGGCCTCCCTGTCCATCACCAATTCCCGGAGTTCACTCAAAATTACGTCCATCCAATCGGTGATGCCATCCAGCCATCTCATCCTCTGTCATCCTCTTCTCCTGCTCCCAATCCCTCCCAGCATCAGAGTCTTTTCCAATGAGTCAACTCTTCTCATGAGGTGGCCAGAGTACTGGAGTTTCTGCTTTAGCATCATTCCTTTAAAAGAACTCCCAGGATTTATCTCCTTTAGAATGGACTGGTTGGATCTCCTTGCAGTCCAAGGGACTCTCAAGAGTCTTCTCCAACACCACGGTTCAAAAGCATCAATTCTTTGGAGCTCAGCTTTCTTCATAATCCAACTCTCACATCTGTACATGACCACTGGAAAAACCATAGCCTTGACTGGACAGACCTTTGTTGGCAAAGTAATGTCTCTACTTTTGAGTATGCTAGCTAGATTGGTTATAAATTTTAAATTTCCTTCCAAGGAGTAAGCATCTTTTAATTTCATGGCTGCAGTCACCATCCGCAGTGATTTTGGAGCCTAAAAAAAATAAAATAAAGTCTGACACTGTTTCCACTGTTTCCCCATCTGTTTCCAATGAAATGATGGGACCAGATGCCATGATCTTTGTTTTCTGAATGTTGATTTTTAAGCCAGCTTTTTCACTCTCCTCTTTCACTTTCATCAAGAAGCTTTTTAGATCCTCTTCACTTTCTGCCATAAGGGTAGTGTCATCTGCATATCTGAGGTTATTGATACTTCTCCCAGCCATCTTGATTCCAGTGTGTGCTTCTTCCAACCCAGCGTTTCTCATGATGTACTCTGCATATAAGTTAAATAAGCAGTGTGACAATATACAGACTTGACGTACTCCTTTTCCTATTTGGAACCAGTCTGTTGTTCCATGTGCAGTTCTAACTGTTGCTTCCTGACCTGTATATAGGTTTCTCAAGAGGCAGTTCAGGTGGTCTGGTATTCCCATCTCTTTCACAATTTTCCACAGTTTTTTGTGACCCACACAGTCAAAGGGTTTGGCATAGTCAATAAAGCAGAAGTAGATGTTTTTTGGGAACTCTCTTGCTTTTCCTATGATCCAATGGATGTTGGCAATTTAATCTCTGGTTTCTCTGCATTTTTTATAACCAGCTTGAATATCTGAAAGTTCATGGTTCACCTATTGCTGAAGTCTGGCTTGGAGAATTTTGAGCATTACTTTACTAGCATGTGAGATGAGTGCAATTGTGCAGTAGTTTGAGCATTCTTGAGCATTGCCTTTCTTTGGGATTGGAATGAAAACTGATCTTTTCCAGTCCTGTGGCCACTGCTGAGTTTTCCAACTGTGCTGGCATATTGGGTGCAGCACTTTCACAGCATCATCTTTCGGGATTTGAAATAGCTCCACTGGAATTCCATCACCTACACTAGCTTTGTTCATAGTGATGCTTTATAAGGTCCACTTGACTTCACATTCCAGGATGTCTGGATCTAGGTGAATGATTACATCACTTGATTATCTTGGTCGTGGAGATCATTTTTTACAGTTCTTCTGTGTATTCTTGCCACCTCTTCTTAATATCTTCTACTTCTGTTAGGTCCATAATATTTCTCTTCTTTATCGAGCCCAACTTTGAATGAATTATTCCTTTTGTTTGTCTAATTTTCTTGAAGAGATATCTAGACTTTCCCATTCTGTTGTTTTCTTCTATTTCCACATTCCTGACAGAATGTGGTCCACTGGAGAAGGAAATGTCAAAGCACTTCAGTATTCTTGCCTTGAGAACCTCATGAATAGTATGAAAAGTATGAAATAGTATGAATAGTGTGAATAGTATGAATAGTATGAAAAGGCAAAATGATAGGATACTGAAAGGGGAACTCCCTGGGTCGGTAGGTGCCCAGTAGGCTACAGGAGATCAGTGAAGAAATAACTCCAGAAATAATGAAGGGATGGAGCCAAAGCAAAAACAGGACACAGTCGTGGATGTGACTGGTGATAGAAGCAAGGTCTAATGCTACAAAGAGCAATATTGCATAGGACCCTGGAATATTAGGTCCATTAAATGGACTGGAATGGGTGAATTTAACTCAGATGACCATTATATCTACTAATGTGGGCAGGGATCCCTTAGAAGAAATGGTGTAGCCTTCATGGTCAACAAAAGAGTCCAAAATGCAGTACTTGGAGGCAATCTCAAAAGTGACAGAATGATCTCTCTTCGTTTCCAAGGCAAACCATTCAATATCACAGTAATCCAAGTCTATGCCCCAATCAGTAACGCTGAAGAAGCTGAAGTTGAACAGTTCTATGAAGACCTAGAAGACCTTTTAGAACTAACAACCAAAAAAGATGTCTTTTTCATTATAGGTGATAGGAATGCAAAAGTAGGAAGTCAAGAAACACCTGGGGTAACAGGCAAATTTGGCCTTGGAATAAGGAATGAAGCAGGGCAAAACTAATAGAGTTTTGCCAAAAGAACACACTGGTCATAGCAAACACCCTCTTCCAACAACACAAGAGAAGACTCTACACATGGACATCACCAGATGGTCAACACTGAAATCAAATTGATTATATTTTTTGCAGCCAAAGATGGAGAAGCTCTATACAATCAACAAAAACAAGACCAGGAGCTGACTGTGGCTCAGATCATGAACACCTTTTTACCAAATTCAGACTTAAATTGAAGTAAGTAGGGAAAATCGCTAGACCATTCAGGTATGACCTCAATCAAATCCCTTATGATTATACAGTGGAAGTGAGAAATAGATTTAAGGGCCTAGATCTGATAGATAGAGTGCCTGATGAACTATGGACAGAGGTTCGTGACACTGTACAGGAGACAGGGATCAAGACCATCCCAATGGAAAAGAAATGAAAAAAAGCAAAATGGCTGTCTGGGGAGAGAGACCTTACAAAAAGCTGTGAAAATAAAAGAAGCAAAAAATAAAGGAGAAAAGTAAAGATATAAGCATCTGAATTCAGAGTTCCAAAGAATAGCAAGGAGAGATAAGAAAACCTTCCTTAGGGATCAATGTGAAGAAATAGAGGAAAACAATAGGTAAGCTAGCTTATCTAAAAATGCAGAGTCAGTAATATTTAAATCTATTTTTAAATCAATGTTCCAGATTTCTTTATTACTACTAATTCTCTTGTATAAAAAATAAGGTGCTTTCCACTCACCAAGAGTAGAAGACACAGCCTTGATTCATCAATCTTATTTTCTCAGTTAGTTTCACATTTCATCCTAGAATAGAAAGCAATAAATTGGCCATCATTGCCAACATCTCTACTCTGATGTTTCTCAATTCTGGTGGTGTCCATGTTTCTCTCCTTGGCTAATAGAGAAAATGGCAATGCTCATGTATCACTCAGACCAATTATATTTCATCCTTGGGTGCATTGTAGGCATATACTCTTATAATTTTAATAATTTAAAAAAACTGAAAATCAAGAGCAACCTTAATGGTTTAATTTTAAGAGTCTCTGCTTTTTATATTGGAATCCTCAAGTAAGTAATTTGAGACACTGTAGAGAAGACATTTTAAATGGTACAGATGAAAATTGATTTGTACATCATAAAAAATTAAAAGTTTACCAATTAATTATTAAAAACAATAGCTAATAAACATTAATAAATAGTTTATAACTAATAAAATATGGATATATGATACTTCTAAAAATATAGTATTTCGTTTTTATTTTGAGATAATTTCAAGTTTACAGTGAAACAGGAAGCATAATATGAGAACTTTTTTTCTAAGACATTTGAGAACAAAGTTCTGACCATTTGTTGGACAAAGATATCCACCATTTTAAAATTCAAGTGAAGAGTATTCCTACCAAAGAAATAAACAAACAAACAAACAAATCAGTAACTTAACAATGATATAATCTTCTAAATCACACTGTTAACTCAAAGTTCCAAGTGATCGGTTGAGGCAGAAAGTGATTTTATTTGGGGTTTGTGAAGACTGCAAAAATTACAAATCCAGGAAGATGCCTGAATTGTGTTCTGATAAACTATAAAATTGAAATGGGAAGGGTTTATGAAGACAAAAAGCCACAAAATTAAACTGAATATGAGTTGTTTGTCAGGAATTAGGAGAATTAGGATAGGAGCTGTCAAGAAATGTGTGTTTGTTAAGCAAAGATTGGTCAGTTTTCAAACTAATTACATAATTGTTAAAGGGGGAGCTTTGAAACAAGCTGCAGCTGGCAGCTGCTAGCAGATATTGTTTCGAAAATAGCTGGTGATGTCCTTGAGTTTGATGTAATTTAGAGACATTTCAAGTTCTCAGTGATTCAGGAACATACATGAGAGATGAGATGGCTAGATGGCATCACCGTCTCAATGGACATGAGTTTGAGTGAACTCTGGGAGTTGGTGATTGACAGGGAGGCCTGGCGTGCTGTGATTCATAGGGTTGCAAAGAGTCTGAGACTACTGAGACACTGAACTGAACTGAACTGAACTGATACAGACTGAATCAGTAGCAATGAAATTGCAGAAGTCCCTGTTAATAATGATGAAAATAAATTAATATTTTGCCAGTGTCCAGCCCCGGTGGATCCAGGGTAATTCAAAGGTGGGGACAGAATCGGCATCCTAGGAAAAAACTTATTTAATTACAGATATAGAGAGAGATTAGAAAATCAGCAGAAAAAAAGAGGCTGAATAACTTGGTTTACATGGAATACCAATCACCACCTATGTAGGCCACAGGCGTCTTTCCATTCTCCCGAAGGAGAGGAGGCACTGAGGCCTCCCAGGTCTGATCTTAGAAGCCCAGGCAAAATTAGTAGGCTTGGTGGGTAGTCAGGTACCAGATGGGAATTCAGCCAGAAAATAATACGAAATATTTGTGGATAAAAAGACGCTGAATAACTTGGTTTATGTGGGATACCAATAAAATTCCAAGACAAGGAATTTGCACCATCTACGTTGGGCCACTGGAGCCACTTGAATATCAGAAGGTGCCCCCCTTGGGCTCCTTCTCACGTGGAACTTTAAAGCTGGGGCAAGTAAGTAGACGTGGTAGGCACCCATGCTCCAGATGGGAATTCAGCCAGAAAAATGGGGAGCAAGAAAGAACAACATGGGGGAATCAGTCTTTCCAGAAACTGATCCCCTTTCTTTATTTTTTAGGTTTGCTTATATACCATTTGTTACATAGAGACAAATGGAAATTTTAAGGTCACACAGGTGTCAGCAGTTCTGACCTTTATCAAAATCAGGTGCTTCATATAAATGTATAAAAAAAGGTCTTAGGGGTTTTACATCATCTTCTGGTCATGAGGCCTGCTGACATTTTATGATCCTTTCTTTCTGGTAATGGTCAGTTAACCAGAAAGCTTATTTTTTTCCAACGGTGTTTTTTCTTAAACCAGGCACCACCCTCCAAATAAAGTTGCATTCCTATAGGGTGACGGTGTAGTGGGTTACAATCAAGAAAGAAATTTATTTAACCTAAGGTTAACATGATTAATCTTAAAGGTTAATACTTATTTCTCCTATACGCTTAAAGGTTAATACTTATTTCTCCTATATGCTAGTTATACTCATTATAAGGGCAGGGAATATGGAGATTTAGCAGCAAACATCAGCCCAACAAATGAAAACCCTTCACCAATGTTCCCCTTAAGATCTATTTAGTCTTAAGATAGTGATAACTTTACATTTTTGTATAGCAAGGACACAGTGATTTATAACAAAGTACAGTGATCTATAACAAAAGAGAAAATTCATTAACTCACAAGTTCTAGTATTGCTAACATCAAAAACTACTATATTTCCTTTTCTATATTCCAAATACATTGATTAATATATTCCCAGGTGCCTAAGGATATGGAGGCCTGGCGGCAATCTTGACTCAACAATGAGAAAAGCCCTATGCTAATTAAGACTTTCAAGATACTCCAGACTCTCTCTGCTGTTTATGGTTGAGAGGTTGTCACACAAGCTAGTCTGTCAGCAGAGAGCTTTGACCTGAGACACCCTTGTCACACACAGGGCAGGGAATTAGCAGCAATTTTTGGCACAACAAATGAACAACACTTCACCAATGTAATTCCTAACCAACCCACTATACTAACAATTTCCAGCTTCCCAAAAGAATCTGCCTTCAGCAAGTCCAAAACATCTCGTTCCTCTCATGGCTGGGAGGCTGCAAACAATCACATGTGGCCGGATGAACCTGTACAGGCAGGCTAGATAACCTTCAGAGGAGTTCGTAAGTTGAAACACTCTTGTGTTTCACAGCAATTTCTGTTGACTTGGAGCTGTAAGTTAACTCCTTCTCTGAGAGAGGTAATGGAGGTCAGCTCCCTGTAAAGTCAGAGGTATAGGTGAGAACATAAAACAGTAAAGTAGGCAGACTCTGGTTTTGGGGGTAGATGCTCGGGAACAGGAGGTTTCCTGAGGCTCGATCCTGCCTTTGTGTATGTCGAAGCCTCCTCCCTCATGACCTTTGCCATGGGTGGAGTTCCTCACGCTGCCTCCCAGAAATATTTCAAATATTTCTATGAAAGATAAACTAATCAATGTGAGGAGGCTTTCTACCTCATATGCAATAGAGCAAAATAAAAGAATATAATCAAGGTCATTCTGTGTGTTTCCTGAATCAAAGAAACCTTAAATCTGAGGAGTTTCACTCTCCCTCTCTTTTTCTTCTTCTCAGGCCACTTTTAAGAAAGAAAGTTTTGGAGGACACACAGGAATCTTCATTATCATTTCCATTTATGTTCACTCTTCCCCACTACGCACCTCAACTCTCAGATACTGGGCATTATTATTTTTTTTAATCACCTAAATATAGATTTTGTCAGAAACTCTTAAATGTAAGAGAGGAGATAAGCATAAGTTTACTATATTCATTTATATTATCATTTAGAAGCTGTGTGTGAAGCTTTATGTCTGAGAGTAGAACAGAAAAGAGAGTATCACTAAAGTATAACAGATGTGTGTATTAAATTTTACCACATTGTAGAAAATAGTAAGGGATGAAACAATTAAAATGAGACCAAAGCACAAGTATTTTAATTAAAGGAATGCTCAGGTAGAAGAACAAATCTTATTTCTATATTAAATACATATATTTAAGAAAGCACATAGCATATTTAGGAAATTACTACAAAACCATTTAGTAAATTGAAATTAGAGTAAGAAGAAAGAGATTTATCTGGAGGGAAAAACAGAAGCTGAATTAGGGAAAGCTTTATTTAACAGATGTTAACCTAAGAATTTTAAGAGAGCACACACATGGTCAGATAGAAGCTTTCAGAAGAGTGATTTTTCAATGCAGGGAGGGGACTAGGAGAAGGGTGATCCAATTGATTTTGAGTCCAGTTGCAAAGCTGTTGCTTATTGCAAAATATCAGTTGGATGTGTAGATGCATTTGGATGTGTAGAGATTCTAGAAGTATTTTGAATGAAGGTTTGCAGAGCATGGTGATTTGACACCTTGTGATGATTAGTGAGGACACAAACGATAAGACATAGAGTGAACCCTTATTTCCTATCTCAGCCATCAAGTGGATAATGCTGCCTTTTAGTAATAAAAGAAACAATAGAGGAAAAGCAAATTTGTAGGGAGTGAGGGAGTCTTTAGCTTAGAACCGACTTTGTTGCATGTACCTGTGGGACATTTAAGTGGAAAATTTTAGTTGACATATAAACCTATAGGACTGGAGATTACAGGAGAGATTTGTAGTAGAGACACAGATTTGGAAGTTATATGCAAGATAAAGACACTGCACTCTCCCAGGGAGACGGTGAAAAAGAGAGGAGAAAAACTGACTGTGGTAAATAAAAACATTTAAGGAGAATCAGAGAGAAAGATGTCGCAAAATCACCTGAGAAGGAGCAGCAAATGAGATGAAGAGCTATAGAGAAGAGTGACCCTTTATTGAGTGCAAGGCACTTAGCTGAACAATTTAGAGTTACCTCTGATGTTTGAAGTCTCAAAGCAAAACAATGTGGTTTCTGCCAACCAGAAGCAACTCTACTTAGGTGCAGTTTTTACTGCAAACAGCTCTAGAAAACTGAAAGTATAAAAACAAGAGAGATCTTAGGTCTGACTCACAAAAAAGTAGCACTGACAATGTAAGAAAGAAAACAAAGTCATTTCAGGCTATCTTAAGAAAAACCCAAACACGAAAAGTTATTTTCTTTTAGAATTTTTAAGAAGTTTTTGTGTCTCTCCTAAACATATTTTCTTAATATAGTCCTATGTTAAAAGTATATTCTATTTGAAAAAAATGTATTTAAAATGTCTCTGTGCTAGAATCGTCACTCAGGTCTTAGCCATCTTTCTAGAAGATAGAACTAAAATAGATATACGGTTTCCAAATTTCTGCCAAAAGTCCTGGCAGAATAATTCTCTAATCTTTTAGAAGAACAAATAATGTGAATAATCTTGGTGTTCAGAAATGCTTCAACATTTTCATTTCCAGCATTTTCATTCTAATTTTAGTGTTTGTAGACTATATTACATGACACAATGACAACTACTATATATTTCTTATACAGGATGACTGTCACATATTCAATCTCCTTCCCCCACCCTCCCCGCCTCCCCGAGACAGCACCAGTAGCAAGAGTTCTATTTTTAAAGATGATGTATTTCAGAGGCAAAATTTGGTATTTTGTTGTGTTAGCAATGGCCTTACTAACAGATGATACAGTTACTGACTTAATAATAAATGTATACAGATATACCAAAAATATAGGCTTATAATAAACGTCAATATAAAACAGCTGATCCTAATATCAAATTCCTATTTTCCACTTCAATAATCCAATTTTATATGGGCAGCAATGTACTTATCTAAACAATTTTATCCCTATCCTTCTATACAGCTAGATAGGAACATGGGATTGAGATCTAGTTAGCAAAGTAGTGCTCAAAATTCTCCAAGCCAGGCTTCAGAAGTATGTGAACTGTGAACTTCCAGATGTTCAAAATGGATTTAGCAAAGGCAGAGGAATGAGATATCAAATTGCCAACATTTGTTGGATCATAGAAAAAGCAAGAGAGTTCCAGAAAAACATTTATTTCTGCTTTATTGACTATGCCAAAATCTTTGACTGTGTGGATCACAATAAACTGTGGAAAATTCTTCAAGAGATGGGAATACCAGAGCACCTGACCTGCCTCTTGAGAAATTTGTATGCAGGTCAGGAAGCAACAGTTAGAACTGGGCATGGAACAACAGACTGATTCCAAATAGGAATAGGAATATGTCAAGTCTGTATATTGTCACTCGGCTTAATTAATTTAAATGCAGAGTACATCATGAGAAATGCTGGGCTGAATGAGACACAAGCTACAATCAAAATTTCCAGGAGAAATATCAATAACCTCAGATATGAAGATGACACCACCCTTATGGCAGAAAGTGAAGAGGAACTAAAGAGCCTCTTGGTGAAAGTGGAGAGAGAAAAAGTTGGCTTAAAACTCAACATTCAGAAAACTAAGGTTATGGTATCTGGTCCCATCACTTTAAGGCAAATAGATAGGGAAACAGTGAGAGAATTAATAGTTTTAGGCTCCAAAATCACTGCAGATGGTGACTGCAGCCATGAAATTAAAAGACACTTGCTCCTTGGAAGAAAAGCTATGACTAACCTAGACATCATAATAAAAAGCAGAGGCATTATTTTGCAAGCAAAGTTCCATCTAGTCAAAGCTATGCTTTTTCCAGTAGTCACACATGAATATAAGAGTTGGACTGCAAAAAAATCTGAGCACTGAAAAATTGATGCTTTTGAATTGTGGTGCTGGAAAAGACCCTTGAGAGTCTGTTGGACTGCAAGAAAATGTAATCTGTCCATCCTAAAGGAAATCACTCCTGAATATTCATTGGAAGGACTGATGCTGAATCTGAAACACCAATACTTTGGCCACCTGATGTGAAGAACTGACTCATTTGAAAAGACCCTGTACGTGGGAGGTAAAGGGGTCAACAGAGGATGAGATCATTGGATGGCACCACCCACTCAATGGACATGAGTTTGATTAAACTCCAGGATTTGGCAGTGGACAGGGAGGCCTGGAGTGCTGCAGTCCATGGTGTTGCTAAGATTTGGATATGACTGAGTCACTGAACTGAACTGAACTGGACTGGACTCCTTCTTTTAGGATGTTAAAATTGACTTCAGTTTTGCTTAAACCACTGTTTTCAATGTGGTAGCCTGAATATTGGTCCTAATCCCTGGAACATGTGAATATTACCTTACGTATGGTGAAAGTAACTTTGTAGATGTGATTAAGGATTTTGATAAAGGGTGGTTATTCTAGATTGTCTGAATAGGCTTAATTATATTGAAAGGAGCCTCTAAAAGTGGTGGTAAATCATATTTGATTGTTGAGATAGATTCTACTAAGGAGTCACTGGTATGAAAATACAGTAAGAAACAATGAGTCAAAGAATGCAGTTCTAGAAACCAGGGTAAAACAAGGGAACCCATTCTTCCATAGATTCACCAAAAGGAGCTCAGCTCTGCCAACATCTTGACTTGAGCCTAAGGAAATTTGTTTAAGATTCATGTCTTCCACAGTTATTTTTTTTGGTGTGTGTGAGTTTAATGCTACTTCATTTTTATTTTATTTTATTTTATTTTATTTTATTATTTTTTTAATTTTTAATTTTTTTTAATTTTTTAAATTTTAAAATCTTTAATTCTTACAAGCGTTCCCAAACAGGAACCCCCCTCCCACCTCCCTCCCCACAACATCTCTCTGGGTCATCCCCATGCACCAGCCCCAAGCAAGCTGCACCCTACGTCAGACATGGACTGGCTATTCAATTCTTACATGACAGTATACATGTTAGAATTTCCATTCTCCCAAATCATCCCACCCTCTCCCTCTCCCTCTGAGTCCAAAAGTCCATTATACACATCTGTGTCTTTTTTCCTGTCTTGCATACAGGGTAGTCATTGCCATCTTCCTAAATTCCATATATATGTGTTAGTATACTGTATTGGTGTTTTTCTTTCTGGCTTACTTCACTCTGTATAATTGGCTCCAGTTTCATCCATCTCATCAGAACTGATTCAAATGAATTCTTTTTAATGGCTGAGTAATACTCCATTGTGTATATGTACCACAGCTTTCTTATCCATTCATCTGCTGATGGACATCTAGGTTGTTTCCATGTCCTAGCTATTATAAACAGTGCTGCGATGAACATTGGGGTACATGTGTCTCTTTCAATTCTGGTTTCCTCGGTGTGTATGCCCAGCAGTGGGATTGCTGGGTCATAAGGTAGTTCTATTTGCAATTTTTTAAGGAATCTCCACACTGTTCTCCATAGTGGCTGTACTAGTTTGCATTCCCACCAACAGTGTAGGAGGGTTCCCTTTTCTCCACACCCTCTCCAGCATTTATTGCTTGCAGATTTTTGGATCGCAGCCATTCTGACTGGTGTGAAGTGGTACCTCATTGTGGTTTTGATTTGCATTTCTCTAATAATGAGTGATGTTGAGCATCTTTTCATGTGTTTGTTAGCCATCCATATGTCTTCTTTGGAGAAATGTCTATTTAGTTCTTTGGCCCATTTTTTGATTGGGTCGTTTATTTTTCTGGAATTGAGCTGCATAAGTTGCTTGTATATTTTTGAGATTAGTTGTTTGTCAGTTGCTTCATTTGCTATTATTTTCTCCCATTCAGAAGGCTGTCTTTTCACCTTGCTTATATTTTCCTTTGTTGTGCAGAAGCTTTTAATGTTAATTAGATCCCATTTGTTTATTTTTGCTTTTATTTCCCACCATGACCAAGTGGGCTTTATCCCAGGGATGCAAGGATTCTTCAATATCCGCAAATCAATCAATGTAATTCACCACGTTAACAAATTGAAAAATAAAAACCATATGATTATCTCAATAGATGCAGAGAAGGCCTTTGACATAATTCAACATCCATTTATGATAAAAACTCTCCAGAAAGCAGGAATAGAAGGAACATACCTCAACATAATAAAAGCTATATATGACAAACCCACAGCAAACATTATCCTCAATGGTGAAAAATTGAAAGCATTTCCCCTAAAGTCAGGAACAAGACAAGGGTGTCCACTTTCACCGCTACTATTCAACGTAGTTCTGGAAGTTTTGGCCACAGCAATCAGAGCAGAAAAATAAATAAAAGGAATCCAAATTGGAAAAGAAGAAGTAAAACTCTCACTGTTTGCAGATGACATAATCCTCTACATGGAAAACCCTAAAGACTCCACCAGAAAATTACTAGAGCTAATCAATGAATATAGTAAAGTTGCAGGATATTAAATCAACACACAGAAATCCCTTGCATTCCTATACACGAATAATGAGAAAGTAGAAAAAGAAATTAAGGAAACAATTCCATTCACCATTGCAACGAAAAGAATAAAATACTTAGGAATATATCTACCTAAAGAAACTAAAGACCTATATATAGAAAATTATAAAACACTGATGAAAGAAATCAAAGAGGACACTAATAGATGGAGAAACATACCATGTTCATGGATCGGAAGAATCAACAGAGTGAAAATGAGTATACTACCCAAAGCAATTTACAAATTCAATGCAATCCCTGTCAAGCTACCAGCCACATTTTTCACAGAACTAGAACAAATAATTTCAAGATTTGTATGGAAATACAAAAAACCTCGAATAGCCAAAGCAATCTTGAGAAAGAAGAATGGAACTGGAGGAATCAACTTGCCTGACTTCAGGCTCTACTACAAAGCCACAGTCATCAAGACAGTATGGTACTGGCACAAAGACAGACATATAGATCAATGGAACAAAATAGAAAGCCCAGAGATAAATCCACACACATATGGACACCTTATCTTTGACAAAGGAGGCAAGAATATACAATGGAGTAAAGACAATCTCTTTAACAAGTGGTGCTGGGAAAACTGGTCAACCACTTGTAAAAGAATGAAACTAGATCACTTTCTAACACCGTACACAAAAATAAACTCAAAATGGATTAAATATCTAAATGTAAGATCAGAAACTATAAAACTCCTAGAGGAGAACATAGGCAAAACACTCTCCGACATAAATCACAGCAGGACCCTCTATGATCCACCTCCCAGAATTCTGGAAATAAAAGCAAAAATAAACAAATGGGGTCTTCCACAGTTATAAGAAAATTGAAATGTTTTAAGTTATAAGTTTGTGGCAGTTTGTTATAACAGCAACAGAAAACTAATACAGTCTTTTCTTTCTGTAGGTGAATATAATATTTTATAATTGTAGGTGAAATAACACAAAATGGGACTAAGAAAGTATGAATAAATAATTTAAATTTAATATTTTATATTGCTTCAAGACAAAGATGAGTTTATGAATTTATGTGGTTGATACTGATAAATAGTATCTAGTACATGACAGGTAATGGATAAACATTTTATCATTGCATGCACTGACTCAATGGACATTGGTTTTGGTGGATTCTGGGAGTTGGTGACAGACAGGGAGGCCTGGCTTGCTGTGGTTCATGGGGTCGCAGAGTCAGACACAACTGAGCGACTGAACTGAATTGAAAAAAAAGAAAGGATTTTGAAAAAGAAAACAATCAGTTATTTCCTCATCCATTTCCTGAATGTAACATTAAATCTCATTTTTTTTGTTAATTTGTAGTTCTGCAGGTATACAATAATTGTTTAGATTAATAAATATTATATGAGGAAGTGAAAATGCTTTGGGGAATCTACATGATTACAAAAAAATAATCAGATTTCAAGATTAATTACTTGTTTATTGAGTCTGAAATGTTATGGAAACTTTCAATAATTTTCAAAGAAAGGATCTCTCTTTTGAAGATCTAGGTTTGCCTTACTTCAAAATTTATTGATATAAATATTTTATGGTGACAAAAATTTCTGCTGTAAAATAAAGTTTTGCTTCGTGACACTAAGTCTATGTGAAAATACAAGCAGAACACTCAATTTTATGCTTTTTAATAAAAACAAAGAAAGCAATTTTATGTTTAAAGTCAAATAGCTATTTTATTCAATTATATTTCTAAAATTTCCTAATTTTTAAACCTATTTAGTGACAATATGATTTAATGGATCTTAAACTATAGTGGGTGAGAAATATAGTCCATTATTAAAATGTAGAGATGCAGGGCCTATCGAGTAAACATGGGTAAAATATAGAAATTTGTATTAGAACAATCTCTCCATTTATCTTTATACAGGCAGCCAGACATTTATATCTGTGCATTAAAAAGAAATTTTGCCATAACTTTTTTGCATGACAATTAAGAGATAGCTTGAGTTACTCATCTTACTCCAGTACATTTTGTTTTAGTGAAGATATTCTTGTGAAACTCATAATAGATAGTGTTATAATTGGAGAATTTCCTTCCTCTAAACGAGTGACTCTATATTCATAGTTTCCTACCTAGACAACTTTTTTGAGGGAGAATTCCCAGGGTGGAACATTAAGAAACATTTGTCATCTTTGCAGAAACTTATAAAAAAAAGGGGCACTGAAGTTTTAGCAAATGAATTATGCTACATAAAACACTTGCAAAGTACCTTCATGCATTGAAACACCATGGAGTGCATTTTACAGTCTTCAAAAAGGTGGTTAATAATACACTGTAATCTGCATGATAAATTTTCAGAGACTTGCTGGGTAAAACGAAGTGTCTAGAGACTATAATAAAAATAGCAAAATTGAACATATTCTTTCATGTATAAGAGAATATATTTTAACTTTTAGCAGAACTAAATGTTTCAAGAATGACTAGTATTTAAAACTGCTTTGGTTCATATATATCTATATAATTATATACATAAACAATTATTTTTATAGTTAAGATAATTCATAAAGTTGGAAATGAATAAAAACATTTCATTAATAAATAAGTCACTTAACCCATGGCGTCCTTACTATCTGTCAAGCACTCTGCTACAACCCAATATAATTAAGCCACACAAGGCTCCCATGAGATGATGATATTAGAATTCTTCAGAGAAAGACAATCAATAGGAAGTATACATATTGAGTGTGATTAATTTTATATAATAGGCTTACATGATTGTAGGGACTTGTGAGTATGATATGAACAAGACAGGGCTGCAGAATGGAAATTCCAGTAAGAGCTGATGCTACAATCTTGACTCTAAAGGCAGTCTGAAAACAGAATTTCTTCCTCTGCAGAGAGTTTCTCTGGAGGCCTTAGATGGATTCTACAAAGCCCATTGATCTTGTGGAAGGTAATTTATTTTACTCAAAGCCTATGTCCAAGGTCAGGGAAGGGAGCAGAGAGGAGCTACCCCACGTTCAAGTTCAGGGGCAGTAGCTGACAGGAGCTACTTCATGTCCAAGGTAAGGAGTAGCAGCTGCACTTTACTGGAGCAGCCGTGAAGAGACACCCACGTCCAAGGAAAGAGAAACCC